>NC_139018.1:173407549-174007549 GCF_964374135.1 Grampus griseus
GAGCATAGACTTTGAAATCAGACAAACCTAGGTTGAAGTCTAGACTCTGCCACTTTCTAGCTTGTGACTTGTAGCAAGTTCCCCAGCCTTTCTAAGTCTCCATTTCCTCTGCTGCAAAATAAGGGTACTGTGAGGATTTTAAAAGATGATTCATGAAAAAGTACTGACTTGCCCTGGACAAGACACAAACGTGGCGGAGTTGCCAGTAAACACGTAGCTTTAAGGAGAGTGATGGGGGTGGGGGCTAGGTGAGGTGTCAGGGCAGGAAAGCAGTTAAATACGTGGCACGCTGGACTTGGGCTCTTCACTGGCACACAGGGCAAGTGGACGGCCATGGTAAGAAACTGGTAGGCAAGAACTGGCAAAACGATGGGTGGGCTGGTATTTCTTCTGAGACGTGGATTCGATGAGCAAGCTGCCGGGACTGAGGTGAGAGCAGCTTGTGTGCTCTGGGCTCCTGACAGCCCACCAAGGTTGCATTGTTTCATAAATATCTGTACAAGTATGTAACTTACGTATAGGGCTGTTACCTTTTCCTTTTTGTAGATTCGTCAGATAGATTTTTTTTGTTTTCTTTTGAGCATGCTTTATCCACTTGTATTCTCTTGAACTCTGAACCCGAGTGATGTCTACAAGTTGGTTTCCCTGGTATAAAGTAATTGTCATTTATTCAATATTTGCTATATGCCAGGCATCTTACCAGGCCTCCAGGGAGTCCCCAGTTTCCCACCATAGCTTCCTGACCTGGACTGTGTGCCACTGTATCCACCTTAATTTTTCCAGGTGTAGCCTGCCATGTATTTATTTTGGTTCCTCTGTTCCTTGAGAATATAATGTAGTAGTTAAGAGCTTGTCTTTGGAACCAAGACTGTCTGGGTTTGCATCCCAGCTCTATCTTACTGGCTGTGGAACTGTAGGCCACAGTTTCTCAGTTTCCTCATCTATAAAATGGGACTAAAAATAGTACCTTCCATAGGGTTTTGTGAGGATTAAGTACATTCATATATGAAAGATTATCAGAGCCTGGCACATAATGCTTTCAAATGTTAGCAGTAATGTATATATTTTAAAAATTTATTTATTTTATTTATTTATTTTTGGCTGTGTTGGGTCTTCTTTGCTGTGCGCGGGCTTTCTCTAGTTGTGGCGAGCAGGGGCTACTCTTCATTGCAGTGCACGGGCTTCTCGCTGTGGTGGCTTCTCTTGTTGCGGAGCGCGGGCTCTAGGCACGCAGGCTTCAGTAGTTGTGGCTCACAGGCTCTAGAGCGCAGGCTCCGTAGTTGTGGCACGTGGGCTCAGTTGCTCTGCGGCATTTACCGCCACCAGGGAAGCCCAGCAGTAATAATTTTATATGATGACTTCTAATTCTCACAGCCTTCCCCTAAGCAGACATTCTGCCGATAAGGAAGCTGAAGTTCAGAGAGATTAAGTGACTTTTAGAAGGTGATAAGCTGTTCCTTCACTTGCTAAATACGTTTTTCTTGTTTACAAAGTATGAAAGTAATATTTGTCCATAGTTCCACCTCTGTCTGTTTCTCACAAGAAAGGCAAAAGTATATTATAGAAGGGGAGGGACGCTTTAGAAAGATGCTGTATGAGTAATAGTAGTAATCATTCAGCAAGCATTTGAGTTCCTACTAAGTGCCAGGCACTGTGCTAGGGGTTAAACACAGCCCTGGCCTCAAGGATTTTACAGGCTAGTGAGGAAGGCAGACAAGTAAACTGATGGTTGCAATACACAGTGATCAGTATTATGATTAAATGCAGATGCTACAAGAACACCTTGGGACTCTTTCCCAGATTCGTTTGGGGGTGGAATTGGATTGGAGAGAAGTAAAGCCTAAGCTAGTCTTAAGGATGCACAAGAGTGGGAGGGAGAGTGAGGGATTTACTCCAGACAGAGAGATGCATGTGGGCTAACTGAGGCAGCCCACATGAGAAAAGTATCACCTGTGTAGGGAAGAACATACATTATGATATGACTGTGACGTTGAACCGTATTAAATTGTCAGAGTCAACCATTTTTACCAACAAAAACAGCAGTGTGAGGGGAAGGATGATGGGAGATGGAGCTGAATAGGCAAAAAAGAGCCAGTTCCAAAGGTGCCTAATTTTATCTGATTACAGGTGTGTGCTTTCTGGGATTTTCAAAGAGATGAGTATTATATTTGTGTGTGTGTGTGTGTGTTTAAAAGAACTGTAATTTTAAGATATGTGCATTTCATTGTATGTAAATTTTATCTCTGAAGAATAAAACTGCAGAACACTGAATTCTAGCCAATGGTGTATGCATGCTGGAGTATTTAGGTGGAAATGAAGTCTGCAGTTCACTTTGAAATGCATTAAATAAATAAGACAGATTAAGATGATTAAGGCAAACAGTAAAATGATAAGTTAATGATAGAATCTTGGTAGTGGTTATAGGGGTGTTCACTGTAAAATTCATTCCGTTTTTCTGTATGTTTAGACTTTTTCATAATAAAGTGTTGGCAGTTAAATCACTATAGAAAGCAAAGGTCAGGAATGGATTTGAAGGTAGGCAAGAAGGGATTATTATTTTCCTAATTAATAACAGTTATTACTTTAATTATAGCCTGGTGCCTCTAGAAACCACCTAGTCACTGTTACATCCCTACTCCCAGAACAGAGAGCCTAGGTCGTAGTGCTGAGCAAATACTTGAACATTGACTATTCCATAATCTCTGTAATCATATAAAATTTTTAAGTTTTGCTTGAAGTCCCAAATACAGACATGTGGCATACATTGATTATCCTATGAGCCCTCATATGATGTATTTCACCTAACACAAAATTACCGTAATATCCTATAGACATATGCTACTAACATGATCTTGGGAAGGTCACTTACTCATTCACCTGCCAGTATTTATTAAGTACTTATTGTGGTAGTTGCTAGGTAATTGGATCATATCATGAATGAACCTTTCATGTATAGATCTAACAAAATTAGGTTTTATGTGATTGATTAAAAGATCTTAAGCAGAGGGTATGATACCAACAGGCTGAGAACAATTATATGTAAAGGAAGTGGATTGGAAAGGGTCTGGTGCTTTTTTTTTCCCCAGGTGATTGCTTCTTCAGAATTACAGAAATATTGTAATCTTATCTATTTTATTCTTTTTTAAATTTTTTTATATTGCTTTGGTAATTGTAACAAATGTACCATATTTTTATTTATTTTTGGCTGCGTTGGGTCTTCATTGTTGCGTGCAGACTTTCTCTAGTTGCGGCTTGCGGGACTACTGTTCGTTGTGGTGCGCGGGCTTCTCATTGCGGTGGCTTCTCTTGTTGCGGAGTATGGGCTCTAGAGCTCAGGCTCAGCAGTTGTGGCTTGCGGGCTTAGCTCCTCAACGGCATGTGGGATCTTCCCAGACTAGGGCTCGAACCTGTGTCCCCTGCATTGGCAGGTGGATTCTTAACCACTGTGCCACCAGGGAAGTCCAGTCTTATCTGTTTTAAATGTGATTCTTGAAGTTATTTTGCTTCCCTTCATAAAACTGAAAAGATTTTGAATGAAAGTTTCAAATGTTTGAAATCTCCTAAAATCTTCCCAGGGAAGTAAGAAGTACTAATACCTTCTTTTCCTTATTAAATATTTCTGTAGCAAATCTGTTATCTAGTTAGCTGTGCCCAACGTTGGGACCTTTAAAAATTTCTTTTCTTTTCTTTTTTCTTCTTCCTTTTTAAAATAATCAATTAAAAAAAAAAGACAAGAATTGACTTGCTTACTGCAGGTTTACTTTCCACTGTTAACATCTGCTATTTCCAACTGACGTTTCTCTTTTTACTTTGGCTTCCTCTAAAATAGAATGTAAATATATATATATATAAATTTATTTATTTATTTTTGGCTGCGTTGGATCTTTGTTGCTGCGCACAGGCTTTCTCTAGTTGTGGCGAGTGGGGGCTACTCTTCATTGCGGTGCGCGGGCTTCTCATTGTGGTGGCTTCTCTTGTTGTGGAGCACGGGCTCTAGGTGTGCAGGCTTCAGTAGTTGTGGCTCGCAGGCTCTAGAGTGTAGGCTCGGTAGTTGTGGTGCACGGGCTTAGTTGCTCCATGGCATGTGGGATCTTCCTGGACCAGGGCTGGAACCCATGTCCCCTGCATTGGCAGGGGGGTTCTTAACCACTGCGCCACCAGGGAAGTCCTAGAATGTAATTTTATAGTACCTTTCTTTTTACCAAAACAAACAAAAACAAAAACCAAACCAAACCAAACAAAACATACTGAATCCCTGAAAACTGGAAATTAAAAGGTCACCTTGTTCACTCACATCCCTCCCAACCCCCCCTTTAGCCTAGTAAAGGAAGATGCTTAAATGTTAATGGTAGGCCTTAGGATACACAAAGGGCTAGAAAAGTTTTTCGCTGTTTTTTTTTTAAATTCCACGGGACCTCCCTGATAATCGGTTTTGAAGTAGGACTGGGCTTGTTACACTTGGTATAAGGAGGTATGTTGTGTGGGTTTGTGAGGCTTAACCACCAGTTAACCACCAATCAGTCCTACTTCTAAAAGCTATTTCATATCTGTATGCAAGCTGCCAGAGCACTGTTTTTCTTTTCGGTCACATAAAGCTTTGGAATACAGGTGTAATGACGTCTGAGATGTACATTGACAGGAGAGATGACTATAACCAGTGGAATTTAAAATTTCCTTCTTCCTGACAACAGAAAGTGATCTGGGCTGGAGAGAAAGGAATTCCTTAGGTGAATCATCACTAAGAGGATTACTATTAATATATTCTTGTTTCCTTTAATGCCTTGCTTAAGGGGGAAAAAAATCCCTAATGTATAAAATCTCTGATTTTTTCATAGATGTGCTTGAGGGGTACAATGGAACCATATTTGCATATGGACAAACCTCCTCCGGGAAGACACACACAATGGAGGTAACATCTCACAGTCTGTACTTAGATGTAGTTTGCTGTGCACAGGGCACTCATTCGTTATTTGTGACATCGTTTTACCATATGCTTAAACAGCTTTATTTACTCTGTTGCTTTGTCTCATACACGTTATACATGAGTAACGTCGTTGTTGCAGTCTAATCAGTTCCTGAGTTTGAATGATGAAACCGTATATTTGAAATTATATCTAGCTTTGTTTTATCCACATAACCACAAAATTATGAATGTTTTAGAATTAAGTAAGAATTCTCTGTCACCTTATAATGGGAAATTTTTAATGTTTGTGTACTTTCAGTTCTATTCAGAGCACTTAATTTTTTCCTCCTCTCCTTGGTCGTGTCCATGTGTCCGTCCTGTTTCCCCACCCCCAGCCAAATACTTGCCCCTCTTCTCTCATAAGAAGGTCTCCAAAATTATCAGAGCTGCTGTTAATAATAAATGTGAACCTGCTCAAGCTTTGCTTCTAGAACACAGCCTGTAATTTTCTGCCACTGCTACAGAGTATCTGCTTTTATCATTTATCTGAGCATTCCATATAAAGTAAATGACTGGCTTATTTTAGTGTCACTCATGTTACTCATTTCCATAACGTCAGAGAACAAGCACATTCCTAGCATTTGGATGAATTTGACTTGAAGTAGATGCAACAATGCAGATTTATATGCCGAGCAACTAACAGACATTTTCCTAGAATGTGTTCATTTACAAATGTGCATAATCTGATCTAACAATTAAATAAAAGGCTAAGATCAGTTGGTAACCCACATGGTTGGCATATATTATTTATGTGTAACTTACGAAAACATGTAACAGTTAAATTAGGTTTTTTTAGGTATTTTGTACAGCCACATTTTGTTTCACAAAAAATTGCAACAATTAGAATTCCTATCCTCTGTTGACTGTAAATTATAGATTAAAAGTTTTGATTTTTAATTTGTATGTTACAGTTTGTTTAAGAACTGGTTTTGTTTTCTGTTTAGGGTAAACTTCATGATCCAGAAGGCATGGGAATTATTCCAAGAATAGTGCAAGATATTTTTAATTATATTTACTCCATGGATGAAAATTTGGAATTTCATATTAAGGTAAAATCATTGGGGAAAGGTTGTATTTTATTTTATTCCTAGAATAATTCTGTTCAGTACTTTTTCTTTTAAAAAAGTATTCTTAAATATTTTAAAAATTATCTTACAGGCAGGTGTAGCTGAAAGATTATTAGAATTAGTAAACTCAGATCCCTCATCTGCCATGGTAAACAAGTAAGCTGAGCCTCTCTTGCCTTAGCTGCCTTCTCTGTAAGATAAGGGAGTTTGGCTACAAAGCTCAAAAGTTGTGACTAATTACACCTAATTGTCTAATTTTAGGAGAAGATACAGAGTGGAAAATGTACTTTAGTTACATAAGGGGTTTGGTGGATTTAGGGCTTCTCATTAGAATAAGAGCTGTGGCTGAGTTGTCCCTGTAGTCTAGATGGTACCTGGAACTCAGACCCCAGTAAATATTTAATGAATAGGTGAATAAATTACTTTGTAATTTTAAATGGTTGATTTTTCTTTTCCTTTATTCCCTCTGCCCTTTAGGTTTCATATTTTGAAATTTATTTGGATAAGATAAGGGACCTGTTAGATGGTAAGTTAAATTCTTGCTCTTCGATCGTTTTTCAATATACCACATACTGCTTTTTTTTAGTAGTAAATGTGAGACCATTTCTGAGTAGCCTATATGAAATTGACTTAAATTATAGGAAAAAGTTTTAATTGAATGCCTTTGGACTTATTGAAAGCATATATTGTGGGCGCTTTGTAAGTAGTAATTAGCACATTGGACTAGAGTCCGGGAGCCTGAGTCTTGAGTGCTCATCATCTGTCAGCTGTCGGTCAGAGACACTGTCCTTGGCAAACCATTGAACCACTCCAAAATATGGGTGGCAGACGTTGGCCTGGACCTAAAATTCTATATTACTGCATTGGTTTCTATATAAATCTCCTACTGTTTCTATAGGCTTTTGCTTTTATAGTGATATCTACATATTTTTGAAGTTTATGTATTATTATTAGGCTGCTTGGGGAGAGAAACAGTTGATTGACTATTTCACAGCCAGTGTTAGAGTTTAGGGAAATGTTGTTAATGTTATTTATTTTTCTTTTTCAGTTTCAAAGACCAATCTTTCAGTTCATGAAGATAAAAACCGAGTTCCCTATGTAAAGGTATGTATAATACAGAATATTTAGAAAAGCCCTACAATAACATTTTTTTAGGATAGTGACATACTTTAAACATTTGTTTTACAGGGGTGTACAGAGCGTTTCGTATGTAGTCCAGATGAAGTTATGGACACCATAGATGAAGGAAAATCCAACAGACACGTAGCGGTTACAAGTAAGTAGCCTATGTATAAACACTAGTTAACGTACAAACTGCCTTAAAATATCTATCAAGTTGATTAATTGTAAGATTTTTCTTAGGTGAAATAATGCTGTAGAAATTATTAGTAAGGGAGAGCCGTGTTTGTTGATAGTTGTTTGTGTGGTTTCTTTGCAGATATGAATGAACATAGCTCTAGGAGTCACAGTATATTTCTTATTAATGTAAAACAAGAGAACACGCAAACGGAACAAAAGCTGAGTGGAAAACTTTATCTGGTTGATTTAGCTGGTAGTGAAAAGGTAAAATCTTTATATTCTGATAGATATCTAAGCATTTTTACGAACTTTAACTCAGATTTGGGCTTTTGCATTATTTATTGTTATATATTGAAAATGTATATCAAATTGAATTTGGTAGCGTTTTTGAGAGTTACAAGCATTTATGCCAATGCTTTGTCATTACAAATTTACTGTCATTTGGGCCACAGTCCAGTTCAACCAATAAGTGTTATCCTTGACTTAAGATGTGTACTTTTATTGAGAATGTGTTGAGTGTATGTCATTAAGAATTTTACTAGGTATCCTTTTCCTAATTTTTAGTATCTATTTTATTCATATTGGCAGTGAGCTCTCTCTGAAAACTGGTAACTATCCATTAGTCCTTTCGGATTTTGTTGTACTTCTTTCTTTCCGACGATTATTTAACTATTCCAGTCGTATATAGTCTGATTCTAGTTTATGTCAAAATCAAAATAAGTTCAAATGTTTTAATATTGACCTACATGTGAAACTTTTTTGCTGTTCTGCTAATCTGTTGTTTCTTCTGATTAGAATGACATACCTGTTCCCTTCTACGCAAAGTCTTATACACATACTTCAAAGCCCGTCTCTAATTTTGTGAATACTGAGAGGCTGTTTTTTCAGCCATCATTGCTAACATATTATTCTATTATCTTTAATATATATTTTATATTTTTCTAATAGAAGCAGATTTGCTTATATAATATAAATTTGGTCTCTCTCTTTAACAGTTACAACATCAACATTATGCTTCAGTAAATTTTTTAAAGTTTCTCTTTAAAGGGGGTTAACAGGCCTCCCTGGTGGCACAGTGGTTAAGAATCCGCCTGCCAATGCAGGGAACACGGGTTCGAGCCCTGGTCTGGGAAGATCCCACAGGCTGTGGAGCAGCTAAGCCCGTGCACCACAACTACTGAGCCTGCTCTCTAGAGCCTGTGAGGTACAACTACTGAGCCTGCGCTCTATAGCCCGTGAGCCACAACTGCTGAGCCCGTGAGCCACAACTACTGAAGCCCGCGCGCCTAGAGCCCGTGCTCCACAACAAGAGAAGCCACCGCAATGAGAAGCCCGCGCACCGCAACCAAGAGTAGCCCCCGCTCGCCGCAACTAGAGAAAGCCCATGCGCAGCAGCGAGCATCCAATGCAGCCAAGAAAAGGGGGGGGTAACAAATTAGTAAACTACAAATGTACGTGTAAATTGGTTAATTTCAGGAGCACACCTAAAAATAAAATTTGGTATCTTCTTAATCCCATTTTTGTCATGCAGCTAGTTACTTGACCAAGGTCTCAGAAGAGTCATACTCAATAAATAATGATAACTTACAGTAAATGCTTGGCAAATAAAATCATGAAACTTTCCCTTTTCTTTTTTACTAGTTACTGATGACCTCTGAGCTTTTTAGAAAATCAAAGAAAATCACCTAAACTCGTAATTTTGTTTCGTTTTTTTAAATCTTATGTATAGGTTAGTAAAACTGGAGCTGAAGGTGCTGTGCTGGATGAAGCTAAGAACATCAACAAGTCCCTTTCTGCTCTTGGAAATGTCATTTCTGCTTTGGCTGAGGGTAGTGTGAGTATACTTGTCTTCTATTTCCCTGTCGTTAGTTAGTGGAGAATTACAGATAGATACCTACATGTGCATGGATGTGTGAGTGAGAGAGGGATTCACTGAATCAGTATGTATGAATAAGTTGTCTTTTAGGGATTTATTTTATAGTATTAGTATGTATATCCTAGTTTCCATCTTAATAACTAGCATTTAAAACAACTGAAATCATTTTGTAGTTTATTGTAAAAATATATTTCTACAACAAATTTTATTACATAGAAATCCATTGGTCCTCTGTTTTTTTTTCTTGTTTGTTTGTTTTTGTACATAGACATATGTTCCATATCGAGATAGTAAAATGACAAGAATCCTTCAAGATTCATTAGGTGGGAACTGTAGAACCACTATTGTAATTTGCTGCTCTCCATCATCATACAATGAATCTGAAACAAAATCTACACTCCTGTTTGGTCAGAGGTTTGTTGTTAAGAAAATGCGGTCTATACCGCCTCCTTCTCTGCTGCGATTGCTGCTTATCTTTTTTAAAAAATGTGTTTATTGAAGTATAGTTGATTCATAATATCATGTAAGGTATACAGCAGGCATACAGCATAGTGATTCAGTTTTATATATATATTCTTTTTCAGGTTCTTTTCCCTTATAGGTTATTACATAATATTGAGTATAGTTCCCTGTGCTGTAAAGTAGGTCCTTGTTGGTTTTTTATTTTATGTATAGTGTCTATATGTTAATCCCAATTGCTTCTTATCTTGTTGTAAGTGCAACAGAAGTCTTTATGTGATTGATACTATCACCCATATTTTAACTTACTGGTTTATATTTTTGTCTCCTCTTCTGGACTAGAATCACCTGAAAACCAAGTATTACATTTACATACCCTCTGTAGAAAATGCTTGTTGAATTAAATAAAATTGAATGGGATATCAAAAAAAGAAAAGAAAATGCAGTCTAAATGTAGATAGGCCTTTTGTTTATTAAATCTAGGAAAGTTTCAGGTAGATATTCAAATCAGTGTGTATTGTTAGTGTGCTAGACACAGTTTTTTAATTGAGAGGCAGATAGTATAACCAAGGTCCATCTTGTAGGCTGCTTGGGTTTGAATTAAGTTTTAGTACTTAAATTTTAGTACTAAAGTTAGTACTATTAAGTACTAATTTTACTACTTAAGTTTTAGTACATTACAGTCAAATGTTAACTTGAGTCAAATTTATGTGAGAAGCTTCAATTCAGCATTAAAGAAAACAAACATTTGAATCAGATAATAAAGCAAAACCTGACACATAATCTCCTATGTTAAGCCTGTTGACATATGTGACCTGTTCACGTAGTGAGATAACCATATATGAGATGGCTAGCCTGGGAAAGTCAATAATGATGACTCTGTCTCTGACCATCATTGATAATTGCTTTTCTTAATTCAGCCTTATAAATGAATTGGAGAAATGATGGGCTCGTGTTTTTTTATACTCATCAGGTTTTGTTGTTGTTGTTTTTTAATCTATTTACAGATGTTGGGACTGACCCAAATTTAATGGATTGTAAATAAGCACCATACTAATTATAGCTCTTAGGATTTAGTCAAAGATAACTGGACAAGAATAGTTAAGTTAAATTACCAGCCACACATGCATATATTACAGAAATGTAGATACCAATTGAAAGTAATTGTCACATTCTTCCCCCCTCCCCTTTCCCCAACTAATTCTCTTAGGGCCAAAACAATTAAGAACACAGTTTGTGTCAATGTAGAGTTAACTGCAGAACAGTGGAAAAAGAAGTATGAAAGAGAAAAAGAAAAAAATAAGACCCTGCGGAACACCATTCAGTGGCTTGAAAATGAACTCAACCGATGGCGTAATGGTAATAACTTACGAATTTGTTGTTTTGAGTTTGCTGAATCCAGATTTAGACCTGTTTTATAAATTTAAAAGGCATTAGGGATCATCAGATAAAAATGAATAAAATCTTTTACCTTAAATTCTGATTTTACCTGAAATAATAAATAGAGGCATAAAGGCCAACTAGCTAGCTAAAGAAGTCTCAAGATGGCAAGATGCTTAGCTTAGGGTGAAATCAATTAAAATGATATGATTTGGTGACTGGCTTTCGAAGATGGGGGAGAGTCAAAGGTAATTCCAGGGCTTCCCTGGTGGTGCAGTGGTTGAGGGTCCGCCTGCCGATGCAGGGGACACGGGTTGGTACCCCGGTCTGGGAAGATCCCACATGCCGCGGAGCGGCTGCGCCCGTGAGCCATGGCCGCTGAGCCTGCATGTCCGGAGCCTGTGCTCCGCAGCGGGAGAGGCCACAACAGTGAGAGGCCCGCATACTGCAAAAAAAAAAAAAAAAAGGTAATTCCAACTTTTCATATCTCGGGGACTGAGCAGATAAAGTTGGTAAGAGCTGCTGAAATTGAGTAAAATTGAAATTAGTTTTAGACAGGTGGGTTTTATTAACCATTCTGTTGTCTTATTTTAGGAGAGACAGTGCCTATTGATGAACAGTTTGACAAAGAGAAAGCCAACTTGGAAGCTTTTGCCGTGGATAAGGATATTACTATTACCAATGATAAACCAGCAGCCACAATTGGAGTTACTGGGAACTTTACTGATTCTGAAAGAAGGAAGTGTGAAGAAGAAATTGCTAAGTTGTACAAACAACTTGATGACAAGGTAGGTATTGTTCATGTTCAATTCTGTTTTAGAACATTTTTGACTTTTTTTTTATGTTCTAATTTTTATGTTCTAATTTCAATATTATGGGTCCTTGTGACCTATATACATCTTCCTAGGTTTCTGTTAACTTTTTCAAGATCATTGTATTAACAAAAAATATAAAATCACAGTCTCTGTTTGTATGTAGAAACTGTATATGAGGCGTATCTTTTTTTCCCTTTTCTTTAAGCTAAAAGAACTTTCAAAAGGAAATTTGGCATGGGTCCCCGGAGAGCCTTAATGAAATGTTCGTAGAATCAGGGATCTGAGGGCTCTAATAATAAAAGTGGTGCAAGAGATTAGACAGAGGGAACAGAATTGAGTGGAAATAATATCTTATGCTTTGATTATATCAGTAGTGTGAAAAATAGCACAATTTTGAACCAAGTAGAGAGGGTGGGAAGAACAACAGTAAAGAGACCAGAAGAAAACTTTTCTGGCTTTGTTTTTGGTTTTTGTTGTTAGGTGATGTTTTTATTGTATTTTAAACAGAGATTGTAGGTAGGTTTGAAGTGGCTACATGGCTTTATTTTCAATACAAAGCTTTCAACATGTTTATTACTTTTTAGCATTTAAAGTATTTAATGAATCGCTTTCATAAACATAAGCCTTTTTTTCTTATTGTGTGATAAGTATGTTACTATGATTGATAATTGAAATTCCATCTGTTTCAACGCCGTCCTAAGATAAGAGATTGGAATAAGCTATGTTGAATTTGGAGAAAATGACTTCGAAATATTGGGGGGTGGGAAGTAATCAGAATTTGTGTTAGGAATCAGTTAGAACCAGGTTGTGAGCTACTTTGTTAACCTGTTACTAAAAATTCTAGGATGAAGAAATTAATCAACAGAGCCAATTGGTAGAGAAACTGAAGACCCAGATGTTGGATCAGGAAGAGGTAAACTGAATACCTGTCATATTGCTTCCAGAAAAGCTTTATAGTCTGTCCTTGTCACTTAAATATAAAAGATGGAGGCACCTACACAGCTCGGAATATACTCGAGTACATTTAAAACAGTTTTGAATATGTTCGTGCTTTACTGTGGGTATCCTATGAGACCAGTACATCATACAGACTGAAGCAAAGATTGACTTCCTCTTAAGGTTTTTGGGGGTTGGGTTTTTTGTTTTTTTTTTTCAGTTTGAGTTCTGACTGGCGGGGGGAGGATGACTTTTTTCTTTTTAACTCTGTCTTCTTTCCTTATACAGTGCTGTTTTGTCTTATTTTCCCCAAAACATTTCTTTCTTTTTTAAAAAATTTATTTATTTAATTTATTTATTTTTGGCTGCGTTGGGTCTTCGTTGTGGTGCTTGGGCTTCTTGTTGCAGAGCACGGGCTCTAGGCACACAGGCTTCAGCAGTTGCAGCACACAGGCTCAGTAGTTGTGGCTCGCAGGCTCTAGAGCGCAGGCTCAGTAGTTGTGGCACACGGGCTTAGTTGCTCCGCACCATGTGGAATCTTCCTGGACCAGGGCTCGAACCCGTGTCCCCTGCATTGGCAGGCGGATTCTAAACCACTGTGCCACCAGAGAAGCCCCCCAAATCATTTCTTACTGATCCTTGGGAAAGACTTACTACACTGAGCTGGAGTAACCTTAGATTCCCCCTCCCTTTATGAAGCATATTTCGTCATGGAAATGATGAGGGAAGGAGTATAAAAAACAGTTAAACACAGATATATGTCTAAAGGGATTATTAAAGAAAATACTGATTTCTGAATTGTATTGGCTTTGATTTTAGTAATTTGTAGTTCAGGGTATGACTTTTATCGAGGAAATGAGAATATCAGTGAATAAGATCATTTTTTACCCCTTCACCATTTCTACCCTCATCTAACTTGTTGTTCATTTCTGTCATCTTCACTTTCATCTTATTTCTTTCAAGTTCCTTCTCTCTAGTTTTTCACTTTGGACCCTCATTTCATCTCACTTGGCAGAATGGGGGGATAATTGAAAAATGGTCCTTTGTTTAAGGTTTGTTCTGGGGATGGGAGCAAAGACTATACAGCTTCAGTGAGAGATACCCAGCATCAGTGAAATTAATCCTGGTCAGATCATCTTTATTCTTGTTTGACCTCTCGCATTGTTTCTCAAAGGAGCACTAGTAACATTGCATAATTCTCCATTTATATGGTTCTGTCCTGTACATTATAGTAGGACAGTGGGCATCCCTGGCTTCCACTTCGAAGTGCCTTTGGCATTCTGCCCCATTAGAAATACTCCTGTACATTTCCAGATGCCCCTACTTAAAAGCCACCGACCCTGGGTGACTACAGTATTCTCCTAACTAGTCTCTTGGCTTCTTCCAGTTCAAATTTTATTTACTGATAACATGTTTTCCTGAGGCATGGCTCAGGTGCCACCCTCTGTTGCCCAAAGAAAATCTAAACTTTTAAAACATTACTGATTTCTTTCTTTTTCTGTGCCCACTATTGTGAGCCTTGTATGCCTTTTTCTTTCTGTTATGTTAGTTTGTACATGACAGAAATCTTCCTGTCATAGCCACCTTCTCCATGAATACCTGTCCAGAAATATCCCCCCCCCCGTTTCCTATACTACCAAGCAGTTTGTCATGTCCTACCTCCTTTATGACTCTTACATTTCATTTTGTATTGCATTTATTTGTGTACCTGTCTTTCTTCTACTAGATTCCTCAAAGGAATCTTTGATTTCCTTTCCATCTCCCACAGTGTCTAGCACAGAGCCTGCACATAGTAGGCATTCAGGAAATCGGTTGAATGAATAAATGTTACCGTGCATAATAACATCCACATTTCATTCCCGTTGTGATTTGCAAATGATAACGGAAATAGGTTATTTTTGGTTTGTATACATTTTAAAAACCTGTGTACATTTAAAAACCTGGGTAAAACAGTTATTTTTATTCCTTTGTGTAGCTTCTGGCATCTACCAGAAGGGATCAAGATAATATGCAGGCTGAGCTGAATCGCCTTCAGGCAGAAAATGATGCCTCTAAAGAAGAAGTAAAGGAAGTTTTACAAGCCTTAGAGGAACTTGCTGTCAACTATGATCAGAAGTCTCAGGAAGTTGAAGACAAAACTAAGGAATATGAATTACTTAGTGATGAGCTGAATCAGAAATCGGTAGGCTATAGTTTTCTTTCCTAATACTATACAACAAGTATTCTTAATTGAAAAATTACCTAAGTAACTTATTTCTATATAAGCTCAAGATTGATAACATCAGTTCTTAAGGAACTCAAGTGTCAACTTTATTTCCTCCCATAATGAAGCCTTAAAGGTGGAGGGAGGAGGGTTATCTTTTTAGTTTATAAACATCTATTAATACGTAATTAAATGCTATTTTAAAACATATTGACTATTCCAAATATTATTCTACTGTTAAAAAAGTAAAAGTTGGCTTCTAGTTGCTCAGTAAAGTTATTAGCTAATTGTTCAAACTAGAATTTAAAATGTGCACGTAAAAATAAAATAGCAGGATATGTAACTTCATGTAACTTATGTTTTGTTCACTGTTACGTTTCCAGCACTCGGACCAGTGCCTTCCTAGGACAGTGTAGTTGGATCTTCCTTGTGATTCCCCAGGGGATGAGGGTTTTGTTTTCATAGCTGTAAGGTGGGAATTGCTGCCCCCCAACAGTGATGCCAGAAATAGTATATAGCTGTGATTGCTGCTGCAGTATTTTGAGTATCACCATGGATGAGCTCTTTTTCTTAAAAGTTTTCTTGTTGTTAATGCTAACTTCTTGTTTAGGAATCACATTTAGAGTTGGACCCAGGATCACTGCTCACTATTTATCTCCCTATCCGTGTCAAGTGTCTAAAGGAAATCAGACAACACTATGAAATGGCATTTTTAAAAGGCTTCCTGCCCCTGGAGAAGTTCCTTTTCCCTTTTTAACCTCCCAGCTTACAGTTAGCTTGTAGTTACAGTTTAATACCATGGCGATCAAGACACCTTTATAACTCTTAACTGAGTTGCATTATTAGCAAACCTAACTTCTGTTTGGAAGAACAGTAGGAGTCTCTTACAACTCTGTAAACTGTAAGTGGGTCCTTGGTCACTGATTTCAGTCTTTAAGACAGTTCTGTTTGTGTCCCAGTTTATATATCAGCACTGTATTGGTAAGGAGGTAGAAACCCCTAGAGTGTTCTGCTTCTTTTTATATGCTTACAATATTGCTGTTCAGCTGCCAGAGAAAATGTCTGGTAATTTAGACCTGGTATTACACTGTAGGTCAAACTGAGTGAACACACAATATACCGCTATTCAGATACTTAAGGAAATGAGGAGCTGAAATGATACTAAAAGATATTGACTAAAAGTCAATAACCTACATTTAAAATGCAGTATCTGATCTGTGATATAATGAATAGTTTTACAGCAACCAGATTCGGTTGGGTTTTCAAAATTGTGGTGACTTTGTTGCTGGTAAGCCAGGTAGTGTTTTAAATTTATAGTTATAGTAATTTAACTCAGGTAGTAATGCTGCTTTATCACTCTCTCCTGGATAATTGCTTGTATCATAGTACATAGTAGTAGTAATTATCAGGTGGATTCTTTTCAGAAGCTAAGTAGTATGTAAAAAGCAGATGAAGAAAACATACCAGCCATCTAGAAGACTGTGAGTTGCATTCTAACACTTATTTTCTCAGACTCAGTTTCCACAAACATACCATACTATGGTCATAAATGAAAAGCAAATATAGTTAATTTGGAAGTTTTCCATTTCTAAGTAGAAAACATTATCCAATCTCAAAAATGAGTGAAATAATACAAACTGTTTGCCCTTAATGCAATTACAATATAGCTACTTTACATGGTCTCTTAGGCCTAAAATATTTTTTAAGTTTGAGCTGGGAGCTTTCGCAGAACTCAGTAGAGAATTCAAGAAAATGAAAGCAGAAAATAATGGTTTTGTGAGTACTAGGTGAAAACTTGAAATACCTGTCAATATTTAAATTGATCTTTCATTTAATAGATTTAACAGTACCTTTTGTTTTGGTTCTGTTAGGCAAGTTTAGCAAGTATAGATGCTGAGCTTCAGAAACTTAAGGAAATGACCAACCACCAGAAAAAGCGAGCAGCGGAGATGATGGCATCTTTACTGAAAGACCTGGCAGAAATAGGGATTGCTGTAGGAAACAACGACGTAAAGGTAACTGTAATTACCAAATATTAAGCATGATAATCTTTACACAATTCATACTTTCATTTTTCACAGAGTTCTTTTCATACCCATTATCTCCTCCTCACAACAGCCATTTGTAGTAGATGGTATTAACTTAATTTTAAATAGCCGAGGAACAAGGGGGAGAATAAGGGGTGCTTGGGGAGACATGCTCGGTAAGTAGCATTTATTTGGACCCCATGTTTGTTTTTTTCCTCTTTGTAAAGGTTTTGTGCTTAGAAGTTATGTTAATAGATTACCACACAGGAAGTATGTAATTGAAACAACAGTGAAAATTAGCTCAAGGAGTAAACTGTGAATGAATTTGATTGCTTTAAATATTTAAAAAGATGAAAGGTGAGCACTGCTAATTAATGCTCGCTCTCTTTATTTTGAAAAATTTCAAACATATAACAGTAAAGAGAATAATATGAACCTTAGAGTTAATCAGTAATCAAAATTTTGCCACACTTATTTTTTCTTTTCTAATAATCTTTTTCAGGGTGCTAATACTGGTTATATTAGCACTAGCTTGTGGTAAAAAAAAAATTTGTGACCTGGTAGATTTTAAAACTTAGACCAAAAAACCAAAGACTCTTAACTGCAAAAACATACACATAACGTGAAAGATTTGTATGTTGTAGTAGGTATTTGTTTAGACTTCCTTTTTTGATTAAAGTCTAGTTATAGTAACAAAGTAAAGTCTAGTTATAGTAACAAACCCAAACTTAAACTTGGGTTTATAGTGAGAACCAACTAAGCAGCCGTTTAACAAGAGCTGGAAATGAAATAAAAGTTTTCGCTGTGGAGCACACGTTCCTTCTGTTAGATGTTATTCAGAGCTACTGTTTGTTGATGGAGGCAGGCCTTCGTTCTCGTCATCATGTCATTTTTTTAATGCTGGCTCACCTCATCGAAACAGAGCAAAGTGTTGTTATTAAATGCTGGATGACATGGCTTGCTCTTTCTTCCCCATCAGTCTGAACATCCTGTCCTGTCCTGTTTATGGTGAAGCAATGTGAGATTGATCGAGCTCTGTGGGAATCTTCTGGGATGAAAAAGTAGATTTCCTTCATATTACTGAACACTAGAAAGGTGTTGTTCAAAATTTGCTTTGTAGATTTGTGACTTGTTTTTAGAAAAATCCTTCCATTTCATGTTCAAATAATCTTAATTTAAGTGAAAAAGTGGTAAAGATAGAGAAAATAAAGAGTAAGACTGGCTTATGTCTAGTGGCAGAGTGATAATAGTACAGATACCCTGACACCTAAACTGCTTCTTTCACTAAACCATTACAGTATTTTGAAAACAAGTCAGCCTTGCAAATAGGTTCTTTAAAAAAAAAAACAAAAAACAGGATCCTCGATATTTTTGTGTTTTGCATGTAGTTCTTGTCCTGTTAATAAACATCAGTAAGTGCTGCTTGAGCTCTACTTGTTTTGTGTTTTTTACATTATGGTTCACTAGATCATATGTTAAGACTATGTTGGCTTTGTAAGAAACTCCCAAACTCTCTTCCAAACTGGCTTATATAGCATTTTTTGTTCCATCCAGCAGTGAATAAAAGTTCTGTTAATTCACATCCTTACCAGTATTTGAGGTCATCAGTTTTTTTAGTTTGAGCCATTCGAACAGATATGTGATATTATCTCGTTGTGCGGGTTTTTTGTTTTAATTTATTTTTTATTTTTGGCTGCCTTGTGTCTTTGTTGCTGCACGTGGGCTTTTCACTAGTTGCGGCGAGCGGGGGCTACTCTTGGTTGCGGTTCCCGGGCTTCTCATTGGGTGGCTTCTCTTGCTGCAGAGCACGGGCTCTAGGCGCGTGGGCTTCAGTAGTTGTGGCACTCAGGCTCAGTAGTTGTGGCTCGCAGGCTCTAGAGTGTAGGCTCAGTAGTTGTGGTGCATGGGCTTAGTTCCTCCACGGCATGTGGGATCTTCCCCGACCAGGGCTCGAACCTGTGTCCCCTGCACTGGCAGGCGGATTCTTAACCACTGCACCACCAGGGAAGTCCTCATTGTTGTTTTAATTTGCATTTGGTTGTTGGTTTTCTTACCTTCAGTTTTAAGAGTTCTCCTTGTATGTTTTGGATAATAGTCCTTCATCAGGTATGTGTTTTGCAAATATTTCTTCCAGTCTGGCTTATCTTTTCATTTTTTTAAGTGTCTTTTGTAGAGCAGAAGTTTTTAATTTTAACAAAGTCCAACTTACCAGTTTTTTTCTTTCATGGATTGTGGTTTTGGTGTTATGTCTAAAAACTCATCTCCAAGCCCATGGTCACCTAGATTTTCTCCTGTGTTATCTTCCAGAAGTTTTTTAGTTTTGTATTTACATTTAGGTTTATGATCCATTTGGAGTTAATTTTTCTGAAATTAAATTTTTCTGTATTTACATGTGGATGACTAGTTTTTCCAGCACAGTTTATTGAATTGAATTCCCTTTGTCAGAGATTAATTGACTGTATTTGTGTATGTCTATTCCTAGGCTTTCCATTCATTTCTAATGACCTATTTTTCTGTTCTTTTTTCAATACCACATCATCTTGATTACTAGCTTTATAGTAAGTCTTGAAGTTGGGTGGCATCAGTCCTCCAGCTCTGTTGTTCTTTAATATTATGTTGGCTATTCAGGGTCTTACCATTTAAACTTTAGAATCACTTTGTCAATATCTACAAAATAACTTGGAGGGGCTTTGATTAAGATTATATTATATCTATAGGTCAAGTTGGGAAAGACTGACATCTCATTATTGAGTCTTCTATCCATGAATATGGACCGTCTCCCATTTATGTAGTCCTTCTTTGATTTCTTTTGTCATCTGGATCTTACACATACTATGTTACATTTAAACAACCGTGTCATCTGCAGACAAAGACAGGTTTATTTCTTCCTTCTCAAGCTCCTTATTTTTTTCCTCTCTTTTTTTTAATTGAAGTATAGTTGATTTACAATGCTGTGTTAATTTCTGCTGTACACCAAAGTGATTCACTTATATACACACACACACACACATTCTTTTTCATATTCTTTTCCATTATGGTTTATGACAGGATATTGAATATACATCCCTGTGCTACAGTAGGATCTTGTTTTTCCGTTCTACATATAATGGTTTGCATCTGCTAATCCCAAACTCCCACTCCTCTCCCCTCCTGCGCCTTGGCAACCACAAGGGGATGCCTAAGAGTGGGATTGCTGGATCATATGGCAACTCTGTTTTTAATTTTTTGAGAAACTGCCATACTGTTTTCCATAGTGGCTGCAGCCATTTCCATTCCCACCAGCAGTGTAGGAGGGTTCCTTTTCTCCACACCCTCTCCAGCATCTGTTATTTGTAGACTTTAATGATGGCCATTCTGACCGGTGCGAGGTGGTACCTCATTGTAGTTTGGATTTGCATTTCTCTGATAATTCATGATGTTGAGCATCTTTTCATGTGTTTTTTGGCCATCTGTATGTCTTCTTTGGAGAAATGTCTGTTTAGGTCTTCTGCCCATTTTTTGATTGGGTTGTTTGTTTTTTTGATATTGAGTTGTGTGAGCTGTTTTGTATATCTGGGAAATTAAGCCCTTGTCAGTCACATCACTTGGAAATATTTTCTCCCAGTCCGTAGGTTGTCTTTTCATTTTGTTTATGGTTTCCTTTGCTGTGCAAAAGCTTTTAAGTTTGATTAGGTCTCATTTGTTTATTTTTGCTTTTATTTCTATTGCCTTGGGAGATTGACCTAAGAAAACATTGGTACGATTTATGTCAGAGAATGTTTTGCCTATGTTCTCTTCTAGGAGGTTTATAGTGTCATGTCTTATGTTTAAGTCTTTAAGCCATTTTGAGTTTATTTTTGTGTATGATGTGAGGGAGTATTCTAACTTCATTGATTTACATGTGGCTGTCTAACTTTCCCAGCACCACTTGCTGAAGAGACTGTCTTTTTCCCATTGTATATTCTTGCCTCATGTGTCAAAGCTGTGTGATTGACCATAGTTGTGTGGGTTTATTTCTGGGCTCTCTGTTCTTTTCCATTGCTCCATATGTCTGTTTCTGTGCCAGTATCATGCTGTTTTGATTACTGTACTTTGTATTGTCTGAAGTCTGGGAAGGTTATGCCTCCTGCCTTTTTCTTTTTCCTCAGGATTGCTTTGGCAGTTAAGTCTTTTACCTGCTTGGTCAGGTTTATTCCTAAGTATTTTAATTTTTTGGTGCAATTTTAAAAGATACTGGTTTTTTTACATTCCCTTTCTGGTGTTTTATTGTTAGTCTAAAGAAATGCAACCAATTTCTATATGTTTATCTTGTATCCAACTACCTTGCTGAATTCCATTTATCAATTCTAGTAGTTTTTGTGTGGAGTCTTGAGGGTTTTCTGTATATAGTGTATATCATGTCATCTACATATAATGACAGTTTTACCTCTTCCCTTCCAGTCTGGATACCTTTTACTTCTTTTTCTTGTCTGATTGCTCTGGCTAGAACTTCCAATACTGTGTTGAATAGAATTGGTGAGAGTGTCTTGTCTTGCTCCAGATTTTAGCAGGAAGGTCAAAAAGCTCTTATTTTTTTGCCGTGCTGTGCAGCTTGCAGGATCTTAGTTCCCTGAACAGGGCTTGAACCCATGCCCCAGCAGTGAAAGTGCTGAGTCTTAACCACTGGACCACCAGGGAATTCCCCTGAACTCCTTATTTTTGACACTGAGTATTATACTGGAATTTTGTAATGAAAGTTACTAAGGAATGTACACTGACCACAGTTCCTCCTTGGAGAACTTAAAAGTCATCATTTCCCTGCCACCTAAACATCATTATTTGTTAAGTTTTGAACTGGACATATACATGATTAACAGTGAATTTACTGTAGCGGGCCTTTGAGGAGGAAATCCAAAAATTGAAAGAGGCAGGGTTCATTAGTGTTGTTTGTTTGTTTTTACGCTTACATCCATCTTCCTTGTAGGCATGTATTAACTTTAAGTTTTAGAAAGTAAGGAAGGCAAAAATCAAGCTCTGCTTTACTCACCCTTTATTAAAAACAATATTTAATAAAAAATTCCAGACTTCCTACAAATGTTGAGTAGTATTAAAATATTTAATTTTGTTTTAAGATTTTAGAGTCTAATTGGGTAAACACTAACTAGACATTTCTGTCTTTCATTTCTGTTTCCCTTTTTCTCACAGCAGCCTGAGGGAACTGGCATGATAGATGAAGAGTTCACTGTCGCAAGGCTCTACATTAGCAAAATGAAGTCAGAAGTGAAAACCATGGTGAAGCGCTGCAGACAGCTAGAAAGCACACAGACTGAGAGCAGCAGAAAAGTGGAAGAAAATGAGAAGGAGTTGGCGGCGTGCCAGCTTCGCATCTCCCAGGTACGCGCCGCAGAGCAGGGTCCTCATTCCTGAACAGCCGCGTGTAAAGTTTATCTATTGTAAACATGTTACTAAAAATGACCTTCCGTAGGTTATTTTGAGTAACAACATTAAGAGGTTAATTCAATTAGTTTTTCTTACTCTAGCTGCAGTAAAATAACATGCATGATTTAAGTGGGTCATATTTGGTAACGTGTATGTTATGTATGGGAATTTACTAGAGAGCTGTGACTGATGTGACTATTGAAGAATCTAGAAGGATTCTAGGGTGAATAAAAATGCGGGGCTGATTTTGTGGCTTTGGCAACTAAGTGGGTGAGACCATTCACCAAGGTAGGAATTGTAGCAGGAGGGATGAGGGTAATAATGTTAGTTGGAGATAACAGTAAGAATATTATCTCATATGTCAGCCTTTAGTGCCTTATTTTATAAGTGTTAAAAACTTGTACACATGACCATTTCATTGATTAAATTCTTTATCATTGTAAATCTTGCCCCTGAACATTTTAGGTTTAAATATCTTATTCTGTAAATGTATTATATGTTTAGACAATGTCGATAAAACTTGCTTACTTTCAAATATTCTGGACAACAAAGTATGTGTCAGAGATTTTATTCCACCTCATAGCAGTATATTTTTCCCAAAAGCATGAAGCCAAAATCAGATCATTGACTGAATACCTTCAAAATGTGGAGCAAAAGAAAAGACAGCTGGAGGAGTCTGTGGATTCCCTCAGTGAAGAACTAGTCCAGCTTCGAGCACAAGGTACTCACTTCCGGTTATTTATGAGTCATATCTCTGTTGTAAGTTATTACCTACTTTAGTATAATTGTAGTCAACATTCACACTGATAGAGATTAGTAGGAATACAGGTAACTTGGAATAGTAAACAAATAACACATTTTAATGTGGCTTTGAAACATATTTTTGAAATCGTGTTTGAATATTCAAGTGGCCAGTCTAGGAATTTCCCACAAAGTTATAAAGTGGTGTGTGTGTGTGTGTGTGTGTGTGTGTGTGTGTGTGTGTGTGTGTGTGTGTGTGTGTGTGTGTGTGTGTGTGTGTGTGTGTGTGTGTCAGGCAAAGAAAGTAAAGGAAGGCAAAGAAAGTAAAAGGAAACACAAAGAATATAAAGTTACAAGTCAGTATGTCTTGAGCATAGAGAGCAAGATTTACCGTTTGGCATTTGGATAATTTAAAGTCGAGTACTGTTAAGGAACATAGCCTCATAAAACCCATTTGCCCCTTGGTTTATATCAAGAACTCTAAGGCCCATTTCCTCTCTTCTGTTTTCTCTCCCCACCCAAACAGAGAAGGTGCATGAAATGGAAAAGGAGCATTTGAATAAAGTTCAGACTGCAAATGAAGTCAAGGCAAGTTCGACGTAGCATTGGATCCTCACAGTTTTCATTCATCCTTGTTAATCTTGAGTAATCTGACGTAATATCTTTCCCCCAATGATTTTAGCAAGCCGTTGAACAGCAGATCCAAAGCCACAGAGAAACACATCAAAAACAGATCAGTAGTTTGAGAGATGAAGTCGAGGCAAAAGAAAAACTTATCACTGATCTTCAAGAGTAAGTATGCTTTCCTCTGAGATAGCAGAAACTACTGGTGGACAGTATATCCTTATTAGAAACCTGCATTTTTCTTTGAAACAATTTTTGACTTGAAAATGAAGAATCTTTTCATTTATGAGTGGAACTTCTAAGTTCCATAGGAAATTTTGGAAAAATGTCTTAGGTCTTTTGATGTAAATATTCAGTAAAAAGTAAAGAATTCCCAACTTCAGCCATTATTACAAATAGATACTACTGTCTCCTCCGAATCATTTCCTTAACTTTTAAAAAATATTCTTAACTGAGAAAAACTTTATTGGAAATTGTGGATTTTAGAAGTGTGTGTTTTAATAGGAGTTATCGTCTCCATTTTTCTGGGACACATTTTCCTACTTCCAGAACCATATGCGTATAGCACAGAATTTATAGAAATTTGAGATCTGTGACCAAATCATGATTTGAGTAGGAACCAGAGGAGAGTAACAAAAAACGATGGCAAAGTTTGGGACATGGGGCTTATTGTTAATGGATTTAGGGATAAGAATTCAGGGAGATGAAAGATACAAAATCAAGTTATGGTTTCAAACCAAAGTATAAAAAGTACTGTGGGCTGAACGTAGCCCAGTCCTCTTTGCTGCTGGGGGTCACATCCTAACAGAGGAGGCCTGCCATGTTTGAATGGTGAGACTGTGGAATTGGAGAGTTGGAAAGCTTTAATGGGAACATCTAGAAGATGGGGATGTTGATGCTGCGAGGTTTTTACTTTGTCAGCCAGAACCAGAAGATGGCATTAGAGCAAGGGCGCCTGAGAGCGGAGCACGAGAAGCTGAAAGCTACGGAGCAGGACAAAAGCAGAAAGCTACGTGAACTTACGTGAGTAGAGCCTTGGTTCAAGTATAAAAGTGAAAGCTAGATGCGAGAGTTACTGGCAGTACTCTCAGAAATATCCAGTGGATAAAGTTTTCACTTCGTGTAGGCTAAAGGGTGTTTTCCTTAAACCCTCTGAGTTGGTTTGATTTATACCTAAAAACTTGCAATACTTTCTTGTACTTTAGTGAAAGCCAGGTCTTAATATTTCACTGGTAATCACCTAAAACATGACATTTGGTAATTTAGAAGATTTCAGGATCTGCCACAAAAACGGAATTTTTGTCAGATTTGATCTTGCATAAATAAAAGACCATTATTGTTTTAGCCTTGCCTTTTGAACAGAGGTTTTTGCCATTTATTATTTTTTTTATTTACTGACTAAAAGTATAGTCAACACACAGTTTTCTATAATCTGAGCAGGTAGAAAACTCAAGATTATAACTTTCACATACCTTGAATTTATCAGAGACAATTTATAAAGGAACAGTTGGTTAGGATGGGCACACCCACAGGACCAGCTCAGAGTTGATTTTTTAACAATTCTGCTGAATCTCAGCCATAATTTTGTTTAGAGTAACGTTAACTTAAAATGCATAAAATGTTTTAGTCTGCAATAATTTATAATCTCTGTAATTTTCAGTTAATCAGAATTATTTTGGATAAAGATCAGTATGCTATATGATAATGCATATTCTTAAAATATAAAAAGAACCTCTCCTTATTACTTGAATTCTGCCATGTTTTCTTTCATCGCTTCCATTGCTATATTAGGACAGTTTTTTTCTAATAAACCATAGATTTAGAAAATTACAAGGCATATAGAAATTTCTTTGAAAGATACAACATTGGTAAGCTGTTTTTTAAAACTATGATGATCTTTTTTTTTTCTATGATAATCTTTTACTTATTTGTAAGCATTGATCCTGTCAGATAAAAACATTTGATTCAATATTTCTGCTAAATATAGAATTTACGGACTCAAAGTTGAAAATGTATTTGTATATTCTTCCACTGTTTAGGGTTATGCAAGATAGACGAGAACAAGCGAGACAAGACCTGAAGGGTTTGGAGGAGACGGTGGTAAGTAAAACTTGGATATAAATAGGATTGGGGAATATTTAATGGGTTCTTCCCCTAGTTACTCAGTTTGAAGACCTACTTCTAAAAATACTGCTTTCTTAATTCAAGGCGAAGGAACTTCAGACTTTACACAACCTGCGGAAGCTCTTTGTTCAGGACCTGGCCACCAGGGTTAAAAAGGTAATAAAATAATACTGGGTCGGTGTTACTGTGTTTACTGTGTCTAATTGCATTCTGAGTGGAGTAGCCTCACACTGTCATAAGAGTGGGGAGGTAAGCGTTACCCTTACTTGGTCTCATAGCACTTGCCCGTCTTCTCTAGAGCGCCGAGGTTGATTCGGACGACACCGGAGGCAGTGCTGCTCAGAAGCAAAAAATCTCCTTTCTCGAGAATAATCTTGAACAACTCACCAAAGTCCACAAACAGGTAACAAGGAGAATGTTTTGTGTTCGCTGCAATAAAATCTGAGGAGTGGCATGTATCTGAGTCTTCAGAGTCCTAAGGATTTTCATACCCTGAGCCATTCCATTATTTTATCACGCAAATGTAGAAACAAACAACTAGCAGTTTTTATGGGAGTTAATATTCCTAACAGCCTTTAGCAAGAGGTCAATGAAAACGTGTTGTTTTCTTTGTAGGGTTTCAGGTCTGTTAGTTTTCTTAATTTATTCATGGTCATTTTTAAATCTCTGGAAGACAAGTCTTTGAGTTAAAATACCCCCCCCTTTTTTTTTGATCTTTATACATTTAATGCCCCAGAGTCTGAAATACTACAATAATGAGGGAGTTCATATTTTTTTTTTAAGTAATGCTTACTGTGGGGTTTTTTGCTTATTTTTTATTAAGGCTTGATACGTGATTCAGTTACTTACTTCTTAAGTTTCTTGGCATACTTTATTGTATGTCTTTGTTACTAGAAACCTGATGTTTGCAGTAGAGTGAGGTTAAGGGAATTTTAGCCTTTCTTGCTTGCAGTGCTTATTAAGGGACTTGCCAAGTTTATGTGTAATTGTGGATCTTGCTGTATCTAAAAAGGTATTTGTTTCCACCAGATTAGTATCTTAATGAAGAGACCTAACACAGTGTTGTAGCATATTGTCATAGGGAAAAAGAACAGTCTCCCCAATCCCCCAGTATTGAATGAAGTTATATTTTGGGGAGAAACGTATGTGAGGATGATATTTATGGGTATATGTATTCTTTGTTGCTGTCTAAATTATTTAAATTAGCTAAGTGAGAAAAACCTTAGTATAAAATGTAGTTTTTCTTTCAAGAGAAATTATGAAATGTTTCTGTTTTTTCAAATCATTGTTAAAGTCAGAATCCTTATTTTTCCTATATACCTTTAGCTGGTACGTGATAACGCAGATCTTCGCTGTGAGCTTCCTAAGCTGGAAAAGCGACTCAGAGCTACAGCTGAGAGAGTGAAAGCTTTGGAGTCGGCACTGAAAGAGGCCAAAGAAAATGCATCTCGCGATCGCAAACGCTATCAGCAGGAAGTAGATCGTATAAAGGAAGCAGTCAGGTCAAAGAATATGGCCAGAAGAGGGCATTCTGCACAAATTGGTTAGTAGGACACAATAAAACCTTTAAACCAAAAAAAAAACAAAAAAACCTTTAAACCTTGCTTTGGTTTGAATATTTTTATTTACTTGAGAATGTAATCTGATTGATTTGTTATGTGATGTCACAGTGGTTTTTGTCTGTATTTTCTAATTTACCAGAGTGGCATTGTTGGGAATGCAGAGCATTGAGGAATAGCCACCTTAATTAACAGGACAAGGAGATAAATCAGAACTAGACAAGCAAGACTGGTCAGGTGTAGGAGCAGCTGTGTAGAGCGATGTTATGAAAGCAAGAAGAGACTTGCAAGAAAATGTCTTGCACGGTATTTCATGCTTTAATTGCTAGGCATTGATGCAGGAATAAGGTTTTTAAGAGGCTAAGGATTGTATAGGTCCTGGAGAAAAGGATGTAACTGAAAAAGAAAAAGAGAGATAGAGGGATTCACTGAGAAACAAGAAGGCAAAGAAAAACAAGACATTTGGGAATTTGTTGTAAATAAGAAAAGACACTTAACGAGTCATTGGGGTTGTGTGTTATTTGTTCTGAAGTCAGTGTTTGTTTTTCATCCCAGCTAAACCTATTCGTCCTGGGCAACATCCGGCAGCTTCTCCGGCTCATCCCAGTGCAGTTCGTGGGGGAGGCGCACCTGTGCAGAACGGCCCGCCGGCGGCCGTGCGAGGCGGAGGAGGTGAGCAGGCGTGGCCTCACGCGGCGCCCTCGGGTCTGTGCTCTCTGGCTGGCTTCCGAGTCGCAGCTGTCCGTGGGGATGTTCAGCCGTTGGTGGCTAAGCAGTGTTTTGGATTCTCACAGTAGTGTTACGATTTCTTCATAATGTATGGGATTGTAAAAGTAACTTAGCAAGATTTCGTCTAGTTTTTTCATAGTTCAGATCATACTATATGTATATTCAAATTTGTGCTCTTACTGTTTTTAACGTAATATTGGGTCATTTTTCAAAGCTCTGGCTATTGTCTGATGAATATACCATGGTTTATAACTTTTACTGGACATTTAATTATGTCAGTTTTTCCATACTTGAAATTTTCCAACGTTGCAATTTCCATGTATGAAATCTGAAGTATGAAGCATCGTCTTGTGCCTCCTCACTTTCAGGTTGTTTCCAGAAGGTTCCCGTAAGTGGAGTTATGGGAAAGTGAACGCTTTTAAGACTCCTGACACATACTGACACACTGCTCTTCAGAAAGACTGCACCAAATTGTATTTAGCCAAGGACACTGCATTTTGTTGCATCTTTGCCAGTACTGAGTATTAATAGTTTTTAAGTTTCTAATTTAATAGGCTAAAATAAGCGTCTCATTGATTTATTAATGAATTTGGATTTTTTCGTATATTTATTGGCCCACTTATATACGTATGTTTTTTATGAATTATTTCTGTGTCCTTTCCCACTTACCTGTTGTGAGTGGTTTTTCTAACTGATTTATGAGTTCTTGTTGTTTCTTTCTAAATACAAGTAATATCTGTTCCCTGTAGGGGGATGAGGAATTTTCACAAAGATAATTATCAAGAAGATAAATGTCATCCAGAGGCACCACCCGATATATTGTATATATCCGTCTGGAGCTTTCTTTACATATTATAACTTCTAAATTAGAAAGTTTGAAGTGTCTAGTAAACATTCTAATATAACATAGTACCAACATACTACGCTATTCTATATATGTTACTTTGTAGCCAGCTTTTTTTAACTTGGCAGTATATTCTGAACATATTCTTATACAGCATGAATATGTATAATATAATATTATACAGCATGACTGATTATAGCTGCCTAATATTTTATCATATGACAGGAACTCAGATTAAATTCTTCAGCAAATCCCAAGTGTGTAGGTGGTTTGGAAACTAAAAGCAGTAGATAACTCTGAGATAGGGACTGGCTTTGTTTCTAACAGTACTAAAGTCAGTTTATTTTAATCCTGCTTTTTACTTTGTCATTTTTGCATAACATTGGCTCTCAGTTTGAGTGGAAAATTATGCAGTATTCTGGAGGAATCATATTTCCATAAATTTAATATAGTTTTTTGTCCACACGGTAGAGGATTGATACAGTGAAAAGAGTACAGATATTGGAGTCCCATCTAAGTTTGCGTCCTGATTTTTCTACTTTTATGAGCTTGAGCAAGTTACTTTTTAACAGTTAATTTGTCTCGTTTTGACTCCTTTTAAAATTCTTTAAAAATTCTTAAGTGTAAAAGTAAATTACGGATTTATGACCTATTTAATGTATCTCTGAAATAAAACATTTTTCTACATACCACAATAACATTATCACACGTGACAAAACATTTCTAGTATTATACCAATCCATATTCAGATTTTTCTAATTATTTATTTGTGGTTAAGTCTTCTACAGCTGGTTTGTCTACACCAGGGAGTAACCCAGGACTGATGTTTACATGCGGTTATTCCCCTTAAGTCTCTTGTAATCTAGAGTAACACCCCCCCTTTTCTAATGACACTGACTTACTGAATAGACTAGGCCAGTGTCCTTGAGCATATGCCTCCTCGGATGTGTTCGGTTGTTTCTGTGTGTAGTTGCCTTGTTCCTCTATTCCCTGTTTATTAGAAGCATTTATTGGATTCTTTCAAACATGTTTACAGACTACACCGTGGGTGATACGTGTTTAATATTGTGTCACATCAGCAGACATTACAGGAGTTTTCCTGCCAATTAAGAGATGGCCTCTGTTTTTCCCCCTTTGGATTAATAACTTGTTGAGCCCCTTTACTAATAAAATGAAAGCCATTCTTGAGAATTACGCAAGTTAAGATGTCATTACCTAGTACAGCACGGGTGCTGAGTAGATGTGAGCTGCCTTTTCTGGAAGTGGAGCTGGGCAGTTTTCAAAAGATAATTATAAATACAGGTAAAAGTTTATCCGTTTTGGATATTGTCCTCACATTAAAATTCACATGTGAACTTGGAACTCCTGTCTCATTTGCAGAGAGGATAGTCCATGGCCTTTGTTATTTTAGCTTGAAAGTAGAATGCTGATCGCAGTGTCATGACAGCACTTAAGCACATGAGGGAGATGGCTAACCTGGCTAACCCAGGTTTTCAAGACTTGAAGTAACTATAAAAGTATAACCACTTACAGGTTTGTTTCATTGCTGGTCCAAAGGATAATGGTTATTATTTTTTAAAGTCTTGCATCGATCATTCTTAACCCATGATTGAGGAGTATATGATCTACATAAGTGATAAATTGTTGAAAAAATTAGATACTTTGTAGAGATTTTTAAATTATTTTTTAATTATTAAGAAAAACATTTCAAAACACTGGGTTTATTTTGGGAAAAGATGGCAATGTATGAATGATACTGATACTTTCAGTACCCAGTTTTACATGGCTGGTTCTTCTAACTGTGTAATGCTTTGGACAGGTGGAGGTTTTCTAATAAACACGGAGGCAAATAGGCAGCTGAACACGGGATGCCTCTAGGTGACACCTGCTGCTGGGGTTGTTTATTTTATTTTATTGGCCACACCCGCTCGGCTTGCAGCTGCTTAGTTCCCAGACCAGGGATTGAACCCGGGGCACAGCAGTGAAAGCACCAAGTCCTAACCACTGGACTGCCAGGGAAGTCCCTGGGATTGTTTATTTCACTGTCACTTTCCCCACCACATGGACCTCTTGCTTATCCCTACCCGACCCCGTTTTGTTTCTTACAGCTACCATGTGTGTAACATTGCTAGTTAGTTAGTGGTCCTTGGCTTCATGTCACTGCCACTGCCTACTGGCTGCCATTTTATTAATCATCTTTTTCTTTTTTAAAAAAATCTAACTTACACATCCGCTCACTCATAGCTCTTGCGGGGAGTAAAAACATGCAGGGTGACCTCCTTTCAATATTGTACTGTCCCTAAATGGCTCTGCTTAGGAGGCATATAAAAGGAAAAATTCAGTCATTTAATGTTGCCATCTTTTCAGTTTTGGGGAAAATGGTCAAAGCTGTTGGCTAAATGTTTTTAAACTCATTAGTATATCTTATTTAATTCTTTTCATGATTATCTCAAACACAAGTTTTGTATAAATAAAAATATTTTTCTCTGTGCTTTCTTCCATCTTCAGGTGTTAAAAGTAATTGAAGTATGAAGAGGACATTATATCAATGACTATAGCCTGTATCCCTTGGGAACTTTAGAATTATAACCTTTTTTTAGTGTATAAATTGTACCTGGCCTGTACAGCTGTTTCCTGCCCTCTCTTCTCGTAAACTCTGCTGCTTCCCAACACAACTAGAGTGCAATTTTGGTGTCTTAGAAGGGAAAAACGACAGTTTACAACTGTGGCCCTATTTATTACACAGTTTGTCTTTCATGTCTTAAATTTAGTCTTCACTGTGCCAACCTAACTGTGTCATACAGGACTGTGCTTTTTGTACTTGTTTTTTTGTGTTTATTTTTTAATCTCAGTTTAAGTTACCTAGCTGCTACTGCTTGTTGTTTTTCTTTTCTTATTAAAACAATATTTTAGGGGAAATGGAACCTTTAGATTAAATGTCTTAAATTTTACCACTTATAACACTACATGCCCACAAATTAAATCAGGTCAGTACTGTACCTTAAAATCCCTTGAAATGACTTCGGAGTTAAAAATTATCTGTATCATCTCTGAAGTTTGCTTCTGAAAACTACTCTTTGAGCACTGAAACCTTTAAAACTGCCCAACTAGACATTTGAGACTGAGCAAGGCTACTTACTTATCTCATGAAACGACTGTTCTTGAATTATCCTGAATAGAAATACTTTACAATATCAAAAGCAAATCTTCTGCTTTTGTTTAAGAAGGAGAGTTTGGAAAAGGAATTTATTTCTGTTCTTCCCAGTGCTTTAATCCACATAGATTGATGGAATGGAAACACCCTGCTTTGTTTTGGTGAGCCCACTAATTAATAGAAGAATTGGATGGATAATGATTTGTCATCTTACTATAGTGAAGTGAACTAAGATATTATAGGATTAAACATAATTTTATATTGTTAGTACCGTATTGTTTGATCTAAATTTATAGCCTATGGAAATTGAGAAAAAATGTGGAAGGACAAGACAAATATATGGTAAATTTATAAATATATAGGTTAAATTTTGGTCTGAAATCCCTGAGGTTTTTTTACCTGGTACACTAAGTCATAACACTATAATTTATTTCTTGTTTAGTCTAGAAGTAGTAAATTATTTGCAAGTCACTAACAATCCTCAAATAAATTATTTTGTTGGCAGTAGCTGGTAATTTTGTTGCTAAGTGTACCTGTTCTTCTTCCTCAGATGATTAAACTAAGTCAGCAGTTTGTTTTAGAAGCTATAAAAGTTAACAGGGGAAGAGATTTCAATATGTGCTTCATCAGTTGGGGGTGGGTAACTGCAACTGTGTTAGCAGAAATTTGCAGAGAATGGGGATTTAAGGTTACTCAGAAGAGAAAGTTGGAAAGTTCTGTTAGGATCTGGGTGGCAGAATTAACTTTTCGAAAAAGTTTTATATACAGATATTTGTATTAAATTTGGAGCCGTAGTCAGAAGACTCAGATCATAATTGGCGTATTTTTCTATTTCCTTAACTGTTGCAATTTCCACTTTTATAATAGTTTTGATTTAAAAGATAAATTTATTTTTTTAACAGTCAAAAATCCTTGCTGTTACGATCTGCAACCTTACAAATGATTGTATTGTTTTTAGGAATGATCAAAAGAAACACTCCAAAAATTGAGATGAAACCTTGTAGAGCAGCAAGATTGAAGCAGGGCAGTTCACTGAAAAAAAGTGCTGCCACCTATTTGTGATGATAGTTTTCTAAATGGAGAAATGTTTGGCTGCATTCACGTAGACATTTGTATTTTGTTTTCAAACGAAAGCTTGCTTTTTGGGCAATATTCTTAGATGAAGCAGAATTTTTTTTCTCTCTTTTGTCTGAATATGGTAGTTTCATTCTTATAAGATACATCATGGTATTGGTACTATGTAACAAACGATGAATTGTAACTAGCATGTGGTTCAGAGTATACAGTGCTAGGGTTTTTAAAATATCTTAATGGTTCTTTTCTATTTATAATTTCAAACTTTCACAACATGTACAGAGAATTTCCTAAATTTGTTTTCACTGAACTGCTTTTGCTATGGTAGGTCATTAAACACAGCATTTACTCTTACAAATGAAAATTTCTGATCATTTGGAACATTGACACTTATTTCAATTTGCAGTGTCTTTTATTTTTGACTGACTATATTAATGTTCTTCTGAGTGGTATTGATAAATGGTTCAGAAGAGAAACTCAGTGAAATAAAAATATTTATTCATGGTGATCAATTAAATTATTTGCCTAATTTAAGAAAACTACTGTGCATAACTCTCAATTTGACAGGAGGTGATAGAAAAGAGTCTGAGTCCACCTGTGGAATGTGTTGGTTTCTTTTCAGTGCTTGAAGATACATTCAAAGATAATTGGTTTGGGAAGGCGCCATGTAATTATAGCTAACCTGCATGCTGTAAATGTCTTCTGTGTTCAAATAAAGAGGAAAACATTTTTTGGAATGTCATGACTTTCTTAAACTCAATTCAGTGACGTATTAGGTTGATTTTACGTGACCAAGTGGCCTTCTTTCTTGACAGAACAGTGACTAATATGTCATTATATTCATGTGTACTTTGTCTCCTAATGTATTGCATACGCTTTGGACATCAAGTATTAAATATGTAGGCTGAAGAATTAAGAGCTAGAGATGAACCATCAGCCTCCCTTATGTTATTTTACATCAGTGTAGCCTGATACGTGATGAGGACACTTCACCGTGTTATTCTTCCCCCAAAGCTATTAACCCCAGTCTGATCGTGAGAAAAACATCAAACTAACCAAATGGAGGGACATTCTACCAAATGCCTGACCAGTACTCTTCCGAAGTGTAAAGGTCGTGAAAAACCAGGAAGACAAGTCTGAGGAGACTTGGCAGCCGGACGCAGTGACGCAGGGCGGTGTCCTGGGTTGGACCCTGGAACAGTAGAAGGACATCGGGGAAAACTGGTGAAATCTGTTAGCAGTAGTGTGCCGGTTAATTTCCTAGTTCTGACAAAGGTGCAGTGGTGATGTGAGATGGTACATTAGGAGGGAGAGTATGAGGGTGACTCCCTGTATTACCTTTGCTACTTTTCTGTAAGTTAAAATCATTCTGAAATAAAAGGTTTATTTACTAATTTATAAGGCAGCAAGCCACAAAGAACAACAGAGGAGACCACAAGCAGGAAAGCAAAACTCAGCAGACACCTGACTCAACCAGCAGTGGGGAACGCCAGGGAGCAGCTCGGTATCCCCCCCAGAGCACCCCTAAATGGTCATGAATGTGACCTCCGTACCTCTGGAAGTAGGAGTGGAAGGAGGCTGAAATAGGACTAGTCGAAAGTCTATCTAGACCTTTCCGTTTGACCCGCAGATCCCTTCTTCAACGCTGCACAGCTTGCCAGCTGCCCCTCTCACATCCCAGGGTGAGCCTGTGTATTCTCTCGGAAGGGTAAAGCAGAGGGTCTCCAGATGCAAGTGCTGGTGGCAGCTGAGGGTGGGGTGACGTGCTGGAAACGAGGAGTGCGCCCGTTAGCAGTGTCTCCCCTCATTGCCACAGCTCCCCTTTGGCGCTGCTAGGGGTTGAATTGTGTACCCTCAAACTTCCTGTGTTAAAGTCTCAGTCCTCAAGAATGTGACCTTCCTTGGAGGTAGGGCCTTTTCGGGCGTAATCAAGTTAAAGGTCCTCAGGGTGGCTCTTGCCAATGTGACTTGTGGCATAAAAGAGAAATTTGACAGGTGCATGGAGGGAGACACAGGGAGAAGATGGCCATCTACGAGCCATGGAGAGACGAACAGTCCTCCCTTCATAGCCCTCTGACGGAGCCAACCCTGCCAACACCCTGGTTTGGGGCTTGTAGCCTCCAGAACTGTGAGACCATCCATTTCTACTGCCTCGCCTAGTCTGTGGTGCTTGCGTTCATCAGCCCGAGCAGACCAGTGTGATTGCCGACACTGGCAGCGAGCTGGGCCCTCTAAGCATTCCTCCTTTCTTTCCTTCGGTTTGCGTCTTGTTAATACCATCCAGTTGTCAGTGGTGTGAAGGGGGCCGGTGAGGGGCACCAGGCGTACACGGTCCCTTAGTGAGCAAAGAGCCCGGGCCACATGGCCACCTCTCCAGCAGCAGGTGGCCTCCCTCTGGGAGCCTGCCCTTCAGCCTCAGAGAGGAGCTTCCTGCCCACCTGATCTATGGTGGTGGGCGGGGGAAGGGCAGCCTTGGCCCACTAGGATCCAGTGAGGTGTTTCCTCCCCACCACCAGTCCCAGCCAGGGTCTCGACCTGGGCTGCCCGCATCCCAGAGGGATGCTTCCCGCTCACCTAGTGATTGGACCAGCTCTAGCCTGGGAAACCTAGCAAGCTTCATCATCCATTGGGCGGCAGCCATGCCTTTGCAATGAGATCCGAACCCCAGACATGGGGCAGGAGCCCCTTCCAAGTCTGTTCCTTCCCTGGGTACTCTCCCTTAGCCCTAGACTATTCTTGAAAGTTCTCTGTACGCATTTCTAGTTCATCCCCTCGGACCTGGCCTGATACAGAGGGTAATATGAACGTTTGCAATCAGAATACTTAGAAGCCCAACCTTCTTCCATTGCTTGGTCACCTGAATGCTGGCAACCAGGCTTATGCTTTCCAGCCAGGAGATGAGAGGACTTCGGTGAAAAGTTTGACAACTGATACAAGGAGTACCCCAAGAAGCACAGTTTCAGAAATGCCACAGTCAACAGTCCTACTCCTGTGAACCAATTGCTTCCAGTCAGCTTCATCGTGTCCCCAACTTACATAGGTGCAGACAGCCAAGGATCACGAAGCATGTGAAGAAAGCCTTTACGATGACAGGATCAAAACAAAATAATTAATAATAATATGGAGGAAAGTGGAACTATGAAAGGGGAAGAAAACATTTTTAAAAACATACTAAATTTGGGGCTTCTCTGGTGGCGCAGTGGTTGGGAGTCCGCCTGCCGATGCAGGGGACGCGGGTTCATGCCCGGTCTGGGAGGATCCCACATGCCGCGGAGCGGCTGGGCCCGTGAGCCGTGGCCACTGGGCCTGCGCGTCCGGAGCCTGTGCTCCGCAGCGGGAGAGGCCACAGGAGTGAGAGGCCCGCTTACCGCAAAAAAAACATACTAAATTTAATACCTTTCACTTCCACCTTGAAGAGCATGGGTATTAAAGTGCTAATATAATTACCTTCCCTAGTGTATCTTTTTTACTTTTTCTTATGTATAAAAAACAACTAAAAACATGCACGGTTTGTGAGGAAATGACAAATTTCAGAAAATTCAGAATCTGAATACACTCTATACATAGCTTCTAGATAAAGACACAAAATTACCAGATACTCAGAGGCCCCCTGGGCCCATTCTAGTGACTCCCCTTAAGGTTTAATATTGTTCTGGTATCTAACAAAAAGATCACTTTACCTGTATTTTATATAAATGTTATGACACAGTATAACCACTTTTGGATTGGGCTTTTTTATTCCTTATGTTGTCTGTGAATATACCTATATGCTTGCCTGTTGTGATCATGCATTGCCACTGTTGCATAGGATTCCGTAGTGTAAACATTTAACAATTTATCCCAATGTGTATTACAATATGAGTGATTTTCAGTTTGTGTCTATTGAGAATAGCACTGGTATATAAATTCTAGAACTTGGGGGAAAAAAAAAAACCTAATAGTAAGAGCCTCAAGATTTTGACATAGTGAAAAAAGAGTTTGTCTCCACTAAACAAAACAAAAAACCAAGGGGTCATAAGAAAGAAATACTGAGAAAACAAAAAAGTCTTGAAAATAGAAACAATAGGAAGGTTAGAAGATGAAGTTGAGAAAGTTGCCGACAAAGTCATACACACAAAAAAGTCAGAGGGCTTCCCTGGTGGTGCAGTGGTTAAGAATCCGCCTGCCAATGCAGGGGATACGGGTTTGAGCCCTGGTCCAGGAAGATCCAACATGCTGCGCAGCAGCTAAGCCCATGCACCACAACTACTGAGCCTGTGCTCTAGAGCCCACAAGCCACAACTACTGAGCCTGCACTCTAGAGCCCATGAGCCAGAACTACTGAGCCCGCGAGCCACAACTACTGAAGCCCGTGCACCGAGAGCCCATGCTCCGCAACAAGAGAAGCCACTGCAATGAGAAGCCCACGCACCACAACGAAGAGTAGCCCCCACTCGTCACAACTGGAGAAAGACCAAATGCAGCCAAAAATAATTAATTTAAAAAACAATAAAATAAATGGTCATTTTAAAAAAAAAGTTGGAAAATAGGAAAGAAATTAGAAGACCACAACACAAGGCTTCAGGTCTGAATAAGTTAAATAAGAAAATGTAACTGAAGGCCATCTGTTGCCAATGCCCAGAACAGTGGATAAAAATAGAACCACACTAAGGCACAGTACAAAGAAAACCATAAAAAAAAAAACAAAAAAAAAAAACATTTCGTACAAAGGTCTGAGAATCTGAATGTATCAAACAACACTGGAAATTAGAAGAAAATGGATCAGTACCCTCAAAATTCTGAGGGAAAGTGATCTCAAACCTCAGTTGGTATAAAGGTAGGTAAAATAAGGTTTTCAAACACACAAGTTCTCAAAAAATGTACTTCTTATGTATCATTTATTGGGAAGCTATTGCTCAACCAAGTGAGAAATTAAACTAAGAAAGAGGAAGATGTGGGACATACAAAAGAAGAGACCAACAAACGAAGGGAAGCACCAAGGTGACGGCGTCAAAAGCAACCTGTCCAGATGCGAGTCCATCAGTCAGAAGACTGCCAGAGATACGTTTCCAAGACAAATCAGAGTGATTGATGTGTGAAGATTTTGAGAAAAAAATTTATATAACTGAAGATGAGTTTAGGGTTGACTAAATGGTACATAAAACACTAAGGGAAAAAAGAATTACTGAGGGACTTCCCTGGTGGTGCAGTGGTTAAGAATCCGCCTGCCAGTGCAGGGGACACGGGTTCGAGCCCTGGTCCGGGAAGATCCCACATGCCGCGGAGCAACTAAGCCTGTGCGCCACAACTACTGAGCCCGCGTGCCACAACTACTGAAGCCCATGCGCCTAGAGCCTGTGCTCTGCAACAAGAGAAGCCACTGCCATGAGAAGCCCGCACACTGCAACGAAGAGCAGTCTCCACTCGCTGCAACTAGAGAAAGCCTGTGCGTAGCAACGAAGACCCAACGCAGCCATAAATAAATAAATAAATAAATTGATTTGTTTTTTAAAAAAAAGAATTACTTATTCAAAAAAGAATCCGGGGGTGGTGGTGCTGTGATGAATTGGGAGATTGGGATTGACATATATACACTAATATGTATAAAACAGATAACTAGTAAGAACCTGTTGTATAAAAAACTAAATAAAATTTAAATGATAAAGCAGAAAAAAAAAGACTCCTAAATATAACCCAAAAAAGTAGACTCACAGATATAGAGAACAAACTAGTGGTTACCATTGTGGGGGTGGGAGGCACAAACCATTGGGTATGAGATAGATTCACGGATGTGTTGTACAACATGGGGAATATAGCCAATATTTTGTAATAACTGTAAATGAGAAGTAACATTTAAAAATTGTATTAAAATTTTTTAAAATAAGTGCCAAAAAAAAGAATCCTAAGATAAGCAAGAGAGGAAAAGTCACCATAGTATATTACATGACTCAGCTGTGATTGGCACATTTCATCGTAGTAATGGAAACATGGATTGGTAACTAAACTTACAACATGACCTTATTGAGAGGAAGAGGGGTTGTGTCTATGTGTTGATGGTGGTGAAAGAGGGTTCAATCCTCATCTTCCACAGAATAAGACAACTGGCTCCACTTAACCATGACTAATCAATAAGTAGCAGAGATTTGGAGATGAAACAAAATGACAGTGGCTGCTTCTGGAGAGTGGGAAAGAGGTGAAGTGGGGCAGGGGACCGCTGTTTTGTTTGGGGTAGAAGGAACCACTGTTTTTGAAACAAGTTTTCTAGAGCGTGTTTGACTTTTCAGGGCTCAGTTTGTATCCTGTTGTAGGGTGGCTCTCCGAGGATGGCTTCAGAAGCATGTCCCCGGTTCTTGACCCAACCTAGAATTCAACTTGCCCATTTGCAGAAAAACACTTGAAAACCTCGAGGTGACCCTTAGGCCTTTTGTTCTGTAATTCTGAGATGCCAAGTAATCTGGTCTAGAGTTATAACATCTGGTGCTCGCTTCAGCAGTCCACATGCTAAAAATTAGAACAAAACAACAAAGATTAAGTAACATTGCCCCTGCACAAGGATAACACACAAATTCGTGGAGCTGTTGCCTACTTTTAATTAAATGTCCTCTGCGTTCAAAAATATATATATATGTAGATCACATCTGAAAGGTTTGTTTATTTTAAACTAAGTCTTCAGGGACTTCCGTGGTAGTGCAGTGGTTAAGACTCTGCGCCCCCAAGGCAGGGGGCCCAGGTTTGGTCCCTGGTTGGGGAACTAGATCCCACATGCATGCCGCAACTAAGAGTTTGCATGCTGCAAAAGAAAGAAAGAAATTAAGCCTTCATAATCACCGACTTTATGTGGAAATAAATCCACAGGTCTTTCAAGCTGAAGTAAGCAGTTCTCGAAAGTACTTTTTTTTTTTTTTTTGGCCGCACAGTGCTGCTTGCGGGATCTCAGTTCCCCGACCAGGGATTGAACCCGGGCCTCAGCAGTGAAAGCACTGAGTCCTAACCACTGGACCGCCAGGGAATTCCCAGAAAGTACTTCTTTCTTCATTAAATGAATGCTTCCAAATTTTGAAGATTTAGAAGAGAAGTGGATTTTTTTTTAATTGTGCTAAAATGCACATAAAATAAAATTTACCATCTTAAGCTTTTTTAAGTGTGTTGGAAGAAAAGTGTTTGCTTTGGGGGTTTGTGTGTGTGTGTGTACACAGAAATTAGCTCAGGACTGGAAGTATTTGTGTCACGATCTACACCAAAATATTTATTCAATGTTCTTCAGTTCATATTAGCTTGATGGAATGATGTTATTAACATTATAAACTTTCAGATGTTTCCACTGTAGGTAAACTCAGAACTGAGGACAACTATTTAAAATATTCAAGAAATTAACCATTTTTTCACCCACTTAACAGTCAAGAGCCAATGGAAATGAAAAATCAGATACTGTAAGTAAATCTGAGAAATGAGAAATCCCAAATAAGCGCCCGTTGTTTCTTGAGAGACAGACATCACTAGTATGAGCTCCAGGAAACACCCCCGTTACCATCTCAGATACATTCTTTTCTTGCCGAATAAAAAGTTAGGCACACAGCTTTTCTATACAATAAGTGGAATTGTGCACAGCCGCCCTGCATACTGCTCTGAAAATGAACTTTTGTTTTATGCAAATGCAGGCGAATTAGAATGAACAAAAGGCACACATTTTAAGGCTGAGAACATTCAACTGAAAATGAAAAACGGATTTTTCTTCTGATAGAAAACCAGCTGGAAAAATTTTGCAGCAGGCCGGTTGGGGGCAGACCTGAGGCCTCTCAGCAGTCCCCTCTTTGCAAGGCGGCTGCCCACTGGCAACGACTTTCTAAATGCCCCTGTCAGGGGTCCCGAGGTGGCCCCTCTGCAGGCGGGGCCCTCTCTCTGGTCCCCCCGCCCCGTGGGGGGTGATGAGGGCCAGCTCCTCCCCGCACACACCGCTGGAACTACCTGCTCACCCCAAGGTCCAAGCCGCCTGCTGGACAGCGGGGCCCACAGAGGTCTGACGGGGCTGGGACACTGCTGCAGACACCTTCTTTTTTTAATTTATGTAATTGAAGTATAGCTGATTTACAGTGTTGTGTTAATTTCTGCTGTACAGCAAAGTGACCCCATTATACATATATATATTCTTTTTCATATTCTTTTCCATTATGGTTTATCACAGGGTATTGAATATAGTTCCCTGTGCTCTACAGTAGGACCTTGTTGTTTATCCATTCTCTCTCTATAATAGTTTGCATCTGCTCATCCCAAACTCCCACTCCATCCCTCCCCCACCTCCCTCCCCCTTGGCAACCACCAGGCTGTGCTCTATGTCTGTGAGTCTGTTTCCATTTCATAGATAGGTTCATTTGTGTCATGTTTTAGATTCCACATATAGGTGATATCATATGACGTTTGTCTCTGTCTGACTTACTTCACTCAGTATGATCATCTCTAGGTCCATCCGCGTTTCTGCTTCAGACCCTTTAAGGGGACTTTCACAGGAGAGGAAGGAGGGCTGGAGACCCCTGCTTCGGAAGCCTGATGAAAGGATGCTTGGTTATTCAGGAATGTTGAGGTCCTGGTTCCTGAGCCTGGACACAGAGGCAACCATCAGAGAGCCTTGCTACTCTGCCCGCCACACACACTCCAGGGTCTGTTTTCACTCTGCTGTCTAACAATCGCTCCATTGAGAACTCTGTGGCTGGCAGCTCCACTGCCGTGTCTTCACGGCTGCAGCCTTGGGCCCAGCCCAGAACGAGGGCACCTCTGCCCCGTCCAGTTTACACTTTCTTTGCCACTCTTCCCTCTGTCCCTTTCCCCCAAGAACTCCATCCATTCCTCGGATTTAGATGTTCCCATCACTCTTCTGGCAGAACGTGCCTTCTGACATGTACCCTCATGACTTTAAATATTATCTATATGCTGATAAATCCAAAATCTGCTTTTCCAAGCCTGATTGCTCCCATAAATTCCTAACTCATGTATCCAAATGCTTACAGGCCATTTGCACTTAAAGACCCCACAGGCACGTGCAATTCAACACGTCCAAAGTGAACTGAAAAAACCCCTGGCATCATGTGCGTAAAGTCCACAATTGCTTACTTGAAATCCTTGGGGACAAATGTTTTATGGAATTTTAAGTTCTTCAGAATTTAGAAAAGATAATACATAGTATATATATAACAGCACCAGTGAGGTCTAGGCCAGTACCATGGAATCAAACATGATTTTTCTCTTCAGCAAAATGTACCACTATTCACATTAGCGGAATATGCAAAGGCTGAAAAGTGTCATGTCAGTTGAAGTCATGTTTTATTATCAAAAGAGTTGCACCAAACTCACAAAAAACTTAATTTTCAGAGCCTCTTAGCTATTGGAGTTGTGAATAAGTGATTATTGAACTTTGTCACATATGACATTAAAGGGCTAATATCCCTAATATACACAGAGCTCTTAGAAATTAACAAGAAAAAGAAAGATGAAAACCCAGGAAGAAAATGGACCAAGGAGGGGACTTCCCTGGTGGTGCAGTGGTTAAGACTGCACTCCCAATGCAGGGGGCCCTGGTTCGATCCCTGGTCAGGGAAGTAGATCCTACATGCATGCTGCAACTAAGAGTTCACATGCCACAGACTTCCCTGGTGGCACAGTGGTTAAGAATCCACCTGCCAATGCAGGGGACATGGGTTCGAGCCCTGGTCCAGGAAGATCCCACATGCTGCAGAGCAACTAAGCCCGTGCACCACAACTACTGAGCCTGCGCTCTAGAACCCGTGAGCCACAACTACTGAAGCCCACGCACCTAGAGCCCGTGCTCTGCAACAAGAGAAGCCACCACAATGAGAATCCTGCACACTGCAACGAAGAGTAGCCCCTGCTCGCCGCAACTAGAGAAAGCCCTCATGCCACAACAAAGACCCAATGCAGCCCAAAAATAAATAAATAAAATAAATAAATAATTTTAAAAAATGAGTTAACACGCCATAACTAAGACCCGGCGCAACCAAAGTAAATAAATAATTAAATATTTAAAAAAAAAAGAAAAGAAAATGGACCGAGGACATGAATAGACCATTCAAAGATAACATTTTTAAATGTTCAACCATACTAATTGCAAGTTGCAAAGAAATGCAGCTTTTTGCAATAGGAAGATGTTTTCTGCTTATCAGATGAGCATGGATGAAAAATAAGTTAGCAAAAGTATAGAGAAATAGGCACTCACATATATTAGTGAGTTGATATTTGGGAAAACCTTAGGCCACTTGCCTAGTAAACATACAGCAAGCTTTATATAAATGTTAAATAAATATTGCTGGAAGTTTTTATTGATACAAACTTTTTCAAGGCAACTTATCAAAAATCGACATCTATTAAAAATTTATATGTCTATGTCCTAGCCTCCAGAACTTCCAGTTCTAAGAATTTATTCTACCAAAATACACCAATGTGCAAAGATACATTGTGTAGAAAGATGTTCGCTGAATCACTGCAGTGATGAAATTTGGAAACAACACCCCATCTTCGGTGGTGTGTTTCTTCTGCTCGACAGACTGATAGGAAGATCTCAGCATCATATTCAGACACAGTAATATCCAGAGGAAGAAGACAGTGTCTTCCTGTGACTCTCTTTTAAGAGTGGAAAAACTTTTCCCAGAAGCTTCCCAGCAGACTTTCTCTTCCATCCACTGGACAGACCTGGGCTACATGAACATTCCCAGGCCAAAGGGAATGGCATTACTCTATCTTGGGACCCATTTAGGCTCTTAAGAATTAATAAGAACCCCAGAGAGCTTTCTTTTCCCCTTCGGTTAGCTAAAATGTTTTATTTTTAATTTAATTTTTATTCTATATTGGAGTATATTTTATTTACCATGTTGTGTTTGTTTCAGGTGTACAGCATAGTGATTCAGTTATACATGTACATATATCCATTCTTCTTCACATATGGCAGAAATCACATATGACCTCTTAACAGATGCTTTTGCCTGATCCTGTATGTATTTACCTACTTTTGGTCATAAGAACATAAATATTATCTTATTGCACCAACCCCAGTGTATTAGTTATCTATTGCTGTTTAACAAATTGCCCCCAGATTCAGTGGCTTATAGATTAAAATGTCGATCTTTCCGTTTTTGTGGGTCAGGAATCTGGGCACAGCTGAGCTGAGTTGCATGAAGTTGCAGGTGAGCTGACGGCCCGGTCTGGAGTCTCATCTAAAGACTGGACCTGGGCAGGGGTGGGGGGTCGGGGGAGGAGCCACTTCCAAGCTCGCACACCTGGCTATTATCAGTCTCAGGAAATCGGCTTCCAAGCTCTCTCACCTGGGCCTCTCCATGGGGCTGACTCACAACATGGTCGCCGGCTTCCCCAAGTGAACCAGGCAAGAGAGAGCTGGAAAGAGAGCGTCCAAGATGGAACCTGCAGTCCTTTGTCACCTAATCTCTGCATCGAGGCCATCGCCTCTGCCACGCTGTCTTCTCTAGAAGTGAGTCACTAAGTCTAGCCCACGTGCAAGGGAGGCGGGGATCAGAGGGGGATGATTTCAGAGGCTCCTGCCGCGACCAGAATCAGCCTATGATGACCTTGTGGAGAGGAAGTAGCGAGTTGCGCTGTTATTTTTGTCTGCTTACTGTCTATTTGGGAAAAGACCTCTTCCTCTTCCTCAGTCTGTGTGGCTCTGGAGACCGAAAGCTCCCCTCACCCTGGCTCTTTGGGGGGTGGGCAACTTTGTGGCCGGAGGGAGTGATTCAAGGATGAGCCTTTCAGAGCCTTTTTCAGGAACTGACAGGGGTGCTGGGAGAAACAGGGTCTCCTAAGCTCACAGGTGCTGTGAAACATGGAAAACTGGAATTCTTCTGGCTTCTATGTCTATATATAGGATTCCTTTGCTCCATGTGAAAAAATTCTTAGTAAAACAGAGCTGAGAGGAGCAGGGTGAGTGAAACACACCAAATCCTCGTAACATCTCCGCCCCTCCGTGCCCAGCTTTGCCTCAAGTCAGGCTTAACTTTTCTTTTTGAAGTTAGTTTTGAATTGGGTTTTCATCACTTACAACAGCAATAGAAAAATGGTTCTAACATATGTTAGAACCATTTGGGACCCCATCAGTAACATGGAGGGGGTCCCAAATACTCTATCTCCCCTTAATAAAACCATCATAGCAGTACCTTTTGTGGAATTATCTAACTACTTATAGTATATTTAAAATTTTCAACCTTATCAGCATAATGCTTGGAAAGTCAAGCTCCATGTTTTTCCTATTGTGTGAACCGTTTCCTTTATTCACCTTAAATTTACTTTTCTCAGGATTCAGGAAATGTCTTCTTGTTCCATTTAAGTTCCCTAAGAGCAGGGAGAAATGCCTTCTTAATTATTATTTCCTGTCCAACTTGTAGCGCAATAGCTGGCCACATAGCAGATCCTCAGTAAGTGTTCAATGAACGAATGAGTAAACGAATCTTTTAAGTATCCTTGAGGTTGCTGTTCCCTAAGTTCAAGACGTAACTTTTGCCCATATGAAGACCCGTTCAACATTTTCACTTAACTTCAGGTTATTCCTATATACTTAGGCTTTTCATAATCACTGCTCCAAATAATTCACGAAAGCATTAAGCAAGACTAATCATAGGAGAATGCCAGTGTTTACACTTCTTCCCCCAGGAAATGCCCTAGATCCTAAACCATTGTTCTCATCCCTGGGCAACTTCCCTCCACGTCACCCCAGTCTCCATTATACCACGAGGACTCAATTTTTAAAATAGGCTTTTGTGTGGAACTTTGTGAAAGGCTTTTTGAAAATCTTAATAGATGCCATTCATGAGCTTTTGTCCATACGCATATGCACCTCCTACAAGAGCTTTATTAGATCGATGAGGCCTGATTTCCTCTTGGAATACCATACGTTCCCTCCAGCTCCTTCCTTGCCTCCCCCAGGTGAATTGGTGTACAATTGTCTTTGGGGGAGAAGGGCTCAGATCTTCTCTGTGGGTCTGCTTTGACGGGTCTTTGATCCTTGTCAGGTATTGTAGAATCATGTAAGGTGGAGAATGTCAAAATCAAACTCTCCTAAAAAGGGATGAATAACTATGGTTAAGTTAGCATGTTGAGGTCAGAAACAGGGCTATAGGGACGCAGGTGTGGTCAATATGGGCAGAAAAAAGGAAGTTAGTTTAGAAATATAGGAAGTTGGTGGTTGCCAGTAGAGGGTCAGGAATGTCTCAGGTCCTTTAGGAATTTGATAGTGTCGTTGGTTTCCCCTTTCTTCATGCTTCCATCCTGCCTTGGAAAATGTTCCTTCTCAGTCATTCCCTGGAGGCTCTTTTTGTCTCTTTAATGTGGTTGTTCTCCAGGTTCTGTCCTTGGTTTTATTTTACCTCCCTCTAATGTTCTCCATTGTCAATGTCATGTCCTCCCTTGGAGTAAGGTTGTCTATTTATTCTATAGACTGATAGAAATGTAAGTCATAACAACGATACATAGATGTGTAAATTTCAGGCACGCACTTCTTCTCTGAGCTTCAGGTAAGTCTATTCACCTGCCTAGTGGACATTTCCATGTCGATAGCCCATAGATGTTCCAAACCTGTGTCAAAAACCAAAGAACATCTTAACATGTCCAAAATCAAATGCATTATCTCTATATAATTTAAGGCCTTTTTTTTTTTCCCCTTGGCCACACTGCACGGCTTGTGGGATCTTAGTTCCCTGACTGAGGATTGAACCCATGCCCCTGCAGTAGAAGTGTGGAGTCCTAACCACTGGACCACCAGGGAATTCCTGAGGACTTTTTCATTATAGATGACCAAAAACAAACAAACAGACAACAACAAAAAGAAACCCACCATATTTCATGGAGTCTAAGGAGAATCTGAACAGGATAGCAGTACAGCTAGGATCAGAAAGACCTGGAACCAGGACCTAAAATCCTGATGATTTCTCTCTCCAAATTATACCTCTACATTCCCCCATGTATCTGTTTCATAGCTCCCCTTAATGCAGACTAAATTCTTCTGCTTCTCCATCTACCTGGTGGGAAACAGAGAAGATTTCCATTTTGCCTGCTTCAGTCATACAGAGCAAGACTGACCTGATTCTTTCTGGGTCTTCAGTTCAAAATCCCAAAGAAGAAAGTCATTGACCTGGCCAGGGCCAAGGTATCCGCCCATCAATCAATCAACTTTGGCCTCACATACAGGGTTACAATGTACATAATTTGAAGCTGTGCTGTAGTTCACTGATGCTCTGCTCATTTTGCGTTCAACCTTTTTTCCCTGTGTTTCATTCTGGAAAGTTTCTATTACTATGCATTTCTACTCTTTTCTTCACTTGTGTCTTAATCTGCTACGAATCCCATCCAGCATATTTTTCACTGGAGAGATAATATTTTTTGTGTCTAGAAGTTGCTTGGTTTTTTACTTTATTCCATTTCTCTACTTAATGAGCTTAATCTTTTGTTTGGATCCGTAAGCGTATGGAATATATAACCATATATAATTATTAATATAACAGCTGTTTTAACGTCTTTGTCCACTGATTCCATCTTTGTCTAATTTGATGTCTCTGTCATCCCTGGGTCTGCTTCTATGGATTTCGCTTTTTCTCCTCATTATTCAGTGTACCTTCCCGCTTGTTTCCATGCCTGGTCATTTGCCACTGGAGGCCAGGTGTTGTGAATTTTACCGTCTTAGGTGCTGGGTATCTTTCTATTCCCATAAATGTCTTCTTGAGCTTTATTCTGGGAAGCAGTTAAATGACTTGGAAACAGTTCAATCGTTTCAACGCTCCTCTTAAACTTTGTCAGGCAGGATGAGAACAGCCTTTATTCTGGAGCTCATTCTGCCATTCCACTGAGGCAATGCTCTTACGCATACTCTACCTGATGCCCTGTGAATTACAAGGTTCTTCCTTCCAAGATTATTCCCTCTGACCCTACCCTTGAGTAGCTTCCCCACACTCAGGTGCAGATCAGTACTCACCTGAAGACTTTCGGGGACCCTGTGCAGGTCTCTGGGGCTCTGTCCCTGGGCCGTGCTCCCCGCCCTGTGATGCTGCCTGAGATCTCCATGCCAGGACCTCCCCAGACACCCAGGCTCCACACTGGCTCCCGTTCTCTAAGGTGCCCCCTGGAGACGCTCCGGGCAGGAAGCTGAGACAATCACGGCACTCATCTCATTTGTCTGCCCCCTCTCAGGGACCATTGTCCTCTGCTGCCTGGTATGCAGTGTCTGAAAACACTTGTTTTCTGCATTTTTCCTCCATTGGAAATAGTTTCAGAGGGAGGAGGGTAAAGCCAGTCGCTGTCACTCCATCTTGGCCAGAAGTAGAAATCCAGTTGAACCTTTTGGAACTATTTGCAGCTTCTAAAAACTCTGGGCTCTTGGGGCTTCCCTGGTGGTCCAGTGGTTAAGACTCCACACTTCCACTTCAGGTGGCACAGGTTCAATCCCTGGTCGGGGAACTGAGATCCCGCATGCTGTGCAGTGCAGCCCAAACAAGTAAAAAAATAAAAGATAAAACTCTGGGCTCTTGAATGTCTGTGCACTTTTATGTCCGCTTGAAATGTCCTTCCTTTCCACCCTGTCTGCCTGGCAAGACTCAGTTCTGGCATTAGCTCCTCCCAAACCTTCCGAGTGCCCTGACGCCTGCACGAGCATCCTTCCTCTGTGCTCCACGACATCATTCGCACACCATGCAGGCTGGTCCCCTCAATGAACTCCAAGCCCTGTGTGCACAGATCAGAGCTAATTCATCTTTGTAGCTTGGAATTTAACACAACAGGTGCTCAACATATGCTTGGTGAAAGGAATTGAAAACTGTATATAATTACACCCAAACAGAGAGCAATCTTCGCTGTTTATTTCACAGTATTTTATAAGCTGTTACCTGCAAAAATGGGCTATCACTTAAACATTCCTCTATTCTGAAGTTCTGATATTACATGTCTTTGAGTCAAGTGTGTCATTAGCAAAATTCTCAGCCATCAGACTGAGGCGATTCTCCAACAGAGTAGTTTACTTAGAAGCGTATCTCTCAAGCCCTCCTACTGAGGAGGGTGGCAGACGGCTGGCATATGTCTGTGCATTTGGTTTGTTGCTTTTGTTGAACATGAGATATTTTCAGTGTGTCACAGATTTTGAAAAACGGCTTGTGTATTTACAGCCCACGCTGAGCAGACTGCAACCGCAAACTCCAAGCGAACAACCTCATCATTTGCTTCTTCATGTGGTGAAACACTTCCTTGACTCAAATCAAAGTCACACCACCATCTCTAGCAGGGCTTTAGAGCCTATGGAGGTGCAGTGGACACTCAGTGGAAATAGATGCTAAAGTTTGACATTAGATTTGTTGGGAGTTAGACCTCTGAGATCCCATCATGTGTCCTTCCTGGACTACACATGTTCTTGTATGGTAAAATCCCCCCCACATCTCCCTTCCCAGACCTCTAGCACACTGTGTAGTTTGAGCTTAAACCGACTTGAGGTCTCAGTGCTTTCTTTTTTAACCTAAATAAAAAATTTACCGGGGGAACTTCCCTGGTGGCGCAGTGGTTAAGAATCCGCCTGCCAATGCAGGGGGACACAGGTTCGATCCCTGGTCCGGGAAGATCCCACATGCCACGGAGCAACTAAGCCTGTGGGCCACAACTACTGAGCCCACGTGCCACAACTACTGAAGCCCGTGCGCCTACAGCCCGTGCTCCACAACAAGAAAAGCCACCGTAATGAGAACCCTGCGCACTTCAACAAAGAGTAGCCCCCGCTCGCCGCAACTAGAGAAAGCCTGTGCGCAGCAAGAAAGACCCAACACAGCCAAAAATAAATTAAAAAAAAAAATTACTGGGATTTCTCTGGCGGTCCAGTGGTAAAGGCCTCATGCTTCCACTGCAGGGGGCGAGGGTTCAATCCCTGGTGGGGGAACTAAGATCCCACATGCTGCACAGCGTGGCCACAAAACAAAACAAAACAAAATTTACCTGAAAAATAACTGACATAAATAGGACATGTTAACTGTAAAAGAAACAAAATATGTGTATGAGCAAGTAAATAATAATCACCTGTCATCACACCACTCAGAGTGTATTATATATCACATATTATATATCACAAAGTGTATAATATGTGTTTTTTTAAAATTTTATTTATTTATTTATTTTTGGCTGTGTTGCGTCTTCATTGCTGCACACGTGTTTTCTCTAGTTGCGGCGAGCGGGGGCTACTCTTTGTTGCGGTGTACGGGCTTCTCATTGCACTGGCTTCCCTCATTGTGGAGCACAGGCTCTAGGCACATGGCCTTCAGTAGTTGCAGCACGCGGGCTCAGTAGTTGTGGCTCTCGGGCTCTAGAGCGCAGGCTCAGTAGTTGTGGCACACGAGCTTAGTTGCTCCGCGGCATGTGGGATCTTCCCAGGCCAGGGATCGAACCCATGTCCCCCACATTGGCAGGCGGATTCTCAACCACTGCGCCACCGGGGAAGCCCTATAATATGTATCTTACATCGTACCTGCTATTTTGTAAATTGTAATCTCCTCCCACCCTGTATCTTTCCAAGTCAACTAATATCTTTTCTAATTCTCCAAAGCAGTAAAATTTAAAACAAAGTCTTCTACAAACATTACTTTTTGTTATGCGCCCTCTCTCTTTCTCTCTGGAGTATCTGCATTTTAATTAAAAACTCTTCATTTGCAGCAACATGGATGGACCTAGAGATTATCATATTAAGTGAAGTAAGTCAGACAAGGACAAATATCATATGATATCACTTATATGTGGAATCTAAAAAAAGGATACAAATGAACTTATTTACAACAGAGAAATAATCTCACAAACTATAGAAACAAACTTATGCTTAGTTACCAAAGGGGAAGGGGGGCAGGGATAAATTAGGAGTTTGGGATTAACATGTACACACTACTATATATAAAATGGATAATCAACTAGGACCCACTGTATAGCACAGGGAACTCTACAGTAAGTCCTTTACATTTGAACGAGTTCTGATCCGAGAGCGTGTTCGTTTAAGTCCAGCAAAGTTAGCCTCGGTACCCAACTAACACAATCAGCTCTGTAGTACTGTACTGTAATAGGTTTAGAATAATTTTCACACAAACTGAACATAAAAAACAAACAAACACAAAAATAAAGAAAACATTTTTAATCTTACAGTACAGTACCTTGAAAAGCACGGTAGTCCATTACAGCCGCTGGCGTCCAGGGGCTGGCATCGAGTGAACAGGCAAGAAGAGTTACTGACTGGAGGAGGGAGAAGAGGTGGGCGATGGTAGAGGTGAAGGGTCCTCAGCAACAGGAGACGAGGGCAAGCTGCCATTTCACTCAGGCCAGACATTGATGGAACGCACGTTCGCACCTTTGAGTGTTCTCAACTTTCTCTAGCCTCAGGCCGTTTCCTCATGTGCTGATCACACACATGAAGACCTGAGGGGAACCCTCTGCAATTCCCAAAAGCTCTCTTTTGTTGTCTTCTTTGCTCTCCAGTACTCCTCCCTGCAAATTCTAACCGCTTTCATCTCAATTCTATCCTTTTCAACTCTGTTTCCTGGACTCAAAGAAGCCCTTGGGCGCCATTTGTGTTTCTCCTCCTTGAGCTACAGCCTGGAAAGTGCAGACAGTGAGCTGGGACGGTGGTAGAGCTCCCCTCACGTGTTTCCTTCTCTGAGGAAACACTGTCTTTTTTTTTTTTTGGCCACACTGCCTGGCTTGCAGGATCTTAGTTCCCAGACCAGGGATGGAACCCCGGGCCCCGGCAGTGAAATCCTAACCACGGGACTGCCAGAGAAGTCCCAGGAACATTGTCTTAAGATTCTTGTGGGCCAATATCTGTGAACCAGTGTTTCATCTATTTTGTCCAGTTTCTTAGTTAAGGTAAGAGGGTAAATCCAATTCCTATTCCATCACGGCTGGAAGCATAAACCACTTGATGCTTTTTGATCCCACTAAGTGACCTTACTCATGGTGTGATATCTAGTAACAAGACAAACAGGCCCAGGGAATTCCCTGGTGGTCCAGTGGTTAGGACTCTAGGACTCGGTGCTTTCACTGCTAAGGGCCCGGGTTTGATCCCTGGTTGGGGAACTAAGATCCTACATGGCATAGCCACATAAAAAAGAAAAAGAAAAAAACAAAACAAAACCCAAAGAACAAGAAAAACAGGCCTATAATTCGACTGATACACTCAGTCAATTATCTACTGTGTATCAGGGACATTCTGTTTCATGGGCTGACAAAGAAGCTCCCTGTAAAGTTTTTGTAAAGACTAGTCTCTTCAGTTTTTTTGGCGCCAACTTTTTATTTTTAAAGATGTGAACCTAAGGAAAATTTGAAAACCTTGAACAGTGGAGTCCATAGCCCTTCATCTAGGGTCACAAATGATTAATATTTTGCTGCGTATACTTCATGTCTCTCTATTTTTCAACCAATTAAAAGTAAGTGTTACACCTAAATATTTATCCTGCATGATTCAAGAAAAGGACATTCTCTTACACAACAGTAGCGTTATCCTCCCTAAGAAATTTAACACTGATACAATAATATCGGCTCCGATATAGTTCGTATTCAAATTTCTCTAATTACGCTTCCTTTTTCCAGAATCACAGTCCAATCAAGAATCACTCACTGCCTTTGGCGATTATGTCTCATTAAGCTCTTTTTCTCTGAAACAATCCCCCTGCCATTTTTGTCTTTTATACTGTTGACGGTTTTGAGGTGCTCAGGCCTGACATCTTGTTGAATTTAGATTTTTAGAAATTATAATTGTGTTAGTAAATTTTATGACAACTTGGGAAAAAGAAACGCCTCATTATTTTGGAATGATATTCATCCTGTCACTTTGAAGACTATGTTGAATGTTGCCTGTGAATAAATCTCACGTTAAGAACTAATGTATCTGAAAATTGCTCAGTGACTCAAGTGTGCTATTACAGACTTAGAAGTGGAAGCTATCTCATACTGTATTTCTCCCTGGTGAAGGGAAAGGCAATTGAGACATTTTAGCTGTTTTGTTTTGTCATTTTTCTGTCTTACAGTCACAAGGTTACTTAAAAATGTGGTGCAACTTTTTCACAAGCACTGTTCTTGTGATCATTATGGAAAATCAACACTTTCATCTCTTGAGTAGCTGAACTTGTTGCTTACTCCACCACCCCCCACCAAGTGAAATGGAATAGAAAAGTGCTTGTCATTTTATTATTTTTTTTAACTTTTTACCTTATATTGGAGTAGAGTTGATTACCAATATTGTGTTAGTTTCAGTTGTATGGCAAAGGGATTCAGTTATACCTATACATGTATCTATTCTTTTTCAAATTCTTTTCCCATTTATGTTGCTACATAATATTGCGCAGTTTTCTGTGCTATACAGCAGGTCCCTATTAGTTATCCATTTGGTCCAGTGGTTAAGACTTTGCCTTCCAGTGCAGGGGGTGTGGGTGTGATACTTGGTCGGGGAGGTGGGATCCCACATGCCTCGGGGCCAAAAAACCAAAACGGAACAGAAGCGGTATTGTAACAAATTCAATAAAGACTTCAAAAATGGTCCACATCAAAAAATCTCTTAAATGAATAAGTAAATAAATATAGCAGTGTATACATGTCAGTCGCTTGTTGTTTTAGAACCCCAGGATATGCAGGAGAGAAATGAATGCATTTTTCTCCCGATGAAAACTACTTTACTTTACTTCCGGAAATTTCAAAACTACCATCTGGTAGCCAACCCTGTTTTTCCACCAGATGGCAATAATCCATAATGGCTGAGCACGATGAATGGAATGTACACAAGGGCGTGAGCATTAAAAGGGCTGTGAGCTCTCAACGTGTAATGTAAGAAAAATGATAAGCCCCAGGAGAAGAGGATAAATAACGGGTTGCGACGTCTGGCCCACTGGGGGCTCACACAACCATCGTAAAAGGGATCCCGTCATTCATCTTTAACTTATTAGCGTCAAATTATAGAAGGAAACAATCTGCACCATTTCTTTTTTTTTGTTTCCAGAATCACATAGTAAAGGAAAACTGACAGAGTGGAGAGGTTGTTGATATTTATGTAGAATTAATCACATTCAGGGCCCAAAAGATGTTGCATTTTCCCTAACAGAAGTTACAAATTCAGAAAGGGTGCTTTAAGAAAAAGGAGGAGGAAAAAAAAAAAAAAAGGAGGAGGAAAGGAACTTGCAGGAACGGCTGATGCAACCTGTGAGCCAGTTCTCTGTCTGGCTGATACGTCTTTGTTGGTCTTTCAAAATCTGTGCAGCTAGTATATCTACTTGGTTTCGATTTTAGGTGGCATCACAAAAATCCAAGCCAACACTACACAGTCTCACGCAAATATATCCGTGATGTGCTATCATCCAAAATCATGGTACACGGTGGGATAGGGAAGATGGGAGGGAGACACAAGAAGGAGGGGATACGGGGCTATATGTATAAGTATAGCTGATTCACTTTGTCATACAGCAGAAACTAACACAACATTGCAAAGCAATTATACTCCAAAAAAGATGTTAAAAAAAAAAAATCATGGTACAATTCTATTCCTTGACAGGCCTTATGTGGAGGGACTTTCCCCCTCCCACTGAATATCTGTCATTTTCTCCTCCTCCGGGTTCTTTGTTTCTAAGTACTGGATAGGCCTCTGATAAAGGCCATGCTGTTCTTTTTTGAAGACTAAATAGTACCATCTTTTATCATTGTTTTTACCATTTTCCTTTTTTTCTTTTTGAAAAATAACAATATGGTCACAATTAAAATTTAAAAAGAAGTTCTAGCTTTGAGGGAGATGAGAATTTTAGAGTTCAAAGTAAACTGGAAAGAATTAAAACAAAGCTGTGTTTTAGGGCACATTCATACAAAACTTCTAAGGAAACTGTTAGGGACATTTTGTTTTGGTTAATAGATCAATTATCTATCTATTTAATATAGGTTAGGATAGTATAGAAATCAAAAAGAAAGAAGTAATAGTTATGAGAGATGCGATCCAGGGAATTCAGTTTTTCTTTCAGACAATATATTTTAAAGGGAACTATATGATGAAAAATGTTAAGCTTTTATCTTTTTTGGCCGTGCCACACAGCGTGTGGGATCTTAGTTCCCCAGCCAGGGATCAAACCCACGCCCACTGCATTGGAAGCCCGGAGTCTTAACCACTGGACTGCCAGGGAAGTCCCAAGCTTTTATCTTTTTTTAAAAAATGCTTTTATCATTATAAAAAGTCCTAAGTGATCCATATGAAATGATTGAAAATACAGAAAAGTAAGAAGAAGAGTTACTAATCTGAAGACAACTCCTATTAACATTAGTGATTTCTTTTATTGTTTTCTAGAAATAATTTTTTTTCATCTTTAAGAAAAAGCTATTTGTTTTCATGGTGTTTATGACCTAATTTCTCACATTACATGATAACATATGTATTTTCCTATGTGGTTAGAAACAATTTTAATTGCTTCACAATATTTTGGTCAGGACAAGTCATACCTAATTAACCTATCATTGGACATTTATTTAGTATCTCCTTCTTGGTTTAGCAAACAGCCCTATGATGAACGCATTGCTATAGACAAAATGGTTTCCATATTTGGACTTTCTTAGAATGGATTCCCAAGAGTGAAGTTACTAGTTCAAAAATCATAAAATATTTTAATGCTTTAATTTTGATTTGCATCACTGCCAATTTTCTTTTTAACAGAGTTAAATCTGTTTCCTCTGCTCCTAGCCATGGGCCAGAAAGCATCTTTCACACTGATGCCAGTGTGAGTATTATCATAAACAACAAACAACCAAATGCTTCGCTAAATGCTCTCTCATTAGTGTTTTAATTTGCATATCTTTGATTGCTAGTGAGATGGAATCTTTTCCCACTGTTTGTCAAACAGCTGAATTTCCTCTTTTGTGAACCGTTTACTTATGTCCTTTGTCTGTTCATATCTTGGAGGTCTTTGTTATCCCTACTTACAAAGAAGACTTACAAGCACTGCCCAGAGAAAGGCCTTCTGTCTGCAACACTGTGAATTCCTCCCCTTCTAAGTCATTTCAGACTCAGCATCTGAACAGTGAGTGAAGGGGAAACTGGGAAGAGTAGGAAAGATAAATGATACATTTTCTTTGCTACACCAGGGAAATGAAAGTTCGTGTTACCGTGATACAAAGGCTCTTTTCCTTCACTAAACCCAGTTCTCATTTTAATACTGCATTCTACACATGTTCAAATATCATGGTATATATATTATAATAACACCAGGAACATGTCTCAGCGTGAGTCACTGTGAAGCCATGGTGGTGCCACAGTGTCACCATTCCAGGTAGATCTTTAAATGACTTAGATGTTATTTAATTTAATTTAACTTGGAGTAGCATCCTTTATTTTGTAACCACTTCCTGAAAGCCTGGCATTTCCTTGTATTTTTCTTCCCTGGATGCAACTAGAGCAAGTACAAGACAGGGATTTAAATACAGACTCCTTGGCTTTGCAGTGATGGGCCAGGAGCTGAACTATTTATTCTCACCTTGACCTGGTGACTACTGAGAGCCAGGCTCAAAAAATATGCCTCTGGGCTTCCCTGATGGCTCAGTGGTTAAGAATCCGCCTGCCAATGCAGGGGACATGGGTTTGAGTCCTGGTCCGGGAAGATCCCACATGCCACGGAGCAACTAAGCCTGTGAGCCACAACTACTGAGCCCACATGCCACAACTACTGAAGCCCGTGCGCCTAGAGCCCGTGCTCCACAACAAGAGAAGCCACCGCGGTAAGTCCGCGTACCGCAATGAAGAGTAGCCCCCGCTCGCCGCAGCTAGAGAAAGCCCGCGTGCAGCAACGAAGACCCAAAGCAGCCACAAATAAATAAATAAATTTATTAAAAAAAAAAAGAAGAAAAGCCTCCGATCGGCAATGACAGCGCTTTAAGACCAGTAAAAGGGACTCAAGTGTTGATAATGACTCTGAACTCCCCAAATTTCCCCATCTGGGAAATGGGGATAATAATAGTTCCTCTTCTTATCCAAGGGGTATTTTAACGATTACATTATACAAGAAAAATATTTTGAGGTTGAAAGGAAGAATAAATGTTATTATATTGTAATGTTATTTTAAAACTTAGGTCAAGACCCCAAAATGATTTTCTTTGTCAAATACCTTGAGGTCATAAAGAGAATCAAGGAATATTGGGGATGAATCGGATCTTAGAATCATCCCAGCCAACTCTCTCAGTTGACTGAGGAAGAAACTGAGGCTGTGAGAGGAATTACCCAAGATGACACTTGTATAAAATGACACTGCTAATTAATAACAGAGCTGGAATGTTAATCTAGGAGTCCTAAATTCCCTCAAGAAATCTTTCTACTGCCTTCCCCTCCCCCAGTGTGTAGAAAGTTACTAAGCGTCAAGTAAAGAATTCAATTTGATTTCCTTATCATCTTTGATAGACGCTGTTTCCAGCTCCCTTTTTATTTCTACCAGAGCTAAATTTTTGTTCATAGTAAAAATAATTACTTCACACAGGCTAAACTATGGATATAAAGATCTCTGATAACAGAATGTGAATTTATGTAAATGTAAAACATTATATGTCTAACTTTAAGAAACAAGCATCAAAGAGCAGAGTTTAATCAAACTGAAGCTTCTTTTGAGACTCCCACTGGCAAGGCACTAGCCTTCCCTATCAGCCTGTGTGGGACTGCAAACACCCAGGAGAACGAAGGTCACTGAAATGAAGTGGAACCAGTTTGGCAGAGGGTAAGGCAATCTCATGCCACCAGGTTGACTAGGACAAGAAGAAATAAATTTGTTAGCTCCTCCGGAAGAGGGCTCTGGGATCTTTGTGATTTAAGAAAATACCTCCTTCTTTTCAGCTCATTGTTTAAGGAGAAGTGTGTGGACTCTACAGGAATGATGCGGATTGCCATAAGGAAACTGAGTGTCAGTACATCAGAGAATCTTCTTCATCAAAGACTGGGTGAACAGGCAGCAAGCCGGTTTATTTGTGTGACGCTATGGGACATTGTATTAGCAGATCCACTCAGATGGTCAAGAGTTCAGACACGTGGTGCCAATGGAGCCACGTGCTCAGATGGGGAGCCGAGACCATCTGTCAAATCGAGTTTTTTTCTTTTTCTCTCCCAATTTCTTTAACTATTAAAGAACTTTAAAATTTTATTTTATTATTTTTTTTAAATTGAAGTACAGGTGATTTACAATGTTGGGTTAATTTCTGCTGTACAGCAAAGTGATTCATTTATACATATATATACATTCTTTTTAATATTCTTATCCATTATGGTCTTTAAAAAATTTTTATTGACGTGTAGTTGGTTTACAGTGTTGTGTTAATTTCTGCCGTACAGCCAAGTGATTCAGTTTTATATATATATATATATATATATATATATATATATATATATATATATATATATATTCTTTTCCATTATGGTTTATCCCAGAAGATTGGATATAGTTCCCTGTGCTCTACAGTAGGACCTTGTTGTTTATGCATTCTAAATGTAATAGTTTGCACCTACTAACCCCAAACTCCCAGTCCATCCCTCTCCTTCCCCCCCTCCCCCTTGGCAACCACAAGTCTGTTCTCTATGTCTATGAGTCTGTTTCTGTTTTGTAGATAGGTTCTTTTGTGCCGTATTTTAGATTCCACATATAAGTGATGTCATATGGTATTTGTCTTTCTCTTTCTCACTTAACTTTACTTACTATGATAATCTCTAGGTCCATTCAAGTATTAAGTAACTTGTGCTTTCTATCATATATGTTTTCTCCATCCTAAGTAAGATTTTATATATATATATATTTGTCTGCACAGGCTCTTCATTGTGGCGCGCGGGCTTCTCTCTAGTTGTGGCACGTGGGTTCAGTAGTTGTGGTGTGTGGGCTTAGTCACCCCGTGGCATGTGGGACGTTAGTTCCCCGGCCAGGGCTCGAACCCGCATCCCCTGCATTGGAAGGTGGATTCTTAACCACTGGACCACCGGGGAAGTCCAATATATATTTAGATATACAAAATTCTCTCCTCTCTTGGTCTGTGCAGGCATACACACTCGTGCAATAGCATGAATGTGTCAATCAAACTGAAAAAAATGGTGAGAAAGTCCTACGTGGCAAGAACTTTTCTGGTGATTTTTCAAAGTGACCATATTATTTGCCTAAAAGACAAAAAGAAAAGTAAAATCTGCCCGTTGGCACAATGTGAGAATTTGCTTCAGAATCAATGAAAATCCACTTTACAGGAATATGTAATGAAGCCAACACCCTGCTCTTGTGTAAAGTGTCACAGATAACACAGTGGCTGCATTTTATGTGTCATATAAGGGTGCCTGTACAACGCTGAGTGAGGGCTTTGGTATTTTCCTGACTCACAAGGACAGGAGTGTGCCACCCGCTGATCATCCTCCTTGCTCCCTGGGGCGCCTGGGTGTTCCGAGACACTAATGGAAGATTAAATTCCGGTTACCATGACAGCTACCTAAATGCTGTCATGATAATATCAACAGATGTAGTGCAGTGTTCCCTGGAAGTTGAATTTTTTTCCCCTTTCAAAACCTCAATAATTCAATCATTGCAAGTGCTTCAATAACTAGGCCGAGTTGATCTAAAGAATTGGAAGTGACCTTTTTCTTAACTAGCTGTATTCGGATACAACTCATCTCTTTACTTAAAATGTGTTCCTTCTAGCGAATGGTGATTGACATATGATGGTGCTTCATGTATTTTTGGAAATGAAAATGAGTAGTATCGGAGTAGAAATAAAAATGAAAAGTGTAATCAATTTTCTTAAAGTTATAGAAACTGAAATTTTTTTTTTTTTAATTTATTTATTTTTTTATTTTTAGCTGTGTTGGGTCTTCGTTTCTGTGCGAGGGCTTTCTCTAGTTGCGGCGAGCGGGGGCCACTCTTCATCGCGGTGCGCAGGCCTCTCACTGTCGCGGCCTCTCTTGTTGCGGAGCACAGGCTCCAGACGCGCAGGCTCAGTAGTTGTGGCACACGGGCTTAGTCGCTCCGCGGCACGTGGGATCTTCCCAGACCAGGGCTCGAACCCGTGTCCCCTGCATTGGCAGGCAGATTCTCACCCACTGCGCCACCAGGGAAGCCCTAGAAACTGAAATTTGAGAGAACAAATCTGAATACCTAGAGCATTAGCGAGCATCTTGTGGGAATGGGTTTTACCTGTGCCAGAGCTGATGATGTAAATTGTTACATGTAAGGACCTGATGGTGGAGATGTGCTTTTGGGGTTTTTTTTTTGTCTTGTGTTTCTAACATTTATTTATTTATTTGGCTGCATCGGGTGTTTGTTGCGGCTGTGGGCTTCTCTCTAGTTGTGGTGCGCAGGCTTAGTTGCTCCGCAGCATGTGGGATCTTAGTTCCCCGACCAGGGCTCGAACCCGTGTCCCCTGCATTGGAAGGCAGATTCTTAACCACCGGACCACCAGGGAAGTCCTGAGACTGTGTTTTCTGTAGGAAGAAGTTCTGTCCATCTCCTTCCTCCATTCCGATAATTAGAGCCATTCCTGAGAGCAGAGAAGCAGCTGTAGAGCTTCCTAGCGAACCTGTATTTTTATTAAAAAAACCTCCCTTTGGGGAGGTTTACAATATCTTTTAGGAGGATTGCTGTCAAGCTTCAACTACTCAGGAGCACTTAGAGTCCTCCAAATAAACATCATAAAACATCAGTGACCTCGAGCGTTCTCGAAAAGCCTTTACTAAATGTTTTCCAAACAGCTTGAGCACTAGTTGTTTTTTTTATTCCCCTGCTTTTTATATAGTGTTTTCTCCTTTCATTTCACTCGCCCTCAGGATGTTGGTTATTATTATTTTCGCTTAAGTATTCTTTGGAATCCTAATTTCAATGGCACAACGTATTACCAAAGGCCTGTTATATTTGTTTTTGTCTTCTTTTTTTTTTGGCTGTCCCACATGGCTTGAGGGATCCCAGTTACCCGACCAGGAACCGAACCCGGGAGTGAAAGCCCAGAATCCTAACCACTAGGCCACCACGGAACTCCCAGGCCTGTTATATTTCTAAACTGTTGCTGGTGAGGAAAACAACCAAATGTATCAGCCAGAGTCTCAGGAAAAGGTCCAGCTAAATGAATTTAATGGAAGCAGATTCAACGATGGAACTATTCCCAGAGATGGGGGCAGGGATAAGGGAACTGATAAGCGGGTGGTGAGGCCTGCAGACATCAGTACAGCCAGGAGCCCTTCCTGGGCCTGGGTCGCTCGGTGGAGGAGGAAAGACCAGTGTTCCAGAGCCTGGAGAGAGCAGGAACCATGACAGAAAGGCTTCCTAAGGGAACTGCATTTGTGGAGGTGAGCAGCTACCTTTCCACCAGAACCTTCGAGGCAGGGAGTAGAGAGGAATGAATACCCTGACCTTTCTCTCTTTCCACCCTCTATCCTGTGTCAGTGCCTTCCAGCCGAGAGCCACGGGGGCAAGGGAGCCTGGTTGTGATGCAATTCCAAGGAATTAGCCTCCAGGACATAAAGCAGGACAGAGAAGGGTGGAGAATGCATCTGGGAATGGTGGTTGGGATGGAGAATAACCAGCCTGTTGAACTCAGAATTTTGGATCAAGTAAAAGTTTTGTGCATGAACTCTGTTCCACCTCGGCGCCAACTCACCATTTTTTTTTTTCTTATTTTTTGGTTCTCAGCTATTTGGGTAGTCTATATTGCCAAGATATCTGATTTGTAGTTGATCTGACTTATAGTTTTGTAGTCATATCATCACATTTGGATTGATGCTGGGAAACAAAACGGTTATACTTTATGTAGCAATAAAGATGACAATGTGCATTTTAATACTCTAATATTTTTAATATAATTCTGACAGCACAAAAACATTTTCTTTTTTTAAAATTTTTATTTTTTATTGGAGTAAGTTGATTTAGAATGTTGTGTTAGGGCTTCCCTGGTGGCGCAGTGGTTAAGAATCCGCCTGCCAATGCAGGGGACACGGGTTCGAGCCCTGGTCCGGGAAGATCCCACATGCCGCGGAGCAACTAAGCCCGTGTGCCACAACTACTGAGCCCGCGTGCTGCAACTACTGAAACCCGCGTGCCTAGAGCCCGTGCTCTGCAACAACAGAAGCCACCGCAATGAGAAGCCCGCACACCGCAACGAAGAGTAGCCCCCCGCTCGCCGCAACTAGAGAAAGCCCGCTCGCAGCAACGAAGACCCAACACAGCCAAAAATAAATTTAAAAAAAAAAGAATGTTGTGTTAGTTTCAAGTGTACAGCAAAGTGATTCAGTTATACATATACCTATATCGATTCTTTTTCAGATTCTTTTCCCATATAGGTTATTCCAGAGTATTGAGTAGAGTTCCCTGTGCTATACAGTAGGTCCTCAAACAAGTATCATACAAGATTATAAGGGTGAATTGGAAGTACGAAGGTTGCAAGCAATGTAAATGTCACAGGCTCAACTAAAAGTGGCCAAGGCGCCTGCTATTGTGGGGCTGGAGGGCACATCCTGGATCTTCAGGAAAATACGATTATGATGGCCAGCTCCATGTGCACATATGTTTTGAAAATCCCACAAAATCAAGTATGTATTTGAGCTTAGGGCTGCTCAGTTTTATTTGAAAATGAAAGAGAGGTTATTCTTTCCAGCTCCCAGAATTTCCCTAGTGGGATTACCTCCAACTGCCTGCAGGCTGGATTCAGCACCCTGGATTAATTGCCTTCTTCCCTATCTCACTTCCTCACTCCCAATACTGGTGCTTCCATCACCTCCCAAATAATCTTGCACTTTAATCTCTGCCTCAAGGTCAGCTTCTGGAGGAACCCAAATTAAGAAAGAGGTATACTTTCATCTCCTGTGTAAATCTGTCAAGGTGTGTCTTTCACGACTTTATAACAAATTACTCTTTTACTAAGAATTGAAAAAACTCTACAGAACTTGTTTTATCCTTTGCTGACCACCTACCAAATGTCAGATGGCACCAAAAGGGCTAGGTGTTTTACCTCATTCAATCCTCCCAGCTGCCCTGGGAGGATTTTAGTAAAGTGATTTGTTTGCATGTTTTATCTACTGTACCAAATTACATAAATTTACATAAAGTATTATCTGCATATTTACTTATCACCAGTTACTTGCTAGAACCACCAGTACAATGTTGACTGGAAGTGGTGAAAGCAGATATCCTTCCCTCGTTCCCAAAGTTAGGGAAGTAGTTTTATTTTTAAATCAAGAAATATTGGGATTTCCCTGGTGGCGCAGTGGTTAAGAATCCGCCTGCCAATTCAGGGGACACGGGTTCGAGCCCTGGTCCGGGAAGATCCCACATGCCGCGGAGCAACTAAGCCCGTGTGCCACAACTACTGAGCCTGCGTTCTAGAGCCCGTGCGCCACAACTACTGAGCCCGTGCGCCACAACTACTGAAGCCCACGAGCCACAACTACTGAGCCTGCGTGCCACAATTACTGAATCCCGCGCGCCTAGAGCCCGTGCTCCGCAACAAGAGAAGCCACTGCAATGAGAAGCCTGTGCACCACAACGAAAAGCAGCCCCCGCTCGCCGCAACTAGAGAAAGCCCGTGCACAGCAGCGAAGACCCGTTGCAGCCAAAAAAAAAAAAAAATTATTTCTACCTTAGCTATGTTTCACATTGAAACATTGCACTACTGTCTAGCTGTGGCAAATATTAAAGGTTGTTCATGCATTTAAAGTGGTTTAAATAATGAATTTTTTTTTAAGTTTCCATGGAGTTAAACTTCCTTTTTCTAACTTTCTTTTTTCATCTCTGTGACCTGTGGGAACAGGAGGCAGGTGACATTACAAAGTAGGTGAGTGAACAGATACACACAGAAACACGTGCCTTCGGTGTTTTTTCTCAACCTTAATTAGGAGATGAACAAATGGTCCATACAATTCTAATTTTATTGTTTAAGACAGAGGGTCCAAGTCGTTAAAACTTAAGGCCCCACTTTAAGAAAAATAAAGCACTCTTGAAAATGTACCTATATTTGATACGATGTATACTAAGCCTCAAACTGAATGTAGTGACTGGATCTTAAATTATTAGAGTAAAGAACAGATATTTGAACTTAACGAAAATAACTCAATTTTTAAAAAAGTTTACCTGGTATGTGTAATAATTTACCTGATATTCTTATTCTCACCAGGTAAACTTTGATAAAATAGATGAAGCCTGAATGTTTTAATAACAAAGATACCGGAAAATTTTTAAATTAAACATTTTAATTTGTTTGAATAGGTAAATCCTTCTCACAGTTTGATTATCAAAAAGTTTAAATATGAACACAGTGAAAAGTCCTACCTATGCCTTCCATCCACAGATTTCTCATACCTCGTTACTTTGTCTCAGTTTAATGCATATACAAGCCAATACATTATTCTGTTCCATTTTTCTGCTTTTTTCATTGAACAAAAAAATCTTGGAGAGCTTAATATTAAAACATGTTAACAGCTACATAGTGTTCAAATGGATGGATATATCATAATTAAACTAGTGTCTTGTTGATGGATATATTTATCATTTGCTACTCTCAGGGAAGGATAAGAAATACCTTATCATTTCTCATGTGTGTAACTACATCTGTGGGCTAGATCCCTAGAAGTGAAGCTGGAGGTTCAGAGTAGGCGTGCATTTGTAATTTTGATAGGTGCTGCCAAATTCCTGTTTCTCTATATTTTAGCCAAAGCAGTGATGCCAGCTATAATTTTATGCTTTTTTTCATTTCATTCAGAAATGCACAGTGAAAAGTGGGTCACCTATTAAAGAATAAGGAAGAAAGCAAGGCAAGTTTATTTGGCAATTTACAGAGTATATTTTCACTCAAAAATACATTCAACAGAAATTTATTGTGCATCTACCGCATGCCAAGTGCTTTTAGGCTTTTGGACACACGTATCTAAACAAATCAAACTCAAATCTCTGCCTTTGTGGAGCTTACATCTTGGAACTCTAGGCTACTTCTTAAGAAGCGAGCTAAATGTCAATATCCTGAAAATGATCCGTTGCGATCCTGAGCCCTGGCGCCAGACATACGCTACCGGTGTGATTTAAAAACTAACCAGAGGCAATGCTGCATATGATTTCATAGCTTTCCATCAGGTCCTTTTAAACAACACACTTGGGCGAGAGCTCTTTTTATCTGACTCCATCTGCTGTCGGTAGTGATCAGCATGCTGTGGGCATTGTGGTAGCATCTGAGATTAGGTTGCGAAATAGGAAGCGGGGTTACAGGCAGATCAGCAAGGATGAGCAAACTGTTTAGTTCTATCTCTAGCTGGAACCAAGGGTGCCCAACGCAGGCTTGGGGCGTAGGGAAGATAGGGTTATCAGCACATTCCCATCAGGGCACAGTTTCCTTATTGCTGTCTGTTCCTGTTTTGGTTCTACAAAGAGATCACAAGGGATTTTATGGAAAACAGTGTCAGAATCATACAGCAGCAATACTGTGTCTGCTGAACAAGGGCATGGAAAAGATGACTTGTTAGAAACTGAGGGAGACTGAAAAGACCGTTGATGCCAAGGAAAGGGGGTATCGAGTGTATTGGCAGAGATAGTATGGTTTCAGGCTTAGGTATCTTTTCTTTCTAAAAGGAGAATATCGTTCAACTTTAGACCCCCATTAGATCCAGATCCAACGGCATCTTCAAGCATGAGGTGAAGAATAGAAAGGAACCAGTTCCAGAGAGTGTCTCTTGAATCACAGCCTGGCCTTTTTTCTTGTATTATTAAAATTTCATCCCGGCCATAACAGATACGATCAACAACTGGTTACTAATGAATGGTTTCTGCAGTCCTAATACACATCAGTTAGTTTTCTCAGTCGGTGAATCTTAGAGTTTAGAAGGAGCCTTCGGACTTGTCAACATGCTCCTCTGACAGCTGAAGCGAGACGGGTGAAGTGACAATGGCAGAAGCCAGGTCTCTCTCGATTCTCAGGCCAGCACAACTCCCGCCCCCGGATCCCCACGGGAAACCTTTTCACGCCTCTGACTTCCGGAGTCTGTGCTGCCATCCTGCAAGCGCTGCAAGCTGGGGTGACTTCGGGCAATGACACCGTGGCCCCCCGGGGCCTGCACACTGCAGGCCAGTGGACGGCGGGGCGCGGGGTGAGCGGTCAGGCCGCCCTGGCGCCGGCCGCCCGCCCGCGGAGTGTGCGCGCTGGCCCCGCACTCTGCCCGGGTGGTCCCGGCGAAGGACAGCTTCGCAAGGACCGGGTCAGGGATCAGGGCCTCCAGAGTTGCGTTCCGTCCCGCTGAGGTCGCGCGAGGACTCTTCCCGAGCCTCCCCGCGGGATTTCCGGGCGCGGGAACGGCTGACCGACGCCGGCAGCGCTCCCAGCGTGCCGAGGAACGGGGCAGGCCCTCCTTCCCTGGGTCCCACTTCCGCCACGCAGCGCTCGGGCCGTCTCCCGTGGGCCCGTCCCACGTTTTCCCCACGAGCGCTTCCTCAGCGTCTCCCACTACGCATGTACAAGGCGCCACCGCCCCCCTCCGCCGGCAGCTCCGCGCGCCGGCCGCGCCCCTCCCTCGGCCTCCCCTCCCCCTCCCGGCTCCGTGCCGCCGGTTCCCCCCGCGCCCGCCGGGCCGTCACGTGGCCGCGCCCCGCCCCCGTCACGTGGCCACGCCCCGCCCCGCCCCCGCGCCGGCGCGCTCCGACGTGCCCTGGAACTCTGTCTCACCGGGAGGGCAGCCTGCGGGGACGCGCCGGCCGCGGCCGCCGCCGAGTGAGCGCCCTTCGGGCTCGCCTGGGCGCCCCGCCGCCGCCGCCGCCGTCGCCGCCGAGCTGGGCCAGGAGGGAGCCGCCCCCCGCGGGGCCGCCGGGCCCTCGGTGAGGGGGGGGCGGGCCGCGGGCGGGCAGGTCGGGGCGGCGCTGCACAAAGGCGCCCGGGGCCGGGGCTGCGGGGCTGGGGGAGGCGTGTGCGGGCGCGCGGCGGCGCTGGGGTGCGAGAGGTGCGGTCGTGGGCGCGGCCGGCGGAGTCGGGGCGCGGGGCCGGCGCGGGGCCGGGGGCCGCTGCCGGTCGGTCGGCCGACTGGGGCGACGGGGTTTAAATGGCTGGAACTTGCGGCTCCTCTGCCCCCCGGGTGTCCTGACTTCCTGTGAGAGGGCAGTGCCCGCCGCCCCGCCCCGCCCCCAGGAAAGAGGGTGTTGGGTTGTGTGTGTGTGTGTGTGTGTGTGTGTGCGCGTGTGCGTGTGTAAAAGGCCGGCGGTGCCGCCCTCCTTCCTGGCCTCCCGCCGCCGCCGTGCCCGCTTCGCCAGCACTGCCGGGGCTGCAACCTCCCTCCCCCAGGGCCTCCCCTCGAGGGCTGTTGACCTCAGCACTGGGCACGCGAGGCCTTGCAGCCCTCAGAGGTGCCCCGCCCCTGCTCGATGGGCTCTTGCTCCTTTCCAGCCCTTCTGCGAGGAATCTCCTCCGGGTCCTTGAGTTTAAAGAATGCTGTGCACTGTCCTCGGGGGTGGTGGGTTGTCTTATAAGCATGACTGTCTTTGACGTGTTGCGGCTGAAGGTACCGAAGACCCTTTGAGACGAAAAGGCCACAGGGTCATCAGCCCTGAGAAGGGCACGGCCTCCTGGCGTTCTCGAGGCGTGTGGTGTTTTCTTTCTGACTGCAGCCGCAGTTTTCAATGCACTTGCGAAGGCGAAAACAAAAATGTTCAGAGCGTGGCTTTATGAAAGTTCTGATGTCTTTCCAAGTAGAGTGTGTGTGGTGGGTAGAGCCAGTTAACACTCGTGCTGCCTTATGGTTAATCATGACGCGATGAGGTAGACTTTATTGAGCAGTTACGCACATGCTCCTAAGGGGAGGTGACGTAGAGAGGAACGAGCTTTGAATGAGGAGTCGCTCGGGTTCAGATTCCGCCCCCCGCGTCTGAAGGCGAGACCTTCAAAGACTCTTGAATGTTACAGTGAAAGGTGGTTAAAACAAGTGTCCAGTTCCTAGCCCCGCCTCTTTCCCACTTAAACGCTGGGAAACGGAGGCCTGGAGGTGTATGTTGGTCCATATCCAGTGTTCTTTCCTGATCCGCAGGAGGGTGCGTTACAGGATGGGGCATCTTTGTCTGTCTTTTGGTCCCAGTAGACAGTCTGGCTGCTGGCTCCAGTATTTTCTCTTTATCTCTGTTTTAAAAATGCCTTGCAAATGTTTCACAGCAGGGATTTGGGAGCCCAGAGTAGTGAGCCGGGCTCTGAAGACTTGACCCTGAGTGGGGCACCCCGAAGAGCCAGAGAAGCTGGGCATGTAGGTGTGACCCGTGGTTGCAGGTAGTAGCTCTGCTGCTCTGGGGGGGCTCTCTGGGAAAAATGAGTTAAATACAGACTAATGTACCAGATTACGTGCGCATGCCGCAGTACTGGCTGATAGGTTTCTATTTATACTTGATGAACGACAGACGTTGGAGAAGATTGCTAACTCATTGATTCTTTTTAAAAAATTAATTTATTTTTGGCTGCGTTGGGTCTTCATTGCTGCGCGCGGGCTTTCTCTAGTGGCGGCGAGCGGGGGCTACTCTTCGTTGCGGTGCGTGGGCTTCTCGTTACAGTGGCTTCTCTTGTTGCGGAGCACGGGCTCTAGGCGCGCGGGTTTCAGTAGTTGCAGCACGCGGGCTCAGCAGTTGTGGCTCGCGGGCTCTGGAGTGCAGGCTCAGTAGTTGTGGCGCACGGGCTTAGTTGCTCTGCGGCATGTGGGATCTTCCCGGACCAGGGCTCGAACCCGTGTCCCCTGCATTGGCAAGCGTATTCTTAACCCCTGCACCACCAGGGAAGTCCTTCATTGATTCTTAATATGATGCCCTCTGTAGAATAGTTGTCCATATATAGTCAATATTTTACATACCTTTAGATTTTTCAAATTACTGCACTAGTTGTGAGGCACAAGTGAAAATATGTAAATACTGCAGAAAAACAGCGTGTTATTTGTAGTCAGTCATTTGGCTTTTCTTTCATTAATTAGAAAGTATCTGCTGAGTGGTTTTTTTAATAAGTTGACAGAAAATGGGTTTTACGAATGTAAGTTCTTTAAGTAATGCAGTTGACATTTCTGAGCACAAAAGGGTAATAAACAGTTTAAATTAATTCAAACAGTGAATGTGGTGATGTGTAAAATTACTAAGTGGTAGTACTGGTTTTTGCTTATCTGAGAAAATTGGTACTAGGAAAAAGCAGCTAAAGGTAAACCTGCCTAAAATGGGCAGAACAGTTTTATAATAGTGGGAGAGAAAAGTGAAATTAAAAAAAAAAAGTGAAATTAAACGTTTATCTTATCTTACATTTAACAATTTTAGTCGTAATTGCAAATACGCACTGCTTTGTAGAATGAATCAGATGTGAAAAGGCAGGATGGTACCACATAGCATCATTGTGCTTCAAATCATGCTTTTCAAATCATTCTCTTTTGAGGAACCCACTGGGCCACTGTCTTTGTGTTTTCTTTCCTTCAGTTGTTAACTGTTCTGATCGTGCCACACCCTCATCTGTGGATGGCTTTGCAGTGATTCAGCCATTTTCTTATTATATTGACTTAGTATTTTGCAGTTTCATTTTGCAGTTGAGCAGCTTTTCATTTGAACTGAACTGCCAGACACTGATGTCTGTGAGCACCCTTCCCCTGTTGATAATCTGTTCCTTCTCAGATTTCTTTGTGCATGGGAATCACCTGAACTTCTAACAAGCCCCCGATGATACCGTTGCTGCCGGGACTTCAGACTGCTCCTGTCCAATAGAAATGTAATGCCAGTCACCTGTGTAATTCTCAGGTTTTTAGTACTCACATGATAGGTAAAGTTAAAAAGAAACCATGAAATAAATTTTATCATCATTTTTGTCTACATGGCATCTTCAAAACCCCATATGTATTTGACACTTCCACACGTCTCAGTTTAGATTAGCCGTACTTCACATGCTCAGGAACCACGTTTGCCTGCTGTGTTGAGCAGCATGGTTCTGGAGTCTAGAATCCAGATCAGTACTGTTCTCAGTGTGTGTTCACATTGGCCCTATCAGCAGCCCTTGGGAACGTGTTAGAAATGGACATTTTAGGGCCCCCACAAACCTACTCTCCTTAGAATATCTGGAGTCTCGGTAACTTGCAGCATATGACTACGAAATGTATATGTGATGTTTTGGATGGGATCCCAGAACAGAAGAAGTTCATTGGGGAAAGACTAAGGAATATGGACATTATTAGGTATCAGTATTTGTTCACTGAATATGACGAATGTGCCATACTAAGGTAAGATGTTTGTAGTAGGGGAAACTGTGGACAGTGTGTATGGGAACTCTGCCATCTTTGCAGTAATTCTGTAGATCTAAAGCTCATCTACAAGAATGTTTTTTTGTTTTTTTTTTGAAAGAAGCTCTCCAGGTGACGCCGTCTTTCACTAAAAGTGAGAAGCAGTGATCTAGATCGCTAATGTGACCTGCACTGTAGCAGCTTGGGTGGGCAGGATGGAGGCTACTGTTAGGTCTCATAGGGTAATAATGGTATTTTTTTTGGGGGGGGCACGCCTCATGGCTTCGGGGATCCTAGTTCCCTGATCAGGGATCGAACCTAGGCCCCCTGCAGTGGAAGCTCAGAGTCCTAACCACCGGACCTCCAGGGAATTCCCAATAATAGTATTTTTGTAATAAGAGCTAAAACTTATAAAACACTTAGCATGTGCTAGGGATTATGCCAAGTCCTTTACACATATTTACTCATTTAACTCTCCCAATATGTGATATGTACCATTAGTTAGCTCCTTTTCACAAATGGAAACAATACTGAGGCTCAGAGAGGTTAGGTGACTTGTCTTAGGTAGCAAGAGGCAGAAACAGGGACGTTTGAGGAGGGACTAATTTAAGAGCAATCAGTTCATTTGTGAGTGTTTTCCTTCTCTACAAGTTTTGCTGCTTTGAATAAGCACTGATTGATGTGCGTGTTCTGTATCATGCCTCGTAGTTTACAAAGTACTTTTTTGTCTTTCCATTTTCACAAGGATCTTTTGAGGTTTGTGGTGTTTCTTTTGTATTACAGATAGTTGAGGTGCTGAGGGCCTGAGAGCTAATACATGGCAAATCCTGATTTAAATTTCAGTCCTCCCACCCTGAGTTCTCTGTTCCTTTACCACAGGAGAATTCAGAATACATTTACCAGTTAGAGTGATATCTTTAAAGTTAGTTGAAAATTACCTGTATTTTGCTGTATATTACTGGTTTGTTTTAAAAAAATCAGTTTTGAGTTAAAATATACATACAATAAAATAAAACACTCAACGATAAAATGGGGTGAACTGCAGATACATACAAAGACATGAATGAATCTCAGAAGCATTGTTCTAGGTGAAACAAGCCAGACATGAAAGGCTACATACTACATGTATATATGCTTTTGTCTCCATTTGGCTTCCTTGAGTAAACTGTGATTAATGTGAAGCTTTTTATCACGCTTTATAATTTACTAAGTACTTTTTCATGTTTTCTCTACCCATTTTCACAGGGATCTTCTGAAGTTTGTATTGTTTGCTGTTTTACAGACGAGTGTATCACAGTTAGTTTAGGCATTCACCAGTTGATAGGCCTCTGGGTCATTTCCAGTTTCTGGCTGTTATGAATAAAGCTGTTATGGATGTTCATGTAAGGCCTTTTCAGGGATTTATGGTTTCATTTTTCTTGGGTAAATACCTAGAAGAGGAATTGCGAGATCGTATGTTAAACTTTATAAGAAACTGCCCCAATGCTTTCCAGAGTAGCTGTACCACTCTGCATTACCACCAGCAGTGAATGAGAATTCCTGTTGCTGGTATCCTTACCCTACAAAATATCCTTTATATGTATGTAAAGCCATTCTAAATATATATAAAGTTGCTCTGGGGCATGTGGGATCTTCCCCGACCAGGGCTCGAACTCGTGTCCCCTGCATAAAGCCATTGCATTATAAGGGTTTTGTCTTAACAGCTTTATTGAGGTATAATTGCTGTAAAATAAACTGGACATATTTTAAGTGTGTAGTTTGATGAGTTTGGACATATGAATCATCACCGTTATCAGGATAGCAAGCATATCCTTCACCCACCTCCCCATTTCCTTGAGCCCAAAGGTAATTTGTTGCCCTTGTTCCCTGGTAACTATTGATCTGCTTTCTGGCACTATGTATTACTTTGCATTTTCTAGGGTTTTATGTAGATGGAATCGTACAGTATGCACTCTTTCTTGTCTGGATTTTTTTCACTCAGCAAATTTTTTTTTTTAACATCCTTATTGGAGTATAATTGCTTTACAATGGTGTGTTAGCTTATAACAAAGTGAATCAGCTATACATATATCCCCATATCTCCTCCCTCTTGCGTCTCCCTTCCACCCTGCCTATCGCACCCCTCTAGGTGGTCACAGAGCACTGAGCTGATCTCCCTGTGCTATGCGGCTGCCTCCCACTAGCTATCTGTTTTACATTTGGTAGTGTATATATGTCCATGCCACTCTCTCACTTCGTCCCAGCTCACCCTTCCCCCTCCCCATGTCAAGTCCATCTTCTACATCTGCGTCTCTATTCCTGTCCTGCCCCTAGGTTCTTCATAACCATTTTTTTTTTAAATTCCATATAGATGTGTTAGCATACGGTATTTGTTTTTCTCTTTCTGACTTACTTGCACTCAGCAAAATTATTTTGAGATTCATCCAGTTTGTTGTGTGTATCAGTAGTTTGTTCCTTTTATTGCTGAGTGGTATTCTATTGTGTGGATATTACACAATTAGTTTATCCAGTCGCCTGTTGGTGGACATTGGGTTGTTTCCAATTAGGGACTATTACAGATAAAGCCACTGTGAACATTCACATACAGGTCTTTGTGTGGGCATGTGTCTTCATTTTCTTTGGTGACTACCTAGGAGTAGAATCCCTGGGTCATATGGTAGATGTATATTTCAAGCTTTTAAGACTCTCTCCAACTTTTCCCAAAGTGGTTGTACCATTTTACATCCCCACCAGCAGTATTTGAGAGTTCTGGTTGCTCCACATTCTCAGAAATACTGGTATCGTCAGTCTTTTAATTTTAGTCATTCTAGTAGACGTGTGATGTTATTTCTTTGTGTTTTTAATTTGCATTTCCCTAACGACTAAAGATGTTGAGCATCTTTTCATGGGCTTATTTACCATCTATAGATCTTCCTTGGATATGAACGCTTGTCTGTTCCTATCTTTTGCCCTTTTTTAATTGGGTCATATTTCTTCTTAATGGCTTGTACAGTTATTATATATTCTAGATATGAGTTCTTTGTTGGAGATAAGTTTGTGTCTGAGACATTTGTGTCTATTTTCATGAGGGATATTGGTCTGTAGTTTTTCTTTTTTATAACGTCTTTGTCTGGTTTTGGTATGAGGAGAATGCTGACTTCATAGAATGAGTTGGGATGTTTTTCCTCTGTTTCGATTTTCTTTAAGAGGTTTGTGTAGAATTGGTATTACCTTCCTTACATTTTGTAAAATTCACCAGTGGAGCCATCTTGGCCAGGAGTTTTCTTTGTGGGAAGATTTTTAAAGACGGATTCAATTTATTTAATAAATATAGGACTATTTAGGTTATCTGTTTCTTCTTAAGCTTTGGTAATTTGCCAAAGGAGTTTATCTGGTTCACTGAGTTGTTGAAGTTATCAGCATAAAGCTGTTCATAATATTCTCTTATCTTCCTTTCAGTGTCTTTAGGATATGTGGTTATATCTCCTGTCTCATTCCCGATACTGGTAATTTGTGTTTCTTCTCTTCAGTTCCTGATCAGTTTGGCGAGAGGATTGTCAGTGTTACTGATCCTCTTGAAGAACTACCTTCTGGTTTCATTGATTCCCTCTAACATTTTTCTATCTTTTACAGCTTTCTGCTCTGACCTTTATCATGTCCTTTCTTCTGCTTGCTTTGGGTTTAATTTGCTCTTTATCTAGTTTCTTAGAGTGCAAGTTTACATCACTGATTTGAGACCTTTCTCTTTTCTAGTTATGGGCATTTAGTATATAAATTTTCTCTAAGCACTACTATAGCTGCATCCCACAAATTTTGAGCTGTCACCTTTTCGTTTTCATCCGGTTCAAATTTCCTGTTTGATTTCTTCTTTGACCTCTGAGGTATTTAGAAGTATGTTGTTTAAATTCTAACAGCAAATTTGTGGGTTTTAATATATCTTTTTATTAATTTATAATGTAATTCAATTGTCAGAGAACATTCTTCATATTATTTCAGTCTTTTTAGATTTATTGAGATTTGTTTCATGGTCCAGAATATAATCAACAAAAAATGTATGCTTAGGGACTTCCCTGGTGGTCCAGTGGTTAAGACTCCATGCTCCCAATGCAGGGGGCATGGGTTCGATCCCTGGTCCGGGAATTGAAGATCCCACATGCCACACAGCGTGGCCAAAAATAAAGAAAAAAAAAAAAGAGAGAGAAAGAAAATGTATGTTTATAAGAAACTGAACTGCCTGCCTATACCATTTAGCGTTCCCACTAGCACTGAATGTGTGTCCAGTTGTTGGTATCCTGGTCAGCACTTGACATTGTCTTTGTTTTTTAAAAATAACTTTATTATAGTTGGTGGATAGTGATATCTTGTTTTGGTTTTAGTTTGCATTATAGGATATTTAATGGTTTGTAAAATAATTTAAATGGAATAAAGATGAATAATCATGGAATTTTGTGGGGGTTTTTTTCCCCAGTAGAGGACAGAAACCTCTAGGGGATTGGTAGCAGTAGTAGTTCATCATTGTCTGTGTGCTACAGAAGTGCTACTTTTCAGTTTTCTAAAAGGTTGAATGTTTATTTGCCTTATAGTATTTACTTTGAAAGAGAATCTGTAAAAGCTATGTGAGGATTTTAGTGATTTTTATGGTTTTGGAATAGACAGGTATAAGGTGATTTAAACTGCATTCTCCATTTTACATTTCTACCAGCAATGCATAAGAATTCCAGTTTCTCCACATTCTCACCAACACTTGTTATTTCTGTTGTTATTTTTACAGTAGCCACCCTAATGGGTATGGAGTGGTGTATCACTGTGTTTTTTTGTTTTGTTTTTATACATTTATTTTATTTTTGGCTGCTTTGGGTCTTCGTTGCTGTGTGTGGGCATTCTCTAGTTGCGGCGAGCGGGGGCTACTCTTCGTTGCGGTGCGTGGGCTTCTCATTGCAGTGGCTTCTCTTGTTGTGGAGCACGGGCTCTAGGTGTGCAGGCTTCAGTAGTGGCACGTGGGCTCAGTAGTTGTGGCTCGCGGGCTCTAGAGCACAGGCTCAGTAGTTGTGGTGCATGGACTTAGTTGCTCCGAGGCATGTGGGATCTTCCTGGGCCAGGGCTGGAGCCTGTGTCCCCTGCATTGGCAGGCGGATACTTTATTTATTTATTTATTTATTTTTGGCTGTGTTGGGTCTTCTTTGTGGTGCATGGGCTTCTCATTGCAGTGGCTTCTCTTGTTGTGGAGCACAGGCTCTAGGCGCGCGGGCTCAGTAGTCGTGGCACGCGGGCTCAGTAGTTGTGGCTCGTGGGCTCTAGAGCACAGGCTCAGTGGTTGTGGCACACGGGCTTAGTTGCTCCGCAGCATGTGGGATCTTCCCCGGACTAGGGCTCGAACCCGTGTCCCCTGCATTGGCAGGTGGATTCTTAACCCCTGGGCCACCAGTGAAGTCCCTGGCAGGCGGATTCTTAACCATTGCGCCACCAAGGAAGGTCCTATCATTGTGGTTTTGATTTGCATTTGATTTGCTTATTGGCCATTTGTGTATCTTCCTTGGAAAAACGTCTATTCAAGTCCTTTGCCTACCTGACTGTCCTTATCACAATTTAATTTGAAGTAGATTGGCATAATTTAAGCATTATAATGAGTACTTATTTCTTTTTTTAAGTAAGTTGCTGATGTCTGACTAGAACTTTGCAGTGACCAGACCGTAATGATCACTGGACTTGTAGCTGTATTTGTGTTTGTTTTGTGGACTGTATCTTTTTTTAAAGCATGGGATTAGGTAAACATTTGAAAGTGGTTGAATGTAAATAGTCATCTCCGAGATTAAGACGGTAGCATGTATAGTTTCAGAGGAATATCTGAATGGGTTGGGCTGGTGGTTAATGCTTGGGTAGCCAGTGGAGTTGTGAAGTGAATGGAGTTTTTCTTCTAAAGTGAATTGTTAGAGGATTGGAAATCCTATTAAACTGCTTAAAGACCAAGATTATGATTTTCTCCTTAATACATAACAACTTGTATAATGATGTGGACTGAGACCCTGGGCATGGGGTTGTTACAACAGGTAGGGTGGGCGAGATGCCACAGAGGCAAGAGGAAAATTGTGTGAACTGTAAAAATCTTAATTTCTTTCTTCTGGGTTTTTTTTTTAACTGATTATTTTATTTTAGTTATTTATTTTTTTGGCCAGGCCACACGGCTTGCGGGATCTCAGTTCCCTGACCAGGGACTGAACCCGGGCCACGGCAGTGAAAGCTGGCAATCCTAACCACTAGATCACCAGGGAACTCCCTTAGCTGATTATTTTAGGAAGTTCTTAGTGAGAAATTAAAATATGGGACTCAGGTGATGAGGATATAGGAGGAAGAATCCATTGACTAGAGTGCATGTAGCAGGAAGTAAAGAGCTGAAGAATGTAGAGGCTAAGTGAAGATCGTAGAAGGCTGGTTTTAGAGGTTGATGTGGAGCTATTGTTGGTATAGGTGGCTTTTGATGACACAGCATATGAAGGAAAGGGAGGTTTAACCTATTGGTTCAAGAAAAAGTTCTTTTTGTTCCTTAGACTTTTTACTGATTATGTGTTTTTTACCTTTAGGCTATCTTCTTGGTATCCTGCATCATCACATAGCACAGGGAGATCAGCTCGGTGCTTTATGACCGCCTGGAGGGGTGGGATAGGGAGGGTGGGAGGGAGGGAGACCGCAAGAGGGAAGAGATATGGGAACATATGTATATGTATAACTGATTCACTTTGTTATGAAGCAGAAACTAACACACCATTGTAAAGCAATTATACTCCAATAAAGATGTAAAAAAAAAAAAAAGTCTTAGTGTGTGCAAGTGAATCCGAGGGGTTTAAAAGCCAGTTTAATAGTTTTTGGTCTGAAGGGCTTGATCAGGGCTGTTTTCCTAAAGTACTGAATTTGTGAAATTTTTTGGATACAGTACTCTCCTCACTTTCTACCCTATATCAGTTGGGTCAGTAGTTAGATTTCCATGTATAAGAAGAGATCATTTTAGAATGATTTTGAAGCTGTAACAAACAGTGATAATGGAGAACTCCTAATACCTCTTAAATACTTGTAATTTGTATTTTGATGAGAAAAGCAGTGTGTAAAAGTAAAGAACAAAAGAAATGTAATTTTGTTTAACTTATTTAAAGGTGGGACAGCATAATGTAAGATATGTTAATAGGAATATCAAATATGCATGATACCACTTTTAATTTGAGTTACTGTTTAAGAAGACAGTGTCTAATGATAGGAAGCATTTAAATCAAGTACGTAAAAACCAGGTGGGGAGAATGTGTCACTACAGGCTCCAGGCTCACCTTGTATATTTCCTGCCCCAGCCCTTGAATCAGTCATTTCTCCAAAGAGCCTCGGTTCCTTTATTTGGAGAATGGTATTAGAAACCAAATCTGGGTGCTAGGTGTGCTTGTTGCTGCCAAGGTGTCATTTTTACTGACAGCAAGGATCTGTGTATGGTGTACTAAGCAGTGTATAGACATATACCTGTAATACTTCTTTATGTAATCATCTGTCTGTGGTAAGCTCAAAGTGAGTTCATATTTCTGTCTCCAAGTCTAATGTGTTACCCCAGGACCATTCTAGCCTTCTCCCTTGCATGTCTATAAATTCGTATTCCAACACTGGGAAACTTGGTGCCCACATCTGCATTCTGTGTACTTAATTATTCAAGTCCAGTGTGTGTACATGTATAGCAGTATCAGAATTTTTAATTCATACCCCATGGGGAATGTTTTTTATGTGTTAGAACACGGTGCTTATGTGCAGTTCCTTTATCTGTGTTCTTATAAACCTCACTTATTTCCAGAATGAGTGAGGTTAACCTCTCCCTCCATCCCCTCTCCATTCAGTGAGGTCATTCCATGTATGTGTAATACCGTTAGACTATCTTGTCACATCTGCTTTCCATCCTGGGATTCCCCCGACCTCCTAAATGATTGTTTAGAATTTGCAAACATTGAACTTCATGCTTGTGTTGTAAAGATTAATGGGTTTTGACAAGGGCATAATGTCATGTGTCCACCATTACAGTATCATACAGAATAGTTCATTGACCTAAAAGAATCCCCTGTGCTTCATCTATGGAATCCCCCCCCCCCTTCGTCCTAACACCAGCAATCACTGTCTCTATGGTTGTGACTTTGCCAGAATGTCATATAATATAATCATTCCGTATGTGGCTTTTTCAGGCTATGTTTTTTTCTTTCACTTAGCAAAATATATCTAAGATTCATTTCTGTCTTTTCGTAGCTCGATAGCTCTTTTCTTTTTATCACTGAATAGTATTGTAAGTCTGGCTGTCTCGCAGTTTATCCTTTCTCCTACTGAAGGACATCTTGGTTGCTTCCAGTTTTGTGCAGTTATAAAGCTTCTCTGAACATTTTCATGCAGGACTTTTTGTGGAAATAAGATTTCAACTCATTTGGGTAAATACCTAGGGATGTGATTGCTAGATTGTATGGTTAAGACAACATTTAGCTTTGTATCAATAGAAACTGTTAAACTGTCTTCCAAAGTGGCTGAACCATTTTGCATCCCCATCAGCAGTGAATGAAAGTTCCTGTTGCTGTATACTCTCATCAGCATTTGGTGGTGTCAGTTTTTTTGGATTTTAGACGTTCTAATAGTTGTACAGTGGTATCTCGTTTTAATTTGCAATTCCCTAATGACAATGTTGAGCATTTTTTCATGTGCTCATTTGTCACCTGCATATATTCTTTCATGATGTCTCTTTTCAGATCATTTTCGATTAAAGAATTTGGTTCTGGGGCTTCCCTGGTGGCGCAGTGGTTGAGAGTCCGCCTGCCGATGCAGGGGACACGGGTTCGTGCCCCGGTCCGGGAAGATCCCACATGCCGCGGAGCGGCTGGGCCCGTGAGCCATGGCCGCTGAGCCTGCGCGTCCGGAGCCTGTACTCCGCCACAGGCGGAGTGGGAGAGGCCACAACAGTGAGAGGCCCGCGTACCGCAAAAAAAAAAAAAAAAAAGAATTTGGTTCTTTTGCGTTTTAAGAGTTCTTTGTATATTTTGGATAAAAGTCTTTCATCAGATGTGTATTTTACAAATATTTTCTTCTTGTCTGTGGTTTGTGTTTTCATTCTCCCAGCATTATCTTTCACAGAGCAGAAGTTTTTAATTTTAATAAAGTCCTATTTAATTTTTTCTTTCATGGATTATGCATTTAGCGGTATATCTAAAGACTAATTGTCAAACCCAAGGTTATATTTCTTCCTTTTTAAATTGGAATATTTTCTTCACTCTTGTAACAATCCAAGAAAAATTTCTTACGTCCACCTCATTTCTTTCTTTTTTTAAAAAATTAATTAATTAATTAATTAATTTTTGGCTATGTTGGGTCTTCGTTGCCACACGTGGGCTTTCTCTAGTTGGGGCGAGCGGGGGCTAGTCTTTGTTGCGGTGCGCGGGCTTCTCATTGCAGTGGCTTCTCTTGTTGCAAAGCATGGGCTCTAGAGCGCAGGTCAGTAGTTGTGGCACGTGGGTTCAGTAGTTGTGGCACGTGGGCTCAGTAGTTGTGGCTCACGGACTCTAGAGCACAGGCTCAGTAGTCGTGGCTCACGGGCTTAGTTGCTCTGTGGCATGTGGCATCTTCCTGGACCAGGGATCAAACCTGTGTCCCCTGCATTAGCAGGCAGATTCTTAACCACTGCGCCACCAGGGAAGCCCGCAAATATCATTTTTATTAAAATCTGCTTGCTCTCCCAAGTACTTCTTTTGTTGTTTCCTCATTTTTGTTTCATATTTCAATCTGGGTGTGAATTTCCTTTACCAGTTTGTGCTTGGCTGAGTTTTCTGCTGCTTTCCAGTTACCTGATTATTTCCTGTCTCCTTTCTGGTGTTCCTATTTTTGCTATTTCTTTATGACCAGAATAGTTTATAATAGCAATGAGTACATTTTGCTTCTGTTCTTTAGGCCTAAATATATATCTTATATTCTATATGTTTTTATTCTTAGAAAACAGGGATCATGCATTAAGAAAAAAACCTTAGGTGCCCTATCATGGCCTGTGATTTCTTGTTAAGTGTACAATCTACAAAATTATTTGGTGGAATAATTTCTTATTGTGGAACTTATGCTGGAGTTGTTTTTAACTTTTTTGTTGTGCTCATTAAGTTTAATTGATTTCTTTAGTAGAGGGCTGTTTAGGGAGTGTTAATTTTAAACAAGTACTTTTAAAGCTACTGGAGGACTTAGTGTCAAGAATCGGTGCTTAAATTGTGGTATTTTTAAGTGGGTTAATATGTGTGTGAGGCTATATTAGCATTTTGTTGTTCATGGTGTTAGAATTGCTAAGTATGTTGTACATGTATGTATCAGACTTAAATTGTAAGGTCATTAATTATGGATACAATTATCCCAGTCCTCTTAAGACTTTGTTTACTTGTTTACTTTTTGATGTACCTGGTAAGGATCTCACGCTGTGAGATGTAGTTGATTAAAGCAGATGTCTTGGGGGAAGATAACATTTGCTGGCTGTGTAATTTGTGCTAGGAAAGAAAATGAGAAAAATTGGTAGACAGAAAGGAGGAGTCCATTAGATTTTAAAATAGCCTGGTAGAAATGAATCTGACTTTGGTGGGGGTGGGGAAGAAATAAAAGTTGTAAAACGTTCTGTGTCTCTGGGTGTGTCTGTTCTTGTTGAAGCTTGAGGAAGAGGACCACTGGTAAGAGGCTTTTCACGCCTCAAAGAAAAGCAGTGGTTGTTACCGAATAGTAGATGTGCAAAAACTCTATCCTCGTGGTTGGGTGCTTAGTAGGTGTGTGTGTGATGAAAAAGGGTGGAGGAGTGTGGTGATAAGTGTAGAATATGTTTCAATTGGAGGAGTGTTGTGCTCAGAGGGCGTCGTAGTTGAACAAGATTCTAATCGAAATACTTGAGAGGTTAAGATAGCAGGATAAACAGTGCTCAACCTAATCTAAAGAGAAGAATACACAGTGTGGGGAGGGATAAATTAGAAGTTTGGGATTAACATACACAGGCTAGTCTGTATAAAATAGAAAATCAAGGGACTTCTTTGGTGGCGCACTGGTTAGGAATCCGCCTGCCAATGAAGGGGACACGGGTTCAAGCCCTGGTCTGGAAAGATCCCACATGCCGTGGAGCAACTAAGCTTGTGTGCCACAACTATTGAGCCTGCGAGCCACAATTGCTGAGCCCGCATGCCACAACTACTGAGCCCGTGGGCCTAGAGCCCGTGCTCTGCAGCAAGAGAAGCCACCACAGTGAGAAGCCTGCACACTGCAACAAAGAGTAGCACCCACTCACCGCAACTAGAGAAAGCCCGTGCACAGCAATGGAAGACCCAACACAGCCAAAAAATAAATAAACAAAATAAAATAAAAATTAAAAATAAAAGAGATGATCACTCTTAATTAAAAAAGAGATAATCAAGAAGGATCTATTGTATAGTACAGGGAACTATACTCAATATTATGTAATAACCTATAAGGGAAAATAATCTGAAAAAGAATGTATATATAACTGAAGTGCTGTGCTGTATACCTGAAACTTACATGATATTGTAAAACAAGTGTACTTCAATAAAAAACTTAAAAAAAAATCCACAGTTTGGGGAATAGACGAAGAAACAAACCAAAATTAAAACCACAAACATTTGTTTTAATGCAGCTTATGTTTTTAAATAAAAATAGGCAGCAGATGTTATTCACATATATGCAGATAAATTTCCCTTAGATCCAAGTTTCTAGAGCTACCCCACAATTATTTTAATTTTATTTGAATCTGTAGTTTATAATAGGGCTTTTCTCTTCATATTTATTTTATCTAACTTTTCCTAGACCTTGGATTGTGATACATAATTCCTGCTACGTGACTTTCTAGAAGTTTATTATTTCAGTTGTCTCGGGCTTCCCAGTTCGTTTCCCACCCCCATCCCCGTATTAACTAGAAACCTGTTCTCAGGTCCTGTTACCCCTGTGCTCACTCTTGCTCATGTCATCTGCCTTGTATCAACTACCTGTTCTATCTGGATGTCTTTTGACTGCTTCTCCTCTTTCTTGTCCTCCCACTTCTTATTTGCTTTACAGTACTGAGAACTTTAGTTTGGGTGTCCCATGTTGAGCGTGGTGAAACTGACTTCCCGTTTTCCCTGGTTCCTCTTCCTCCATACCTCTGCGGTCGGTGGGGAAGGTGTGGTCGTAAAGCCTGGCAGTGAGAGGCCCGGGCGTGGACGCCGCTAACCTGTGCTGCACTCCACCCCACGGCCCCTCCCGTGCTACCAGGAAACCATGCAGTTTACTCCTTACTCTTCATACTTTCCTTTGCTCCATGCCCGCGGATCAGTGTCTGAGCAGTTCTGGTACACCTGAGCTCCTATAGCCTTCTGTGTGTTCCCTGACTTGTTTCAGTATCTTCAGAGATGTTTCGTAAGTTATTTCATTACTTCCTGGAAAGTAAAAGAAAAAAAACATCACCTGAGGATAAGTATTTCAATGTGGAGTTTTGAAAAGTTGTAGTGAAAACCTTTTATGTAGGTAAAAGGATTAAGGTTCATAGTGACTAATGCCCTGGTAATGCGTGAAAATAAAGGCTGATTGCTTTGAAGCTTAGAATTTCTATTTACTGTGTGGGGAAAGACCAGGCAGATTGGGCGGGTCGGGGTGTGGGGGGGTAGATTTTGGGTATGGTTAAGTTTTAGGTACCTGTTAGGACACTGAGTGGATTCAGTTGTTGTGTGTCAGTAGTCGCCTTTAATCTAGAAGAATCTCTCTCTCTCTTTCATTTTTCATGAAATTGAGTTTTTGAAGAGTTCAGGTGTGTTTCTCATGGAATGTCTCACATTCTGGGTTTGTTTTTTACTAACGATTTTACAAAAGTTGTTACTCATGTTATTAGAAGTTTGAAAAGATATTTCTGTCAGGATAAAAACTAAGGGCGAAAATGAAGTTGAAATGAAGTGGAAATGAAGTAGGAGGGGTAGTGGTAAAGTGTGCTTTGTTTGGAGGGCGGTGCTGGATGCAGTCGTGATATGTAAAATTGTACTGTGTGCCTTATAGTTGTTGTAAAAAAGTTATGCTTCTAAAACCGCGAGCAACATTGCATTCTTAGCCTTCTTTAAGCAATCTCGGTTAAAGTTAATGAACTTTATTATTTTTTTTTCTATAGGTTTAAATGTAAGACTGGCTGTTTAGTTCTCCTTCTAAGGTAAGTTTTTTATTTTTATTATTTTTTTTGAAACAACATTACTATATTAAATTTATTATTCAAGTAGTTTGTCTAGAAAGTAAATTTTAGTTGCTGAAATTGTATGCCTAACTAGTTATCACCTGGGCTTTGTCTGTTTCAGAGGATGTTTTCCGCAGGGGCGTGGTGGTTACTGCACATATAGTGTAAATAGTTCCGCGCCGGTACTTAGGTGCTGAGGAAAATTGGGAGGCTACGCGACCTTGTAGGAACATTTCCGGTACATCTCACTAGTCAGAGTTACTCTGGTTTGCCTGAGGATCCTGGAGTGCTGGGTTGAGTGTGTTTTCCTAGGGCTGCTGTAACAAAGTGCTACCAGCTGGGTGACCTAAAAACTACAGAAACTTACTCTCTCACTGTTCTGGAGCCAGAGGTCCTCTGTGCTCCCTCTGAAGGCTCTAGGGGAGAATCCTTCCTCGCCCATTCCAGTTTCTGGCGGTTGCTGGCATTCCTTGACTTGTAGCTGCTTCACTCCCCATTTCTGCCTCTGTCTGCACGTGGTCTTATTCCCTCCGCGTCTCCTCTCCTTGTCTCCAAGGATTTGGGGCCCACCCTAATCAATGTGAACTCATCTCAAATTGATCACATCTGCCAAGACCCTAGTTCCGAGTACGGTCACGTTCACAGGTCCTGTGTTAGGACTTAGACATACCTTTTTGGGGAACACAATTCATCCCACAGTAGTTGGGGCTCGACTTGAATTGTAGCAAAATCGAGATGCTGTGATCATTCTGAAGCTTGAATGCTGTGTTTTATGAGGTACTAAAATATTTGGAATTGTAACAGTGAATCCTAGGTTTCTCAAGCCATTTTAGGGATATTTCTAGTAGACTTTGCATGGTGTGTGTGTGTGTGTGTGTGTGTGTGTGTGTGTGTGTGTGTGTGTGTAAAATTTACAAATAAAAAGACTGGTTATTTGCTGGGATTTGTGGGATTCAGCTAAGGAGGATGTCGTCGTCCTGGGGTGGATGTAAGAGGAAACAAAAGTAAACTAGCAGATTCTTTTCTCTGTTTGTGTGTATTTTGCCTAAAAATAAACAATGCTGCTTTTTAATCAGTTTATATTAGAAAATGAAACATATATTTGGATAACTTTTTTCAGCTCACTAATGCACTTGATCATTTTAGAAAATAAAGAATACAGGGTCAGTGAATGAAATTCAGGGTCATTGAAATTCAGCCTCAGCTTCCAAGAGGGTTTTTGATAAGGCATACAGTGAACCTAGAGCAATGCCTGGCCTTGCTAAGTGCCTAACATGTATTAGTTATTGTTAGTGAGCCTTTCTAAGAAAGTGAAGGAGGTTTGAGGTAGTCATGAAAGGAAGGAAAGTTCTTCTCACCTCTTATTTTTGATAGTCGTACGTCTGGTTGGTTAGCGTATTTACCATTCCAGTCATTGGTTCAGTTTTGGTCATAAATGACTGAAAAATGTAGATTACAGTAAGAATGAGAGTGTTTGTAATGCAGGACCATACATACAATATTAGACACATGTTTAATTTCTGGGTTTGAGATTTGAAGGTAATGTTCTTTATTCTATGATGCTTGTGAATGAATATTAAAAATCCAGACTATGTTAACTTTTTTCTTCATTCTCTTCCTTCATTTAAATAAAAATAGCCGTATCGATCCAACAAGCCACAGAGCCATAATGTGGCAAAGCATCCTTTTTGAGAGGTGAATATTACGGAATGAAAATGGCTGACAGAGGTGGGAAGATTGTTCCAGGGCAGGTGTATATTGAAGTGGAATATGATTACGAATACGAAGCGAAGGACAGAAAGGTCGTGATCAAACAAGGGGAGCGATATATCCTGGTGAAGAAGACCAACGATGACTGGTGGCAGGTGAAGCTGGATGAGAACTCCAAAGCGTTTTACGTGCCTGCCCAGTATGTGAGGGAGGTCGGCCGCAGAGCCCTGATGCCACCTGTGAAACAGGCAGCGGGGCTGCCGAATCATTCTGTGAAAACGATGCAGAGTCTCCACCTGCAGAGGTCCACAGAAAATGTGAGCAAATTGCCCGAGCTTTCAAGTTTTGGAAAGCCGTCGCCGTCTGTGCAAGGAACAGGTCTTACTCGTGATGCCAATCAGAATTTTGGACCCAGTTATATTCCAGGTCAGACTGTCAACCTCAGCCTGGACCTGACCCATAATAATGGAAAGTTCAACAGTGACTCACATTCTCCCAAAGTTTCTGGCCAGAATAGGACACGGTTATTTGGTCACTTTCCTGGTCCGGAGTTCTTGGACGTAGAGAAAGCTGGCTTCTCCCAGGAACAGTCTTGTGATTCAGCAGGAGAAGGCTCGGAACGGATACATCACGATTCAGAGTCCGGTGATGAGCTTAGCAGCAGCTCCACTGAGCAGATAAGGGTAAGACTGAAAGTGGACGATGGAACACTTGTGCCACCTTCATAACCGTTTAATTATAGGTGTTACTATTTAAAATTTATTTTTTTTTTGCGGTACGCGGGCCTCTCACTGTTGTGTCCTCTCCCGTTGTGGCATGTGGGATCTTCCCGGACCAGGGCACGAACCCGTGTCCCCTGCATCGGCAGGTGGACTCTGAACCACTGCGCCACCAGGGAAGCCCCTTTGTGTCAATTTGTCAAGTAAAGTGAAGTAATTTTAAAAGCACATGCGTGAAACTGAAATGTGTTTAGAAAAGTTTAATTATTAGTGAATTTGATAAATTTTGGGCCTAAAGCTCTGTTGTAAGTTTTATTCATCAAATTCAGTCAGTGAGGCTGCTCTTAAGGTGTGTCCGATTGTAATGGAACTAGTATGTTCTTTTTCTTTTATAGGTTTTAATTTTTCTTGTGACATTTTGAGTGGAGACAGGAAAAAGGGAAGGTTCTCTAGAAAAACTTCTGATGCTTGAGATCAAGGCAGTTGCTGTCAGTTTATCATCATTCGTCTTAGTCTTTTCTTCAGTCCTTACGTGATACTTTGATGTAGAATATTTCTTTCGTGTGTCCTGGAATTTTTCTGCATGTGGCTCCTTATGTATTAGTTGGACTTGGGAAAGACATGTGTTTTCTCTTCCATCTGGCCATCACCACTGTTTCACACCTGAAATTACGCTTTATGTGTAGGTCCACTAGCAGCCCTGTGTTCTCTTCATCGTGCTCATCTTAAATTCACTACGTGGAAGGTCATGGCTCCTAACCTCTCCTGGACTATTTGGAAATCCTGTTCGATTTCTCTAGCCAGACCTCGTCCTAGCTCTTTGTGGCAGCTGTTTCAGCCCTTTTCCGTTTTATTCAGTTCTCTGATTCACCTGCTTTTCCCTGCTGTCTTAGCAGATAGTCTTGCCTTCTGTTTCACGGCAGAAGTGAAAACTGTGGGGTGGGAACTGCTTCTGCTTGGGGAGGACGTATGCACAGCAGTTAATCGAGCTGTCCTTAGATTTGAATCCGGGTCCATATCTCTTGCCGGCTGAGTGATAATTGGGGCCAGTTACTTAACTTCTGTGTGTCTCAGTTTCCTCCTCTTGACATGGGGATCACGAGTGGGTTCCTGTATACCTAGCGTGCCTGGCACTCAAGCAAGTAGAGTAGGTATCTACTGCTGCTTAATAAATTACCCCCAGATCTCCTGGCTTAAAACAGTAAACATTTATTATGTCACAGTTTCTGTGGCTCAGTCATTCAGAAGCAGCTTAGTTGGTGGTTTTAAAGGCTTAGGGTCTCTCACGGGATTGGCGTCTTACGAAGTCTTGGCCGGGCCGGAGCAGCTGCCTCTAGGATGGTCACTCCCGTGGTCCTGTTTGGGCCTCTTTGCAGATGCTTGAATGTTGTGACTAGCTTTCCCCTAGACAGAGCCATCCAAGAGGGAAGAGGGTGGAAGCTGCGTTGTCTTTTATGCCCCGATGTTGGAAGTTGCGCCCTGTCATGTCTTAGCAATCACACAGCTCAGCCCTGCTCTCTGTGGAGGTTACAGCACAGAGTGTGAATGTCAGGCTACGGGACATTAAGGGTCACCTCGGGGCTGGCTATCGCAGTACGCGTTCGGAACCACAGAGCTGTCATTACGGTTGTCGTCGTCGTTTCTGTTACAGTTATTCCCACCATGAAACCTACAGGTGCACCAGTGTCATCAGTGATCTCCCCCCAGTACAGGCAGTGCAGGCGTGGCATCTTCTATCAATGAGTGGTCTCTTCATGTTTGCTTTTCCCTCTTTTTCACAAACCTTTTGCTAAACATTGTGTAGCGTTGTGCTCGTATGGCTTTAGACTCATTAGTTACCAAGTTTTTTCCCTCAGGATGTACATTTGCTCATGTTTTCCTGTTTTAGTAAAGCTCTTCAGCAATACCTTCCCTTCCGAGTATCACCTTATCACTCTTTACTGGCAACTTCTGGAAAGAGTTGCACGTATTTGCTTCTTTGTGTTCGCTCATTTCCTGCTCATTCCTTAACCTGGTCTCCTATGGCTTCACCACCCCACCTAAACAGCTTCTGCTAAAAGCTGCCCACGGTTTCATTGTTGATAAATGTACAGACAGTTAAAAAAAATTATATATATAATCATATCATGGTTACAGTGAACAAGGTTAATAACCAAAAGGCAACTTAAAATAATTTTTCACTGAGGCATAGCATATAATCATGTGTGTAAATTGTACTAATCTTAAATGTATGGCTTGATAGATTTGTGCTTGTGTAAAGCCATGAGCCCCTTCCCAGTCAGTATCTACGCCCTCCCCGCCGTGTCTCTGCTAGGAGATTTTCATTCTTCTGACATGGTAGTACTGATCAGTCTTCTTTAACTAAACTTCCATTTTGAGATGATTGTAGCTCCATAAGCAGTGGTAGGAAACCATAGTGAGGGGTCCCCTGTGCCCTCTGTCCATTTACCTCCGTTGTAACGTCTTGCCAGACTGGACTGTAGTATCACAGTCAGGGTGTTGATGTTGGTACAGGTGAGATGCTGGGCGTTTCCATCAACACAACGAACCCTTATGTTGCCCTCTTAATGGCCACACCCGCTCCCCTCCCACCCCCAACGCCGCTTAACCGCTCACCACCACTAATCTGTTCTCCATTTTTATAATATTGTCATTTCAGGAATGTTATATAAATGGACTCACAGCCTATGTAGCTTTCTGGGATTGGCTTTTTAAAAAATATTTATTTATTTATTTGGCTGTTTCAGGTCTTAGTTACGGCACGCGGGGTCTTTGTTGCAGTGTGCAGGCTCTTCTTTGCGGCACGTGGGCTTCTCTCTAGTTGTGGCTCACAAGCTCAGTAGTTGAGATGCGTGGGCTCTCTAGGTGTGGCGCGTGGGCTTATTAGTTGTGGCATGTGGGCTTAGTCGCCCTGCAGCATGTGGGATCTTAGTTCCCCAGCCAGGGATTGAACCTGCGTTCCCTGCGTTGGAAGGTGGATTCTTAACCACTGGACCACTAGGGAAGTCCCCGGGATTGGCTTTTATCATTCCACACGATTCTCTGGAGATTGATCCAGGTTGTTGTGTGTATCAGGGTTTGTTCTTTTTGTTGTTAACTAGTATTCTATGGTATGGATGTACCGTACTTAAAAATAATTCACCCGTTGAAGAATGTCTGCGTTTCCAGTTTTTGGCTTTTGCAAACAAAGCTGCTACGTATAACGTTTGTGCACAGGTTTTTGTGTGAACGTACCTTCTTTATTTCTTTGGCATAAATGCCCGTGTGTATAATTGCTGTTTAACTTTTCAAGAAAATTAAGCAGCAGTTATATGGCAGTTGCACGTTTAATTTTTCAAGAAGCTGCCAAGCTGTTTCCTAGAGCGGCTGCACGTTTTACACTTATGTCAGCAGTGCTTGTGGTCCAGGTCCTCTGCATGCGCACCCGCATTTGGTGTTGTCTCTTTTTTATTTTAGCCATTCTGATAGGTGTGTAGTGATTGCTCCTGATTTTAATTTCCATTTCCCGAATGGCTAATGATGTTGAACACCTTTTATGTGCTTATTTGCCATCAATAGATCCTTCTCATTGAAATGTCTCTTCAAGGCTTTTGCCTATTTTTAATTAGACTTTTGTACTGTTGAGTTTTAAAATTTTTTTATTTTATTTTTTTACTTTTTATTTTTTTAATCTTTATTGGAGTGTAATTGCAATTTACAATGGTGTGTTAGTTTCTGCTGTACAACAAAGCGAATCAGCTCTATGTATACATATATCCCCATACCCCCTCCCTCTTGAGCCTCCCTCCCACCCTCCCTATCCCACCCCTCTAGGTCATCACAAAGCATCAAGCTGATTAGAGAGTCTCTTTTTAGTATAGTCTAGATACTAGTCATTTGTCAGATATATAATTTGCAAATATTTTCTCCCAATGTCTTTTTGTACTCTTAACAGTGTCTTTTGCAGAGCAAAGGTTTTTAATTTTGATAAAGTCCAATTTATTAATTTTCCCTTTTATGGATCAGGCTTTTGTGTCAAATCTTAAGAACTCGCTATATAGCTCTATTAGTCAGGGTTCTCCAGGGAAACAAGCAATAAGGCGTGTGTGTGTGTGTGTGTGTGTGTGTGTGTGTGTGTGTGTGTGTATGGAGAGAGATTTATTTTAAGGAATTGGCTTATGTGATTATACAAGTTGGCAAGTCCAACACCTGCAGGATGGGATGGTAGGCCGGAGACCCAGGGGAGAGCCAGTGTTGAAGTTCAGATCCGAAGTTTGTCTGCTGGCAGAACTTATTCTTGCACGGGAGGTCAGTCTTCCGTTGTCTGAGGGCCTTCAACTGACTGGATGAGGCCACCCACTCTATTGGGGGCAGGGGGCAAGCTGATTTATTCAGAGTCCACCAATTTAAATGTTAATTGCATCCAAAACACCCTTACAGAAACATCTAGAATAATGCTTCACCAAATATGTGGCCCAGCTGAGCTGACACACAAAATTAACCATCACAGTAGGTTTAGATTCTAAATATTTGCCTCAAGTATTTTTTTTCCCCTAAAAGTTTATAGTTTTACATTTGAATCTGTGATCCATTTTTTAAAAAAATCAATTTATTTATTTATTTATTTTTAGCTGTGTTGGGTCTTTGGTTTTGTGCACGGGCTTTCTCTAGTTGAGGTGAGTGGGGGCTACTCTTTGCTGCAGTACACAGGCTTCTCATAGTGATGGCTTCTCTTGTTGTGGCGCATGGGCTCTAGGCACGCGGGCTTCGGTAGTTGTGGTGCACAGGCTTCAGTAGTTGTGGCACATGGGCTCAGTAGTTGTGGTGCACGGGCTTAGTTGCTCCGCGCCATGTGGGATCTTCTCGTACCAGGGCATGAACCCGTGTCCCCTGCATTGGCAGGCGGATTTTTAACCACTGCTCCACCAGGGAAGTCCCTGTGATCCATTTTGAGTTTAATTTTTGTATGAGGTTAAATCAGGGTTCATTTTTTTTGGCCTATGGGTATCTGATTACTACAGTACTGTTCGTTGAAAAGCTATCTTTCCTCCAATAAATTGCTTTTACACTTCTGTCAAAAATCAGCTGGCCACACTTGTATGGGTCTGTTTCTGGGCCATCTCTTCTGTTTCACTCAGAGACATTATGTCCCTCCTCTAATACCACACAGGCTTCATTACTCTAGCTATATAATAGCCTTGAAATTGAGTAAACTGATTCCTCTTACTTTCTTCTTTTTCCAAGATATTTTTGCTATTGTAGGCTGAAGAGGGGAAGAAGGCCTTTGCAGATATGATTAAGGTAAGGATTTAGAGATGAGGACATTATCCTGGACCCTACATGCAACCACAGATGTCCATAGAGAGGCAGAGGGGCACCACACAGAGGGAAGGTGTGAAGATGGAGCAGAGGCAGGTTTGAAGATGCCAGCTGGGATTCTAATAGGGATCCTCTGTAGGTTGATTTGGGGAGTAATGCCATCTTAACAGTATTAACATTTCTTGCAGGCAGGTCTGCTAGTGCTGAATTCTCTCAGTTTTGTTTGTTCAGGAAAGTGCTTCACTTTGACGCATGATTTCTTTAGATACAGAGTTCTTGTTGGTGATTTTTTTCTTTCAACACTTGAAATATTTTTCCCACTCTTTTTTTGTTTGCATGGTCTCCAGAGAGGAGTATGCTGTAACTCCTATTCTTGTTCTTCACTAGTTCAGTGTTTTTGCTTCTGGCTTCTTTCAAGATTTTCTCTTCATCTTTGGTTTTCTGCAGTTTGTGTGCGTTTTTTTGTACTTTGGTATTTGTGTAAGTTTTTGGTATTTATCCTGCTTTCAGTTTGGGAAATTTCTGTTGACGTATCTTCAAGCTCATTGATTCTTTTCCCAGCCGTGTCCAGTCTACTGATCATCACATCAAAGGCATTTTCTCTTTTCTGTTACAGTGTTTTAATTTGTGGCATTTCTTTCTGATTCTGTCTTAGATTTTCCATCCCTCTGCTTGCATTACTCATTTGTTCTTGTATGTTGCCTACTTTTTCCTTTACAGCCCTTAAAATATTAATAGTAGTTATTTTAAATTCCGCCTGATAATTCCAACATCTGTGCCGTATCTGAGTTTGATGCTACCTTTATCTCTTTAGATGATTTTTTTTCTTGCCTTTTGCCATGCTTCGTAGTTTTTGTTGAGAGCCAGACATGTTTTATTGGGTAATAGGAATGGAAGTAAATAGGCCTCTAGCGTGCAGTGTTATGTTCAACGGGCTAGAAATTGGACTGTGTTTAAGGTTTGATGTAGTTGTAGGTACCAGACAGAGGCTTTAACTTCTTCAAGTACCCATGTTTTTGGCCTTCTCTGAGAGTTCCTCATTAGTGCCTGGCTCCCCAGTACATCTCCCTGCTGCCTTCCTGACCGGGGCGGGGGGTGGCGGCAGTGCCTCATTCCTTGGCCCACATGCCCTCCACCGATGTGCTGGTCAGAGGATGGCCTCCTTGCTGCTCGGCGGTGGTGCAGGTTCTGAGTCTCCAGTAAGCGCCCTCTGTGTGTATGTACATAGGTTGGGGGGTCTTGTGACTGTCTGGCAGTGACCTCCCTGGTTGCCGCCTCTGCCTTCTCTGACAGCACCCTGGCGGGGGTTGTAGGGTGCCTGTTATAGCCCTGCTTGCCGCCGCTGGTGGTCTGTGGGTGGAATCGGTGGTTTGTTCTGTGCCATTTGGCTGGACTAGCGCGGTAATATCCAAAACCTTTCAGCCTTGCTGGTCTTCCCCTTTTCTGGATCTTCTGCTAGATGTAGAGCAGGGATTTGTTGGGACTTTTTTGGTCTGTGGCTGTTGGTGTTTCTGGGTTGCTGACTTCCCTCTTTTTTTTTTTTAATATTTATTATATTTTGGGTGCACCTGTTTTTAGTTGCAGTGTGCGGACTTCTTAGTTGTGGCATGCGGACTTCTTAGTTGCGGCATGCGGACTCTTAGTTGTGGCATGTGGACTCTTAGTTGCAGCATGCACGTGGGATCTAGTTCCCCGACCAGGGATCGAACTTGGGCCTCCTGCATTGGGAGTGCAGAGTCTTACCCACTGGACCACCGGGGAAGTCCCTGACTTCCCTCTTCAAACCTGTGGTGTATGAAGCCACAACTAAACCCAGGGAACTCACCGGTTTGTTGTTCATTGGGTCCTAAGGTCACAGTTGGTTTACCTTCTCTCTGCCTTTCAGAGTTGTCTTCTGTTTGTTTTATATATTATGTTTTTATTTATACCTAGTGTGAAGAATAGGGTAAAGTACATTTCCTCCTTTTTCCCAGAACTGGAAGTGATTGGTAAGTTTTTAATGGTAGTTTTTAAGTACTCATTGTCTTGACCTCTTAACAGTCTTGGTTAGAGGATGGCCTCTTTGCCACTTGGCAGTGGTGAAAGTTCTCTGGGGGATCCTCTCACCACAAGCTTCCATCATGCCCTGTCTTTTCCCTTTGCTGTACTCATCACACTTACGATTGTTTTCTTTCTTCTCACTAGTCAGTCTGTGGTCTCCGAGGCCAAGCTATCTACCATGTCTTGATCTCTCTGTCTGTCCGGTGCCTAGCATAGTACCCTGGTACATAGTAGATGTGCTAAATGCTTCTGTAATAATGACCAGTGTTTAGCCACAAATACATGGAAGGGGAGACCTAGATTAATGTCCCATCAAAGATGCATGTTTCTGCTTGAAAATCAGCCATCCAGCAGTGCTGTGACCTTTGACACAGCATAGGCTCTATGAAGAATGGTATTAGAGAGGTGAAGTTGGGGGTAGAAAACTGTAATGCAATAGAGAGATTCCAAAATTTGAGTAAAAATAAAATCATAGGGCTTCCCTGGTGGCGCAGTGGTTGAGAGTCCGCCTGCCGACGCAGGGGACGCGGGTTCGTGCCCCGGTCCGGGAAGATCCCACGTGCTGTGGAGCGGTTGGTCCCGTGAGCCATGGCCACTGAGCCTGCGCGTCCGGAGCCTGTGCTCCGCAACAACAACAAAAAAATCGTAATATTCAGTCTCCACCACCCCCCCCTTAAATTGGGTACATCATATGCAGGGTCTTCATCAGATCAAGTTTTTAGGTCATTTCAAAGTTTATACTAATGGTTGATATGAAGATGAAACTGAAAAATCAGTGTTCCGAGCTCCAAACCTTAGAACAGCCTTAAAAATTATACACTTTGCTCCTGATGCCCTATTTTTCTCTCATGATCTCATTAATATTCCTTTAATATGTGTGTCTCACCAGCCTTGAGTATCAAGTTTCCCGGTTCCCTGTAGTTAGAAAGTGAGGTCTAAAGCTGGAAAGTCGAGATGGTAGACCTTCATCTGTGAGGCTGACAGGATGCCAGAAGAAGTGATGACTTTAGGAAGAAGGCCAAAATACTGTAAAGCTGAGAATCATGTTATTTTAAAAGTACAATATGAATGTTTATGATGACTATGAATCTAGAAATGTTTATGTTCTATACTAGCTTTTTTATATTGGCAGATATATTTATAGCAAGTTTCTTCATTGACATTGCTAAACTAATGTATTTCTGGTATTTGAAATCTAATATTAAATTCATCTGGAAAATTTTATATATGGAACAATTCATCAACATTTCTAGGTGTTATCATAGTACACTAGGTTCACAAAATCAATTCTGTAATTTTTTATAGATTGAAGCTTTGTTTCTAATTGAAGAATATTTAAATATTTCTTTTTAGTCTTTATTCCCATATTATGTGGACTGTTAATACAGATGTTTATTGTATTTAAAAATACAGATTTTAATTATACAGTCATAAATATATCTGTGTATTTACAAAGAAAGAATCATACTGTATGTGCAGTTTCACCATACGGAGTATTTTCAAAATATCTGTTATGCAAACAGAATATTTACTAAACAAAGAAGAATGCTGAGAGGTGTAATTTTTCAGGCTAATTAGATTTTCTGGTTAATTCAGGATTAGGTATAAAAGGTTTCAGTGTTTGTTAGAGATTTTCCTAAATCTGTTTCCACAAAGATGGTGCTGAATCTAAAAACAGACATAAATTAGCTTTGTGTAGCGGCAGCTAATAATGTCCCCTTTCGTCCAGATCCTCGCTCGCTGTTGGTAGACCCTTTTGTGAAGTCCTCCCCTGCCCTGCTGCTGGAACGCGTGGAGTCATTACGTAGCTTCCTTAAAATTCTCTGAAATGCTGCTTTGCCACCTGCTCAGACTCACCACAACTTCCTGTTTAATTTCTTTATCGCTTAGAGCAGCTCCCAAATTAGGAATTTTAGGAGATTTGGGTGCTGATGGCTTATGCTATATAATGGCTTGAATAAGTTTTAGTGAATTTGTCTGAAAACCTAATCTTCAGCATTTATATCATGATTTTCTTTGGTAAAGTATGGATGAAGTTCAGTGTCTTATTTCAGAGCAGTTGGAATTGTCTCTTGAGTGCTGGTATTGTTTATTTTACTTTTTTGTTGTTGTCTTTTGTGATTTGCTCTCAAATTATGTCTCTCTCTCTCTTTTTAAAAATAAATTTATTTATTTGTTTATATTTATTTTTGGCTGTGTTGGGTCTTCGTTGCTGTGCCCGGGCTTTCTTTAGTTGCGTCGAGCGGGGGTTACTCTTCCTTGCGGTGCGCAGGCTTCTCACTGCGGTGGCTTCTCTTGTTGCAGAACACGGGCTCTAGGTGCACGGGCTTCAGTAGTTATAGCACAGGGCTCAGTAGTTGTGGCACACAGGCTTAGTTGCTCGGCGGCATGTGGGATCTTCCCGGACCAGGGCTCAAACCCGTGTCCCCTGCATTAGCAGGCAGATTCTTAACCACTGTGCCACCAAGGAAGCCCTATTTTACTTTTTAAATTTAGGGCAATGTAGTGTCTGAACTTGAGTTAGGACAGATGTGGCTTTTAAGATTTGGGATCTGCTGCTGTGTAGCTGTATGTCCATGGGCAAGTCCCCTAATCGCTGAGCCTCAGTTTTCTTACCTCTAAAAATGAACTGAGAATTGTTGTTATATTTAATGAAATACTGTGTGTGGAACTCCTTGTGTATCTGGCACAAGGGAAGCCCCAAGCACGATACTAGTTCTATTCTCTCCAAGTCTTGTAGTTGCTGGCAGTCTTAGAGATTAGAATGCCCAGGCACAGTATGTTTAAGGGTTTCACTGCTCTTTCAGAATGCTTAGTTTTCTAAAACCTGATGTTTTAAGTTTATATATATATTAAAAATCACTAAAATCTTTCTTAGACCTTGAATCATAGGAGATGAACATTTTAAGTGGTTCCTGGATTTTTAAACAATTTTCAAAATTATTTTTAAATGTTTTTATAAAGTAGAAAGCTGTACCTTTACTTATTTGAGTGTGAACTTTGTATTCCTTTTGATAATAATTATTAGTAGAATTGGTGGTATATTTTTTGGCACAGAAACTGGAGTGATTAATATCTCTACCAAATTTCAGAAAGACGATCTCATGGGTGGCAGATCTACTTAATCAAATCAACTGGCCGGTATATTTAGTGGCTTTGCTTTCGAAGGCTGGCCAGCCAAATTACTGTCAGATTCTGGATTTTCTATATCCCCCTGCCCAGAATGCATAATCTAGTATTAACAGTACTTGACTCTTGAAAAATTAGTTAAAACAGTTGACTGCTTTGAGACAACCAAGATAGGTGTATCTGGTGGCTTAATCATTAGAAGATAAAAGCGAAAAAGCTGGTAAACTGGAACTGACATTTCATTTAAATAACTAAAATAAATAATAAATAAAAGACTCAATATAAGAATAGATGTACATGAAATTGAACATATTTATAGTAAGCCCTTAATAGTCTCTGCCTGTGTTGAACAGGAAATGTATTAATGTGAACTCTGTAGGTGGCATAATCAAGTAGTTTTTCTCTCTCCCCTCGTTAATCTTTTTTTATTCTTTAAACTTACTTTAGCAAGTAGTAATTGATCAGCATTTCAGTTCCATTCCAGTTCTTGGACTGTCCTTTGCTTGAGCATATAAAGTACTAAAGGGGTGGTGGGAAATAAAGAAAAGGGTTCTGATGGTCTGCAGAAATGGTCATCATCGCCACATACGGAGAGTTGTTTGTATTAAGCTTGAATCTTCTTTCAGTAATATTTTAATTCGTGGCATCCCTGGGAGTGATGAGATCAGCAGTGCTCTTTTGGGTGGTTTTGTTAGTTTGTCCTTTAGCCTTCCTTTCTTTGTATTTTCCTCCTCTGAATAGCATTTGGGAAACTATCTTCTGTTTCTGCTTTCTAGGATCATCTTCTTGTCAAATCTTTCTACTAAATCAAAACAGGAAAGAATAAAGTTGTTTTGATTTTATTTAATTGACTACGTACATATTTATAAAGTCACAGGATTTATATGAAAAATGCAATTTGATGAAAAATGCAATCAGAATTTGGTGAAAAATGCAAACTCCTCTCTTAAGAAATGCACATTTACATCAAATTTTGCTTTAATTTCAGGGTATCCAGAAACCCAGATTCTTAAAGTGAAAGTTCTGGGCAAGGTAATTATGGAGTGAAAATTGATAAATCTTTAAGGAAATTTAGGCATAAATGTCTAATTAGATGGAAATTTGGGAGAGGAGCTAGATCTGCTTGAAATTACACTTGGATCAAACCTGAAGGCAGAATGAATCGAGGTCTCTTAGGATGACTGTTCTTACTTTCTTTGGCATGCCTTCTCTTCTCCGTGAGAAGAGCACCTTGTTCTAACTGCTGCGGGTCTTTTCTCAGAAACTCTTGATATTAGAAAGTAAATGCTTTATCATCTATCATTAACTTCCTCCTGGAATCAAGAGCCTGCTTTAATTTAGCGTCGATCTGTTTACCAGGCTCCTTTCCGAGGATCTAGTGACAGCCGTAGACCATCTTTTCAAGAAAATGCCTGCACGTGTGTTCATGCATATGGTGCCGCTGGGCTCACAATCCACATAAATCTCTTTACATCCACCTCTCTCACCTTTTTCCTGCCCTTTTCTCACCTTTTCCTTTTCTAAGACACGTTGGTCTCTTCTTTACCTTTCTTATAAACTTGACCTGTCCTTCTGCCTCATGATCCTAGATGCACTTGGCTTTATTTTACCCTTTTCTGCTTTAATTCCTGTCTGTTAGTCAGGACTTAGTGGTAGAAACCCAACTGTGCCTAGTTTAGGCAAAAGGGAATTTACTGGCTCATGTAACCAAACTAGAGGAAGGGTTTATTCATGTAGGCGTTAGGGGTGATTGGAACTAAGGCCTTCTCACTGTCAGGATTCCTTTTATCCTTTCTCTCTCATCTCTCATTCCCCTCCCATGGCTCTGTCGTTCTTCCACACAGACTTCTTCCACGTGGCTGTAGACAAGTTGCTGGCAAGTGCTAGGGTCACATCCTTAGTCTTCCTATTAGAGCGTCTATTAGAGCATCTGTTTTTCCTCCCTTAGTTCTAATTCAGAAAACCTTGGAGAGAGAATTGGCTTGGCTTGGATTATGCTTATGCTATGACCAGGGGCACGGGTGGATCGTACCCAGACTGCGTAGCTGGAATTTGAGTAGAAGCAGTTCCCCCACGGAAGGAGCAGACGTGCTGTTCCCAGAATAAGGGAGAGGAGCCAGGCAGGCAGATAATAGTTGTCGACCCTACCTTCTTCTTCTGAGGTCTTCCCACTTCACACCCATTCTGTGCCAGGCCAGTTATCAAGTGCCACGAAGGCCAGGGGAAGAGCTGGCCAGGAGAGAGTTATCAGGCTGATTCCAGTCCAGCGTAGGAAGAGCAAAGTAATATTCCCTTTGTGCACGTCCTACTCTCTTCAGACTGTAGTCTTTAAAGCCAAAGATTGTATCCTACCCATTTCTGCCAGCAAACTTCTGACAACAAATAATAAAGAATCTGTACAGTGAAGGCAATACTGATGAAAAAAAAAGCAACTTAATATGCTTAACGTGATACGTCTGCAGTTGATAAGAGGTGAACTTGTGATGGTTAATTTTAGGTGTCAGCTTGGCTGGACCATGGCGTCCAGGTACTTGGTCAAACATTATTCTGGATGTTTCTGTGAAGGTGTTTTTTGGATGAGATTAACATGTAAATTGGCGGACCTTGTGTAAAGCACGTTGTCCTCCATTATGTGGGTGGGCCTCATCCAATCGGTTGGAGGCCTTAACAGAACAGAGACTAGAACCTCCCCTTGGTAAGAAGGAGTGCTGCCACCAGACCGCTCTTGAACTTGAACTGCTATGTTTCCCTTGGTCTCCAGCCTGCCAGGCTGCTCTGTAGACTTTGGACTTGCCAAGCCTTCACCATTGCATGAGCCAATTCCTTAAAATAAATCTTTTTCTATATCTGTCTATCTGTCTATCTCTCTGTCTGTCTGCCTGTCTATACACCTCTTCTTGTATCTGTTTCTCTGGAGAACCGTAATGTACAGGTTACAGCTGCTGACTGCTCCACGCTTCTATCATCACAGTTAGATCCAGAAGAAAGACCTGAAGTTTGTATGTGAAATCCTTTGCAGGGACGGCTCACCTTAGCTTAATTAAGTCTTGTGCTCGTCTCTGGACCAATTCCTCTGGTAGGTAGGTTGAGCACTCTCATGCGTCAGCACTGTATTTATTGCCAGCCCATCACAAAGAAGGCATGAGGTGTGCAGGGTAGTATGATTGGCAGTACCACCAGAGTCCCAGCTTTCGGGGGAGGGCAGATAACCAAAGAAAGGGCCGCGGTGGTGCTCGCACCTGAAACGAGGGCCTGCTGGGCAGTCAAAACAATACATGTTCATATGGTACAATTATTTGCTACACATTGGAATATATCTATCTTTTGGAATATGGAATGAGTGTATTCTTTATGTTTTAGAATTCTTGGACACTGTGTAACATCAATTGCATATAAATTTCTTCACTTCTGTAGACCAGTTCTGATGGACTTTAATGCGTGAATTTTCCAGTTTGTGATTTGAAGTCTTAGACATGTTTAAAGATTAAAGTCTCAGTGTCAGTTGACTTGAGATACTGGAAATTTCTCTCTCTGTCTCTTTAGATGTATGTATGCATATATGTATGTATGTGCGTAAGTATGAGTGTATGCATCTGCACAGACGAGTGTACATATGCATGCGTACGTACATGTATGTGTGCATGTGTGTATGCATGTGTGTGCATGCGTGTGTATGTATGTATACACACATACATAATTTTAGTATGATTGTCATAGAGTAGCAGTAGAAAAAGATGGTTGGAAAGATGACATAATTTTAAGACTCATTTAAAAATGTGTTCATTAAAAATGTTCTGTGTTTTCACCCTGTTTCCTTCGTAGGAAAGAATTTGCTAATCTAGGTGACATATCAACAAAAACAACAGATGTGAAAACATTTTTGCATTTTTGTTGAGAAAAATCTCATCTGTATGCATAGAATATCTTTAGCAATTGCTTCAGTAAATGCCAGACAGATGGTTTAAACTCAGGATGACTCCTTGAACAATTTTATCACAACAATTATTTTGAAACGTGTTATAACAACATTTGAGCTCACATTTCTGGAGAATCATGAATGTAACTTGGTACATTAAAGGGAGAGGGAAAGGACTAGGCTTCTAAACCAGAGAAATTTGTGTCTCGGAGCCCTTCTACAAGATGCTTGACTTCTGAAGCCCTCTTTCCGTAACCTATGGTTGAATACTACCTGTCTTGTTTTTCTGTCTCATAGAGAGGAATTCAGTAACTTAAAAGTGGTTGGAAGGTAGGTGAGTGACAACTTGGTTATAGAGGAGAAATAGAAAAATGAAGAACTAGAGGGGATTCATTAGTATTAATAATATAGTGAGAGACAGGATGATGGAAGGAACTAACCATGGTTAGTCGAGCGTCTTTGCTGTGTCAGGCACTAGAATAGACGCTTCCATATGTGGTTGCTTCACAGCTGCTTTGTAAGGCAGGTAGGGATAACTTTCTTTTTACATTGAAGAAACAATTGCATATTCTCAGTTTATGAAGTCAAGGGAGTATTTATACCTTTAAAAATACTTAAGGGCTTCCCTGGTGGCACAGTGGTTGAGAGTCCACCTGCCGATGCAGGGGACACAGATTTGTGCCCTGGTCCGGGAAGATCCCACATGCCACGGAGTGGCTAGGCCTGTGAGCCATGGCCGCTGAGCCTGCGAGTCTGGAGCCTGTGCTCCGCAACGGGAGAGGCCACAACAGTGAGAGGCCCGCCTACCGCAAAAAAAAAAAAAAAAAAAAAACCACTTAAAAATAATTAGATCAAAATTCTGACCTTGTTTGATTTTTAAAAAATATTTATTTATTTGGTTGTGCTGAGTCTTAGTTGCGGCAGGCATGGACTTCTTAGTTGCCGTACGTGGGCTCCTTAGTTGCAGCTCACAGGCTCCTTAGTTGTGGCATGTGGGATCTAGTTCCCCAACCAGGGTTTGAACCCAGGCCCCCTGCATTGGGAGCGTGGAGTCTTAACCACTGGACCACCAGGGAAGTCCCCTAACCTTGTTTGATTGAGCTGTGAGTTTAGCCAGTTACTTTTTTAATGGAACACCAATTTTACTTGAAAGAATGACTGACAGACTGCTTATTCACAGCAGGGCATTTGTTGGACATTTTCTCAAAAATGAACAAAGTAAGGCCATTGCTTTAAAAAAAATTGATTTTTGTTGCAAGTGATAAAAATCAAGCTTTCAGATGAAAATTAGAATCTTGAAAACTTGTATCTGCTGCTGTGAGCTTATAGTTTTTCAATCTCAAGACTTTCCTGATAAAAGCAGTGGTGATGTTAAAGATTTTGTATTTGTTTTTTGTTTTTGATACTGTGTAGTGAAATGTTCCAACATTTGGAAAATAAGATAAGCCTAACTCAGTGAATTATTATTTTTCAAGTGACCAATGCATGATGGATACAAGAGTCATTCAGAGGCAAGATAGACCAGTGGATTTTAATGTGACAAAGTACAACTCGTTAATTGTGATTTTAGATTCCACATTGCAACTAATCTTTAAGAAACCGCTACTCATTGAGTTTTGGAGGAATGTTAAAGAATGTCCACAATTATCTGAAAAGCTTATTAAAATAATTCTCCTTTTATTGTCTGCCTGTCTGTATAAGACCATTTATTCTATATGTGCTTCAGCCAGAACAACATATTGCAAGAGGTTTAATGTGGAAGCAGGTATGAGAATCCAGATGAGGAGATTTGAAACTGCGAGACAGTGCTGTTTTCCTCACTGTTGTTTTTGGGGGAGGCTGTCATCATTTTTCTAAATACATATTCATATTAACATGCAACAATTATTTTTAAATAAATTTAAAAAATAATATAAAAATTTCCTAGTTTTAACTTCTAATACTAAATATCAATAGATATGATATTGAACAGGAACAAGAGCTCTTTTGTATCCCAGGTAATTTTTAAGAGGGTAGAGGGGCTCTGGGATCAAAAAGTTTGAGAATGCTGTTTTGGTGAAAGGGTCTGCATTTAGCTAAGGGAAAGTAGTGTCTGACTGAGGCCTCACAAGGTTCTTCTCCTTAGAATCTAATGTCTTTATTTATAGGTTCAGGGTGTATGTTAGTGGTTTAGTGTTTGATGATGATAACATTTTTTTGGTAAAATGTTATAAAATTTGGCCAGAGACATTTTGGCTAAACTCTATTTCAGTTAGAGAGATGAATTCTTTGTTAAAATCTATTATCAGTTAATTTGGTAGGCATATAGTCAGTGGTGTTTTAACAGTACATCGAATTAAATTTATTTTTTTTGTTTTAAGCATATAGGCAGTGTTATGAACTATAGTAATATTAAAATGTTGGAAATTTCTTGCATTAGAAATTCTTCATACTTAATATAAAATATTATATATAGTATACATAAAGTCCTATCCCCATAAGAAGGGCACAACATGAACACACTCAGTTTCAAGATCTGAAAACCTTGACTATGCAAAAACAGACATGACAAGCAGTGAAAGACGTGTGTCTCTAGTAAGGATGGAAAAGAGGAAGATTTCCCGTAGCCAGACTGTTTTAAATATTTTTTTGTGCTGAAGTTAGAAAATGGAAAGCTTATCAAAGGGGCTGGGGCGGGGGGAAGTCTGCCTTCTGAATCTGTTCTTCCTTAGGCAGAGTGAGGGACGCCTCAATCAGTGCCGGGACTGTTTTTCAGTACTTTCATATAAGATGAATTAACACCATTTCTCTTCTTTTATCTGTTTAGCTTGTTGAACTAAAATTTGAAGCAAGTTCAGGCAAGGAGATAGTTAATGTGAGCCTTAGGGAGTAAATAAATATGTACTTTTTAATGCACTGACACCTCAATCAGTTTTTCTGGGGGATGGAAATTTTTGCCTAATTGAATATCCAGTATCTATGTTTCATTCACCACCTATTAAAGGTTTTCTATGTGCTAGAAGAGATGCCACGTCTAGTCTGGTTTCTGCCTTTAAGGAGCTCATAGTTTAGTGTATTTCACTCTGCTCTCCAGCAATAGTAAAGCTAGCATATGAAAGATTATTGAACCTTCCTTCAAAGAATCAGACGTTTGTAGCCATCATTATTATTACTATTAGTTGTCTGTATAGTACATAGTATATTTGTTAGTTCATAGTGTCTCCAGGACATACTCAGTGTTACTTTTGGAGGAAAAAAAATAATTGTACTGTCAGGTGTCATTTGTCTAATTCTGCTAAAGTGAAAATGTTGAAAAATTCCAGGTAACAGTTTTGGTTAGATAGGCTCTAATTACTGTAATTTTTTTTAAATGTATATGTTTACTTTTCTTTTTGTCTGATTAAAAAAAATACATGTAAACCAAAACACTTGTTTCTCCTACTCTGTGATCTCTTTATCTCTGTGTGCATTATTCTGACGTTCACTTAAAATCCTGTGGATGTGGACTTATTTTGGTGACTCTACCCTCTGAATTTTACTTATCATTCTTGGCCTCTTAATGAGAGCCCAGAGCATATGTCTGTCCTTCTTTATCTCCTTTTTTTTATATATATATAAATTTATTTATGTTTTTGGCTGCGTTGTGTCTTTGTTGCTGCACGCGGGCTTCTCTAGTTGCAGCGAGCAGGGGCTACTCTTCGTTGCGGTGTGCGGGCTTCTCATTGCGGTGGCTTCTCTTGTTGCAGAGAACGGGCTCTAGACACGCGGGCTTCAGTAGTTGTGGCTCACAGGCTCTAGAGCGCAGGCTCAGTAGTTGTGGCTCATGGGCTCTAGAGTGCAGGCTCAGTGGTGCACGGGCTTAGTTGCTCCGCAGCATGTGGGAATCTTCCTGGACCAGAGCTCGAACCCGTGTCCCCTGTATTGACAGGCGGATTCTTAACCACTGTGCCACCAGGGAAGTCCTGTGGCCTTTTTTATCTTTTTGTCTAATGCTTCTCCACAGATGAAGCCCAGAGTTGTGTTAGTGAGAATCTCATAAGTACCCAAGCATGTAATCTAGTGCAAGGTTGTCAGTGGGGGGAGTTCAGCCTCCCTGTCTCTTTGGGAAACCAGTTGAGCTGGGGCGGGTGTCCCATCCCTGGCTCTGGGAGAGCAGACAGGTGTGGCACTTGTAGGCAGAAATGTTTGTGAAGGTCATTTAAAAGAAAAAATGGTGGGTGTGTCTTGGCAGTCATTTTATAGTTCCCAAGTGATTGTGATTTTTTTTGTTACTTGAGCATACTGAAGAACCATGAAATGAACCTTGAGGATTCTTTTTTCACTTAAAATTACCTAGTGTCCCATATTTACAGGTGCTCGGTGACTTGGGGTATTGAATCAAGGAATCTGTTTCCTAGTCGAACACACTTGCCCACTGTTAATCATCCTGTTTTATTTTGCATTGCAAACTTAGCTGGAGAGCTGGCAGCATTTTGAGCTTGGAATTTTGGTAGTGTCACGGTGAGGCAGCCGTACTTACCGAACCAAAAGTCACAACATTTGTTCTGATGAGTGTAAGTGAGAATGTACTTCTGGGAACGCGTGGGAGGTAATATTTGAAATCTGAACTGCGTCAAACGGTTGCCGTGCTCATGGAGAGGAGAGCATTATTTATTTAGGTAAGTATTTCTTGCTTACTTTTGTTGTGACAGGCATGATTTAGAAATTACAGAACAGTATTCTCAAATCTTTCACTGGAAGATAGGCAAAATGAAATTAAAGTGGAATAACATAGCACTTAATATTTCTTGTTAGTGTTTTTCTGTTTGTAACTTTAGGGAGAGAGAATGTGCCAGTTCTTAAATTTGAAAATATTTTACACTGTGGTAATAAGACTATTTATTAAACACAGCTGTAAGATGATTACTGTTACTTGTACTTGGTAGGGACAGTGTAGGTAGTGAGTAATAGCCTGGACTTTGAAATCAAACAGACCTAGTTTTAAATCTTGGTTCCGCAACTCCCTTGTGAGGAGGGAGGAATCATGAAGCTCCTGGGTGCTGAGGACACTAATGACATGAGAGAGTCAAGTGCCTCAAACAGAGTATATGCTTAGTAAATAGTCATTGCTATGTAGTATTTTTTTATTGCTAAAGTAAAATTTTATTTAAGAAAAGACAGTTCTAAACTCTGTGGGTTTCTATTTGAGACCGTTCAAAAGAGATTTTCTAACTTCTAAGGACGCAAACAAAAATTTTTAAGAAATGCATAGTTGGCACATTGGGTTAGAATCAGTTTATTTGGGTGTGTTTTATGTATTTTGTATACTATATTGGGCCTCTTGTAACGCATCTGTGGGCCCAGGGCATTTATTCCCGTTTCTCAGCCTATAGGGATAATGTTATTCTCTTAGACAGGTTTTTTTTTTAACATGACATTAGTCACTACATTTATATATTATATTTGATAATCCTCTGTCAGTTTTAATGTTCTTATGGAAAGCTGACGTGATATAGTTTTGCGGGGAGAGCCTATGATGTAAAGTCTGGGAAATACACTTCACTGCTTTGAGCCTTGCTTCCCATTCCTGAGTTGCAGAGCCTCTCAAGGACAGGGATTTGTCTGTTACTTTTTTCTATCCTGTCAATCAGGATGTATTGAACATTTCTTGAATGAGTAAGTGAATGAAGGAGAGCATAAAAGGCTCTAGTTAAATCAAAAGACATTAACGAGCGTGACTTCTCAGTTCTGTTTCTTAATTAACGTTGTGTTGTCAAACAGAAATCTTATTCACTGGCACAAGCCCTTTTCATGTTTTTCCAATTTGGTCAATAATGTACTTCCAAAGAAGACATGAATTTTTGTGTGGTTTACTTTTTATAGTTCATAACTAATAACTCTTTCTAAGAATTCAATATTATAACTTTCATAAAAGTTTTTCCCATTAATCAAGTATAGAGGCAGCATAGTATAAGAGAGGCAAAGAGCCAGGTTGCCTGGGTTCAAAGTTCAGATCGATCACTTTCTAGTTGTCCACACCTGGTCAAGTACCCAAACTTTTCTGGAACTATTTCCCCATCTGTAAAATGGGAATAATAGTAGTACCTATGTCATAGGTTTTTATGAAGATTAGTTGGATTTATATGTTCTTAGAATAGTGTCTGGTCCACAAATATACTGCTAAGTGTTTTCTATGTTTATGTGTAGGTGTACTCTTATTACTTTGATCTCAAACATACCCATAGAGCTATATATTTTTGACATTTTAATTAAAAATAGAAGAAAAATAGCAAAAGCCTATTTTAATTATGTAGGAAATAAAGTTTACTTAGTAAGCGAATGGCTGAATGTATAAGTCATAGGAATATAATTATCTGTTGATCAAAGTATTAAAGGTAGAACTTAATTACTGTGGTTATTCGATGTAGATACTTACATGTGTATCTACATTTGGTTCTTTTCCATGAAGTGATGTAAGGCTATGTTTTCTGGATAAGCATTTTTCTGAGACCATAAGTCAGGATATTTGAAGATAGAATCTGCAGTGTCTTCCCTGTATTTCAGAGAGGTTTGGACACGTCAAATTAAACAGTAGTTTTTTTCTTCTCTTCCAGTTGTATCGAGATGCAATTGACATACAGCACTGTGTACGTTTCTGTATAGCATAATGATTTGACTTACATACATAATGAAATGACCACAGTAAATTTAGTGAACATCCATCACCTCGTGTAGATACAAAATTAAAAAAAAGAAAAAAAAAGAGTTTGATGAGAACACTTAGGACTTACTCTCTTAACTTTCATAGGTAACATACAGCAGCATTAATTATATTAACCGTGCTGTTCATTGCATCCCTACTACTTGTTTATCTTATAGCTGGAAGTTTGTGCCTTTTGACCCCCTCCATCCGGTTCGCCTTCCCCTCACAGCACCCTCTTCCCGCCTCTGGTGACCACAAATCTGATCTCTTTTTCTATGAGTTTGTTTTTTGGAGTATAATTGACCTACAGCACTATGTTAGTTCCTGGTGCACAACATAGCGACTTGATATTTCTATACATTACAAAATGGTCACCACTAGGGGCTTCCCTGCTGGCGCGGTGGTTAAGAACCTGCCTGCCAATGCAGGGGACACGGGTTCGAGCCCTGGTCCAGGAAGATCCCACATGCTGCGGAGCAGCTAAGCCCGTGCGCCACAACTACTGAGCCTGCGTTCTAGAGCCCGAGAGCCACAACTACTGAGCCTGAACTCTAGAGCCTGTGAGTTACAACTACTGAGCCCATGTGACACAACTACTGAAGCCCGTGCTCTGCAACAAGAGAAGCCACCGCAGTGAGAAGCCCGCTCGCTGCAACTAGAGAAAGCCTGCATGCAGCAACAAAGACCCAACGCAGCCAAAAAATAAATAAATTAATTTAAAAAATAATCACCACTAAACAATAGTTTTTTAATACCCACTGTGAGCTATTGGCTTTAATAGAACTGTTAGATTTTTTTCATACATATTTGTTAAATATTTTAATCATTTTTTATTTAGAAAGGAAAACACTGATGGAAAAGAATAAAATAAAACAAAAACCGTAACTGTAGATTTAATGGAATAATTAAATAATTCATGCATTCAGTAAATATTTGTTGAGCACCAGCTGTGTACCTTGTACCATGCAAGACTCTGGGGCTTTGATGGCCAGCGTGGAGCATATCTTTTAATAGAGCCCTACTTGATGAATGCACACAGGATACCCATGTAGAACAGTGGATCATTTCTGTTGCTTCCCTATTATCTCCCATAAGAAAACTTTAATTGGACATTCCCTGACCTCCGGGGGTTGTTAAAAGTACCTGCAGAGAATTGCCGGAAACCTTGTAGAAGTGTGTAGGTGCCGTTACTGTAACCGTGGAGGAGCTGTGTAGGAGATTCTAATACGGCTCTGATAGTGTAGGTGGTGGCGATTTTAGTTAAGGAATTTATTTGATATAAAAACTGCCAGCCTAGTGTCAGTCTCTTAGTCTATATTGGCTGCTTTTAGAACTGGAGCCAGGGCTTCCCTGGTGGCGCCGTGGTTGGGAGTCCGCCTGCCGATGCAGGGGACACGGGTTCGTGCCCCGGTCCGAGAAGATCCCACATGCCGCGGAGCCGCTGGGCCCGTGAGCCATGGCCGCTGAGCCTGCGCGTCCGGAGCCTGTGCTCCGCAACGGGAGAGGCCCCAACAGTGAGAGGCCCGCGTACTGCAAAAAAAAAAAAAAAAAAGTGGAGCCAAACGTGAGCGTGTTAGGTGCTTTGTGGGGTTGCAGGTAATTAGTAGGATAAGGCAATGAACTAGGTAATACAAGGTCAGAGGTCAGAGGAAAGATTCACGGGGAAGGATAAGTTAAACAATAAACAAGAAAGCTAGAGATTCTGCACTTACTTTTTGTGACTATTTGACTTAGGCTAGGTTCTAATAAAGTTATATTTTTTAAATAAAATTTTCCTTTTTTAAAGGAAACCACTGAAGTTCTCTGTGGTAAGTGTTTATTTCCATAGTTAAGGAAGAGAAAATTTCTTATCTTTGAAATAGGTATTAAAACTAACATGTGAATTAAGAAAATCAGTTGGAACTCACTGTTAACATGGAAGTGACACTTGTACGTAGCTGAAGATTGCACTTTCTGTCCATCCTTTTTGAGGTTTCTAGAGAAGGAGAATGTCAAGGTTGAAGGAATCTAAAGTTTGTAATTATTTGAAGTAATTGCTTTGGAAGAATGCAGCACAGTGCATATCTGTCTAATTTTTGTGTGCTTGGTTTTAATAAAATCTAGCTTAACTTGAAGAGGGCATTTTCTTTTTTCTTTTTTTTTTTTGCGATACGCAGGCCTCTCACTGTTGTGGCCTCTCCCGTTGCGGAGCACAGGCTCCGGACGCACAGGCCCAGCGGCCATGGCCCACGGGCCCAGCCGCTCCGCGGCATGTGGGATCTTCCCGGACCAGGGCACAAACCCGTGTCCCCTGCATCGGCAGGTGGACTCTCAACCACTGCGCCACCAGGGAAGCCCAAGGAGGGCATTTTCACAGGAGTTGGCAAACTTTCTCTTTAAAGAACCAGAGAGCAAATATTTTAGGTTTTGTGAGCTATATGGTCTCAGTCACAAGTATTCAGTTCTGCCATTTGGCATTAAGCAGCCAGAGACAGTGGGAACAAGGGCGCATGGCTGTGCTTCAGTCAAACTTCATTTACACAAACAGGCAACAGGCTGCATTTGGACCATATCTTGCCTGTCCCTTTACTATAAATAGGGAGATGCTGCAGTATTTTTTTTTCCATTTTCATAGTTTTACCTTATTTTAAAAAGTGTAAGATTCAATAAAATACTCAAATACAAGACTGCAGAAGCATTGCTATACAGAGAAATCTAAGGCTTCTGAAACAGAATTGTTGCCATTATTTGCTCAGAAAGTTCATCAGCTGGTATAAGACAGTTCAAATTTTATGTATGAAAGGAAGCTTAGGAGTTTGATTTTGAAACTATGGAAGTGCAAGATGTTTAAAAGTTAAAAATTCTAAGCAAAAGGTCACAGCCTGCACCTATTATGATTACAGCTTCATCGGAGACATCAATAGGTTATGCTTGAGTAGTTTTCTGGAGGTTTTTTTTTTTTTTCCTTTTTAATTCTAGTCTCTATTTTCCGTTTTTTTATAAAAGGAAGATAGATTTTGTGCAGGTTATTAATACATCACTTTTCTAGCCAGCAAAGTGTGGTTTCAAAGTTTTATCAGTTATCTGCAAAATATCTCCCTTGAGTATGTCAGGTTTTCCTTTACTTGATTTATTGTGCTTACTGTAGAAAAGCATTGAGAAAGACCCATGTCATGTGGATGTTACTGCTAAATATTCAAGTAATGTGACATATACATAGAGATGAAAACCTTTTGTTTTTATAGAAAAACCATCTATTTTATGTTTTAGTTAAAGTAATTTTTCTCATGGACAGTTTTGTTACTGTAATTTAAATGAGTTTATGGAGAAAAACAATCAGTTTATTCTTCAGTTACGATAACTTAATCGCCAGCTGTTAAAGAACGGGTGACGTAATCAAGTGGGGAGGAATGTGACCTTTTTATCTCCTTAGCTGCAGCTCTAAAGATTTAAATAGTAATGAATAAATCTCAGTGTTCCTATAAAAGCTAAATATGCTGTAATTAGAAAAATGGTATGGATACTCTTAAAACAGTTACTTGCTCTGACACATACGTATCATAGATTTTATGTTAGTGCGTTCACCGAAATAGAACGTGGAGCCTGAAAACTGTGATAACCAGACTTGTTCCTTCCTGTGGCCAGCCTTTTCTTCTCTTAAAAGGAACCAAGCATCTTTATGCCACTTTCAGTATGTCTCATTCTGAAGAGCAGCAGTATCCCAAAAGGGCAAATTGGGCAAGAAGCTAATACAGAATTTACGTCTCTGCCGCAGATGTTCTCTAGAGACTTCGGAACCCTGAATGAAAACCTTTTTATTTCTCCTGTGAATGTTCAGATACCTGATAAAAAGGAACAGACATATAAATAACTGATTTGGGGGACTTCCCTGGTGGCCCAGTGGGTAAGACTCTGCGCTTCTGCTGCAGGGGCAGCACAGGTTTGATCCCTGGTCGGGGAACTAAGATCCCCCATGCCTTATGCCCAAAAAACCAAAGCATAAAACAGAAGCAATATTGTAACAAATTCAATAAAGACTTTAAAAATGGTCCACATCAAAAAAGTCTTAAAAAAAAAGCTGCTTGGGAACAGAGGGAGCCACCATGTCTCAAGTGAGCCTTGGAACGGGGTGGAGTAATTGTGAGTCTTTAGATGAGGATTGGGGTTAATTTGACTTATGGGAAACATGTCTTTTGTATTTAGGAATCTTTTCTGAAAATTCTGAACTGAGAGCTAGCTGTGATGAAGAAGAGAGGTTGGAAGGGGCTCTAAAAGGAGACCAAGGATCTTGGAAAACAAACTGCAGCTTTGACTAGCTTAACTCTCCGTTGACCTGGAGTACATTTGTGAGGTGGATTTTGTTTCCTGCACGTTGAAATATAAGCAGAATGTTTTATATTTTTCTCCGTGGGAATGGGGCTATATGAGGAGGTCAAGAGGAGCAAAAACAAATTGCTTTTAAACTTAGCTGCGGATTGATTTTCCCCTCTCTTTTGGATTAATGGTCTTCAGTGTGCATAAGATGTTGGGAAGCAGAAAACGTGTAAAGCATCAGTGCTATTTTTAGATAGTGACGTCTAAAGGTAATGGTAAGCCTTCCTTAAGCAGTTTCAAAAGAAAAGGGCTCTGGGTATAAATCTATCGGTCAGGGTTCTCCAGAGAAACAGAACCCGCAGGGTGTATGCAGATACATATCAGAGCATAGTTGTTACAGGAATCAGCCCATGCTGTTCTGGAGGCTGAGAAAGCCCACAGTGCGCCGTGTGCAGGCTGGGGAACAGGAGAGCCAGTAGCGGAATTCAGTCCAAGTCAGACACCCTGAGACCTGGGGCGAGGGTGGGGGGAGGGGTACGTCCCATGGTCCAAGGCCCAAGAACCTGGAGAGCCATCGTCCTAGGACAGGAGCCGTGGATGTCTCATCTCAAGTTGAGAGTGAATTTGCACTTCCTCTGTTTCGTTGAGGCCCTGAACTACTGGAAGATGCCCGCCGCCACTGGTGAGGACAGTCTTCTTTTTTTGTTTTGCAGTACGTGGGCCTCTCACTGCTGTGGCCTCTCCCGTTGCGGAGCACAGGCTCCGGACGCGCAGGCTCAGTGGCCGTGGCTCATGGGCCCAGCTGCTCCGCGGCATGTGGGATCTTCCCGGACCGGGGCACGAACCCGTGTCCCCTGCATCGGCAGGCGGACTCTCAACCACTGCGCCACCAGGGAAGCCCGAGGACAGTCTCCTTGACGCAGTCTGCTGATGCAAATGCTAATCTCTTCTGGAGACACCCTTACAGACACATCCAGAAGTAATGCTTTACTGTCTATCTGGGCATCCCCTTAGCCCAGTCAAATTGACACATCCAGTCAATCATCACAATACCCAAAGGAATTGAAAGCAGGGACTACAACAGATATTTGTGTGTCCATATTCATAGCATTATTCATGATAGCCAAGAGGTGGAAGCAGCCCAAGTTCCATCAGCAGATGCATAGAAAAAATTTTGGGTGTGCATACATACAATAAGATGTTTTTCAGGCTTAAAAAGAAGTAAATTCTGACATATGCTACAGCATGGGTGAATCTTGAGGATGTTATGGTAACTGAAATAAGCCAGTTACAAAAGGACAAGTGTTGTGTGATTCCACTTATATGAGGCACCTGGAGTAGTCAGATTCATAGAAACAGAAAGTGGAATGTTGGTTGCCACTGGCTGGGGTAGAGGGGGATGGAGAGTATTGTGTAATGGGTACAGAGTTTCAGTTTTGCAAGATGAAAAAAGTTCTGGAGATGGATGGTGTTGATGGTTCTAAAGAAAGAAGGGCTGGGAACCATTACCCAATGTCTAGACAGGTCTCAGCTTGTGAAACTTTAAGATGAATGGCTCAAAGAGGCGCTAGACTTTTGATCACTGTCATTATAGAACAATCCCATTCTGCCTACCCTGCTTTATCCGTTAGCTGCTTGGAGAACTTGCTAAAGGGAACTCTATTCTCATTGTGGCTTATTATGAGGATCATAATTCTAAGTTCAGTGGCTACATTTTTGGCTTAGAATGAACTCAAAATATCTATGACCGTGAACAAGCCCTTCCTCCTTGCCTGCTCTAGACTTGCTGGGTAAACTTGAAGTTTTGAGTATTGACCTCCATAGATATCATAAATGTTCTTGCCTTTGTAGATTAGGCTATAGAACTCCCTAAAGATCATTCCAGAATTGTTTCGTGGGTTTAAAACTAATGGGCTTTTTTTCCCACAAATTTTTAATCTTCAAAATAAATGTGCTCCTTGAAGAATAAACTAGAAAATACAGGACTTCCCTGGTGGCGCAGTGGTTAAGAATCCGCCTGCCAATGCAGGGGACATGGGTTCGAGCTCGGGTCTGGGAAGATCCCACATCCATGGAGCAACTAAGCCCACGCACCACAACTAGTGAGCTTGCGCTTTGGAGCCCGCAAGCTACAACTACTGAGCCCACGAGCTACAACTACTGAGCCCACGTGCCTAGAGCCCGTGCTCCGCAACAAGAGTAGCCACCGCAATGAGAAGTCCGCGTACCGCAATGAAGAGTAGCCCCCACTCGCAGCAACTAGAGAAAGCCCGCGTGCAGCAACGGAGACCCAATGCAGCCAAAAATAAATAAATAAATAAATTTAAAAAAGAAAGAAAATACAGATAAACAAAACCAAAACCAGCCATAATTCCATGAAATAAATTGCAAAATCTTATGTAGTGTGTGTGTGTGTGTGTGTGTGTGTGTGTGTGTGTGTGTGTGTGGTGTTTTTTTTTTTTTTTTTTAATTTTGCGGTACGCAGGCCTCTCACTGTTGTGGCCCCTCCCGTTGCGGAGCACAGGCTCTGGACACACAGGCTCAGCGGCCATGACTCACGGGCCCAGCCACTCCGCGGCATGTGGGATCTTTCCGGACCAGGGCATGAACCCGTGTCCCCTGCATTGGCAGGCAGACTCTCAACCACTGTGCCACCAGGGAAGCCCCTGTTTTTTTTAAACAATAAATTTATTTATTTATTGTATTTTTGGCTGTGTCGGGTCCTCGTTGCTGCGTGGCTTTCTTTTAGTTGTGGTGAGCGGGGGCTACTCTTCTTTGTGGTGCATGGGCTTCTCATTGCAGTGGCTTCTCTTGTTGCAGAGCACAGGCTCTAGGCACGTGGGCTCAGTAGTTGTGGCTCATGGGCTCTAGAGCACGGGCTCAGTAGTTGTGGTGCACGGGCTTAGTTGCTCCACGGCATGTGGGATCTTCCCGGACCAGGGCTCGAACCCGTGTCCCCTGCATTGGCAGGTGGATTCTTAACCATTGTGCCACCAGGGAAGCCCCTTACGTAGTGTTTTGATCTTCTTTCATGCATGTATGTATGTGTGTGAAAGTATACACATATTTTTATATGTATAGATTCATACTATATGTATTTTAATACCTATTTTGAATATTTTTTAAGGAATTCAGGGCTTAAGTATTTTTTGCTGGGCAATCAAAATGATGGTAAATCATCAACTTTTTATTCACTTTGTATACTTAGACCTTCTTTCAATATAGCTTTAAGGAAGTAATGCTTTAAAACTTATAACTAACACTCAGTTTGTAATTAATATAATAATAGATTATCCAAGGAGTTGTATTACAGTGTTCTCATGCAGACTTGTTAATGAATTAGGACATGTGGTAGGTTAGAAACCCATTCATTTAGTTGTATTTTTTCGAAATAACAATTTATAAATTATTTTACTTAGATAATGAAAGTTTTTCAAAATATTTTATTTCCAGAATCTTAGTTTTGAAAAGCAAAAAGGAATAGTTATTTGTCAGAAAATTAGAGGAAAGATAGTATGTCAGCCCTTTAAATGTATCCCATATTACTATGGATTAATTTTGTATCTTTTTGAAATTATTATATTTTTTGTTGTTGCCAGATACCTCAGCTTCTAAGCTTAGATTTGTACATGTAGTACATGCTTTCAATAATTAAACACAGATGCATTTGTTTTTCCTTTGTAATTGTACCATAAACTTTTACCTTCTAGAAATTTCAGCAACAGAGTATTCTTTAGTCATCCCCTGGATGCTGATCCTAGAGTTACCATTCAAGTTCCCAGGGAGGGAGATTTGTAATAATGAATGGCAGTGCACCAGGCCATTGCACTGTTGCTTCATCAGCATAAAATAGTAACTAAGTCCTGTTATCTCAGCATTATGTCGTGCTGAGGAATTTTGTTTGCTTAACTGACCAACGATGAGCATCTCTTGTTGAATACTTTTAACACAGATTAATAATGAGGTTTCATCAATAAATATTAGTATCTAGCAGCTATCCCCATTACCTTTCTACTTAAAACATACTATGGACTGGGAAAGCAGTTACTGGGAAAACAGAAATCATTAGAGTCTGAGTCAGAGCTTGAGAAGGGATCTTCAGTTCTAGACTTTGAAAGCATATGATGATTAAGACGTGGTCTTGCTCTGAACTCTTCAGGGGCCTACAGTTTACTGGGAGGCAGAAGAACAGCAATTAATTACTGTGGGGTGTGCTGGGGACAGTTAGTACAGGGGAATATGAGGTGCTGCCAGCTGGCCCTATTTGGTCTAGCGGCCGCTGGCCAAGTGTGGTAATCGCACACTTCGAATGTGGCTAGTGAGGCCGAGGAACTGAATTTATTTTATTTTATTTTATTTCAGTTACTCGAAGTTAAAATTTTAAAACTCCTACTTGATTCATTTATGGGAAAACTTTTAAGACTGTTTGGAATCATTTGAGTCTGTGAATCTATTTTTCAACTGTAAATTTTATGAAATCTGTATACAGATCAAGTATTTTTGATGAAAGTTTAGGATCTGAATTGAGGTATGCTATGAAATACATGCTGGATTTTGAGGACTTAGTCCAGAAAAAATAAAATATCTCAATAATTTTGATATTCATTATACAGCTAAATGCTAATATTTTGAATATTAGCTTGAATGAATGAATATACTATTAGAATTCATTTCACCTCTTTATTTTTACCTTTTTAATGTGGTCACTGGCAAATTTTAAATCACCTGGCTCGTGTGATATTCGTGTTAGCGCTGCTCTAGAGGCACAGGAAATCTACGAATTCTGCCCTTGAAGAATAGAGGGGCATCTCAAAGAGAAAGTGATCTTTGAACCAACTCGTTATGGTTTATATGTGGTTCACGGGTTGGTGGTTGGGAACAGTATGTTGTAGATAGAGGGATAATGATTTGAATGTGTAAAAAGGGAAAATAGCATGACATTAATAGAATTGTGAGTAACATGGGGGTTTTGGACAAAGAATGTAAAAACAGTCGCAATAAAAGGCAGAAAAGATTGTTTGGGACTGAAGTTTTTAGGAGCCTTCAATTCTCTGCTGTGATATTTGAACTTCTACAGTCAGTGAAATAGTCATTGATGTTTTTGAAGTGGGTGAGTAACGAGATCAGATTTGTTTTTGGAGAATAACTCTTGGGACTGGTGGGTCAGTTCGACAAGGTGAAGAAGTGGGACTTGTCCTCACTTATTCACCACCTCGATTAAGGTGGTTGTCTTGGGATAGGAGAGGAAGGAATTCAAGACAGAGTAGGGGGAAGAGTTAGTAGAAGCTCATTGGGGTGAAGAGAAGAGACACAGGGTGACTTTGAGATCTCCCCCTGAGGAGCTCGTGATGCCGTTGTTTGAACTGGTGAGGATACTAGGATAGTGTGTTACGGACAGAGGTTGAGGCCGAGGAGGTGATGAGTCTGAGCATCTGGAGGGTCCATGCCAGGAGGTCTTTCACAACACATCTCCTGTGCAGGGGAGGGAGGTGGGTGTTTGAGAGAGAGTTTGATGTTTTTGAAGCAGTGGAGTCAGTTAAGATTTCCCAGGGAGACTGTAAACACAGGAGTAGGAAATTAACTTTAGTGCATGGATTTCCTGATAGCTTCTTTAGTTCTATAAAGGTAATTTTCCTTTAAGAACATCCTGAGTGTTTACCGTGCGCGAGTGCTGTGCTTGGCGCCAAAGACGAAGCGAGAAACCAGGCAGACGTTTCTGCGTGAAAGGCGATCAGGCTCCAGAAGGAAAGGCCGGCAGCCCATGTGGGATGACACTGCGGTGTCGTAAGGTCCACGACAAGCTACAGGGTAGTTGGGCCCAGGAAGGACCCACGTGAGGACAACAGAAGCTGACACTGGAGAGCTGTGGGCTTGATCTCCAAGGGGAAGTTTGTCACTTGTCCCTTTTTGGCAGATCTTTTACTTATGATAAACCTCCCAACTGTACACACACCCCCTCACGACTATGTATGTGTTGGGCTCCAGGCCCCTGGGCTCTTCACTTGGTGTCTGTCAGCTGCTATCTACCCACCCTGGAGGTCCAGAGTCCTGAACCACAGCGATTTCTGTTGATGGCGTGGCCCGGTTGCTCTGTTGGCAGCGGTTACGGCAGGTTTGGTGGCACAGGAATGACTCCAGCGTGTTTGTGTGGTTCCCAGAAACGAGCATCCGTCAGGTCTCCGCGCCTTCCCGCCTGGGACCTGCCTTGTTTATGTCTGTTGGGGAGGAGGCGTAAGTGATGGACCTGTGATGACGTGAAGGGCTCCTTCAGGTCGTTGGCCACGGTCCGCGGAGCAGGGGGAGGACAGAAGCCAGGTGGAATGGGAACCTTTAGTAGCTGAATGTGAGACAGCAAGCCCCGGAGGAGTTGGGCAGCCTTGGGTTGCAATAACTAGAAAACCAGTAAGAAAAAGAATTTATTTACCATGAAAATAATATCTGTGAAAGCTTTTCACAGCACTGGATTCACTTAGCTACCAGTTATGTTTCATTATTGAAAGACTCTGCTTCATTTCCTTGTGTTATGTCAGCTTAAACACTAAGACCGTGAGTGTTCTTGGAGGGTCCTCACCGCTTCCTGGCGTCCCTGACTTCCTCCTGCTTTCCTTAAAGATGCAGTTAAACCTGCCGGGAGCCTTTTCCCGAGCACCCCATCTCACCCTCTTCTCTCTGTTTATTGCTGCTTCTCTGTATAACTCTCAGCTCCTGTCCCTGGAGTCGTGTTCTGCCTGTCTCTTCCTCTTTTCTAGGCTGCTGGCCCTGAAGGACAGGGACTGTCTTATGTTCATCTCCCACCTGGCTCATAATTAGTTCTTAAACGATAGTTAAATAAGTGAGTTGCAGAAAATATCAGAGTACTGTACAGAGCTTGAAATCTCAGTGCAGCCATGCTTTAAGATATGAACACTTCAACTTGCAGGTGTTTGTATTTAAAAATTATTAAACAGAGGGTAATATATTTCCCTCCTCCCCCTAAAATTTGACTTTAAGTGAGAATATTGTCTTTTGGAAAGTTGCATTTTCCAGTTTAAAGTTGATGTCCAGGGCTTCCCTGGTGGTGCAGTGGTTAAGAATCCGCCTGCCAATGCAGGGGACACGGGTTTGAGCCCTGGCCCGGGAAGATCCCACATGCCGCGGAGCAACTAAGCCCGTGCGCCACAACTACTGAGCCTGCGCTCTAAAGCCCGCGAGCCACAAGTACTGAGTCTGTGTGCCACAACTACTGAGCCCCGCGCGCCTAGAGCCTGTGCTCTGCAACAAGAGAAGCCACCGCAGTGAGAAGCCCACGCACCACAATGAAGAGTAGCCCCCACTTGCCACAACTAGAGGGAAGCCTGCATGCAGCAACGAAGACCCAATGCAGCCTAAAATAAATAAATTTAATAAATAAATAAAGTTGGTGTGCAATTTTCAGTTGTGAAACTGAAACAAATTTCAGTCCTATTTTAACTAAATATTGGCTTGTTGACCATATTTTTTCTTTTTGTCCTCCTTCTGTTAACTAACCCGATGTTATTATAATTAGCAATTATGGTAAAGCAGAGTTTAAGCAGGTAAATTACCAAAGGCACATAAATGTCATTTTTCCACATGAATTAAAATAGAGTTTAAAAAGTAATTAGAATTCCGTTTTGGAGTTTGATACTTTGGTATATGTTTTTTTCCCCATAAATCTAAATCTAACGGTATGATTATAGGCTGCGGGGACTGATTATTCCGTAATATAAATTACTGATTATTCAGTAATATAGATACAATTTGTCATTTATGGTAAGGTAGATAAAATACTTAAGTATTAGTACAGATTAGCATATGCTAATTAAGAAACAAGAAGTGTAGCTAATATGTATTCTCCTGTTCTCTGAAGTTTATTTTAGAAACAGTGACTGAATGTCAAAAGTAAAGAGGGCCAAATCTCAGTATTTTTGGTATGAAAGTAAGAATTCAGGTACAATCGAAGTTTAAAGTTACCTTCTTTATATATGGCTCCCCAGTTTTTCCTTTCTGTGGACAGTGGGAAGACTATTTTCGTCTGCATATAGATAGAAGTGGAACAGGCCAGGTCTTTTTTTAAATATTAAATTGGGTCATGTGCAGAGGTACTGGTCCCAGTTCAGTTGTTAATTAATGACAGATATGACCCATAAAATTAACTTTGTTTCTGTGTTCTCCTTTTAAAGGTTTTTTTTTTGGTATGAAAAATCCACTCATTTTTGTTCGTGACAGTTCACGAACAAGGCTGTTTGTTCAGTTTAAGTGTGTAATACTTAAGTCTTATAACTGAGAACTAATTTTTATTTGATTCATATATTGGAAGTACTTCTTGTTGCTTATTCTTTTAAGACTTCTTCCTTTGAATTATCTGCAGAGTAAGAAGCTGGTGGTATGGACTTAAGAATTGTCTTTAAGTTTTTTATGTTTTTTGTAATACAAGTGTATTGGACCAGGGGTCCGGTTTGCCCTAAGTTCATTCAGAAAGATTGAGTATCTTCTGAATAATAGTATACATGAAAATCACATAGGGTACTTAGAAATACAGATTCTTGACCCCCACCCCCATTACCCTCCACCCCCAGTAACAAGACTTTTAATCAGCACCCCTAGATGAGTCTGTTATAGATGATCCATTGACCATCCCTTAAGAAACACTAGTTTGTATAGTGTTAATACCATTGCTGTCACTTTATGAGTCCGGTAGACTAGACAGATGCCCCAGATTCTTGTCCTAATCAAACTCTATGGGTAGTAATTCTCATTGTGATGAAATTAGGTAATAAAGCACATAGAAAAAAATATAATTACATTATGCAGAGAAAACTGATTTTTTTTTTTTTGGCCATGCCTAGTGGCTTTGGGGATCTTATTTCCCCGACCAGGGATTGAACCTGAGCTCTCAGTAGTGAAAACGCCAAGTCCTAACCCCTGGACCACCAGGGAATTCTCGAGAAAACTGATATAAAAATTTTTTAATTTAAAATTTTTTCTTCCAGTTTTAATGAGATATAATTGCCATACAGCACTGTGTAAGTTTAAGGGGGACATTATGATGATTTGGTTTACATACGTCATGAGGTGATTATCTCAGTAAGGTTAGTGAGCACCCATCTTCTCATATAGATACAAAATTTAAAAATAGAGAAAAAGTTCTTTTTGGGATGAGAACTCTTAGGATTGACTTTCTTAACGACTTTCATAGGTAACAGACAGCAGCGTTCATTATATTTAACATGCTGTACATGGCACTCCTAGTACTTCTTTATCTTATATACCTTTTGATCACCTTCATCCAGTTTCCCCCATGGCAACCACAAATCTGATCTCTTTTTCAATGAGTTTGTTTATTTGTTTGTTTTTGAAGTATAATTGACCTACAACACAATAATAGGTCCTGTTACACAACATAGTGACTCAATATTTCTATCTTTTCTTTCCTTGTGTGACTTCATGACTATCTTTATTGCTGTGTTTGGATTTCTTTCTCTTTTTTGTGTGTATCTATTATAGATTTTCGGTTTGTGGTTACCACAGGGTTTATATCTATCCATCTATGATTATTTTAAGTTGCTGATCTCTTAAGTTCCAATGCATTTTAACAACCCTGCATTTTTACTCCCCTCCCTCCCAGGTTTACTGTTTTTGACGTCGTATTTTACACCTTTTCGTTTTTTGTATCACTCACTTACTGTGGATAAGATGATTTTACTACTTTTGTCTTTTAACTTTCCTACTAGCTTTATATATGGTTGATTTACTACCTTTACTGTGTATTTGCCTTTACCTTTCATAATCTTCGTGTTTCTAGTTGTGGCCATTTTCGCTTAGAGAAGTCCCTTTAACATTTCTTGTAAAGCTGGTTTGGTGGTGCTGAACTCTTAGCTTTTGCTTGTCTATGAAACTTTTGATCTCTCCATTAGATCTGAGTGAAAACCTTGCCAGGTACTCATAATGTTTTAGCTTGTTCTTCTTCATACTTTAAAATTTTAAGTTGGAAGTTAGATGCACTTTTATATTTTGCTTTTCTCATTAACCTCATAATTTTTTTTTTTTTGGCGGTACGTGGGCCTCTCACTGCTGTGGCCTCTCCCATTGCGGAGCGCAGGCTCAGTGGCCATGGCTCACGGGCCCAGCCGCTCCGCAGCATGTGGGATCTTCCCGGACCAGGGCTCGAACCCGTGTCCCCGGCATCAGCAGGCGGACTCTCAACCACTGCGCCACCAGGAAAGCCCATCCTTGACTTTTAAATACCATCTTTTCCTGTCAGGCTGTTTACTTCTGACTTTCTGTTTCCTTTACTGGATCCTCTTACTTTGCTTAGTACCTTAATTATATTAATTGCATCAGTAGTTGTAATAACACCACCAGAGGTCATCGTGCCAGACCTCAGGCTAACTTCATGCCTGTTTCCGCACTTTACCTTGTAACGCAGCTGCGTGGTGCTCCCCAGGGGCCTGTCCTCCCCCACCCCCGCCCTCTGTGCGCTCCCTTAAGGTATGGCCCCACCAGTATGCTGATGACTTTTATGTTTTTAGCACTGATTCTGTACTGAGCTCCCAATCTGGGTACCTGACAGTCTGAGCATTTCCACCTGGACTTGAAAAGGAGTTCCAACCTCCTACAATCTAAATGGAACTTCTCTGTGTTCCTCTCTTTATCCTGTTCTTCATCTTGACATTATTTAACCCATGGTTAAAGACACACACACCAAAAAACATGCTTCACATAAACAGACATACAATCTGCATGTTAATGTAACTTCTAATTGTTTCCTGCATCTGGCCCTGCTTCTCTATTCCTACTCTTCTTGGCCTGTTGCCTCTCTCATCTTCTGTCTGTACCGACCTCCTAACTGATCGCTGCCTCTAATTGTGTTCATCTAAAATCTGCAGTATTTCAAAATTTTGACTCAGAATATACTTCCTGGCTTAACTTCTCCAGTTATTCCCTAAATGCTGCTGGGTAACGTCTGCTTTTGAACATGACACACAAACTCTCCTTGTTCTGGCATTTGCTTCTCTTTACATCTTTCTCGTGCCTCTCCTCTCACCTGCCCTCTGAGTCGGCATCCTTCCCTAAATGCACTGTGCTTTTCAGACGTTTGTTCTTCTGCCTCCTGTGTCCCCTGCTTTGACCTGGCTAATTCTGATGTATTCATTTCTGAGGCTTATTCCTGTGGTTCCAAGTCTCTTCGATTTTGCTCCTACACTGTCCCATGTGTAGCTCTAGCATGAGGTCTGTTATGCATTTAAATGACCTTTGTTTCACGTTCTTTTACTACATTATGAGGTCCTAGAAGACGAAGACTCATTTTTTAATCATATTCGTAACCTTAGCACTGCTGAGGGTTTGATGCTTAGTCCACTTTTAGTCCTGTCTTAAATGGTGACACAGTTGTCCATCCTTGTTCCCAAACTAGAAATGTGAATGATTTCCTAGTTTCCTCTCTTTATCACATGTAACCGTTTCCAGGTCCTTCAGTTTTGCTTTTACTTGGGTATATATGTTTGCATTCTTTTGTTCACTTGTTTGTTCATTCAACAAATTTCCTTCAGTGCTACTGTATGCAAGGCTGTGGACTAACTATACTGTGTGCCAAACATTGCATTGAATTTGTAGAATGTATAGATTAATTTTATGAGAAGGAACACAGTTACAAAATTAAGGAACAACAACAGTTTATCTAGAAGTATTCCTCATTTTTTTTAAGCTTATTTTTTTAAAGCTTTTTGTTAAACTTATTAACTGTGTTTTAACAGTTCTTAGTATGAATGAGATTTTAAAAATTCTGTTACAGTTTCTAACTTGTCATTGCTCATGTATCAGAAACTGATTAAATGATCTTTTTATCTGGCCAACTTATTAAACTTCTAAGTAGTTTTCATGGACTTAGATTTTCAAATATTCATTATGTCAGTGACAAATATCAGGGTTGTTTTCCTACTGGGTATTTATGCGTTAACTCATAAACTCATTTATGCGTTAACTCATTTATGCGTTAACTCAATGTACTGAATGTCTCAGTACATTTCATATCTTAGTATTGCACATTTGTTGAATAAAAGCCGTGATACTTGGCATGCTGGGATTTTTCTTTTTTCGGCTGGGCTGTGTGGCTTGCGGGATCTTACTTCCCTGACCAGGGATTGAACCCAGGCCCTGGCAGTGAAAGCGCCAGGTCCTAACCACTGGACTGCCAGGGAACGCCCCCTGGAATTATTCTTGACTTTAATGAAAATGCTTCTATCAGTGTCTTGCTGAGTATGATGTTTATTTTGAATAATAATTTAAAAAATCAAATTAAGGAGGCATCACCTGTTGCTCACTTGCTAAGAGATTTATCCTGAATCCATGTTGAATTTTATCAGTAGCTTTGTTGGTGTCTGTGGAGATGATCAAGTTAATCTGTTAATGTAAAGAATTACAGTAAGAGATTTCCAGAAGACAGACTCCCGTAATATTTCCACTTTTTCCTGATTTATTTAATGCATTGCTAGATTTGAGTGCTAATGTTTTATTTAGTATATTTTCATTTATATTTATAAGTGACATTGGTTTGTACTTTTCTTTCATTTAATTCTCTGCTTTTGTTTCAGAATTATACTAGCCTTATAAACTTTGTTAAGGCATTTCAGTTTTTTTTAATTGGGAAAACTGTTTAAATTTGAATTGTTTAAACAACAGGAATTAGTTATTTCTTAAAGCCGTAGTACAGTGTGTCTCTAACATTGTTTAGAAAGTTGCTGTTTCTTGGTGTCTTTATTTCCCCAAGTCTAGTGAAGTATCAGGAGCAAAGAACTTTAACACTTGTTGAATTTTCTAGATAAGGTCCTGGGAAATGATTTACTATATAGAATTACTTGTTATACTAACAGGGTTGGTTTTAGTCAGAGAAGCACTGTTATCCAGCTAAGTCATCAGGATATGGAATTAGTCTGGAAGAGAAACACATGGAAATCTGTCTTCATGGATAGATTTTCTTCATAGAAAAATGCTGTTTGGTGATAGTCTAAATTCAAAGCTAACATTTATAGGAAAACGGTCTAATTTGTATCACTGAGTACAATATTTACATAATTACCATGTTTAAAAAGACCAAAGGTAACCATTTTATAAATGTATTCAGGTCTCGGGTTAGTTTTACTATTTTCTTTCATTTTTATTTTTCTATTTTTGGCTGTGTTGGGTCTTCGTTGCTGCACGCAGGCTTTCTCTAGTTGCGGCGAGCGGGGGCTACTCTTCTTTGCGGTGCACGGGCTTCTCATTGTGGTGGCTTCTCTTGTTGCGGAGCACGGGCTTTAGGCCTGCGGGCTTCAGTAGTTGTGGCTCGTGGGCTCAGTAGTTGTGGCTCGCAGGCTCTAGAGCGCAGGCTCAGTAGTTGTGGTGCACGGGCTTAGTTGCTCCGCAGCATGTGGGATCTTCCCGGACCAGGACCCGAACCTGTGTCCCCTGCATTGGCAGGCAGATTCTTAACCACTGCGCCACCAGGGAAGTCCCTACTGTTTTCTTTTGTAAAGCTTATTCTGTAATTTAGATTCATTATAATTAATTTATAGGCAAATAATATTTTAGCAGTTAAAGTACTTTAATTTCAATAAAACTGATTCAGTGTATCCATCCACATTTCCCTTTTATAAAATTTTTGTTAGCATATAGTTGATTCACAGTGTTGTGTTAGTGTCTGCTATACAGCAAAGTGAATCAGTTATACGTATACATATATCCACTCTTTAATTTTAGATTCTTTTCCCATATAGGTCATTACAGAGTATTAAGTAGAGTTCCCTATGCTATGCAGTAGGTTCTTATTAGTTATCTATTTTATATCTAGTAGTGTGTATATGTCAATCCCAGTCTCTCAATTTGTCCCTCCCTCCCTCTTCCCCCTTGGTAACCAAAAGTTTGCTTTCTGCATCTTTGACTCCATTTCTGTTTTGTAAATAAGTTTATTTGTACCATATTTTTAGATTCCACCTATAAGCAATATCATATGATATTTGTCTTTCTCTGACTTACTTCACTCAGTATGGCAATCTCTAGGTCCATCCATGTCACTGCAGGTGGCATTACTTCATTCTTTTTCATGGCACAGTGATATTCCATTTTGTATATGTACCACATCTTCTTTATCCATTCCTCTGCTGAATTTAGGTTGTTTCCATGTCCTGGCTATTGTGAATAGTGCTGCTATGAACATAGAGGTGCGTGTATCTTTTTGAATTAGAGTTTTGTCTGGGTATATGCCCAGGAGTGGGATTGCTGGATCATATGGTAGCTCTATTTGTAGTTTTCTAAGGAACCTCCATACTGTTCTCCACAGTGGCTGTATCAGTTCACATTCCCACCAGCAGTGCAGGAGGTTCCCTTTTCTCCACACCCTCTCCAGCACTTATTGTAGATTTTTTGATGATGGCCCACATTTCCCTTTTTTAATTCAGTGTTTTCAAGTGTTCATAAAACTATGGGTATATTATAGAAGTAATTGAACATCTGAGTCATTCTAGGACTAATATGGCAAAGGTTCTCAACCAGGGGCAGTTTGTCCCCATGAGACATTTGGCAGTGTCTGGAGACTCTAATTGTCACAGTGAGGGGAAGCCACTGTCATCTGGTGGGTGGCAGCTGGAGATGCTAGTAAACATCCTACAATGCCCAGGATAGCCTCCCACAAAAAGAATGATCTCTTCCCAAATGTTAGTGGTGCTGAGGTTGAGAAACCCTCTTGTAAAAGGAAAGATGTATACACAAATACAAACACACAGTATTAAAAAGGCGTTCTCAGATGTGCACTTTTTCTTTCAGCAATTATAATTCTAACTTAATACAGTTTACAACGTCCTTATGCAAAGTGTATGAAGAGTATTCTGCTCTTGACTGACATCTAGTGAGACATTTAAAAATAAAAAGTAAAACTGAAGGTTGAGACTGAATAAGCATGTAAAACAGAGTTACTACTAATTGTTTTTCCAGGCTTAGGAAATTCACAAATAAGTAGACTAGGAAGAGAGGAAAGATTTGTTTATGGCTACTGAGAAATTACAGCTGAGAAGTAGTATGTGGTAAATTCTTACCTGAAGTATTGTATCTCCTTTGTCTTTTACTTATATTCTTGATTTAATATTAGAGCTTAGGATATGAAATCTTTCTTTTGGTAGTTTTCTGAATAAATGCTGAGTTACCTATATGTAAGACTTTTTATATTTTGAAAATTGCCTACAATCACAGAATTTTACAGCCAATGGGGACTAGGTGGTTTAATCCAGTTTCTTCACTTACAGAGATTAAAAAGTTCAGTTTCAGAGATATGAAGTGATCTTTTTTGTTGTCTTACAACTTGTTAGGCCAGATCTTGAACTGGAACCCATAGCTCCTGACTTCTAGTCGAGTAGTCTTTCAGGGTGAGGGGAAGTAATTAAGCACGCTTAAAAAAAAAAATTTATTTATTTATTTTTGGCTGAGTTGGGTCTTCGTTGCTGCGCACAGGCTTTCTCTAGTTGCAGCGAGCGGGGGCTACTCTTCGTTGCGGTGCACGGGCTTCTCATTGCGGTAGCTTCTCTTGTTGCAGAGTACAGGCTCTAGGTGCACGGTCTTCAGTAGTTGTGGCATTCAGGCTCAGTAGTTGTGTCTCGTGGGCTCTAGAGTGCAGGCTCAGTAGTTGTGGCTCACGGGCTCAATAGTTGTGGCTTGCGAGTTCAGTAGCTGTGGCTCGCAGGCTCAGTAGTTGTGGCTCGCAGGCTCTAGGGCACAGGCTTAGTAGTTGTGGCGCACGGGCTTATTCGCTCTGCGGCATGTGAGCTCTTCCTGGACTAGGGCTTGAACCCGTGTCCCCTGCATTGACAGGCAGATTCTCAACCACTGCCCCACCAGGGAAGCCCAGGCACACTTTGGATTCTCTTTAAAGCTTATGTTTGTTTTTCAAACTATGAATATTAAAACTGTTAAATTCTTATTTCCTTATAAAGAATATATACACCTGTATATATGTTTTAAAATGAATTAGTATTTATGTTTATAAATCTCATGTTTAATTTATAAGCGTTATGCCAGTTTAAACATGGATATTTCACATTTTTCACAGGCGACAACACCTCCAAATCAAGGGCGGCCAGATTCTCCTGTCTACGCTAACCTGCAAGAACTGAAAATATCCCAGTCGGCTCTCCCCCCGATCCCTGGAAGCCCAGCAATTCAGATTAATGGAGAATGGGAAACTCATAAAGATAGTTCAGGGCGTTGTTATTACTATAACAGAGGAACACAGGAAAGAACTTGGAAACCCCCTCGTTGGACTCGAGATACAAACATAAGCAAAGGAGATTCCCAGAGTCCAGGAGATCAAGAGGTATGAGGAGTTAGGGGGTCAACCAGTGAGTTACCGAGCTTTTTCTCTTTTTGTTCCTCAAAGAAGTGAATAGGTTTGCTTCTAACCCTTGACATCTCTAAGATACTAAATCTTTTTTCCACGTTTTATTATATTACTGCTTGTCGCTTACTAATCTCTAACTAGTGGACAGTGTCTAGCCTTGTAGCATGCTTACTAGTTCCAGAATTAACTGGGTTAATGTTGCCTAGTGGCAGTAGTTTCCCTCATGCGCTAGAAGATACTAATTCAATCATTGTTGTTGCCCAAGGAGTGACATCTTTTAGAAAAAGGAGAGAAAATATGTGATATGATTTAGCCAAACAAATAAAAACAAAGTTATTTAATTGACACTTTTCTTTATGGTTTGGTGGGGCTAGCAAGATACTTGTCAGTTTTTGTTAGAGATACAAGATCACTTTTTGTTTCTATGTAGGGGAAATAAGTATAATTCCTTTGCTGCGAACAAAAGACCACCCTCTAAGTCTGACAGTTCACTCTATATCGTTATTTTCTCTAACATGTGTCCATACTGTCTCCCCACCTGCCTTGGTTTCACTTCCCTCCCACCTCTCAAAGGGTGGTGAGGTGAATTGGCCAGCGGCGTTTTGAGAAACACTTATCTCTGAGGCCTGGAGAGAGTCCTTGGGACTGTTCAGGTGTGCAGGAGAAGCTCGGGTAGCGTGGATAGAATGGAGTTAAATCCTGCTGTTTGGTAGACGGCGGTCCCCGCACCTGCACAGGACACCTGCTCTTAGAGAGAGCAGCTGGCTTGTACAGTAAGAACAGAACTCCAGTTATAGGTAGGAGCTGGAGAAATCAGGTAACACATCCTGTATCTAGCAGAATCTGGAAGCTTTTTATAGTTAACGACCCCTCGTCTTATCCTGTTTTTCATTTGGTTATTTATAGCTTTGCTTTGGTGGTAACTTGTACTTTTAGTATTCAGGAATGAGGTGGGAGGATAGTGAGAAATTGTTCATGTGTTACTATAATAGGAAAATGTTAGAAAAGTGATTTGAATTTGTGTGTCCAGAAAGATTTGAAAATAAGTTGTCCTGTGTATCAATAATAAAGTAAAATCATATAATTTGGAAGAATTGGGGTAAGGGCTAAATTGTAGAATAATTTAAAGACATTTGAAGTATACATGGGAACTTTAACAGCCCTTCTTAGCTTTCTATTTCAGTGACTAGATGAGAGTGATTAGTGTTTCAGAATCTGCGCTCACACCACTCACTCTCTGCAGGTATTGTGTAAAGTAGGTATTTCCAGAGTGGCTGGAGCATATCTTCCAGTAACTTCTTGAGAAAGGTTGTGCATGGGAGGTAACATTGAGACTTTGTGTGTGAAAAGGTCTGTATTCTGCCCTCCTATTTAATCGATAGTTGGCCTGAGTGAAGAATTCTAGGTTGGAAATCATTTCTTCTCACAGTTGCAAGGCATTTTGAACTTGACTTTACGTCATTCTCGGTCAGCTGCGTGTGGGATGTCTCCAGTGTTGGAACCATTCGGTCTTCCCTTTCAGACTGACCCGTCTCTGCAGAAGTCTTAACGCCTGGGCAGTAAGGGCCGCCTGGGTCTTGGTACCCGGCGTTTAGTTTGCACATAGTTCCTTAGTCTCCCCTCTTTCTGTTTGGTACCTGCGTCCCAGTCGTGCCTGTTGTCTTCCAACTCAGAATCCCTCTTGATAGGGAGTAAAACCCAACACTTGGGCTGGAGTAAGGGAGGGGTGCACACCTAGTGGCCAGGCATGAGGAAGGGGAGTCTGGTGATTTCAGTCCTCAGTTCAGTACCCTCGGTTCCAGGAGGACCTAATACTGTCACTTCCTGGGCCGTTTGAAGATTTCGCGCTGCAGACCTGTTGCATTTCATCTTCCCTCCCCGGCACCCATCCCCCCCACCAGTTTAGATTCTGCTTTCTTTGCGGATAATTTAGGGGTTTGTTCATCTGCTTCTCAGCCTCCAGAGTTTTGTGGCTGTTGTGTCTCCTTGTGTTCTCCCTGTTCTCGGCGGTTCAGGTCTTTTTAGGCTTGTTTCGATACTTTTATTTCAGTAGGGTTAGAGAGGGAGCAGATGCTCGCCCTCTCATCCTAACCCAGAAGTTTGTTATTTCAGTGGTTGCCCTAGCACAGTGGTCCTCACGTGGGGCAGTGTTGTCTCCAGGGGGACCTAGGCAATGTCTGGGGGTATTTTGGGTTGTCACAACTCAGCGAGGGCTACTGGCTCCTCGTGGATAGAGGCCGGAGAAGCTGTTGAGCATCCTGTGGTTCACAAGACAGCTCCCACCGCGAGGAACAACCTGGCCCTAACTGTCCACCGTGCTGCTGATGAGAAACGCCTCCTCAGGAGTTGTAACTGACGCACTTATCAAAGTCTGCGGTTAATCAGCTCTTCTTGCTCCTTTTGAAACCATACAGGAACTATACGTGCAGCGGTGCTATTGTTGTTTATTTTATTTCTATTTTTTAGCTCCCTTACTACTTGTTCTACATGGTGGCTCAAAATTTATCCTCATACGTACCACTTTCTTTTTTCACATTTCTTAGGCAAATTAGATTACCTTGGATAACTTTATACTGTCCTAAGTACCTACTTTAAAATTTCCTTAGTGAGCCTCTGTTAGTGATAGAATCTTAGTTCTCATTTGCCTGGAAATTTGTTTTTCATCCTTACTTTTGAAGAGTATCTTTACCTGGTGCACAGTTCTAAGCTGATGGCTTTTTATTTTTCCCTTGTTTGTTGAAGACTTTATTCTCATGTTTTCTGGCTTCCATTGTTGATGTGGAAGATTCAACTTGTAGATCCCTTCCTGTGGGTGGCTTTGAGGATCTCGTGTCTGTAGTTTCACTATGATGTGATTCGGTGAAGTTATCTTTTTTATTTCCTTCCGGGGCTTTGTTGGGAATCCCAAATTTGAGGCGTTCCATCTTTGATTAGTTCTGGAAAAACTCGTAGGCATTGTCTTTATACAGCTCCTGTCCCATTTTCTCTTTCCTCTTGTTTTGGGACTTTGATTAGATGAACAGTTAATCTGCTCGCTCCGTTTATCATGTCTCTTGATTTCCCTTATACTTTAACATTTTATTGCTGTGTCTCTCTCTGCTTGTTCCCAGTCATTTCCAAGCCAAGCTACTGTTTGCTCTTTTTCTCTTCATCATGTATGTTTGTTTGATATTAAACCAACCCTTGAATTTAAAAAATGTGTTATTTTAAATTTGTTTGGGGAGCTTCCCTATCTTAATTACTTTGAGAAGTTTGAAACATACAAAAAAAGTAGAAAGAATAGTATAGTGAGCTGCCAGGTACCCTTCATCTGGATTTACAAGTTGTTAACACTTTACCACATTTGCCTTGTTACTTTCTGCCTCCTTTTACCCTTCTAACTCTGCAGTAATTTTTTTCTCTGAATCATTTGGACCAGACAACATAATGTTTTATTCTCTAAGTATAAGGACTGTTTCCAGCAAAATCTTTTTTTTTGTGTGTGAAAAATACTTTATCATACCCAAGAAATTTAATATCAGTATATTATTTAATACAAAGGTAATGTTCGTGTTTCTCACTTGTCAACTCATATCCTTTATAGTTTTTTTCCTGCAGTGAAGGATCCAGTGAAGGATCATATATTGCATTTATTTGTCATATCTTTCTTAAGTCTTATTTTCTACTTTATTTTTGCTAATTTCAGTATATAGTCTTTAAGAGTCTGAATATGCTGTTCTTCTGCTGACTCTCACTCATGGTGTTTGTTTTACATCGTGTGTGTGTGTGTGTGTGTGTGTTTTTGGGTTTTTTTTGTGGTATGTGGGCCCCTCACTGTTGTGGCCTCTCCCGTTGCGGAGCACAGGCTCCGGACGCGCAGGCTCAGCGGCCATGGCTCACGGGCCCAGCCGCTCCACGGCATGTGGGATCTTGCCGGACCGGGGCACGAACCCGTGTCCCCTGCTTCGGCAGGTGGACTCTCAACCACTGCGCCACCAGGGAAGCCCTGTGTGTGTGTTTTAATGTGAGATTATAGTTGTTGGAAATTCATATATAGCAAGTTTAATGCTAGGGTTGAAAGTTGGTTCCTTCAGAGAGGATTTGCTTTTGTTTCTGCCAGGTGCCTGGGGAAACTAGTATGCTGTGAACATTTGAAACTAAATTTTCAGTTTGCGTTTTCACAGGCCACCTAGGTAGTAGTAATTTTGGATTGCACGAAGAGTGGCTTGTTGCGTTCTCCCCCAGTTTCCCCTGATTAGTCCTGTGATTTTCCTAGCATGGAATAAAGGACCAAGATTTGTTTCTGATTCACCCCGTAAACTGCAGGTATAATTCTTTGGGGTCCCCTTTCTTTCTTGTGGGACTCACTGCTTTAGGTTGTTCCGAGTCCTGTTCCCCAGCACTTCTGCATGGCCTTGAAAGCTAATGTTCCAGTTCAGGATTTGGCAAATGCCATCAAGGAGAAAGCTGCCTTTTTATTGTACTTACCTTTCTGGATTCTTCTTCTTCTTCTTTTTTTAAAATAATAAATTTATATATTCATTTATTTGGCTACGTTGGGTCTTCGTTGCTGCACGCAGGCTTTTCTTTAGTTGCGAGCGGGGGTTACTCTTTGTTGTGGTGCACGGGCTTCTCACTGCGGTGGCTTCTCTTGTTGCGGAGCATGGGTTCTAGGCACGCGGGCTTCAGTAGTTGTGGCTCGCGGGCTCTAGAGCGCAGGCTCAGTAGTTGTGGCACATGGGCTCAGTTGTTCCGTGGCATGTGGGATCTTCCTGGGCCAGGGATCGAACCCGTGTCCCCAGCATTGGCAGGCGGATTCTTAACCACTGCGCCACCAGGGAAGCCCTCCTTCTTTTTTTTTTTTTTGATGGTTGAATAATATTTTCCTGTACAGATTGCCTTCTTTTACTCTGTTTCTAAAAGATTTTACTGTACCTCTCCTATATGAGCTTACATTTTAAGTGGTCTCAATTAAATTAAAATAAATCCTGATTTTTGAGTTAGGTTTTTCATTTTTAAAAAACGTTACTGTTACAAAACATATATAGCTCACTCTACGTAAGACTTCTGTTGTCTATGTCAGTTTTTGTGAACATATTGCTAACATTAGGATGTTTACGTATGTTACTTTTACAGCACTGAGAATCTACATCTTAGTGTTTCAGACCAAATTATGGTAGAAAATCCAGTCTGATTGAGTAGATTTAATTGTAGAAGATATTTTACCTGAACGTGACCCTGGAAGGGTCATTTGCACATTAGAGTTAGCCTAGTAAATATTACATACTGAATTTCTTAATCTTTCTGTATTGTGTTTGTATTTTCTCAATATTATTTTTTCTTCTTTCAAAGTGTAGTTTTGAATAGTTTTAAGAAGCATTTGGTTGAGTGAGTTAGGAAAACTTGACAATAAATTAGAACATAAAACATAGTGTTACAAAGCTAGTGTCTTTTCTCCCTCCATCTCCATCCCACACGCTTTAAGAAAATGGTTGAACATATATTGAGCACTTTTTGCGGGGCATTTGGCTAGGAACTTGCAATAAATCGGTGAGAAGTTTCAAGAATCTCAGTCTACAGAAGTGCCCTCACTTCCTGCTTTGCTCACACATGGATGTGTGCACACACACACACGCACCCCTGTCATTTCTTAACCTTATTTCAGTTCAAAAGCAGCATTAAATAGAAGGTAGCATTTGATCTCTCAGTCTGAAAACATTGTTCTCAATTTCATTATAGTAAATTTTTCTAGGCTTGCATTAATGCGATAAAATAACTTACTAATTTCACCTTACCACTTACAGTATACCATTAAAAAGACTAAACAATTTGTTTGGAAAACTAAATATTTAAATATATTCAAGATATATTAGTATGTGTAGCCAAATAAAGTCAATTGCTTAGATTTTCAACTGCTGCACACACACACACACACACACACATATATATATATATGTTCAAAGAAGAAAAATCCTTATGTTTCTGACTATTTATAGCTTCTTTCATCAGAAGAAAACTACCACAGCGTTTGTTACAGCCAGTCAGATAGTCAGTGTGGTTCTCCTCCAAGGGGTTGGTCAGAAGAGCTGGATGAACATGGGCATACCTTGTATACCAGTGACTGTACCAATGAAAAGGTACTTTCTTTTTCTCTCATCTAGTTTTCTTGGCAGATTCCTCTCATAAAATCATTATGTACTGAAGCTTTTTTAGTATTTTTAAAACTCATGAAAATATTTTCTTGTAGTTCTGTAATCATGTCAACTGACAATATGAAAACTCAGTGTAACTACTTATTCATGGTTTTAAACTGCTTCCAGTTACAGTAATGTTTGTGGTGTCAACCTGTTTAAGACAGACCCTTTGAAGAGAAGACCCGTTGAGTGTCAATCTGCTTACACTTCTTCAGTAAACATATTTCTTTGTGTTTTTCTTGGGGAATAGTTTTTTGGGAATAGTTTTTTCAACATGCTGTTATGACATACCACCTCACTTCCTACACTCCTTTTTCTTTTATAACCAAGTTACATAAAACAAAAACCATGAATCTAGTATTTTATGATTCATCAACCAGTTTGAGAATGCATTTTGAAATTTTATGTGTTTATCATCAGAGAAGGTAATGGGTTGTTGTGCTAGTTTAAAGAATAAGACCCTTGGGAATAAATGGAGGTATGCTTTTTTAAAAAAAATCAATTAATTAATTAATTAATTTTGGCTACATTGGGTCTTCGTTGCTGTGTGCGGGCTTTCTCTAGTAGTGGCGAGCGGGGACTACTCCGTGTTGCGGTGCGCAGGCTTCTCATTGCGGTGGCTTCTCTCGTTGCGGAGCCTGGGCTCTAGGCGTGCGGGCTTCAGTAGTTGTGACACATGGGCTCAGTAGTTGTGGCACGTGGGCTCTAGAGCCCAGACTCAGTAAGTTGTGGTGTGCAGGCTTAGTTGCTCCACAGCATGTGGGATCTTCCTGGACCAGGGCTTGAACCTGTGTCCCCTGCATCGGCAGGCGGACTCCTAACCACTGCACCACCAGTGAAGTCCCTAGTTTACTTATTTTTACCAAACTTAAAATGCAAGTCTGTTAGTATAGGTTTTGTTATATTTCTTTTGCAATGGTCTTGAGCAAGTAGAATAAAATTCATGAGAATGTCATCTAATATCTCTGGTTGTATAGGCTTAAACTCAATTTTATGTACATTTAAAATATAACACCTGTTTTGTCTTTATAGTGGCTCAAGCATGTTGACGATCAAGGTAGACAATATTACTACAGTGCAGATGGATCTCGGTCAGAATGGGAGTTGCCAAAGGTAATAAACATTAACACTGGATTTCTGTTTAGAAATAGTAGATAAAATAATATCTGAAAATGGTTACAGCAGATTCACTTTTAAATTTTTATTCAACTTCTAAAAAGCAGCAAGACTAGTTTTTTCAGAGTTCATCGAGAATCCTTTGGCTAAATTTTTCTAAGATGTGCATTATCTTATAGCTATATAATACTGGTAATCCCTATTTAAAAATTCTTTTGGTTTAACTTGAAATCAGTTTTTCATTGTTCCTGGATACAGTGTCCCCTTCAGTGCCAATAATGCCAGTAGTTTCCTTGAATATATTGCGTCTTCTACATGAAGTTGGTCTTATATTTTTTTTTAAAGAAAGAAAAGCAACTCAGTATTCAAGTTTATTCTTGTATGTAGATGTGTGTTGTAATTGAGTCAGTCATTAGCAGCTTGTGGCAATGAGATCTAGGGTCTCATTGGCTCTCTCTCTTTAGATAAGTGCACCAGGGCTGAGTTTATCTAAAGCAGTAGGTTTCATAGTGGTCATATACTTATCACTACTAGTATTCAGATAATTTTAAGTGAAATCTGAGCAGACATTTAAACTTTAATTGGTACATTATTTTAATGTTTTAGAAGGCAAGTGTAAGTAGCAGACATATCTGTAGTGTCAATTACCAGATAGACTTTAGTTTTCTTTGTCCCGGAGTAAGTCAGTTTAAAGAAAAATATTATTAGTATAAAGATACATGGATATAGAAAAAAAATCATTGAAATATAAAGTGCAGTGGATAGTGTAAACTATAGACAGAGGGCCAGGAAGGTAACGAATATTAAAGCATAGTTAGGAGAAATGGAAGATGGGTGGGAAGTTTCCTACATTCATATATCAGGAATTCTAGAAGAAGAAGATGGAGGAAATGGTAGAGAAATAGTATTGGAAAATATAATTCCTGGGAATTTTCTAAAACTAAAGGAAGGCATGCACTTTTTATTTTCTATCATTTTTTTTTTTTTGTGGTACGTGGGCCTCTCACCATTGTGGCCTCTCTCATTGCGGAGCACAGGCTCCGGACGCGCAGACCCAGCGGCCATGGCTCACAGGCCCAGCCGCTCTGCAGCATGTGGGATCCTCCCAGACTGGGGCACAAACCTGTGCCCCCTGCATTGGCAGGCGGACTCTCAACCACTGTGCCACCAGGGAAGCCCCAGGCATGCATTTTTAACTGGAAAATATGCCCTCAGTACAGACCAGGAGAGAGAAAAAGAAATACACGTGTTGACAGATTTTACTGGATCTATGGAAGCTCAGCAGAGGAGACAATCTTAAAAGCCATCACAGGGTAGACAACCAGATTACCTGTGGTGTCAGACTGCAGCATTGGACCCATTCCTTACCCACTCCTGTATCAGTGCTGTCTGCTGTGTACCTTTGTAGTGGCCTCCCGCTGTGGATGGGGCGTATTGTCCTGCTGTTACCATCATGACTGAATCCAGTCTAGTCATGTGACTTGCTTCCATTGGTGGGACATGAGCAAATGTGTCACAAACATGGTATTGAAATGGGCTTGTGTGCCAGGGCTTGCTCTTCCACTTCTGCCACTGCCATGAGAGGCATGCACCAGGCTAGTCTCCTGGACCCAGAAGGAGTAAATACATTTTAGGAAAATGAACAGAGCCTCAGAGATCTGTGGGAAAATACAGAAGATGTAACATTCATTTCATCAGAATTCCAGAAGAAGTGGAGAAAGAGTGTGAGGCTGAAAAATATATGCAGAAACAATGTTTGAAAACACCCAAATGTGCAAAAGACAAATCAACAGGTTCAAGAAGCTGAATAAGTACTAAACAGGATAAACTCAAAGAAATCCACATCCAGATGCATTGTAATCAAATTTCTGAAAATTAATGAATTCCCTTTTTCCTCCTCCAAAAAAAATCTTGAAAGCAGCTCAGTGAAACAACATAGTACCTGTAGGGTAATAATGATTTGAATGGCATGGATGTCTTATCAGAAACCGTGAAGCCAGAAGGAAGTGGTGTAACATTTTACAAATGCTGAAAAAAAAACCTGTCGACCCATAATTGTACATCCAGCAAAAATATCCTTCAGGAATGAAGGTGAAATGAAGACATTTTCAGATGAAAGTGAACTAAGAGATATATTACTAGCAGTCTTGTTCTCAAAGAATTGCTATAGGAAGTCCTTAAAACAGAAGAGAAATGATAAATGAAGATAACTTGGAACATTATGAATGAAGAAAGTACAATGGGAAGCATGAATATCTGAGGAGAGTTTTAAAAATTATGTTTGACCTTTAAAGCAAAAATTATAACATTTCTGAAGAAGTACTCATTGTAGGCGGAGATGATATTTAAAACAACTATATCATAGAGAGGGGAGAGTACTATGATGTAATTGTTGGTAAGGTTTCCACATTTCACTTGAAATAGTAAAATGCTGATGTTGGTAGACTGAGAGAAATTAAGTATGTACATTGTAATCCCTAGAGCAAGCACTAAAAAACTGTAACAAGAGATAGACTCAAGAAACTACAGGTAAATTAAACTATAATAGTAAAAACTCCTCAGGGTAGTCCACAGGAAGGCCAGAAAGGAGAAACGGGAATGATAAACAGAACAGAAAACAAATAAAATAGACTTAAATCCTAACATATAAATAATTACATTAAGTGTAAATGGTTTAAACACAGCTGTTAAAAGATTCTCAGAAATGACAAAAAACCATGACCCAACTATATGTTTCTACAAAAAGATCACTTCACATGTAATGATATATTACATCATGCTAAAGGTTATTTATCATATAATCAACAGTAAATCTCATACTTCATGGTGCGATTACAGAAGCTTTGCCAATAGAGTTAGGACCTAGACTGTAACTTTCCCATCAGTGTTTCTATTCAACAATAAAATAAGAAAAAAAAATGAATTGAAAGATTCAGTTCTTTTGATTATTAGAAAATCAGGAGATTCAGCAAACTGAAGAGTGATGATATTAAAATCAACCTAAAAAGCACCCATGTCTCTAATAAAAAGTCAATTTGAAAATGTGATAGGAATAAAGATCTTTTTTACATTAGAAGCAGCAGCAACACTAAGAAGAGTCATAACTAAGAATACGCCTGCAGAAGGTTTGGTTTGTAAGATCTTAATGAAGAAAATTTCAGAGCAGAATTGAGGGACATAAAAGTTGACCTGAAATGGTGCAATACACCATTATGACCTTGGGTTGGGACGCTTAATTTTATAAATGTCCCCATTGATCAGTAAGTTCACTGTATTTCCATTTCCTGTCGCCGTCCCTACCTTTTTTTTGTCTTGAACTGATGGTAAATTTTATTTGCAAACAAAGGTCTATGAAGAACCAAAATGTTCCTAAGTAGGGAGAATCTGGGGGTAGGGATGGGGTTCCTGCTGTAGTGATTAAGTTGTGGGCACATGTGTAGAGAAATAGACCAGCAGAACAGAATAGGAATCTCAGATGTGGCATCACAAATTAACAGATAAAGCGTGGGCTGTGCAATAAATGTTGGGAAGATTATTGGTTATTCACATGAAGAAATGAAATAAACATAGATCTTGACTTCACACCTAGTAATTAATTCCAGGTAGATGACAGTTGTCAACGTAATAAGCAAAACTTTAATAGCTAAAGAATATGTCAAAGAATATCTTTGACTTAAGAATGGGAAGGATTTCTTAAACAAGACTATATAAGGAAAAATTATAAAGGGAAAGATGGACAGATACAACTACATAAAATTCAACAGAACACCTTTTGATACAAAAGATACCGTACACAAAAGGCAAGAGATGAGCTTCAGATTCGGAAAAGCTACATTCAACTCACATAGCTTACGAAGCCTTAGAAGCCTAAATATATAAAGAGCCTCTTGGTTCTTTCTGTACACACTAGTGAGAGAGAGAACCCAGTCAAAAACAGGCAAAGTATATGACTAAGCAATACGGAGAAGAGGAGATTCATGAAATAAGTATATGAAAAGATGTTCAAATTTATAAGTAATCAGAGAATGCAAAAGATAACATTTCACTCTTCTAATAGAATTTTAAAAATTTGTGCACGTGTGCATACATTTATTTTTTATACACAAATGCATATAAGTTCAACAGTACCAAGTAGGGCAGTCCAAAGTATTATGTTCTGCCGGTAGAAGTGTAATTAGTACTACCACCTCGGACATGTCCATTTACAACAGAATGGTTAAATCGTGGTGTCTGCATATAACGTAGTGTTACACAGAAGTGAAACACAAATGAGTTCGAGCTGCATACTCACCGATATGGATGCAGGCTTTTTTGTTTTAATAAAAACATGTTGAGTGAAAAAGCAAGTTGAAGATTGATGCATGTGATATTCCACTTTTATAAAATCTAAAAGCTTACAGGTACTGTGTATTTACAGATACACACATATGTACTAAAGTGTAAAGTGCGTGAGAATGGTGAGCACTGAACTATATGGTACTGTCAGGGAGGGAGGGAGAGGAATGGAATCTGGAAGATGTCTTCAGAGGACTCTAGTATTTTTTTTTCTTTAAAAAAAAAAGGTACCTGTTTTATGTTAGATATGCTGAAACTTGTGGTGGATTTTTTATTATAGTCGCTGTTCTTTTGTATGTTTGAAATAATTCAAATAAAATTGCAATTAAAATTCTTAAAAGAAAAAAGGTGTTCTAAAAAGATTTCTAAAATGTTGTTTTAGCCATCTTGTTTAACTATACGTGTGTGTGTGTGTATTTTAGCTGTGGTGTCATCTTATTTTTCTTTTCTCTGATTATGTGACACTTTATTTTTGTCTTCTGTCTACACTAGATTTTATATGACATTTTATTGGTGCTTTATTTGCTTTTATCAACATACTGTTGCCTAATAAAATTACCAGCACCTTTTAAATTGTGAATATTACCCAGTTAAATTTTACATTATTTTTCTTGCCCCTTGGAAAGGATTTCTAAACAACTGTAGTTATAAAGCTCAACAGCTAGGGTAGGTATCCATTAAAGTTCATACACAAGCTTCCACGCATCTACACATTTTAATTATTGCTAATGATGATTGTCTGGAAGGAGCTCTGCTTAATAACTCGGTCTCTCTTCACTTAGTGATTTACGGCGCAGAATTTTTGGGGGGGAAGCCTTTAAGCTTCATCTTTGTTCATTCTAGAAGTGATCCCTGTGTTAACTTCTGTGACAGATTTTACGATGGCGGTTTGTTAAGCAGCAGTGAATGAAAAACATACACACATGTGCTTGCCCGGCTTTGGCAAGTTTTTAATGTAAAAAACGAAGCAACGGCTTTGGAAGCAGTTTGGGGGACCTGTCTGGACTCATTTTGGGAAGTGAAGAAATGGCGTATTATGGAGAAAGATGTTGGAAGGTTTTTAAATTTTAAAAACAATATAAATAATATATTACTGAGATTTAGTAGTGTAACATATAATAAGACATTTCACTGAAATTACGAGTCATTAAAATTTAAGATTTACTGGGCTTTTTAGAGAAGTAGATATTAGGTATCCTTTGGTTTCAGGAGAAGGATGTATCCCTTAAAAAGTCGATGAATTTTCTTTTGTCACTTTATTATTATTTATAATTTATCAAAACTGCCTGTATAAAACAGCGTAACTCTTAAACCCCGCGTTTCTCAGATGTTTATGCCTGGTGGTCTGCTTGACATTTCAGGTACAAGACCTAATACCTTATTGATAATGTGTTCTTAATTTTATATTTCATTTTCAGTTGGTAGTTATGACTTATCCTTTGTACACAACTGGTATGTTCAGGATTGGTGTTTGGAAGGAGTACCGTCTCTGCCTTTTGACTCGGTTATGTTTCACCACTTCAGAGAAACAAATAGTAGTGTGTTTGGCCTATATGTGGAAAGTAAAAGTAAAAACAAAAACTCCTTTAAATGTGAGAATACTGTTGTATATGAAAGCATCTTTAAAAAAACCTAAACCACAAATGGAATTCATGTGGATTTTCGAAGTAGAAGGAACCTTAAAAAATTAATTTGTCCAGTGACCTCATTTTATAAATTACAACTACTAATATTTATTGAGAACCTATCAGGGCTACATCTGGCACTTTTTATACTGCTTAATCCTTAGAACCCTATTTCCATTATATCTGTTTTATAGTTGATGAAACTTAGCCTTGTGGAGATTAAGTGTTTTGCCAAAGATAACATTAACTTGGTCTCTCCAGTACCCAAGTCTGTGATCTTCTTGATTGTGTCATAGTGCTGGTCAAAGATGAGAAAACTCAGGTTAGTGTCACGTGGTGGATTTTGCCTAACACCATGTGTCACTCGGAGCCAGCATGTTTAGATTCCACTTTTGTTTCTATTATTTATGAGGTATAATTTGTTTTCTTTAGTATAATGCCTCATCTCAGCAGCAAAGAGAAATTATTAAAAGTAGGAGTCTGGACAGGCGGCTGCAAGAACCAATAGTGCTGACAAAGTGGAGACATAGCACCATTGTGCTGGACGCCAATGACAAGGTAGGACCTTCTGAGAACATCTGCTGCGGACTCTGCCAAGTTCTTTCTGCTGTACTTTCTCCTCAGCTGAACCTCATACCTTGGTGATGACTGGTTTATCGTATGTCATATCAGTTTGTCCTGGAGTGGGGTTTGGTATTGAAGTTTTTTGAGTTTTGCACAACGGACTGACTTACATGTGGCATAACGATGTGTTCCATGATACATTTGGGCCTAGTAGGTGACAGGTTTTTTTTTCATAATCTCTTTTTAAAGTCACATATCCGTTATTGTTTGTCTTCGGTCTCTAGGAGGTTTAACGGTAAAGACGTTTAACTAACTTTCCCATCCCAGGGAAGATTGGAACCCTGCTCCTCCTGTTTCCCTAAGTGCTATTTGCACAAGTGCTTCTGAGAAGTCATGTTCTCTGTTTCAAATAGGGAATGGATTTTTTTTTTTTTTTTTTTTTTTTGCGGTACGCGGGCCTCTCACTGCTGTGGCCTCTCCCGTTGCGGAGCACAGGCTCTGGACGCGCAGGCTCAGCGGCCATGGCTCACGGGCCCAGCCGCTCCGCGGCATTTGGGATCTTCCCGGACCAGGGCACGAACCTGTGTCCCCTGCATCGGCAGGTGGACTCTCAACCACTGCGCCACCAGGGAAGCCCCAGGGAATGGATTTTGATGCAAACATGAGATTGGAAAAGCCATGAAGTTTTGAATTTCCTTGTGAGTTACATCTTTACATTGTGACTTCATTTTGGGGATAGAATAGGAAATTAGTACGAATTTGTAGAACAGCAGACATACTAATGTTAAAATCTGAGGGTGGTGGAAACACCCTAAAGCTAAAATATTGGTCGCTGGGGACTCTGTTAGTCCAAAGGCTGCTCCTTTGACATAATTAATGTTTCCTGCATTTTTAGGTAGGTAGTGAAAACGGGATGAACTCTCCTGAGGCGTATTTCTCTGTGTTTGTATGCTTTCAGTCCTAAATTCCTTTCTAAATTATCTCAGTCAGTCAGTCAGTCAGACAAGTACTTCTGATTTCTGTTTGTAAGGATGTGATGTGGTTGAATGTAGGGGGCATATTAAAGGAATGAAATTTTGGAGTCTGTCTGTTGAGGAATGCTTGAAAATATTGGGTTGGCCAAAAAGTTCCTTTGGGTTTTTCATAAGCGCTTGTGGGAAAACCCGAACGAACTTTTTGGCCAACCCAGTATACTAGCATTGAGGTTAACCTGTGTAGGTAAGAGTCCTAGAGATTTTAATAGAAAAATTCATTTAACTCCAAGAACCAGATTACAGTTCAGTGTATACAGAAAGCTCCTACTGTATGTAATGAAAGCTCTAGTGCGAAAGCCATTGTTGAGCCAACTCTACTGCCTCTTCGTACTAGAACAAAAGGGATGGTTATTTTAGTGAGGTAGACTTAAAATTTGTTACTCCCTTATAATCTTTCTTGAGATTCATTTTCAGTCTATTATTAGAATAACCTGCATGAAGTTCTTATTATGTATCCTTTTTCATCTAATTGTTTCAGCATGTGATAACGTGATTTTCTTGAGACCAGAGCTCTACTTATTTTTGGTAGACATGTCCCCCCCCCACCTTTATAAATGGAGTCATAGATAGCTACTTTACCAAGTAAACTCTTCTATTTATCATTACACAGTATACACGATTTTAAGATTTGAGATTATAAAAGAGGGACTATACCAGAACAAACTAGCTGACTGATATATGATAAGGGGTGAAATGCATATAACTTGAAAGGTAATCAGAGAGACCTAATGCTATGTAGTGAATGTTGTTATGATGATATGGGTCCTAATTCGGTTGCCAGACAACCTTGGTGGAGCTAGGGGTGTGTGCGTGTGTGTGTGTGTGTATGGATACATCTGTTTGTCTCTGCCTGTGTATGATTTTTACCAAAACCTGCTGCTTGTAGACATTAAGATGTATTTATATGTGCATATACATTTATAAGTATACATAAACAAATGGGTAAATGTAAAATTGATTATAATAATTATAATTGTTGTGTTTACATTATTACTACATTTGCTATGGTTTTCATTTCTGTAGGACTGATAATGCCATGAAAAATAAGTTGTAATTACCATTCATTTTATTCAATTACTTATTTTACAGTTTATGGGTCATCAAATCTTTCCTCTTTTTCTCAGAGTGTTTTAATATTAGACGCTTTCAGAAGTCAAGAAATTGAAAAGTAAAACATCTGAAGCTGTTAGAAAATATACTTAAATGAAGCTAAACTGATATTTGGACATTACATGTAATTAATTTTTATAAAGATATATTTGATAATGATTTTAATGTTTTCTCCATTTATAGTGTAGGTCTTGGATTTTAAGGTTGTTACCTTCAAGGATTTTCCCTGTACAGTTTCACTGCTACCTGGTTTCTGTATTTACAAATTGTACAGGATATAAACCTGAAGACTTTTTTCTAAGTGAATGGATTTTATTAATGGTGTTTTGGATTGTGATTTAATACAAATTCCCAGGCTTATCAACAGTACGTTATCCGGTTTCATAAGTATAGTAAAGTAGATGATACAGATGCGAAGATGAATGTCAAGTAAATTATTTGGTTTTATAGGAAAAATAATAATAGACATTGGCATATGATTTTCCTAATTCTCGTTTCCTGAAATTATTCAGAGCTTCTAGGAGAACAGAGAAAAATGGAGCTTGGTAGATACCATTGGTACCATTGGCTACCAGTGGCTCTTGGTACCAAAAAATGTTTTTTCAGTCTTATCCTCCATGAATAGTTTTACAGATATCTGAGGTAGAAATCACATACCATGTTTTAATATTAACAAAGCAGAATTGCTTTAAAAATGCACATTATTGGTTTGCTCCTATTATATATTCTTGTAGGCTTAGACATTAAAATATTTTTTTTTCCTGGTGAGTTATTAATCTGTAAATCTGAGGTTTCTTCTTTGCATTTTAAACAATCTTGCTTATTTCTAATAATTGGAAAGTTAGCTATAAATTATATTAAATATTAATAGCAATTTAATTTCTTAATACAAGTTCTCATTCTGGCAGTTGCCAAGTAGTTCCTGTGACTATTCCTTGCCTAATCCTAAATCCTAAACCAGGATTCATACCAAGAGCAAGTTAGTATGGGGACTGTTACATTTTTATCCGTAAGTGTTTGGATTTTACTTATTTTAAATATGGTTAATTTAAGCTGATGCAACATCATGATTTTAAGGCAACATGCATCATTTCTTTTGAGTAATTCCGTATGCGGTATTTAAATTTACTGTAATTGGTATAAAATATGCCATATTTCATAAAGTTTATGATATCTGTAGTTTTCAGATCTGTACCATATTAGTTCCGTAGCTGAATATAGAAGGGAAATAACTAGGAAAAAATTTTTCTTAGCGTCCCTTATTAAGCTTTCCCACTGTCAGTAGAGGGAGAAATATAATTATATGAAATAGAGTAACATTTTTCATTACTTATTTCTTGTAGGAATCTCCAACTGCCTCAAAACCCTGCTATCCTGAAAATGAGTCTTCTCCCTCTTCACCAAAGAACCAAGATACAGTTAGTATGATAGCAGCTTATAGATAATATAGTCCAATTACTTCAATCAATTTCAGTAAATTAATTTTCTCTAAGTGTAATGTTTAAAAATACCTCTTGGGCTTCTATTAAAGTTCATTGGTCTTTCAAAAATAATCAGATAATAGGTTTAAATTAAAAATCAGATTTTATTGATTTAAAAATTCCCCCTTTTATGTAAAATATGGTATCTTCGTGATCAACTTATATACCATATTTGTAAGCAGTGAATTTATGTTTGGCTGTTAAACATAAATATAAAAATCCCTGGAGAATACTGTCAAATTACACTTCACCCTTCCTTCCTCAGGCCAGCAGTCCAAAGGTAAGAATCATTTCCGTCCTTAACGAGCCTTAGATGCCTTCCCCCCCACCCCACCCCCCGCCCCCCCGCTAAGCTGTCAAATGCATTGCCCAACCTAGGCCAGGTAATATTGGCGATACAGTGACTTCTCTTCAGTTATTCATTCATTCATTTATTTGCTGCCTTGGGTCTTCGTTGCTGCGTGCGGGCTTTCTCTAGTTGTGGTGAGCGGGGGCTACTCTTGGTTGCGGTGCGCGGGCTTCTCACTGCAGTGGCTTCTCTTGTTGTGGAGCACGGGCTCTAGGTGCGTGGGCTTCAGTAGTCGTGGCACGTGGGCTCAGTAGTTGTGGCTCACGGGCTTAGTTGCTCTGCGGCATGTGGGATCTTCCCGGACCAGGGCTCGAACCCGTGTCCCCTGCATTGGCAGGTGGATTCTTAGCCACTGTGCCACCAGGGAAGCCCTTCTCTTCAGTCGTAACTTTGGAGGAATCCTACTTGATCTTGGTGTTTGCAGCGCCCCCGTCCCCAAGTCTAGCCTGTGATTTGCCCCTCCTGCTCTTCCCCTCCAGCGGCTCTTCTTTCATTTTAGAAGGAGGATGCAACTTCGTGACGAGCTCTGCAACACTGCGCCTGTCCCGGGTCCTCATACCCCCTCCTTGCCCCCACTTGTGTGTTTTCCTGCAGCCCTGCTACTCTCCTCTCTGCAAAGGAGCCTGCTCTTCAGCTCCAGCCCCTTCACTCACTGAAACCCATCTTCCCCGACGTCTTTGCCTGGTCAACTTCTGGTCATTCCTTAGAGCTTGGTTCAGGCTCGGAATTTTCTTCAGATCCTCTAGATTTGGTCAGGTTTCCCTGTGATACTCTTAATAACATTTAATTATATGTTATTTGATTCCATAAAATCGAGTAACTCTTCTCATTTCCTATTTCTTATAGGAACTTCCAACCCTCAGTTAATGTCTTCCCCACTAGACAAGGAAAAGACTCCTTAGAGCAGGGCCAGCGTAACCCCAGCGCCATAGAGCCGCTGTTCTGTGGGGTTTTGCTAAAAGGAAGAAATGAAACTTTTAAAGCTTTCCGGAAGACAAACTTTTATTGTTACTGCCTTAATTTTAAGAAACTATAACAGACTCTTGTTCATTAGGGTACTTCTGGTTTTCTAGAGGCACGGGTTTCTCACAGATGCTGTTTTCCTTGTCTGGCTCTTTTCTCCATCCCCTGAGCAATCAGGTCTTTTGGTTCCTATCACGTGTTGTCCACCCGTCCTGCTGATATTGCACAGGTGGTTTCCCTGCCTACCGTGGTCCTCAGCCTCTCTGCACCTACAGTTAATCTCGTGCTGACCAGTGGGATGACCCCTTAGGGCCTGCCCACACTAACCTCAGCATAACAGCATCTCTTCTTTTTCTTTGAGCTCTCAAGTCGCTGATGGCGTTAATGGTGTGAAAGTTACCTCATGTGCCCCTCAGCTCTCTGCTAAGGGTTTAAACTTTGAAGGGACTCAGAGAGGTAGAGAGGGGCTGCTTTCTAATACTTTTTATCTTTTGCATTATTTAACACAGTCCTGGGTGCATGAACATTAAATAAAGATCAAAGTGAACATGATTTTAGTGGTATTGTCAGGATTTCCTGTACGAATGTAAGGTGCTATTACTGCAGTATTCTTAATCTATCCATCCATCTAGAAAAGAGGCAGAAACGCTTTTTAACTTATTTTAAATATGGGTAATATGTAACTTCTGAGAAGACCTTTTATAAATTATTTACATTTTGGTAAAAGGGAATTTCTTGGTAATCCTGGAAACATGAGTTTATAAGTGTTCGCATGGGAGTTAAAAGGACAGTTTGCAAATTATTCCCCCAGGCAGTTACCCCTTTCACAAGAGTTTGCCAGTCACCTGACTGCCCCAGACTCAGGGTCCCCTCTGGTGGCCACGGCAAGGAACTGCCTCAGCAGGGTTCTGTTTCGTTCTTCATTTACCTTTGGGTGGAAAACAGGAACGGCTCTGTTAATTCTGCTGAGGCTGTTCTGTTTCCCTGTAAGTGTGCAGCGTCCTTCCCCCCAAGCCCCAGTCTGGCCCCCCCGGGCTTCTGCTCCCCAGAGTCTCTTCTTTCCTCCTGCAGCCTCTGCTCCCTCTTCTCTTCTTGCCCTGTTTGAATGGAGTCTTTTGCCTGTCTTTCCCACTCTTACCCAGTTAATACAAGCAGATTTCTTTTTTTTGGTTCTTTGTGAGTTAAAATCTGGTTGGTGTAAAGCCTTAGTGGTAAGAAAAAGAAACTGACATCGTAATCAGTGTTAGTTACCTCATGGCATCTTTAAATCTCTGCAGATTGCCTATTGAATCTCTCTTTTTTAATTTTTTTTTGTTAAAACCGTATTGAAATATGACTAACATACTACACCGTTCACCCGTTTAAAGTGTACAGTTCATTGGTTTCTAGTATGTTCAGATAAGTGCAACCATCAGGACAGTCATTTTAGAACATTCATCACTTCAAAAAGCAGTACTCGTTGCTGTCACCCCTCTGCTTCCACATCCCATCAAGCCCTAAGCAGCCAGCAATGTGCTTTCTATCTCACTAGGTCTGCCTCTTCTGGACACTGCACATGCGTGGAGTCGTAGAACACATGGTCTTGTTGGACAGGCTTTGTTCACGTAGCATATGATGCTTTCATTCAGTCTCCTCCAATCAAACCAGATTAAAATTTCATCCCTTAATCTAAATTTTAAACATGTTCATTTTTTCTTGTCTTATTTCCAGTTTTCAAATGCATTGTTATTTTTCATAGTCACTTCAAGTCCTGTTTTTTTTTTTTTTTTTTTTTTTTTTTTTGCGGTACGCGGGCCTCTCACTGTCGTGGCCTCTCCCGTTGCGGAGCACAGGCTCCAGACGCGCAGGCGCAGCGGCCATGGCTCACGGGCCCAGCCGCTCCGCGGCATGTGGGATCTTCCCGGACCGGGGCACGAACCCATGTCCCCTGCATCGGCAGGCAGACTCTCAACCACTGTTCCACCGGGGAGGCCCTCAAGTCCTTTTTTGAAATAGGTAGTGTATACGTTTTTTTAAAATTGGTATTTCTCTAAAATATGACTGCCACACGTGGATTAAACAGGAGTTTGTAGGCTGATCTAAGAACCTCGTCTCTGTTTGTCCCAGTGTGCCTATGAGGATATGCATTTTAAAATTCTCATTTACTGAATACTGAATACAATTTTAAGTATATAATTTGGAAACTTGAACTTTTGACCTTGTGTTTCCAATTATGGTATTAAAATGCTTTACCCACTTTGGAGAAAAGGGCATTTCAACACGTTCGTTACCAAAAGGGTTTAGTGGACAAATCGGCTAATTTTTTTTCATTGAATATTACTATTCTAAAACCTTTTTTAAAAACATGATTTTAACAATTTTTTATAACACTGGTTCTTTAAACATTTTTTTTAATCGAGGTGAAATCCACATAACATAAAATTAGCCATTAACCACTTTAAAGTATATAGTTCAGTGGCTTTAGTGTATAAAATGTGTGTAGCTGTCACTCCTGCCCAGTTTCAGGACACTTTCATCCCCTCAGAGGGAGCCCCCTACCGTTAAGCGGCCACTGCCCCTTTCCCCACCTCTCCTCCCCTCTGCATGGCAGCCTCTAGTTTGAAGGTCTGCATGGATTTGCCTGCTCTGGAAGTTCTGTCACACTGGTTCTTTTTCAGCGTATCACAGGGCAAGGTTACTTACTCTGCAGAGAAAGAATCTTTTTATTACATGATTATAACATGATTGAAGATAAAGATTTCAATGGGAGGTATTGATTTTGATATATAATAATTATTAGCCAAAATTGGGAAATGCTTATCTTACTAAATGAATAAAATCGATTAGAAATTCTGGAGCCTGCAAAGTGATTATGAACCTGTGGAAGTTTCCCCAGATTACTCAGTAGGACTGACATTTTATGGTTTTCTTGCCTTAATTAGGATAGGACAATCTTACTACAATATTTTTGGTTAAAATTTAACCATATTTTGCCAGTTCATATTAAAACATTCCTGCTTATTTTCAACACGAAGTTTCCCTTAGAGTATCGACATATTTGGACTAAGAAATATCATGTGTGAGTATGGGCAGTTTTTAAAGGACTTAACAAGGTATTTTTATGAAGTTATTTTAGTAAGCTACACAAAAACATTGGTTGACTTTGAATCATATTAAGTAGAGAAGAGTACACCAAACAGTATGAAATGGTAATCTGCCTAAATTCCCCCCTGAAATCTACACCTGTGTAGCCAAACCTGTATCTGCCTGCTTGTCACTTTGATGTCAAATTCAGAACTTCAGTGCTTAAAAGTTAAAGCTTTATTTTCTCCATCACTGACCTTCTCTTACATTTCTTGGTAGTGTGATAGCACGGCTGCTTTGTTGGTTAATTACTTCAACACACATGTGTTGAGCCCCGGCACCATGCTAGCCGCTGTGCTGGGCGCTGTCATACATGGTGAGCACAGCAGATGTGGTCCCGACGGACAGCCTGACAGTAGGTGGCGAATAAATAATACGTAATTGTGCTTTGCATTATGTGCGACGAAGGAAACAACCTGGGGGCTGTCGTCAGTCATTGGAGGGCAGAGGAGCTCCTACCGCAGGGGTCAGGGACGGCTCCTCTAAAGCTTGTCGTTGCAGCTGAGGGCCCCCAGCTGCTCAAGCTTGGGAGTCTCCCCGATCTTGCCTCTTACCTCCCGGCCTGTCCCTGTCAGTCCTGCCTTCCGAGTCGCTCTCACGTGTGGCCCCTCTTCACCCTCTCAGGCCTCTCCCTGGGCCAGGCCGTCAGCACCTCTTGCATTGATAGGAGTTATCAGAACACCGTTCCGGTGGCGCTGCGTCACCTGCTCCCGCCTTGCTCGTTCCGCTGCCCCCCCCCCCCTTGCTGCTGCTCTGCTGCACCCCGTACGCTGAGGGAACCTAAGCCGCGTAGAGATGATGCGCTTCCAGCTTCTGTGCCTTCGCCTGTCCGTCGCTTCTGTGTGGCCGACTCCTGTTGCTCGCTCCTGGGTCAGGATCTCCGGGAAGCTTCTCTTCCTCCCTGCTCCCCTCTCAGGTGGAGTTAGGTATGCCTTCCTCAGAGCACTCTGACTTTGCACACCGCGTGGTAATGGTCATTGTGTTGGTACGTTTGGGACGTGGCACATTTTGTTCTTATTTTATGTTCACGTTAGAGTGCTTACTGCTTAGAGCATTAGTGCTTGGGCCTTGGTCCCTGTGAGAATTTCATGGGAGCTCTGGGCCTTTCCCTTGAGTGGTGCATGTACACGCACGATTATGTGCGGTGTTGGTCCAGCCATGACTCAGGTAAGAATCCCTGATCCAGAGCGTCTCTTTCCCCCGTAGGCTTTGGCCGTCTGTCACTGTGGCTGTCCCTTCCATTTTTCTTCCTGTTTTGATGCTGGCATTTCCTTCCTGTGTCTGCTTTTTCACCCTGCATAGTTCCAGCTTTGGTGTTTTTTAATAGGCTATTCCCACCTCCGCCCTTCGAGTTCCTGTGCTCACATCACCAGCGCCCATCCTCTCAGATTAATGTTACTTAGTTCCTGGATCATTGAAAGTTTTTCTTTCCCTCCCTGCTTCTGATGGTAAATTGGGAAAGTTCTTACTTAACATCCTGTGCATACTTATCACTGTGTAATTGATATTTTTATTGAGAGGCAACAGAGAGCTCTTATGAAATGTCTCAGACTTGCATATCTAGGAGATCCAACCTATGCTTTGTGAAAAAATTATAGTAATATGGATATTTCCCAAGTTCCCAGTATAACAAAAGTGAATAACATAATAGTTTGTCAGCTTTGTCTATAGATGTGAGTTATTATCAGACCAGGCAAAACTTTCAGACATTATCTTTTAGACATTAGTGAGAAAATAATGCTATGTTTATCTCTCATACAAGAAAGTTTTTTTTCTAATTAAAGTACATTGAGAAAATAGCTGAGGTAAATAGTTAGAAATAAATTCTGCATTGAGACTATTTTTTCCTCTGTGTGTGTGTATTGTGTGTGTGTGTTTTAACTGAAGGAAAATTGACTGCTTGGTCATTTTCAGACAGTGCTCACTAATGGATGATTGCTGTGGGCACAAACGCATTTTGATTAAATTCATTTGACTATAGAAGGCTAGAGCAATGAGAAAGTGCTTCTTCAGTTCCACCTGGAAGAATTTTAAGATAACATTTAACTCGAGCACAGTGACTTTTGCCTTCCTAGGGTTTGATGATAAAGCTGTGTCGCTGTTTTTTACATCAGCTGACTAATAGATCTAGTTTGTCCAGAGCTCAATTTGCCATCTGATAATATGTTTAATGAAGCAACATATTGAATTCTTTATGCCACATTAAGGCCAGTTCTATGCATAGTGCCACTTACTTTTAAGTAATTTATTAAATACAGTCACTGCATTTGTTCTACCTACTTATTTTCACATTCTGACAAAGTAGGTTAGTATCTTAAATAATTTTCAGACTACGCTGTTCTAAAATGACAGCAAAGTAAACAGTTCCTTTTTTGTGGTATTTATAGCATCGTATCACTTGGTTTGAACAGGAAGTCATAAATCATTTTTCCAGTGCTGATTTGTAGCGTTCATGTGGAAATTTAATTTGATTTTACCTTATGGCTGCTATTCCTTGAGAAGACCAAGTGTTTTTTTGTTTTTGTTTTTTGCGGTACGCGGGCCTCTCACTGTTGCGGCCTCTCCCGTTGCAGAGCACAGGCTCTGGACGCACAGGCTCAGCGGCCATGGCTCACGGGCCCAGCCACTCCGTGGCATGTGGGATCTTCCCAGACCGGGGCATGAACCCGTGTCCCCTGCATCGGCAGGCGGACTCCCAACCACTGTGCCACCAGGGAAGCCCAGACCAAGTGTTTAATTACAAAAATAACTGAAAAAAACTTTACAGAAGTATTAGGAAATTATATTCTTAAGGTAGTCTAGAACTAACCATATTACACACTGACTGATCTTTTCTTTTAAGCTAATATTTAGAGTACCAGATCATTTTGATTCAGTCCTATGTAAGAATTTGGACTTCACTGTCTGTATGAATGATCTATAAACAGTAATACCTCTGTTCCATATCATAGGGTCAAGAGAAATATGGATTATTAAATGTAACAAAAATTACTGAAAATGGGAAAAAGGTTCGGTAAGTACACAGATCATTAATGTTCTCACATTTCATCTGATTGATATAAATAAAAACTGAATATAATTATATTCTAGTAGAAGTGATTAACAGGTTCAAAGAATTTCAAATGTGTTTTCTAATATGATGGATATAAGATTGTCAGGAAGTAGAGGAAAATTTTTCTTTGTCTTGACCTATTTCTAAAGGTAAGATTAAATTCAGAGGTGATAAGGCGGAGGATTCTGAGCAGGCATTAGCTTTATTAAAATTTTTTTCAATAAGTAATAAATGCACATGGCAAAATACAAACATACACAAAACATGTGGTCAGAAGTCAGTGACCAGCCATCAGTTTCCCTCCCCAGAGGTAACCAGTTATGTCTAGTGAGGTGTACTGTCTTCCTCCAGAGATAGAAAACAGATACATTTACATGTGCATAGATTAATTTTTTTAACACAGTCTTTTAACAGTTTATCTTGGAGATGGTGCATTTCATTGCATGTACAGCTGACACATAGTTTTTAACTGCTGCATAGTTGTATGTTGTATGGCTGCATCATAGTTTATTTAACTGTTATTTATTTGCAAGTGTGTCTATTGGTAGACATTTAGGATGTTTCCATTTTTTGCTATTACAAACAGTATTACCCTCAGTGTCTTGCACGGTTCATTTTGCAAGTATGTAGATATGCCTGTAGAACATATTTTATGAAAGTGGAATTGCTAGGCCATATGCAGTTGGACATTTTCATACAATTCCAAATTGTGCCCTAAGGCCCTCAGTCAGTTCCAACCTCAGGAGCCTTGGATTTCTCCATGCCTTTGTCCATTCAGTACGTTGTCAAACTCTTTGATCTTTGCTAATAGAGATTCGAGAGAAAATGGTGTTTTTACTTGCGTTCCTTTTTAGTGGGGTAGAGTACCACAAGCCATTTTTATTTCTTTTTTGTTGTTGTCCTCGAATTATCAGTTTATACCCTTTGTCTCTTTTTCTGTTGGGTTGTTGGTTTTTTTTGGTTAATAAATTAAGGAAATTAACTCTTTGTAAGGTAAGTTCCATTTTCCCCAGTTTTAAAAAACCGCTGAAATGCTAGGGTTTTATAGCCAAAGTGAGATCAGTCTGTTGTTTAAGAAAGAGTTTAAAATTTACATGTAGTTGAGTTTTTTAGATTTGCTTTAATTGAACTTTGTCAGATTTTGGTACTTGGAAGTTTTTCTTTTAAGTGCTTTGAAATAGCTTTACAAATACTGCAATTACCTGTTCCTGAAGCTGTTCCTTGGTAGAAGTCATGTGAATTGGATCTTTTTTTCTTTTCTCCCTTTTGGGCATATGTAGTGCAGGTAGGTCTTTGGCCACTTTCCCTGTTTTCATTGCTGTCATTTTTCCTGTGATAATTAGTTTTTTAGATTTTCTACTTACTTTGGAATGCTTTTTGGAATACTTCTCCTAAGAATATCATCCATTTCATTATATTCAAATTTATTTATATAGAGCTGAGCACAGTGGTATTTTAATTTCCTGTATTTTAGTGTTTATCAAACATTTTGTTCTGAGGACCTCTTTAAACTCTTAAAAATTATTGGTTAGTGCAAAGAACTTTTGTCTATATAGTTTATCTAGAATTATTTACTGTAAAAAATTAAAACTGAGAAATTTTAAGAATCTCTGTTAACTCTTTTAAAACTAATAACCTGTTACATGTTAACATGAATAACATCTTTTATGAAGAAAACCCCCTGTATTTTCTCATGCCGGAAACTTCCATGAGAAGCGTGGCATTGTTTTATGTTTTCAGAAATCTTTACTATTTGGCTTAATGGAAGACACCTGGATTCTCATCTCTGCTTGCAGTCGGTCTGTTGCAACATATTATTTTGGTTGAAGTATATAAAGAAAATGCTCCTTTACATAGATAAAGTTGGAAAAGGGAGGAATATTTTAATAGCCTTCTCAGATAATTGTGCGTATTTTTCTGCTACACCAAAACGCCAAAAATGTTAGTTGCAATGAAGATTCTGAAAAACTCTCCTTGAACTTTTAGTACAGTTACATTAAAATCCATGGGCCTGTGTTGCATTGTGAATGAATCTTTACCTATGCATAATTTTGTAGCATCTTGTAGGTAATTTGGAAAATACTGGTTTACTAAGTTTGCCGATTTTTCAAATGTTGGCACATTTTATTTTACAATATCAAAGAATCATAAATCATTAATATCATCATCAAAGTCACTAAGTTTTAGAATATTGTCAGCCTCACAGTGGCAGATGTGCCAAGTTTTCCAGAATTCTGCTTTCTGTTTGAAAGCTTTGTTATTGTGAACATATACTATCATTTATTTTCCTTGAAATGAAAGGCTCACTTCATTTATTTTTGAGATAATGTCTACCTGCCAAGTAGTCAAGTCTAAATAATCAGTGTATCCGTCAGTTGTTTGTTCAGGAAAAAATTGGTTCCATGAAAAAGGTGTGACTAATTCTACCTGCAACTCAATATTTGGATACTGTCATTCATTCAGTATCCAAATATTCAATATTTGTTCTGAGATACACATTCTACATTTTTTTTTATTTTGAAAATTAAACTCAAAAAGTTTATTTAAAGTGGAAATACATATATATATATTTTAAAGTGGGAATATAGTTTAGCATTTTTCAGCATAGAGAAGTTAGATATTATCTAAAGAAATATAAGATGGAATATAAAATAAATTTACCAATGAAAATAAATCCTTCCAAAATATCTTGAGGTCCACACAAAACAAAATAATAAAATAAAATGAAAATATAATAAAATGATGACAGAACAGATACCAAACATATGTGTCGTATCAGTATAAATAAATGTAAATGCACTATATTCATTCGTTGAAAGAAAAAGGTGCTCAGACTGGAACACAAAGCAAAACCCAGTTCAATATTACATACAAAAGAGACATCTGAAAAACGATTCAGAAAAGTTAAAACAAATAACACATATCAAAGGCATAAAAAAGTAAAGCAGGAATAGGGATCTTAATAGCAGACAGGTTCAACTCAGGGAGAAGGCACTAAGCATCTTTAAAATGATAAAGCACTGTGGATCAATCCACAGTGAAGATCTCATCATTAGAAATAGCCATTCACTGAGTAAGTGATGTTAATGACCATAAGCAAAACAACAGGAAATAAAAGGAAAAATAGAGATTCAGTAGGAGTAAACTTTATTTCACTTTTCAAGTTCAAGTGGACATAAAAAGTCGTAAAATAATCAAGTAGGTCAAATTGGTAGATATTAAATTCTACATTCTGAATATGGAGAATAAACCTTCTTTTGAGTGCCTATAAAGTTTTCACGAAACTGGCCATATGTTTGGCTGTAAGGCGAGCCTTAATAAATTCCTGTGGAAGATACATTTGACGTTCGTTTTAGCCTGCCAGCAATTAAATTGCCTTATAACGTAAACACTGGTTACCTCTGGAGAGGCGGTTGAAGGAGAAGAAAGGGGGCCTTTTTCTGTATACATTTCTACGTTCAGAGTTTTGATATAGTTTGTGTGTTGATTCTGTAATTTAGGAAAGATTTTTTGAAAGCCTCATTTTAGTAGTAGTAACCTTAGTTATCAACCAGCATGTAATTTATACGATCTACCGCTTACCTGGTATAGCCTTATTAAGGGAAGGAAGATAACTAAGAGATATAAAACAATCTGTATCTACAGAGAATTACGTAAGATGAGCATGTTTGTCGAATTTTTAATTGTGAATAAGAATTCTTGCCAAATGCAGTGTGCAGTTCATGTGACTCTAAATTAGTGTCCTTGATCACAGATGTGCTGGATTACCCCCATGTGCACATAGTTAGGTGTGTGGTTATTCTGATAACTTACATCTCTCCTTGACCTCATTAGTTTTGGGACCATAAAATGATTGTAATTTCCATTAGAATTATATCCCCAGTAAAAACAATTGGAATGTCAGTATGATTGTACATTGTGGACAACATTGATAACAGCTAAGTAGGTTTTAAGTTTTTAAATTTGGGGGGGAAAACTGGATACGGAGCTTTAATTGGCCGTCTTTATCATTACAGAAAGAACTGGTTGTCTTCTTGGGCCGTGTTGCAGGGTTCATCTTTACTGTTTACCAAAACTCAAGGAAGTAGCACAAGTTGGGCAAGTATTTCTTTTCTTTGGAGGCTTTCTACATTTAAATTACGTGGAAGGTGTTGCACCTGAACTTCACAAAGTATTCCAGAGTCCTCCCAGCTACCGCTAGCTTGCAAATAACAGTAAATGAGGTTTTCTTAGTTAAAGATGCATTTTGACTCACAAGAGAAAGAAAAGGGCTACTTAGAAAAGTCTGACTCATATTGTTAAAACCAACCAATTATATTTTATGCATTGAACTGAAAGGTGACCTTACTACTTGGGCATTAGAGAACATATATTTCTTGGTCTGTTTTCAGGATGCCAAAGCTTTCCTGTGTCTGTGACTTGGCTCTTTCAGATATTTAGTCAGAAAATAAGCAGTCATGTGACAAGCCCCACCTTGAATTGTGATCTGACCCTTGGATACTAGTCAGGTTTCCATGTCTATATATGACATCAGCCAGCTTTGAGAAGAAAAAGAAATGTCACCATTACCTGTGGGACTTTGAAGCTTTTTGTATATTTGAGTGTTTACTATCGCTACTCCTTGGTTATTTGTAACACAAATACCAAAAATTATAATTTGTGACCTATCATAATAGCTAACATTTTTTGAATGCTGAAAATATATTAGGTACTGTTCTAAGTGTAGAGGATGGTATATATATTATCCTCTTAACTCTGGGAGAGTACTGTTTATCATTCCCTCTCCCCCTGTTGGAGATGAGAAAATGAAGTATAAAACAGTTCAGTGCCTCGCTCAAGGTCTTACAGCTACTAAGTGACAGATCTGGGTACCATTTTGGCTCCAGAGTCCATGCTCTGGGTATTTCCAAAAAGGTTTTAAAATGAAATTAATCTAATGTTTTTAGTCTGCTTTATATCCTGCCTTAACCAGTGTTTCTTACACTTACGGAGTTGATTTAAAATTAACAGGACCTATGGACTTTACGTTTGATAAAAGAGAAATCCATGTGTAAAATTCAAGCAAATTTTAGTCCTCTGCGTTTACAGTGCAGCCATGTAACATTGTTCTGAGCCAGGAGTGCCACAGAGCGTATTAGTCCTCAAATACTCTGCTATGGCAACCCCCCAGATCTGCTGGATTGAGCATGAATGTGAACTTTCTGGAATGTTTCTTCTCTTTTGCTTCACTGATGCTTTGATTTGCTCTCTGGTCAGCCAGTACAGTGGAACTGACCTGTGATATGCTTTCCAGATTAAGACTGAAATTTTTGTTTGACTTGTCTTAAAGTAAATTGATAATTATTTCTCCTTTTTCCCCTGAGGTGAAGCATATGATACTTTTTTGTTTATATTAATGCATTTCTAGAAGAAGATGCAGTTATTTCTTCTTCCTACTTGTGGCTCAACTTTTATTTGACACTGAGTGAAGTGAATGAAAGAAAAGGAATGGAGAAGCAATTAGAGATTAAAATAACAAAAAAGTTCCTGAAGAAAGCTGGATAATGGTCATTTATTTGATAATTACTGACCCCTAAAGATTGAAGGTTGTGGTATATACAGATAAAGCAAGTACATAGATCATTGTGGTAAGTGAGGCATCGTTGAGGTAGGCAGATATGCATGTGATTTAAAGAAAATGAAATTAAAAAAAAAATTGAAGATGTTAAGTGAATACCCTGGCACAGAACCATTAGTACAGTCTGGTTGCATTTTATGAAGGTCTCTTGGGGACCTTACATAATTCAGAACTCATGATTAAAACTAACGCCGACAGAGGGTGTGGGGTATTTCTGTTTATCAGCTGAAGTTGTGTTATAGCATTACCATGTGGTAATAGCAGAAGCGTAGCCTAAAATTCACTGAGCTAGCCAATTTTGAAATTGAAGAATTCTTAATGGAGTTTTAACTTTAGAGATTCACTCTTTGAATTTTTGCCTTTAAATGAAATTTTATTAATATGTTGTTAATAATACGGTACATTATGGTAATCATTTCAGGTTGGTATAATTAAATAAAACATAGTCACACGGTGTTTTATAGTCTTAAAAACTAAACAGATATGATAAAATGCTTGGCTGTACAGTCAATTCTTAATTTTTATTTTATGGCTAATTAAAAAATCTCAGACTGCCTTGCTTTTTCTTCCCATATGTAACACATATTAAGGGAACGAAAACTAATTTAAGTGGCCTAAGTAAAAGCTAGTAAGATTATTCAAATAAAAAGCATGTAAGTGTGTGTAATATATTTTGGCATATACAACACTCATGAATATTAAAAACTGATGAAATATGCAAGATGCTTCTTAATTAACCCAGTAATTAGGATTGTTCAAAAAGGGTTTGAAAGAATCCTAGCTTTATTTCCCTGCTCGGTCACCAGCTAGATCTTCCGTAGGTAAAATGTTACCCTGTTTATACAGTGAAATCACACCTAACCTGAGGCTAACACATAAGCCCAAAGGACAAAAATCACCTGTAGTGAAAATTTCCCTTGAGTGTCTCTCGGGAAGATGCTGTGAGAAGTCAGTCTCTCGCAGAGCCAGTTTTTTCCTTTGATGTTAGAAGAGATTGCTTTTCCTTCAGTTGGGTTCAGATGGTTTGTTCCGGGGCCATGCTGGAGAAGTATGGTTCTTTACAGATTAGTGTCACACTTGGTGCAAAAACCTATACCGAGATCCCCTGGAAGAAACAGCCAGTTCAGATCTTCCAGTTTACTCCAGGGCATGTACTCATCGACGGGACGCTGAGTAAATCCATCCATACATTGGAAGCTCTGTTTTTAGAAAACCATTCATGCTTCGTGTTTATTTTTGGTTTCACGGGTAGTAAAAACTGAGTAAATGAAATGCGCATATGCCACACGCAGCCCCGCTGTAAGATGATTTTACACCAGTGCTGTACCATCCAGAAGCCACCGAGCCTTTCCTTCTCCTCGGGATAGGTAGACGCCACTTGTTTTCCGGAAAATATTAGTTATCTCCCGGGTTGTTGTATCAGTAACTTAAATTATACTTTCTCTTTTCTTACTTCCTTCACCTCATTTGTTCAGCAGACATAAAAGCCTGCTCTGTTCTGGGCCTGGTGTTAGGCTTCGGGGTTCAGAAGTGAGTGACCCCCGTCTTCAGAGCTTACACTGTAACAGGGGGACCAGCACGTGCACAGTCACAAGACGACACGACATACACTGTGTTCACTGCAGATTTAAATACTCATATTCCTTGAGTATTTCAAAAGTCACCCCACAGATATTGGTAGTTGTTCAAATTCATTTATACGATGCTTTCAAATTTCTAAAAACAGTGGCTTCTTTGGACCAGATAATACTTTGTTGTGGGGACTGTCTTATGCATTGGGGGGTTCAGCAGGTAACAGCAGCACCCCACCTCCAACTGAAAGTGTCTCCAGACATTGCCAGATGTTCCCAAGTGGCAGAATCGCCTCTGGTTGAGCTCCACTGTCCTAGAGGACGGGGAGGGCAAGCTGGGTGGCAGGGCCTCTCCCGAGAGAGGACGCGGACAGGGACCAGAGGACAGGGACCAGAAGACAAGGCCCGCAGGCCATAGGAGGGGCTCAGGGACTCCTCTGCATTCCCCCAAGGCTTCCATTGTGAGTATACGGGAGAACAAGTTAGCTTAAAGTAAGTTGTATAAAGCATTCATCTTAAAAATAAAACATGAATTTATAGAATAAATTCAGAAGTCAGAAAATACTCTGAGATAAATTCTAGGGCCTTTGAAAAATATTTTGGAGATGCAGCTTGGCCTGTGTTACCTGCTTACGGAGTCCTGTTTTTGTCCTCTCTGGTTCCGTTATGGTTTTCTCTTGTACGTCATTTTGCCATTGTGCACTGTAATGACATCGTCATTTTCTTCCCTTTTCCCATCAAGTCATTCTGCCGGCAGGGCTCAGTCTCTGAGCTCCTGCTCTCGCTGCTTTCTTCTTGGACAAACTCTGTCAGCCGCCGGCCTGCTGTCGCATATGTAAAATCTGCTCCCGTGTCCGCTGTCACTGTATGTTTTCTTGTTGCATGTCCTTTGCCACGGTCGTTCTGTTTTCTTTGCCATGAATGTATTGGAGCGATGATTACAGTAGAGAAAAGCAGGACTAGATTTTGAGAAATAATGGGTAACAAACCCGAAATTTTGCCAACCACATTGAAGCATTTTTATAGCATTCCATGTTATGTGATTGTATTGATATTTGTATTTGGTTGCTATAACTTATTTGGTTGGCTACTTATATCTTACCTTATAGTTAACTATCTACAGAACATGTCATGATGACAAGTTAAATTAAGTTGATTTCTATCATTTTGTTAAATGTGTCCATTTAAGTTTTGTGACTTTTGAGATATATCAAATTTGCTCAGAAAGTTATCTGTGCCCATCATAGCTTTATGATTAATTACATGTCTTTTGAATGACAAAAGGTACTAAGGAAGGCAAAGGCTTTGTAGAATTGTTGAAATTTTTGTTGTGAATTTTATTATGATGCCACTAATAAAATTCCATGAAATACCCTAAATTTTGTTTTGATTCCACTAATAAATTCAATATAACATCCTAAGTTTTGTTTAGTTATAACAAGTATATTATTTAAGTCCACACTGAAAAGATGAAGTAAACGGGAACAGATGAAGTCAAACCGTTTTTTAAATGTGAAACTACGAAGTAGTCATTAATGTTATGAATAGCGGTAAGTTATCACAGGATTGGGGGGTAAGATCCATTTCCAATGACAAACATAATTTGAAAATATTTTAGCAAATGAAATTTCCTGTAACAAATCTTTATGACCTTAAAGATTACAATTCATCAGCTCTTAAAGATTTTAAAACCCCCAAACCCTACACTAACATAGGAATTCTATTTTCTATTCTCAGTTAACAGACTAAACAGAAATTTAAGTTATGATGGCAAGATACAGAGTAGGTCTATATTTAACATAAATTTTCTGATATTTTCTAATCTTTTCCTTGTCTGGTTAACAAAATATAATAGTTAAGTGCTGCTTCTTCTCAAACCACCCATGTCAACTGTTTTCCTCTTCTGTTCACGGTTCCTCATTAAATTGCTGAGGCTTTAGAGCACCTGGCTCTAGTTTTTATTTCTAACAAAGGCTGAATAGAAGAACATGGGGCTTAGGATGTTGTTTTTACAAGTTATTGTTAGTTGTTGACAACATAAATAGTTGATAAGAAAATAACCCTTGAAAGCACGAAATCAGGTTTAGAGAATATTTATTAGGTGGAAAAGAACTTGTTTTTCTGCCAGATATTATTTATACGTATATAAGAATATCGCCTTTTGAACACATCATTTTACCTAGTCATAGATATTTAGAATAAATTCCAAAATATAGAATTGTTGAGCCAAAGGATACATGTCTTTATAAATTTGTAAATACCGTATGAGCAGCTTTTCTTCTCTAGGAGTTCTGATCTATATCCTGCTTGCAAATGAGGGCCTGTTACTCTGTAGCCTCACCAATGCAGTTTTTCATCGAACTTTTTTTGTTGTTTTTGCACTAATGGGTGAAAAAAGATTTTACTATGGCTTTATTTTGTATTTTTCTTATAATGATGGAGGTTGAGCCATTTTGTTTCCTTTTCTATGAACTATATATAATCATGTCTTACATTTTTCAATTTCAATTTAAAGTAGGAATTGTTATTTTATAATACGAAAAGAGAAGAGGAATTTGAGGTGACCACCTTTTTGATTTATTGTTAACAATATAAAATTGGCCGTATTCTTTTTGGATACACACATGTACATGAATATAACATAAAGGTTTTTCCTTTTTTCTAAAACGAAGTTTGGGAGTAATCAGTCCAAACCAGAGTTCACGGTGGACCTTAAGGGGGCAACGATTGAGATGGCTTCAAAGGATAAATCCAGCAAAAAGAATGTATTTGAGGTAATAAATTATTCTCTGAGTATAATCCACATTCTTAACCATAGTAGCTTCATGTTCTGTTTTGAGTTATTTCGGGAAATGCTCTTTCAGTGTGACTAGTTGAGGCAAAGTTAGTCATTAAGTTACTTTGATTCATAATTTAAGGAAAAAAGCTGGTGTAAAGATCTGGCTTCATTTGCAGAAGTCACTGGATCTCCGAAGATGTATTACAAGCCTTTGTTCCACAAGTCGTGCCTTTCCCCAGCAACAATAAAAGGGTGTGGTTCCCTTTGCCTACCAAATCTAATATTAAAAAACAAATTAAAACTTTCCTATTTGCCATTAAAAGCCCTCCGCGGTAATGCACGATCCTGTATCAGTTACTTATTGCTGCCTAACAGACCATCCCCAAACTTAGTAGCCTGAGGAAAGAACCGTTTTGCTTGTTTGGTTTGGCCTGTGCAGAGCTGAATGGTTCTTCTGGTCGCACCTGGGTCCAGTCACCCGGCTTCAGTCATCCAGTGGCCTGACTGGGGCTGGACGGTCTAGTTCCCCCCTCCGGGTTGGTGCCAGCTGTTGGCTGGGCTCCCGGTCACCATCTCTCCTCCTCAAGGAGGTGACCCCAGGCTTCTTCACATGTCAGCGTTCCGGGGGGGCCAGAGTGGGAGCCGCAAGGCTTCTTGGGGACCAGATGTAAGAGCCAAACAGCAGTGTGTTCTGTGGCTTAAAGCACGGCCCCCCCGCTGGTGGAGGGGCAGCAACACTGCACAGGGCTGCATATGCAGAGGGCAGAGGGCGCTCGGACTGTCTTTGCAAAGAATCTCTCCTGTCTCAGGGCTTTCCTACTTGTCGTCTAGGCAGATTAGAACAGTTGATATTTCCCAAGTGGAACCCGGGTTTTCCTGTCTTGATGGTTTTCGCTCCTGATGGATCTGCCTTTAATACCAACGGTTGCTAGTCTCTCCTTGTCAAATGTTCCCTCTCTTCCAAGACCCACAAGAAACATTACCATAGCACAGATGCTGCTGCTCTGTGCTTTTAATGTAGCGCTTGTTCTCATGCACCTGGGGCTTTCCTCATCTGTAAATTATTCCCCCGCTAGATTATTAAAAAAATTTTCTTTGCAAGCAAAGAGACTGCATGCTTTTCCTTACTTTTACAAAGTGAGACCCTCTAACAGTATCTTGGCCCACTTTCTAGAAGAAATGCAGGAAAGGAAGTCACTGTTACCTGAGGTAGCCTTGTTTCATTCCAGAATGAAGAAGGTCCCATGGTCAAATAAATTTGGGAGAAAGTATATATTTTATTCCTCTGTTAGGAAGTCACGGTGCACCCTGGAATAGCAAAACTCTGAGAAGTCTTGAAGGATAGAGTCTTGTTTAGCTCTTTTCAATCTAGCACTTCCCAAATTAACATCACATAATGAGTTCTTTATTTTTTTGAGGAATGCCTTTTAAAACATTACTTCAGGAGCTGTTTGAGGAATGTATCTCAGAATGTTGTTTGGGAAACATTGCCATATGTTCCTCTAGGAAAAAAGAAAATCAGACACTTACCAAACAGAAAATAGAAGGAATGATTTCTATAAATACCTCAAAATTCTTCCTCAGTCAGGTGTGAGAAACTTTGAACCCAGGAGATCATACATAAATGGGTTATTGCGTTCATGTAGAATCATATATCGTGTCCTTACTTTAGTTAGTTCATGATTTTACAATTTAGTGATGTTTCTGTCCAGAAGGCTTGTGATGTATAATTTCCTATTAAATAGTCAATATTGAAAGTCTAACTCTTGTATATTCTCTTTCTCTATATATTTTTTGTTATTAACCAGAGAGAGAAATTCTCAAACTTATGTTAAAATATTATAGATTTTATTTCTTAACAAATTATGTTTCAATTCTCATTTAAAATGCACAGCGTAGGTACTTGAACTTATTTTTTAATGATAAAGTATTCTAGATTCCAGCAAGTTTTATGTTGTTTGTGTGACGGAGTTTGGGATCCTAAATTATTAGATTTTCATTGAGAATTTACTGTGAGAAAAACGTCATGTTTTATAAAATTATCCAGCTGGTATTCTTTTATACTAAAATAAAAGATAATTCCATCACTGTGGAGTACTGTAACCTTTCCACCATTAATATGATATATGGCATCCAATCTTCTGGTGGTTTTGTAGACTTTGAATTAAATGTATTTATTTACTTCATTGAAAGCACTAACCGTGCTTTTTTTTTTTTTCCTTCTTATCTCTAAAGCTGAAAACCCGTCAAGGGACCGAACTGCTGATTCAGTCTGATAATGATGCTGTTATCAATGAGTGGTTTAAAGTTCTTAGTAGCACTATCAGTAATCAGGTATGTGTTTGACTCAGGTAAATGTTTTTTTAACTTTAGAGCTGCTTCTCTTGTTTTGTTTTTTGGCTTTCTAACTGGTTATTATATATCTAGTTTCCAATTTATATTAAAAAATACTTTTAAAAAATACATATTTTGAAAGAGGTAGGAAAGACAGTGATTAGTTTAGCAATTCCCAGGGGCTGATGAGTGATTTAACATTGGCATTTATAGGATTTTGCCACCAGTAGATTTCACATAACTTTCACATGAGGCATTGGTTCAAAAAGAAAATAGCTCAGGAGGTAGGGACGGTCTAACTGTGCCTAGTATGTAGTATTTATTCATGGAGTGAATGCTTTGGAAATCATCCTATTTGGTGGAAACAGATCCTGAGCAAAATGGTGAGATGCATGAAGCTGTCGTCTTGTCATTTGTACTTTTTCTTTCCTAGTGACCTTTCTACTCAGAGTACCCTCATGTTCCTGGAAAATTTCTTCTCATGTGTATTACAACCAAAAAGAACCTCGCATTTATATTCTGAAGCTGTGTTTGTAAGAGCAGTGATAACCAACCAGAAGCTGTACTTTCTTAGGCTGTACTCTTACCCCTTCACCATATGGGGACATGGTTCCTGATTAAGGATCATGTATCAGTGACAGAAGTGAAATGAAAGTGAATACTTACGGGAGTATGTAATACAGGTTTTAAACTAAATGGAGACAAAAAAAGTTTGGGAATCACTGGCTTTAGTGGAGATGGAGATGTCTTTCAGAGACTTTATAGGTGACGCTTCATTATTAATAAGGTTTGTGATTGTATCAAGGTGTTCTCCTTCTGTGAGTCTCAGTTTTTCTACTTAAAAAAAATAGAGAGATTGCACTGGATTGTCTCCAAGTATCCTTTTAAGCTCCAAAATTTTATGATTCACCCAGTTCAAATCACCCAGATTTGGAATCTGAGTATTCTTTAACTCTTCCGCCTCCAACTTTTACCTCTTCTAGCAAATTATTTACCAATCTAGATGTGAATTCTTCCTTTGCAGTTTGTAATACTGTGTGATGTTTCTGAACCTTGTCCCTTTCTTTCCATTTATTCCTGAAACCATGGGCAGGCCTTTAAATGTTGATATTAAGAGTAACCTCCTAAACAGTTTTCCTTATTTCATCTCATCCCCCACCAATGCATTGTTAATGCCACTACTGTATGAAACTTCCTGATGTCACTTTTATAATCCTCCCCTGCACAGAAACCTTACGTGACTCCTATTAGAATTCAGCAACCTGAGCCCAGTCTTTTCAAATGTACCTTCTCCTCTACCCAGTACGGACTTGCAGGTCTAGTCACTGTAATGTGCTCGCTACCCCTTGAAAGCAAGGGTGGCCGCGTCCATCTCACACACATGTGAGTGCCTTACGCACTGGGGTATAGCAGCGTGCAACCGGATGCTCACCTAATGCGTGGAGCTTACAGTCAAAGACAGAAGGTTACTGAGGACAGACAACTGAACAGTTCATATAATGAACTATAAAAACCCTGATTAAGTAGGGGCTAATCTAGTGTAGGGATCAAGGGAGGCCTTGCAGAGAAAGTGGCTTTTTAAATTAAGGCCTAAGGGTTCAGGGAATAAGCCAACTGAAAAGAGAGGAACATATAATTGACTCTAAAAATTTTAAATGTGTACTGTTTACAAAGTGGCAAAAGATACTGAGGGCAAAGAGATGGGCAAGATTACAAAACTTTATCAAGAGACATTGACAGAAACTTAAATGAGAAGTATGTCCATGGATTAAAAAATTCAATTATGTAAAGATATAATATTCTTCCAAATGGCTTATAAATTTGTAGGTTTGAGATTTTTGAATCTCATTCAAAATCCCAGTAGGTTTTCTGGGGCAACTTGACAAACTTATTCTAAAATTCATATAGAAATGCAAAGGGCTAAGAATATGCAAGACACCTTTGAAGAAGACTTGCTGTAGCATATGTCAGGCAGGACCTTATAAAGCTGTGTATCCATAATGGGATAGATATACAGACCTGTGGAACAGAATAAGGAGCCTGGAGACAGACCCACGTACCTTTGGACACTCTGTGCCAGGTAGAGCACGTGCTGGGTCAGCTGGATGTCTGAGAAGATGGAGCCTTTCCTTACACTGTGCACAAAAATAAACTCTGGGTGGAGAGAGGACCTCAGAGTAAAAGGCAGAGCAGTGTTTTTAGCTTTGAGAATTCAGTCTGCTTTTTAACTTGTAAAAGTGACCGTAGTTAGGCTGTAAATGAGTTCTAGGATTTCTTTCAATTCCTGATATCCGTAGGTCTGTGAGTAATGAGTGATGTCAATTAACTTGACACAAAGTGCAATTTTAAAAGATTGTTGGTGTGAAGCAGTTAAGGTACCATTGCTAGTTAGCTTTATCTGTCCTATCATCAACAATGTACCATCATCCTGTTCTATCACCACAGATTATATAGCCCAACCTTTTAACTGTTATTACTTGTCGCTTGATCAAAATGTGGCAAGATAGCATCACCATCAGTACAAGCGCATTATCCTTGTGAATTATCAATAATTTTTTCTTTATCGAAATTCAGTTAATGCCATCATTGGGGGTAGGGGGAAGAGTATTTTTAAAGATTTATCAAATAGCTAAATCATATATCGTATATACTAATTGGTTCCCTAAAATCATTTGGAAGAGTTGACTACTGATCATTCTGAGAATTACATCTAAAGTAATAGCAAAAGTAATATGTGTTTGGAAAATCTCTAACCAACAGACAGTAGAACCCGATGAAGCGATTGAGGAGGACGTACCAGATTCACCAGGAATAGAAAAGCACGATAAAGAAAAGGACCATAAGGATCTGAAGAAATCGCGTTGTAAGTTTTCTTTCCCGGTGTTGCTAGTGGTTTGAGTGAGCTTTTTCTCTTAGCAAAGGTTTAGAGTAAATATATGAAAGCTGAGTGGACTCTCCAGTGTTGCAAGACTTCTAAGATTCAGGAGTTGCGGTCTCAGTGGTTCAGTGTTCTCTCTCCTCGTTAACTCATAATCTTTTTTTTTTTTTTTTTTGCGGTACTCGGGCCTCTCACTGTTGTGGCCTCTCCTGTTGCGGAGCACAGGCTCCGGATGTGCAGGCTCAGTGGCCATGGCTCACGGGCCCAGCCGCTCCGTGGCATGTGGGATCTTCCCGGACCGGGGCACGAACCCGCGTCCCCTGCATCGGCAGGCGGACTCCCAACCACTGCGCCACCAGGGAAGCCCAACTCATCATCACTTTTCAGCCTAATCGTATGCACCCCGATGGAATCACATTAATTTTAAGATGTTATGATACCCTTGCAAGAGAAAAAAAATGCGCACAACAGAATGCGCTTGTGTTGAGGCCTCTAGGAAGCTGAACTTCATTGATTGGAAAATATATAATTACTGTTTAAGATTCTAGATAGACCCTTAGACATTAAGAAGTCAGAAGTCACGGGGTATGTACCATAGTTCCCTGTTGGATGCCAGGCAGCCGCCTCTAGACTGGGCTATGTCTGTGCATTTAATCTCCAGACCACATATTATGTTACAGGACCAGAGAAACGCCAGCGGTTGTAAGGATTGCATTTTCTTTTCTTTCCTTTTTTTTGGCCACTCCATGCCGCATGAGGCATCTTAGATGGAACCCGTGCCCCCTGCAGTGGAAGCACGGGAGTCCTAACCACGGGACCGCCAGGGAAGTCCCAAGGATTGCATTTTCTAACACAGGCCTCTTGTGAATTATGTGCTTTAAATAGGCCATTACCCGTGACTTGAACCTGCTTAAATCTATTTTAACAAATCCACATTTAACTGAGAAATTTTTGGTCTTCACATTAACTGAATGGTTAGAAAATCAGTTCTCCTTTTTTTCTCCCACATTCTTATGAAGTTTAGGCCTGTTACTGACACTGTCACTGTATAATAGTGTAAACCACGAAACTTTTATTGTTTTAATTCTTTACTAATATATTGTTTGTGCTCTCAACTTTCTTCAAATATGGTTATTTTCAAGAAATTTACTTCCTGAATTTTTATTATTGTAACCCAAAGATAAATCAGGTCTGCAGGCCATGTGGAAATCCAGGTGGTCCCATCCTTAGCTCGGAGTAGAGATAGTTATGATGAGTCTTAGCTTGAAGTACAAATAGTTGTGATGGATATTTATACATATATATCCCCTGACTCCTAGTTCAGTGAGTATGGGGAAGGGTAGGGATTTTGTTTATGTTTTATGGGTTGGTTACTTTATTTTTTGCTGGTCATTTTACCGTCTAAACCTGATGGAGAGTCCAAGACTGTATCATTTGTGAAATAATGAATATAAATTAGAATGACTTACAAATGTCTTGGCACATATACTAAAGAAGGCACAGTTTGCGGTCAGTGTTTAGTGATAAAAATGAAATGTTTCATTTGGTTTGTCACTTTGAAATTGTGTTAGTGTTTGATTCTTCATGTGTTACTCTTAAACCGTATTAAAGTTAGAAAAACTGAATTTATATACTGTGATTTTTTATATATGAGATTAATATGTTTTGAGTACTAGGTGGAAAAATTTTCATCAAAAAAGCCTTTATTTTATAAAATGCTTAATATCTATCTGTCTTAAGCCACGAAAGTATCTAGCATAGATTCTTCAGAACAGAAAAAAACCAAGAAAAACTTAAAGAAATTTCTTACACGACGCCCCACTTTGCAAGCTGTTCGTGAAAAAGGTTATATTAAAGGTAGGTAGAAATGATGTTTATAATAATGAACTTTGGCCTAAATCGGAAGTAAGACATTTTACATTAAAAGCTGAAAATTTTCCAAACAGTAAAAATGTCTCATTCTTTATTCATAAAGTTATCAGGTTCAGTGATTAAAATACATTTGAGTAATTAAAATTGATTTTTTAATGCACATGAAGAGTTTATTTTAACTAAAGCATCAAACAGACATAAATACCAAATTAGCTTTTTAGAAACCCTGTACCAGAGGAGCTACATGGATGTGATGGGGTGGCGTGGGAGATTTTCAGAATGACAGATTTTTAGTTTTGAGATGCACAGATCAGAAGAAATTTCAGGTAATCACTAGCTGTAGAAAGAAAAGATAATGTACAATTTTATTCTTGATGGTTTGCCTTCAGTTCTCATTTAAGGTAATTTTAAAATTAGGATAAAGTGTTTTTTTCTAACTAATTTTTACATTTTATTTTCATGTATAAGAACCATAATGTACTAACAGAATATTTTCTTAATAGGAAAGTATTCTTTAAAATCACATATACTTGTATATATATACCTTTAGTTTTTACAAGCATGTTTAATTCCAAAGATAAAATTTTCTAACACATGACTCAAAACAGAGACATTTGTTCATAATAAAACTATAGGAAAAGGTAACATAATTTATACCATATATATTAGAGCTGTCTTTGATTATGAAGTTTCTAACAAAGACCATTGCAGAAACATCTGTTATGCAAAGCATCTAGATTAAAATACACAAATGAGTTTCATTAAAAAGCTATTTAAAACTTCTAGGAAGAGTTCAGCTAATTAAGTGATTCAGATTAGCAGCCTTAAAGAGTTAAGGGTAAGCAGGCACCCCCAGATGATGCACGTGAATTTAGCATGTTGAGCTTAGAACCTTCAAAAAAGCCTCACAAATAAATGGATAGAAACTGCTGCTCATTCTTCGTCAGACCTTTTCAATGAGAAATACAAACTTGCCACTTTCTGATGTTGTTCATCCACTTCAAATACTGTATTTTATTTGTTTTCCTGAATATTTAGCACTAATGTGGAATTTCAAAACTGTTGGGTTGAAAGATTACTAGAACGGACTTTGATATATTTTGTGAAATCAGATGTTGGCACACGATGGGCATGTGTTTTTTTTTTTGTTTTTTTGAATTTTATTTTATTTTTTTATACAGCAGGTTTTTATTAGTTATCCATTTTATACATATTAGTGTATATATGTCAATCCCAATCTGATGGGCATGTGTTTTTTTTTTTTTTTTTTGCGGTACGCGGGCCTGTCACTGCTGTGGCCTCTCACGTTGCGGAGCACAGGCTCCGGACGCGCAGGCTCAGCGGCCATGGCTCACGGGCCCAGCCGCTCCGCGGCATGTGGGATCCTCTCGGACTGGGGCACGAACCCGTGTCCCCTGCATCGGCAGGCGGACTCCCAACCACTGCGCCACCAGGGAAGCCCAGATGGGCACGTTTTAATAGTTTAAAAAATATTTGAGTATTTGCTAAGTGGTGGACTTGAGCCTCAGTGCTGGGAATAACTATTGGCATTCAAGAATGAGAGGGTCCCTGCCCGCATGAAACTTCTATAAAGATGAGAGACAGACAAGGTAATTTAGAATAATGGTGACTTACCTGAAGAATCTGACATAGTGATAAAACAGAGAGTGACTGGAATTGGGCTGCCTTAGGATGGTCAGAGGGTTCTTAAAAGGAGGTGGCATTTTAGCTGAGACCAGGAGTGGTGAGAAGGAGCTCCCTTTGGGGGAAGGTTGATCTCCGCACAGGAGGGGAAGGTAAGAAGGGAGCCAGGCAGGAATGAAGGAGGGTGTTCTTGGAGCTTGGAGTCGGAAGAGGTAGGCGAGTGCAGATCAGACAGGCGTGCGTTGTGGTGAAAGTGTCTGCATGCAGGGGTATCTTCTGTTGCACTGTGAATCATTTAGCCATTTTGTGAACTAAAGTTTAGCAAGGTGACTCATTTCTTGACATCTCTTTCAGATCAGGTATTTGGAGCCAATCTTGCTAATCTGTGTCAGAGAGAGAATGGCACCGTGCCAAAATTTGTGAAATTGTGCATTGAACATGTTGAGCAATATGGTAAGAAAATGAATTTTTTTTAAAGTTAAGCACACCACCCATTGTTTTGCCATCAAAATCTCTAGGATTTTTATGATTTTGAGTGTTGCAACCAAAAGTTCTTTATAGTCATAAGTTGTCAAGAAAAGCATCTTTTTTGCAAAAAAACATTTTTTTTGCATTGTTTCAAATTAAGGCCTTTGCAGTCATCTATTGCATGTTCAGTACTTAGGGTTGATTCAGCGTATGGTATTCCTTGAAGCCATTGGGAGTTGTTGGCATTTGCTTAAAATGGACGTGGTGATTGTGAAACTGTGTTTATTAAGAAATGATCCAGCAGTGTAAGAGACAGGAGGAGATAGTGTTTACTTACTAAGGGGAAGTTTCTTCTGTTTATAATAAAAATGAGATGACATTCCCAAACTGCTAAATCAACTCTAAAGTGTGCAAATAGACAAATCCTCTTTATGTCATTTCCTGTACTTCTGAAGACTTAAACTAATTTCTGTTTTGGTTAATTTTAACATGTTTATAATATTTATACTAGCTTTTAAAATAACAGTATCTTGACTGCAGTCCCATTAACTTATATCAGTATATCATCAAAAATATCTTGTGTAATTAAAATATTTGCATAAAATGTAATTTCTGCTAGTCACAGGTCTCTGACTCTCAGCCTGACAATAGAGACGCCATGCTCCTTGGCTTTACTGGAACTTAAATGAGTAGCACATTAGATAGTGTTAAGTGTGTGCATCATTATCATTTAATGAATATATGAATTTTTGGGCTTCATTGCGTGAATTTCAAATGATTCTGTTTCATATGTAAAAGAAATTAATAACTATCAAATTATCTGTTCTTATAGAACCATTATTTTAGCTGCTGGCTTGTATTAAGTTTATTTATTACAAGCACTTAATATGACAAGCACTTTGATTCAGAGAGCACCTTAATATGTACATTTACACTCTCAAGTGACGTGCCGAGAAACGGGTGGGCTGATTTTGTCTACTGGCTTCCTTTACTCTTTGAATTATCTTCAGGTGTTTGCCGAAGTTTATCTTAAATTGCTAGTGTTTCAAGTTTGAGATGATTTCCTTGAGATGGTGATCCACGGTCTGCATGATAAAGTAGACTTGTTGCTGTTTACCAGACGATGCAGAGCGAATCCCCACCCCCCTCTCACTGCCAAGCATCTATAAAAAGCCATTTAGAGGAAAAGAGTAATTTTATTTTAGGCTAATGTTAATAAATAAGAATTCTAAAACATGAAAGCATCTTTAGAAGACGCCAACAAGAACTTTAAACATAAAATTATTGTTATTTGTCTCTTAGGGTTGGATGTTGATGGGATTTATAGAGTTAGTGGCAACCTTGCAGTGATCCAGAAGCTGAGGTTTACAGTCAATCATGGTAAGATCATGTATTGTTATATACAGAATAAATAACTCACAACTGTTAGAATTGGTTTAAAATAATTTCAGAAACTTTCCCGTTCCTACTGTTTTCCAGATGAGAAATTGGACTTGAAGGATAGTAAATGGGAAGATATTCATGTCATCACTGGAGCACTGAAAATGTTTTTTCGAGAATTACCAGAACCTCTCTTTACATTTAATCATTTTAATGATTTTGTTAATGCAATTAGTAAGTATGTAATTAACTCCACTCGGTTTTTTCCCTAGATGTTGAAAACCCTCTGTAGCTGCTACAACACTGCTTGATATTTTAAACAAGTTTTTTCAAAGGATTGTTTTACTCCAGAAATTTTAAATGTAACCACCAGGTGTCACTGTGTATTACCAAATACCAGGTTCCAAAATAATGTCACTGCTTTCAGTTTCATGCAAAATCTCCAGTCATTGTCTTTTTTCAGAACAAGAACCAAGACAGCGTGTCTCTGCTGTGAAGGATCTAATCAAACAGTTGCCAAAGCCTAATCAGGACACAATGCAGACTCTGTTTAGACATCTCAAAAGGTAAGAGTCTCACCACAAAAGAGAAGGCATAATTAGGGGGAAAAAGAAGGTCGGAGAAGTGCACAGGTATGAGATGTGGTGTAGGACCCCCGGGGCCAGGGCCACGCAGACCTAGGTTCAGAGCCCCGCTGTGCTGCTCGCCTGTTTGTAACATGAGAAAGATGACTTCTCTGAGCCCCAGTTCCTCGTAGGTAAAACGGTTCGGTATAAAGAATACATTGAAGTAGATTTCATGTGTGAAGCATTTATATAATGCCTAGCACGTAGTAAGTGTTCAGAAATTGTTGCTAAAAGTTAATTATGATGAAGATGAGATTGGTTAAGTGAGGAATATTCAGTTACCTTGAAGTCAAGGTAATTAGGTCTAAGTTACTACATAGTCACTCTGAAACTTCTGATACAAAGAACACGAGATTACTAAAATAAGTGATCACAGTATGAGAGATTTTTTTAAAAAATAGCATAAAATGAGTAAAATTCAAAGTTTAATCTCTGTGCCCTAATGATATTTTCCCCGTCACCCTAGCGGAGGAATCATTGTTACCTGAATTGTAATAGGTATTCAAGTCTATGTCTTATTTTTAAAACTAAGCTGAAATATCACACATTTAAAGTTTGTGAGAGTATGTATACCTTTCAGCTGTGTTTATGCAAAAGAAAGCTTTACGTGCTATTCAGACTGAATTCTATTTGGTTAAATAGTTTATATGTACCTTAGGAAAATGAGCATTATTTCTCTTTTCTAAATGCAAGCTGTTTATAATATTTTTTGAAGAATTTCCCCTATTTAAAAATTTTCTCTTTTAACTAAAATTTTTGTTTTTCCTCTTAGAGTGATAGAAAACGGAGAGAAAAACAGAATGACGTATCAGAGTATAGCAATTGTGTTCGGTCCTACTCTGTTAAAGCCAGAGAAGGAGACTGGCAACATAGCAGTTCATACCGTCTACCAGAATCAGATTGTAGAGTTAATTCTTCTCGAGGTAAATTCCATCTTCGGACGTTGACTCTTACTGAAGAGAACCTGTGGAATAGAAGCCGGATTTCATCAGATTCCAAGTCCTTACACCTGATGTATTTTATGTTTGGACCAAGTAGTGACTCTTTGATTTTGCACTTTTCTGAGGGACCGGAAGGGAATGGGAGAGTCCAGATGTGTGATAGGCCCTCATATTTGCTGCTCTGTTGCAAGTTGATAGAACTGTGTGTACGTTTGAATTAATTTTATCCTGAATGTTTGCATTTCATACTCTGAATTCCAGTAAAAATCAAAACTTGCGATTCTAACCAGTCATATACACTGGATAATTCGGTAAGAATACTACATTTTTTCTCCTCAAACTGGATGACGTAGAATTTCTTCTCATGATTCAATAGGTTGATCACTCGATAGAACAATACTTACTATCACCTATTTTGAAAACGCTCCTGGGCATTTTAAACAAAATGAAGTATATCTGTTTTGAAACCTGTGTTGTTTTTTTTCGGGGTTTCTGCATGCAGTGGCAGCCTGATTGCTAGGACCCATTATAACCCAGATGCGATCCCTCGATGAAGGCTTGCTGTCTTCACGGAGTAGCACAGCAGCATACTAACAGCACTTAAAACACTGTGATATACTGGAGTTTAATTTAGCATAAGCCGGTTCAGGGTATTTTGGGGCTGTCTGTGCTACACTGACTTGTAGCTAACAGTCCTAATCTACCTAGTGCCATACTGAGTTCTTGGTATGATCCTGTGGAAACCAATGTTGTTTGATGTAAATACAGGCTAAAGACTCACTGTCCTTTAGCTTATGTATATAATTGTGTTATATAGTCTCAGAGTACATTCTAACCTCTCATTTCTAATCACGATATTGGTAATTCTCCGTGAATATTAGGGTTCCTCCAGAAATAGGCCGTTATTTGAGAAAGTTAACTGTGTGCACTTTTAGATTTTAATTACATTTACAGGCAAATCACTGTAATGCAAATGGTACTGGAACAATGCTGAATAGACTTGCTAAATGGTAAATGCACTACAAGAGGAACCTTTTAGATTATTTAATATGTACAGAATACATTAGAAAAAATTTATTACAGAATTCTAACTGCAGTATGAATAGTGGAAACCCATATGTAAATTAGAGGGAAGTCAGATCGAAAATGACATTGCTAAATTTGAGAATTTCTTTTTGCATTACTATTGTAGATTGGTTTGTATAATAAAACAGGGTTTGGAAGGTTTTGTTACAGAGAGCATGGTCTGCTGAAGATTTTTTAAAATGTATTTTTCTAGATTAACTGCTGTATATGAAATGTCTAATCCGAATAAAGAAAACTATAAGAGGTTTAGAGATTTTTCCATTGGAAATGTGTATTTTGGTTTATAATTTTGTTTTGTTTTTGCATTTACTGGCACACTCTTATAGAATACCTCATTTTTAAAAAATCAACTGAATCCAGTACTTCCTGTGGCAAATGTTTTCCTCGTTTCACACCTTTTGTGTTCCCTGCCATGCCAGTGCCTCTGCCACCCACCCCTCCCACCCCCTCCCACCCCCTCCCACCCCTTCCATCCCCTCCCACCTCCTCCCACCCCTTCCATCCCCTCCCACCCCCTCCCATCCCTCCACTCTTTATTTTTTCATCAATATTTGAAAGTGAATGATTTGTAACCAAGATTCTTTTTCTTAGGGTTGCATCTATAATTTACAGATTACTTTTCTTGGGGACAAATATTTTTTGTATGACCTGCGTAAAAACCTCTCACCTGAGTTTTGTGGTGAAAATGTTGTTTGTTGTTGTGATCTTGTTAAATTGATAACAAACCAAGCTACTTGACAGCAATGGGAAAGTATTGTTTTTTGGGTAGGGAGAAAAAGCTCCCAAATGAGAATGTTTGTATTTGCCTAAAGATGTCCTTAACAATATACAGTATGCTTTAGGCCTGGCCTATATAGTGATTGTAATGCCAGGAAAACAATTAGACTCAAATCAGTGATGTTCTTTCTCTTGGTAGTTATGACATATCAAAGATTAAAATTGTCCTGTGTTTCTTGTTTCCAAGTACACCTGTGTGTATGTGAAGTCTTGAATGTTTTAATAGTCCACAGCTAATCAGCTTATTGTAATATTGTATGTATAATGAGATCAATGTCTTGTGTTTTCATCCTTTGTGAATTAAAAATTCTCACTTGTTTTCTTGTCATAACAAAACCAGTAATATTTTTCTGTCTTGACAGCTTGATTTTTAGTAGAAAATATATTAAAGGCTGAAATAAATTGTCAGTGGAATTTCATTTACTAATAGGCGTTCCTTCAGAATGTCATTAAAAAAAGTAGTTGGAAATTGAAAGGAAAAAGTATATTCAAGTATGTTGTTATAATCCAATAGAAGTAAAATACTTATTTAAATGTTACAGCAGTAAGAAATTTTACCTTTTACTCTAGAAAAATTATGAAATATTTCTTGGAAGACGATGTTACCTTTTAGATAGAGGCAAATGTATAGATTTTTGTTTTTCTTATGTGAAAAGTACAGATGGAATAATTCAGCCGCACTTCGGGCCTAGGCAGTTGTGTTATATACACGTATGCACATATATGTGTATGTGAATGTGTGTGTGTATGTGTCATTGCTTACATACAAATGAAAACTCATCAATAATAATCATGGCAGATACCTGGAGACCTTTGTACTATTTTAGTTTTATCCTATGGTTCTTTGTAAGCCTGTAATAATAGATATTAAGATAGCAGTGAGAGGAAATTTTTCCTAGTTCGTGGGAGAGGCTTCTAATTAAATGTTTAAAGTAAACATGCAGTTTCCCATGACACTGATTTCTCCAACATCTTTAAGCATTTAAAAAAATATACAGAGGAACCTACAACATGTCATTTTAGTAAAAAATAAGCATAGTCAAATGGGTGTCATCCTCTCACTGATCTTAAAAAGTCAACTGTTCAAATACTGCATCTATATAGAGTTGAAAATGGTAGAATATAAGATTTTATTGAGTTTACTGGTCTCTGAACTCCAGCCGTCAGCTCTAACGATTCTCTTTTATAGAAAGCACGCCTCTAGTTTGAGACAGAGGTGTCTTAATTAGCGAGTTCAGCCTGTATGTTACAGTCCTGGAGGTGGGGCATCATTTCTGTTTTTGTTTTTTTTTTAAACAGTATTCCTGTATAACTAATACAGTCGTGTTGAATGCAACTTTAGTTTGAAACCAAAAGGAAAAAAAAAAAGGCAAAGGGGCTGCAAAACCGCATCAGCAGCCTTACAATGATAGTGATTAGACTCTGCTGGAAATTCACAAGCCGTGAACCCAGGCCAGGCAGAGTCACACTTAGCCTTCTAGAAAAGGGGGAGGCTCAGAATGCTAATGAAACGTTCCCTAACTGCTGAAGGCCGGGAGTTCTCCTGAAGAATCTCAATTAGCCTTCTCAAGTGAAGTTTTGTGGGGCAGTGCTGGCCGTAAATGTGTTCAGCTGCTTTGAGCTTTTTCAAATTAGCCTTATGTGAATATGGCACTCAAATGAACTCTTTCATTTCCCTCATTGCTTCCCTTCTCCCACAGGAAAGAAAAAAGCACTTCCATGGTCCTCATAAACAGAGCACTTCCAGGACAAGGTAACTGTTTAACAAATCACTACAATACGAATTTAAAGAAGTTTGGTTTCTTACTTTTTCTCATCAGCCTGCCCCTCCCTCTGTTTCACTTGCTCTCTCCACGTTTTCAGAAGAGCAGTCTTTGGTAAAGATTTTAACTGACAGCCAGATCTTCTAGGTAGTTCTAATCCTTGTGGCTCGCACTGCAGGTAGCACTGAAACTTGTAAATTGTCGTGAACCTTGTAACGTTCATGGAACCTGCTGATACCAGAGTGACAACGTCGTGGAAGCTCTTATCAACAGAGCCCTTGCGGAGGTAGAAGTGAAAACAGCCGTCCGGTCAGGGTCATGACTAGTGCGGGTTCCGCATGGCCTTCAGGGCCGCCTCCTGGGCATTTGGAGAGATTGTTTATATATGTAGTCAAGAGAAATGGGTATCTTAACAGTCAGGTAAAACGGAGTCTCACTGATTGATAAAGCAGGCCAGAACCATAGGGACTCTCACACTCACAGTCTTATGTTATGGAGGCCCAGAGTGCATGTGAGTGCCTACAGCCTGATGGCTGGTTAGCGGCTCAGAAGCCTGAGGGATGTTGGTTAGTTATGTTATTTCAGTTTAAAGTTTGTGACAGGCACTTCCTCGGCGGTCCAGTGGTTAAGACTCCACGCTTCTACTACGGGGGGCTCGGGTTCAATCCCTGATCCTTGCTTGGGAAACTAAGATCCCGCATGCTACACGGCGTGGCCAAAAAAAAAAAGTTTGTGATGAATTTAAGTAAAGCATATTGTGGCATGTTCACATAGTATCATTTGAGGAGGAAGCATGTAGCTTGTCTACCTATTGTGGACATCTGTTTTCAAGCTAAATTTTTATTTATGGGGCATGCTGAAACGTCTGTTTTCTTGCTTTTATATGTTGTGTACATCTCTTATGAATCTGGAGGTGGCCTGCCTCAGCAGTTGCTGTTTGCCTTGGACAGTCAGATGTGTGGCTACTCACACAGGCCGTATTGGGGCTTGCTGAGGTCCTTGTGTCCACAGTGGACTTAAAGAGGAATCAAAGACTTAAAGAGGAAGGGAATCAAAGAGGAATCAAAGGCCTCTACAGAAGCCAGCACAGCTGCGTTATAAAGGGGGACAGTAGCTAAAGATACCAATATCTTTAGTTCTGACCATGAGGTTCCCTGAATTCAATGCCTTACGTTGGGAACCAGATCAGATGTGGTGTTTCTGACACCTGGCTGCATCTTATAACGGCCCTGTTTCCTGGCCTGTTACATTAGCCAGATTGATTGCCTGAGCACTGCCAGTACCAACAGCTCAGCCTCCTTACCCATCTTACCACACTCGGAAGCGGCTGGAGCATATTCAGTTGGCATCAGTGGTTCCACAAAGCCAGCATCATACACTATGAAATTGCTGTTTTAAATAACAGGTAGTACTGAAACATCCCCCACTGAAGAGAGTTTAATATAAACAACCTGCTAGGATCCCATTTATTCATTCAACAAATTCAGTGACGTTGTATTAGGTGTTTACGCATGGTGTTAACCTCTGGGGATATAACGGTAAGCAAAACAGAAGCACAGAGTCTTAACCACTGGACCACCAGGGAAGTCCCATTTTCTGGTTTTGAGATTGGTATTATGACAGCTGGTGTATATTTAGTTCTGACATAAACCCTTATTGAGTGGGTGAATTGAAATGGTCAGTCTCAGTAGTTTTATTATAAATGTGCCTTCCCAGTCAGCTACTAGTGGCCAGGCCAGGTTGCTGAGATTGAACTAAGATTTATCGCTACGTGATTGGGTATGAGTTGAGAATGACATAATTCTTGAGTACTTGTGGAGTGGAAGTTAGGCAGGTTTGTCAGATAAATACAGGAGATGTCAAAGACTTTGGTGAAGCATATTTCAGCGGATGAGGCCTGGTTTTAAACAGCAGGTGGGTCATCGTGGCACGAAGCAATAAGATGTGAAGTGGGACATTCTCAGCTGAAGTGTCAGGAAAAGCATGGATTTAACCACATTGTCAGTGGCCACACAAGTAATCCACATCACACCTCCTGTATGAAAATTAATATATGGAAAGGATTCCTGGGAGGTAGTGGTGATGGCCTAGTTCTTCAATTCCCATGTTAGAACAACAGCATGATGACATTGACAGCAAAGCTAGGTAACAAGATACCCTCACAACTCCCAAAATACGAGCAGCTGGGGATAAAGCACCACCAGCTCCAAGATCTGGAAGCATACAGCATTTGAAAGAGGCAGTAGGGTAGCATCTGGTAAACGCGAGGGCAGGAGAACCACAGTATAACCACCAGGACTGAAGGGGCTGAGTCACTGTCACCCCAGGAATTCTCAAAACCAACTTGCCAGAGATCCCTTCCAGGACAAGGCCTCACACTGAAGAAAAGTTGCTGGGAGTAGAATCAAAATTGGGTGGGATAGGGACAGTAGATAAAGGAGGTTGTCTAGTTCAAGGTGGGCAGGGGAAGTAGAGCCAGGAAGTCCCAGGAATCAAGCTGCCATACTTTTTAACACAATGCAGAAACAACACAAGAATGAATCTGTGAAGTTAACAAAGCTTTCCTGACTCCTTAGTCCATAAGTTCAGGAAAATCAATTGTACATGAAAATGAGCAAAATAATAACATCAAGGCCAAATCCCATATGAAGTTATAAGGAAAAAGAATAAGCAGAATAACACCCCTATGGAAAATGGGAGCATTCCAGAAACATGTGCCCATAAAAGAAAACTAATTTTTTATTGCAAAATGAGCTTTTTAAGAAATAGTATAAGACATGAAAGAACATCAAATCAGAATTATAAGACGGCAGAACTCAGGAAAGAATTAGAAATAAAACACTTTAGGATCATAAATAGCAAGAGCTATTAAATAAAACATAATGAGAGCAGATAAATAAAACATAATGCCTTAAAAGAAATAGAAGGTGTAAAACTTTTAATAAAAAAGACTTAAAGATTTTTAAAAGATTAAAAAGTGACATTGGAGATAGGTAAAGAAGGTCAAACATAGTACCAATAGGAGTTCATAAGAAAACCAAGGCAAGAAAAAGACATTAAAAATATTTTAGGGCTTCCCTGGTGGCGCAGTGGTTGACAGTCCGCCTGCCGATGCAGGGGACACGGGTTCGTGCCCCGGTCTGGGAGGATCCCACATGCCGTGGAGTGGCTGGGCCCGTGAGCCATGGCCCCTGAGCCTGCACATCAGGAGCCTGTACTCTGCAACGGGAGAGGCCACAGCAGTGAGAGGCCCACGTACTGCAAAAAAAAAAAAAATATATATATATATATATATATATATATATATATATATATATAAAAGAAACACTTCCCTGAAATTAGAAATTATGTATTGAAAGAGCACACCAGATAACTAATATTGACCGAAAATAACCATCAATAAGACGTACTCTAGTGAAATTACTGGACTGTAAAGAGGAAATTACTAGATTATTAGAATTTTCAGCTGTACTATTTTATACCAGATGCAGGTGGAGCAATGTGTTTAAGATTCTCAAGAAAGTCAAGGATTTCCTATCTAACAAAACGACTTTGAAATATAAAAGGCACAAATTGTTATCAGCATCATTTAAGAATTCAAGAAAGCCTCTTCTCATGATCCCATCTTTAAGAATTGATTACAGAAGTTTACAGATTACAGAGTTTCAGGCTACCAAAATGTCTTGGAGACATCTGCATAAGGACTGGTGGTTGAGTATTAAATATTTAGTTACTTATAATAGAAATAAGACTAAATGAGGGCCAACAGGGAGGAAAGATAGTCCTTAATGACTACATACACCCTTCCAAATGAAGATTCAGTACCATTGTTACGAAGAATGGGGAGGACATATGCAAAAATTCAAAAATATTTTTAGTAATTGCATTGGTGGTATTATTCTGGTTGGTGTATATGTAACAGGAGACTAAACAAATGAACACTAATTCTGTCATCCCCTGGGTCCCTGAGAATCAAGATTCTCCAGCTGAGAACAACTGGAAAACCTGGTAACATTTGAAAATCAACGTTATTGAGGTACAATTTACATACAATAAAATATGCCCATTTAAGTGTATAGTTTGATTAGTGACAGATGTACTCACCTGTGTAAACCACTAGCACAAACAAGACAAAGACCATTTCCATCATCCCCAGAAGTTCCAAGAGCCCATTTTGGCCAATATCTATTCTCCAGACCTGGTCCCAAGCACAAATACCGATGGGCTTTTCTATAACTCTAGATGAGATTTGACTCTGCCAGAGATTCATATAAGTGTAACCATTATGCAGATACTCTATTCTGTCCAACTTCTTTGATTCACTGTAGCGTTTTGTGATTCACCCAGGTGTTTGTGTGTCTTTCTATTGCTGCGTGGTATTCCATTGTGTCTCTGTTGCATTTGTTTATACATTCATCTCTATATTTATTTTGTGGGGAGAGGGAATTTATTGGGAAAGAGGCCCAAGGAGTGACAAAATGTGCCATATTTTGATAGATGTGGGGTGTGTATTTGTCAAAGTTATCAAACTGTTCACTTAAGATCTTCACATTTTCCTGCATGTAAATTATGCCACAATAAAAAAGGGGGGAGATGTGTTTAAAACTTTTAAAAGAAGCTTAGCCTCACTGTGGGACCAGAACATCTAAGTCACAATTTTTCATACACAGTGTTTGGCATTAAATTAAAACAAGACAAAACAAAGCAAAAAAGCAGAGAATAAAAGCAATAATTGACCAAAATCAATAGAAAAAACAGACAATAGAAATAGTTACACATGAGTTCCAAATATTGGAATTGTCCTATTTTACAAATGCTGTGATTAGTATGTTTAAGACATTGAATGAAAAGATCGAGAATTTCAGCAAAGAACTAGAAATAATAAGACTCAAATGGAATTTCTGGGACTGAAAAATACAGTAGTTGAAATTAAGAACTCCATAGCTGAGCTTACAGATTAGACATAGCTAAAGAGAGAATTGTACCAGAAGATAGCTCAACAGATAATATCCAGATTGAAACCTGGAGAGACAGAAGGATAGAAAATAAAGAATTGAACATAAGGGTTATATGGGAAATGGTGAAAAAAATTTAACATCCATGTAGCAGGGCTTCCAGGAAAGGTGAGAGAGAATATGGTAGAAGCACCATCTGAAGAGAGAATGGCTGGGAATTTTCCAAAAATAGATTGAAAATCGACAAACCATAGATGGAGGGAGCTCTCTGAATACACAGGATAAATACAAAACCCCCATCATTGTAGGGATGTCATAGGGAGAGCACCAAACAGTGGGGACAAAAGAGAAACGCTACCTTCATAAGCAATAATAAAATTGGCTACTGACTTCTCAACAAAAACAGTAAAATACTGAAAGCAAACTGCCAACATAGAATTCTTACTTGCGTTATTGTGATTTGTAAGAAATATATATTTGGTCATTCAGATATATTTTGGTCATATATATTCAAATATATATAAAAATTTTTTTCTGTATGTATTTAGTATTTGTCTGCAATTCCTGGCTCACAGCTCCCAAAACACTTGGAATTTCCTGAGAGCCTGAGAGGTAAGAGCAGTGGGAGTATCTTTTGTTACAATATTTGGTCTCTTGTCCTCAGTTCCTGGAAATATCAAAGCCATAAAAGTGAAATGTCTCCCCCTCATTTTCTGGTCTTCTTTTGACTCTAGTAGTTTTCAATATTTCACTTCTCTTACTGTAACTATTAGCTATATATTCTTTTACTATTTTTTTTATGATTAACAAAATAGACAAAGAAATCTGTCATAGACGAAGAAATAATCTCCGTAATATTTAAAGAACTCTTAGAAATTAGGAAGTAAAAGACCAATAATCCAGGAGAAAAATGAACAGAAGAAGAAAGAGAAGAGCAACCATGAAAGTAATAAGGGATTCAGGCAAGAATCGTCAGTAGATGCTGAACTGGCAAGTGGAGGATGAATGAGATATGAGGTGTATTCCTCCCTCTTCTTTCAATCATACCTCACACTGCAAGTGCTGTGTGATCTGTAGACTCTAGCCCTCGCTACAGCTTGATTATTTTTTTTTTTCAGCTTGATTATTATCATTACTACTATTACTCCTCCTCCCCTCCTCTTCCTTCCCTTCTTTTTAAAATTTTTTTTGTTTAATAAATTAATTTATTTATTTTTGGCTGCATTGGGTCTTCGTTGCTGTGCGTGGGCTTTCTCTAGTTGTGGCGAGCGGGGGCTACTCTTTCGTTGCTGTGCGTGGGCTTCTCACTGCGGTGGCTTTTCTTTGTTGTGGAGCACGGGCTCTAGGTGCATGGGCTTCGGTAGTTGTGGCCCGTGGGCTCAGTAGTTGTGGTTTGCAGCCTCTAGAGCACAGGCTCAGTAGTTGTGGCACACGGGCTTAGTTCCTTCGCGGCATGTGGAATCTTCCCGGACCAGGACTCGAACCCATGTCCCCTGCATTGGCAGGTGGATTCTTAACCACTGCGCCACCAGGAAAGTCCCTTTTTTTAAAATTAAAAAAATTTTTTTTTTATAAATTTAGTTAGTTTTGGCTGTGTTGGGTCTTTGTTGCTTCGCGCAGGCTTTCTCTAGTTAGGGCGAGCGGGGGCTTCTCATTGCGGTGGCTTCTGTTGTTGCAGAGCACGGGCTTTAGGTGTGTGGGCTTCAGTAAGTTGTGGCTCTGCGGGCTCAGTAGTTGCAATGTGCAGGCTCAGTAGTTGTGGCGCATGGGCTTAGTAGCTCCGCGGCATTTGGGATCTTCCCGGACCAGGGCTCGAACCCGTGTCCCCTTCCTTGGCAGGCGGATTCTTAACCATTGCGCCACCAGGGAAGTCCTCCTTCCCTTCTTACATCAACCCTCAGTGTCTCTGTGGTAGAACGAGCTAGGCTTGACCTCATGAAGCCTTAGAAACTGCCCTTTACCGTCTTTTGGCCTTGATGTTCTTGAAATGACTATCTTTCCGCTTCTAAGAAGACACTATCTTCAGACTGAAGATTTTCTTGGATTCTCAGCTGCTTTGTTTGGTGACTGGTTATAAGGGCTACAATGGTAAAATTAGGAACATTGAAATTACATTTGAAGTGTAAGGAATCTACATTTTTCCAAAGTTGTATTCCACTATTTTTTTTTTTCAAAACAGAGCATTGGGAAGAAAAATTCCCCCATATGACAGGAATATTTGTGTGTGAGGCTAATCTCAAACAATTTACCTGTTTTTGAAAACTCAATTTCTGAAAAGTCTGATAGGCAAGGCTAACTGTTAAGACTCTTTTCATCATTTTTGGATGAATTTATACCTGGGCTTAGGGCACCAGAGCATGTGTGACATTTATTAATATATCTCATATTGATGTAAGATTTTCAATAACTTTGTCATATGTTACTTTGGGTTGGGGTAACCAACACAGAATTGTCAACTCAGTTAAAAAATGACTACATTTTGCGTGACATTCAAAAGGGAAGGAGAAAAACATTTTTCATTTAGTGGCTGTGGAAGTTATTTGTGTGGAGAATGCCCTGTTTCCCTGCATTTCTAAACCGAGTGATAAATCTGCATGGTTTTCCAGCTGTCACAGTGATCATCAATAAAAGGCACATGGTCCCTTTGTCCAAGTAGCTGAGTCTGCTTGAAACTTTAATAGTACTATTTTATTAGCCAAACAGCTTCAAGTCTTTCTCTTAGAGAACAGTTATATTTTATTGAGAATAATTGTGCTGCCAGGTAATGGAGAATAAACACTAAACACTGATGCTATCATGCTCTTGACTTGTCTAATTTTCCTGGTTCATAATGCATTGTGGCTAGACTGATGAAATCAAACCGTTAATGGTAAATTACCTGTCAGACTGATTTGTCTACTCTGTTCATTTTCTTTGGTGAAAATACGGCTCAGGGTGTGTGTGTGTGTATGTGTGTGTGTGTGTGTGTGTGTGTGTGTGTGTGTGTGTATGTGTGGTGGTTTAATTTCCTTGAGCTTGAGGTAGGAGTTGGAAATGTCTCTTTGCAGAAAGTAAACTTAGTATGTTTATATTTAAAATAAAATATCTACCCACTCATAACCTACATAGATGTAGGCATTTACTGTTTGGAATTGTTCATAGTAATTAATTTTAGGGTCCTAGAAAACAATAGTGGAAACTCTTCTGGTTGTCACTCTTTAAAAAAAAAATTAAAAAAAATTTTTTTCTGGTTGTCACTTGTTACCCCCAAGACGCACTGAATGCAGAGGGTTCTTCTGCTCCTTGGGTGATGGACATTGAAAAAAACTTTGCCATAAACACAGGAAGGCCTTCCAAAGAGCAAAATGGAAACTAAACTGATTCCAAAGTGGACGAGGTGTGGTTCTGTTCAAACTTAGGAAACAGGGCTTTTGGATCTGGAGACAATGGCAAAAATTGAAAGCTGGTTTTTGTCTTAGGTTGAAAAATCACTTTTAGAAAACCTTTTGTAAATTGAAAAAGAACTTCCTTTGGTATCACCGTCTCCTTGCACGATCTTTTAGACACTCAAGGGCTGCTTGAACACGCCTGTGAGTGGAAGGCAGGGTGAGTGATCGTGAACTGAAGCAGATCTGGGGCGACCTGAGGCCGGTGGCCCCCTTCACCAAAGTCAGGGAGATGCTCTGCAGACCTGGGTTTCCCCAGGAGATCTGGGTTCTTGCCCAGCTGCCCTTATACTGGGGAATGCTGTGCTCTGGTGACTACACTTCTAGTGAATTTGGGAGGGACATGGAAAGCAGAGACCCTCTGGCGTTCCCTCCTTGATTCCAGCCAACTAGTCAGTTCCAGAGCAGCTCTGGGCGAGGGGGAGCTTGGAGAATACCCCGAGGCTGGGGGTCAGGAGAGTGCAGGCGCTGGGATCAGAGAGACCTGAGTTCCGATCCCGTATTTCTCAGCTGGAGTCAAAGCAAATTTCTTGAACTTCTAAGAACTTCAATTTCTTCATATATAGAATTCAGACAATCACACCTTCTTTGCAGCTTTTAAGACAAGGATTAAATGAGAAAATGTCTTGGAAGCACCTTGCATAGTGTCTGGTTTACAGTAAGTGCCTAATCAGTGTTAATCACAGAGCAAAATATGATATTACTCCAGCTGCAATCCTGTAATAAAACTTACATTTTTCATATATTGCGTTTTATTTGGTCCTTATAAGAACCCCGGGAATTGTGGTGTTTAACAGACATCCTTGCAGTTTAAGATGACACTTTTAAAATAAAATTCTCTGCTAATGATAACTTGAGCCCTGCCACTCCATGGAGACCCGGCAGGACCTGTAGGATCTTATGTGCAATTGACATTTTCTATTGCAATTTTGTTCCTGTTTATTTTTCGATTTTTCTTTTTGTTTCACTGGAGAGGAAAGATGACACTCAGTTTTAAATGTTAAAAGAGTACAAGTTGCTTTGCTACAATAAAACTAAATGTGTACACACAAATATAAGTCACGTTATTCCATTATACGAGAAGGGAAACCAAATTTCAGAAAGATCAGTGGCTGACGAAGGTCATAAGACAAGTGGCAAAGTTGGGACAAACCCCAAGTCTTCTGAGCTATTTGTTCAAAAACAATTTTGAGTCCATCCAATGTGTTAGACACTGGAATTATGATGAATATTACCAGATATATTTCCTGCTGTCAGGGTGTTTATAGTCTAGTGAGGGATAGAGATATTAATTGAATGATCCCACTAATAAAAGTATAATTCAAAACTGATTTAAGTGCTCTGAAAGCAAGGAACCAGGTTTATAAAAGTGTATTTAAAAAGGGGTTTAGGCTTGGGGTCAGAGCAAGCTTCCCTGAGGAAATGCCTTTGGGGCTGAGGTCAAAAGGATGAGTAGGGTTGCTGGTGGCAGAGAGAATGTCCAGCCCACGTGGGGGCCAGGGCGAGAGAGCAGCGGACTCCCAGGAAACGGGAGGAAGCAGAGCTGTGACGGAAGAGGGAGAGGGGTCAGAGAGGGTATGGAGGGGGTGATGGGGAGGCCGTCACGCTGGCGGCGTGGTGGGCGTGGCTGCTAGCATACCTTGACCTGTACCTGCGGAGCAGGCCCATCTGGGACCCTCTGACACACATGCTTGGCTCGAGTTTCCCTGTGAATCTAGGCTGTAAATTCAGTCTAGCGCCAGTGGCCAGGCCTGGGTCGTCCGCTTTCCTTGCCAGCTGCCAAGGCCATTGTCACATGGGCCCCGTGGTGAGTGTGCTTCCGGGGGTGGAGAACGGGTGCAGCCCCGGGGTAGGCCTCCCTGCGGGAAGGGTCTTCTGCTGGGCGCCCTATCGCGGTGTGCGTGGGGGAGGCAGGCTTCGGTTTCTGTTTCTTTGCCCCAAGGGGCTGTTAAAGCTAAAACCCATCAGTTTGCCCATTTTAGCAGCAGCCGTTAGGGTAAAAGCAGCCGAGATGCTTGGAAATCTGTCTCCTTGCAGGAGTCAGAAGTCCACCCGACGCTCTTGCCGGCTGCCCCACTCCCAGCCTGTGGACGCCTGCAGCAACCTGGGAGTGATGCGGGTTTTTTTCCGCTGCAGAGTTAAGTAACTGAAGAATTTTTTTTTAATTGTGGTAAAATATACATAAATGGACCATTTTAAGTGTACAATTCAGTGGCATTAAGTATATACACAATTCTGTGCAACCATTACCACTATCCATTTCCAGAACTTCTTCATCATCCCAAATAGAAACTCTGTCCCCATTAAACAATAACTCCCCATTCCCCCTCCCCCAGCCCCTAGTAACCCCTCTGGGTTTCTGTATGACATTGACTACTCCAGGTGCCTAGTATAAGTGGAATTGTATAATACTTGTCCTTTTTTTTTTGTGGTACGAGGGCCTCTCTTTTGTGGCCTCTCCCCTTGCGGAGCACAGGCTCTGGACGCGGAGGCTCAGCGGCCATGGCTCACGGGCCCAGCTGCTCTGCAGCATGTGGGATCTTCCCGGACCGGGGCACAAACCCGTGTCCCCTGCATCGGCAGGCGGACTCTCAACCACTGAGCCACCAGGGAAGCCCTTACTTATCCTTTTTTTTTTTTTTTTTTTTTTTTTACTTATCCGTTTTTAACTGGCTTATTTCATTTATCATAACCTCGAGATTCATCCATGTTGTAACGTGTGTCAGAATTTACTTCCTTTTTATGGCTGAATAATATTCCATTGTATATACACCATCTGTTGTTTATCCATTCATCCACTGATGGACACTTGGATTGTTTCCACCTTTGGCTGTTGTGAATAATGCTGCTATAAACACGAGTGTACAGGTGTCTGAGTCCCTGCTTTCAATTCTTTTAGGCATATGCCTAGGAGTGGAATTCCCGGGTCATATAGTAATTCTGTGTTAACTTTTTGAGGATCTGATCATGTATGTTTTTCATTGAAGTATAGTTGACTTACAATATTGTGTTACTTTCAGGTGTACAGCAAAGTGATTTCATTTTACATATATATGTATACATCTATAGTCTTTTTTTCAATTCTTTTCCATTATAGGTTATTACAAGATATTGAATGTAGTTCCCTGTGCTACACAGTAGGACCTGTTGGTTATCTATTTTATATATAGTAGTTTGCATCTGTTAATCCCAAACTCCCACTCCACCCCTCCTCCCTCCCCTTGACTGTGAGTGTGTTCTCTATGTCTGTGAGTGTGTTCTCTATGTCTGTGAGTGTGTTCTCTATGTCTTGAGTGTGTTCTCTATGTCTGTGAGTGTGTTCTCTATGTCTGTGAGTGTGTTCTCTATGTCTGTGAGTGTGTCCTCTATGTCTGTGAGTGTGTCCTCTATGACTGTGTGTCCTCTATGTCTGTGAGTGTGTTCTCTATGTCTGTGAGTGTGTTCTCTATGACTGTGAGTGTGTTCTCTATGTCTGTGAGTGTGTTCTCTATGTCTGTGAGTGTGTCCTCTATGTCTTGAGTGTGTCCTCTATGTCTGTGAGTGTGTCCTCTATGACTGTGAGTGTGTTCTCTATGTCTGTGAGTGTGTTCTCTATGTCTGTGAGTGTGTTCTCTATGTCTTGAGTGTGTTCTCTATGTCTGTGAGTGTGTTCTCTATGTCTGTGAGTGTGTTCTCTATGTCTGTGAGTGTGTTCTCTATGACTGTGAGTGTGTTCTCTATGTCTGTGAGTGTGTTCTCTATGACTGTGAGTGTGTTCTCTATGTCTGTGAGTGTGTTCTCTATGACTGTGAGTGTGTTCTCTATGACTGTGAGTGTGTTCTCTATGTCTGTGAGTGTGTTCTCTATGTCTGTGAGTGTGTTCTCTATGACTGTGATCTCTATGTCTGTGAGTGTGTTCTCTATGACTGTGAGTGTGTTCTCTATGACTGTGAGTGTGTTCTCTATGTCTGTGAGTGTGTTCTCTATGTCTGTGTGTTCTCTATGACTGTGAGTGTGTTCTCTATGTCTGTGAGTGTGTTCTCTATGTCTGTGAGTGTGTTCTCTATGACTGTGAGTGTGTTCTCTATGTCTGTGAGTGTGTTCTCTATGACTGTGAGTGTGTTCTCTATGTCTGTGAGTGTGTTCTCTATGACTGTGAGTGTGTTCTCTATGTCTGTGAGTGTGTTCTCTATGACTGTGATCTCTATGTCTGTGAGTGTGTTCTCTATGTCTGTGAGTGTGTTCTCTATGTCTGTGAGTGTGTTCTCTATGTCTGTGAGTGTGTTCTCTATGACTGTGAGTGTGTTCTCTATGTCTGTGAGTGTGTTCTCTATGTCTGTGAGTGTGTTCTCTATGACTGTGAGTGTGTTCTCTATGTCTGTGAGTGTGTTCTCTATGTCTGAGTGTGTTCTCTATGTCTGTGAGTGTGTTCTCTATGACTGTGAGTGTGTTCTCTATGTCTGTGAGTGTGTTCTCTATGACTGTGAGTGTGTTCTCTATGTCTGTGAGTGTGTTCTCTATGACTGTGAGTGTGTTCTCTATGTCTGTGAGTGTGTTCTCTATGACTGTGAGTGTGTTCTCTATGACTGTGAGTGTGTTCTCTATGTCTGTGAGTGTGTTCTCTATGACTGTGAGTGTGTTCTCTATGACTGTGAGTGTGTTCTCTATGTCTGTGAGTGTGTTCTCTATGACTGTGAGTGTGTTCTCTATGTCTGTGAGTGTGTTCTCTATGACTGTGTGTTCTCTATGTCTGTGAGTGTGTTCTCTATGTCTGTGAGTGTGTTCTCTATGACTGTGAGTGTGTTCTCTATGTCTGTGAGTGTGTTCTCTATGACTGTGAGTGTGTTCTCTATGTCTGTGAGTGTGTTCTCTATGACTGTGAGTGTGTTCTCTATGTCTGTGAGTGTGTTCTCTATGACTGTGAGTGTGTTCTCTATGTCTGTGAGTGTGTTCTCTATGACTGTGTGTTCTCTATGTCTGTGAGTGTGTTCTCTATGTCTGTGAGTGTGTTTCTTTTTTGTAAATAAGTCCATGTGTACTACTTTCTTAGATTTCACATGAGTGATATCATATTACATTTGTCTTTCTTCATTTAGTATGATCATCTCTGGGTCCATCCATGTTGCTGCAAATGACATTATTTCATCCTTTTTTACGGCTGAGTAATATTCCATTGTATATATGCACCACATCTTCTTTATCCATTCATCTGTTGATGGACACAGGTTGCTTCCATGTCTTCGCTATTGTAAATTGAATCATATATTTCTTGAAGTCAGTTTTTCTGACATGAACTCCATGCCCTGGGCTCCTCCTAGCACAGCTCCTCAAGGCTGATCCTCTCTGCAACAGTGTCCTGCCTGTGTGGTCCTGTAACGCCTACACTGGCCCTGTGACCACACAGACTTAGGTGCATCTCCTGGGGTTTCCAGCAGGGCGAGGTCTGTGTCTACTGGACACGGTACCTGGCAAGCTGAATGAATTCTCTTTGACGGCTATTTTATACTCTCCCTTTCAAGGGTTGTGGCTTTGGAACACGGCCTCTGAGAACTGTTTCCCTGTCAACTAGACTTAGTGCGGACGCAGCCTGATCTGAGTGCTCTGAGCTCAGCCCTGCCCTGACTCTGGCCCCATGGACACGGCAGCCTTGGGTCTGTCCTGGCTTCTAAGGGTGCGGGCAGAGGGTGCAGCAGGGTGCCCCGAACTGAGGCACGTGCCGGTGCTGGGCACCACTCGCTGGCCGGGGCTGGGAGCTCGGCTGGCCTGGCCCTCTGGGCTCAATGCTGCTCCAGGCTCCTGGGAGCACAAGGGCTTATGCCATCTCTCCAGAGGCCAGATCTGGAAACAATGGACCAGTCTTCTCTTTATTCCCCTTAGGGGTTTTCCCCATTTAAAAAATGATGGTAAAGTTCACAGAACATAAAAGCTACCATTTTAACCCTTCAGTGTCCAGCTCAGCAGTGTTAGTGCACTCACAGTGTTGTGCAACTTGCCCATCCGTTTTGGAAAGATCTTTATTTGTGCTCAGTAGAGGTTTTGCCTTTCTAAATGCTAAAGGGTTTCACGTGAAGGAGGCAGAGTGCCTCCCAGAGTGTGTGGCTCACTGGGCTGGTGAAGAGAGCATGTGGGCCACAATGGGCAGGGCGCCTTCCCTGGGCTCCTGTCACCCAGTCCTGCCTCCCCCCCACACACACTTTGTTTGCACAGTATTGGAAGTCGGTGTTCACCTCCCAAGGCTTCAGCATCGTTGAGAGGCTGCAGGAACAGTGCTGCTCTGTGAATAGTAGTGATTAATTCCCACTTTTGTCTGCAGGAGGTGGTGAGGGTTAGTTGAGCCATGGCAAAACTGAAGAGCTGGAGCTGAACGCGTTCTCATTTTTACCAAACAGTCACTATTTTAAGCTGAAAACCCGTTAGCTTTTATTTCAGTGTCATTGTTTCAGAGCGCAAGGGCCATTTCAGAAATTAAGCCGCCGCAAAGCAGAGCCTTGTTGCCTCGGGCTCTGGGAGGCCACCGAGGCGCCTGGGTCCTGCTCGCAGCTTCATCCTTAACCTTGGGCATGTGACATCTCTGCAGCTCAGGTCTCCTCTTCTGCAAAATGCAGGAAGTAGGCTCAGTGCCTGCCGGGGTCTCTCCCCGCTCCGAGGTGCTGGGACCATCTTCCTTCCCACCATCAGGGGGAATCTCTGCACAGTTGTGGACTCAGAACTGGAGGAGCTGGAAGGGTCAGAAAGGACTAATCCTGAGCCCATTTTGTAGATGAGTTCATTGTGGTTCTCGGGGAGAAGTGCCTTTTAGCTGCAGCAGATGCAGGAGCAGAAGCAAACGCCCAGAGGGAACAAGCACACCTTCTCCCTGGCAGCTGCAGGACTGTCTGCACCAGGTGGGGCAGCTCTGGGCCCAAGTTGGCTGCCCTAGGGATTCTGTTACCAAACCGAACTTGGGTCCACTTGCCCTCGGCACAGCAAAGCCAATTTACTGACACCGGGTTGGGGTGAAGCAAGGTATAGTATTTATTGCAGGCATCAAACAAGGAGAATGGGCAGCTCATGATCAAAAGATCCAAACTCCCTGATGATTCTCAGGGGAGCGTTTTTAAAGGTCACATTTGGGGGGAGGGCTGCAGGATGCATGACTTCCTTCTGATTGGTTAGTGGTGAGGTAACAGGGCGATGTTGCAGGAATCTCAATCATCAGCCAGTTCCAACCAGTCTGGGGTCTAGTGCTTGTGGTCAGCATCCTCCCCTTGGGGGCAGGGTGTCCTTAGTTCCTAAAGAACAACTAAAAGGTACCCACCAGATTGTTACCCACATCCCTGGAGGAGGAACTAGGACCCTGTTTTGTTTCTTTTTGGCTGCGCTGCACAGCATGCAGGATCTTAGTTCCCTGACCAGGGATTGAGCCCGTGCCCCCTGCAGCGGAAGCACGGAGTCCTAACCACTGGACCGCCAGGGAATTTCAAACTAGGACTCTGTTTTATCCCTGAACCATTGTTGTTACTTTTCTTTTTTTTTTCAAATAAATTTATTTATTTTATTTGTTTCTTTTTGGCTGCGTTGGGTCGTCGTTGCTGCACATGGGCCTTCTCTCATTGTGGTGAGTGGGGGCTACTCTTCGGGGGCTACTCTTCGTTGTGGTGGCTTCTCTTGTTGCAGAGCATGGGCTCTAGGCACTCTGGCTTCAGTAGTTGTGGTGCATGGGCTTAGCTGTTCCGGGGAAGACGTGGGATCTTCCCCAACCAGGGCTTGAACCCATATCCCCTGCATTGGCAGGCAGATTCTTAACCACTATGCCACCAGGGAAATCCCTGTCATTACTTTTCTTGTTTAACTGCTTTTCCTTTCTCTCTGCATTCCCTCACCTCTCTAATTAGTAACTGCTTAAATCTGCTCTTTGGAACTCAGGGAAGGCCTAGGAGACTAAAGCCTTTTTCTACAAACAAGAAATGGAGAAGCAGAGGGGCTTTTGTAGCCAGGAGGGCCCCGAGGGGTCCTGCTTGTTTTCAGTCCCGCCTTTCCTTTGACACTCCTCTGTCCTGAGGGGAGCTTGTGTAGGACAAGAAGGGGAATAAAGTTTTGGATAGAGAGGGTAATCATGAACACAGCAGAGGAACTCCGTTTTAGGGGGACTCGGGTTCAGTTCAGAGCCCCGGGATTCTCCCAGGGGCTCAGGACTGGGAGACTGGGGACCCCTGAAGTTCTCACTCCACCTCTGCCCTCAGGGCCCTGTTCTCAGTGTTGAAGGACAGCCACTGACCCCTTCTTCCTTTTCCCCGTCTTTTCTTAGGCAGGAAGCCTGTTTGGGCCCCAGGTTTGCAGGAGCCTTCCCAGGACCTAGGCCTGATGTTGATTTATGGGGACACGGCTCCCCTGTGTGTGCTGGGCAGCATCCCTTAACGGGATCTGTCACCTTCCCTAACCGCCACGCATCTGGGGCCAGAGCAGCTGCCTCTGTGCCTTTGTCTCTGCTCTCACCCGCCCAACAGCAGTGGCCCCTCTCCTCCCGCCTGCCCGGAATGAGAGCTCAGGGCCCTGCCCACCAAGTGCTCACGGTACACACAGTTTACATGCTCACGGTACACACAGTTTACGAGAGTGACGGTAAGCAAGTGTCCTTTGTAAACAGAGAGTCGTGGGTGGTAGCATTAGCTCTTCAACATCATAATCAACTCTCCTGGTGGCCTCTTACATTTGTGTGAGGCTTTTCTTCTCCATGAAATAGGAGGAGGCCCCAGAGCTGGTGGGAGTGGGGAGCACATGTGTGGCCTTTGGTGCCTCAAACTAAAGTGCAATCCCTAGCTCGGGCTGCTGAGAATCTGGGTCCCCCTCAACACACACTTGGACGTGCACTCACAGACACACACATGCACACACACACTGCCACACACACTCACAGATGCATACATGAACACACACATTCACATATGCACACACACACGCACATACACACACACATTCACACATGCACACCCCACACACATGCACACACATGCAAACACACACACATTCGCATATGCACACGCACACACACTCACACATTCACATATGCACTCACACACACGCACACACACATTCACATATGCACACACACCCACAATGCACACACACATGCAACACCCACATTCACATATGTACACACCCACCCACACATGCACACACCCACACATTCACATATGCACACACACACACCCACACACATGCACACACACATTCACATATGCACACACACATGAATACACACCCCCACATTCATATACGCACACACTCATACATGCACACACCCACACACGTACACATACACACTCCCTCGCGTGTATCTCAGTGGGCTGAGCTGGGGGCCCAGGAAGCTGGTTCGTCAGCCACGTGGGTTCATGGCAGACTCAGTTGTATTTCCCTGCATCCCGGCCCCCTCCTCCTGTCAAATCTCAGAGGAGATCAGGTATGGACTGGGAAGGCCTGGTCCGGGGACTTCGGTGCTCGCAGCCCCGCCTGGGTCTGGGTGGGGAGTGAAGTCCCACCAGGGGGACGGGGTGTCTCTGAGAGCTATGTGCCCAGCTGCTGGCCCCGGTGGCCTCGTGCCACATAGGCCGATCTGCCCCGTCCTCGGTGGGTGCCAGAGTGTACCTTGGGACAGAGTTCACGACAGACACCCCAGTGACCTGCCTGCCGACTGGTCGGAACTCCAGCTGCACTGCCTCAGAAATGGACTGCAGGGTCCCCAGACACACACGTGGGGCTGGCAGGTCCAGCTTCCCACTTCCGGGCTGTGAGGCGTCGGGCAATTTATTTATTCAGCTTCCCTGAGCTTGTTTCCTCATCTGTAAAAGTGAAGATGAAAGAGCCCACCTGGCCCGGGCTGTTGATGGGATTAAAGGGCAGCACGTGTGTAAAGGGCCTGTCGTCTGGGGCTCAATACCCTGCAGGTGCAGGCAATAACATCTTCAATTCCTCATCTCTCTGGGCAGAGGCTTTGCCCCGCGAGCAGGCTGCCGGGCCCAGCGCTGGTTTCCGCGGCGGGGCCCATGGAGCCTCAGCTTTTAGGTGAGAGTCTGAGAGGGAGCAAGCCCAGGCCTTGGGGCGGGGGCGGAGACGGCACCCAGGGCCCCCGGCTCACCCGCTTTGTCCCCCGGTCTCCGCGCTCCGGTGGGCGCGGGGTCTGAAGCCACCGGGATGTGCGGTCAGCCCCGGGTCACCCCAGGGATGTGCGCTGGGCCCCTGCCAGCCCTGGAAGGCCTCCCAACGCGGAGGTCAGGACGGAGGCCGGGGGCTCGCACCGGCTGCTCCAGGCCACCTGGGCGGGAGGCCAAAGCCAGCCCGGCTGGAGCGGGGGCAGGCGGGACCGAAGGGCTGAGCAGGCCCGGCGGGGAGCAGGGAGTGTGGCACCGCAGCCCTGGGCCAACGGCCTAATGTTCCCCAGGTGCTGGCGCCTCATGTCTGCGTCGGTTGTGAAGACCGTCTCTCTCCTGACCCAGCACCCAAACCACGTTGTCGGACATGCGAGGCCACGACGTGAAGTCTGGTGAGGTCCCCTTGGAAGAACCGTGTTAGAATAACACAGGTCGTTGCTAAGACCAAGCTGACAGGCAGTCTACCGCCGGGGACAGGGCGGGAAGCTGGGAAGTGGGCCGCCGCCCTGTGCTCGCCCTCCGCCGGCACCTGGTACCCGGCCGGGCTTCGCGCAGCTCCTGGCTCACGGCCTGCCCTCGTTAAGCCGAGTCCTGACTGCAGCCCCCCATCTCCCATCCCCCAAGCACAGAAGCACAGCTCTGCTGCTGTGTCCGCTCCCTCGCTTCCAGGAGGACGTGGGCACCCCGCACCCACTTACCTCGAGGGGGCAGGCAGACACAGGTGGTGACAGCGTGAAGCATTTGCTCCCTGCCGTGTACGTGAATAAATGTCACGTGTGTGTATACACTTTTTTCGTTTTATTTTAAAATTTATTTTATTTTTATTCATTTATTTTATGCCAGTGTGTCATTTTCATTGGCCCATTTCTGAACTTCACGGCCAGTAAAGTGGATCCCTTGGTTGGTATGGATGTCCCAGGGGTCCTATATGTCGTGCACAGCTGTTCTAGATGCTGAATAGTGGGTTTTTGCATTGCTCGACAACTCGAGTAGGCCTTTTATAATGTCTCCCACCAGCTACGATGCTTTATGGACCGCATGTGGCTGCTGTTCCACCACACTGCATTGCTGCTCTGCCCCTTCCACAGCTGGGAACAGAAGCCCAAGGGTAGTCTTATTACTTTGCCATTGCCACAGGCCTGGGCCAAACCCTTCCAGGTAACTGGCCATGTCCAATTCACAGGCCTGTCCCTGAGTTAATGTCCCTAAAGCCTGTGTCTGTAGTTGTTTAGGGCTGGTGGCTTGGGAGTATGCTTGTCCTTCGTAGATAATTCAGGTCCTTGCGTTCTGTCTGTGTTCACCAGCCATCCCCGTGCAGTCAGATGAGCCACGAGGATGGGGCTTCTACTTTTAAACTGGAAAGAGACTGAGTTTAACAGGATATCATCGATATTATATAGGTGATTTACAATGTTGTGCTCGTTTCTGGTATACAGCAAAGTGATTCAGTTATATATTGATATATATATATTCTTTTCATATTCCATTATTGTTTATTACAAGATATTGAATATATCAATAGTTCCCTGTGCTATACAGTAGGACCTTGTTTATCCATCCTATATATAATAGTTGGCATCTGCTCATCCCAAACTCCTAATCTATCCCTCCCCCACCCCCCCCTCCCCCTTGGCAACCACAAGTCCGTCCTCTATGTCTATGAGTCAGTTTCTCTTTCATAGATAAAAGTCAGTTTCTCTTTCATTTGTGTCATATTTTAGACTCCATATATAAGTGATATCATGTGGTATTTGTCTTCTCTTTCTGACTTCACTTCGTATGATAATCTCTAGGTCCATCCATGTTGCTGCAAATGACATTATTACATTCTTTTTTATGGCTGAGTAGTATTCCATTGTATATATGTACCACATCTTCTTTATCCATTCATCTGTTGATGGACATTTAGGTTGTTTCCATGTCCTGGCTATTGTGAATAGTGCTGCTTATGAACATAGGGGTGCATGGATCTTTTCGAATTATAGTTTTGTCTGAATATATGCCCAGGAGTGGGATTGCTGGATCATATGGTAGCTGTACTTTTAGTTTTTTGAGGAACTCCATACTGTTCTCCATAGTGGCTGCACCAATTTACATTCCCACCAACAGTGCAAGAGGGTTCCCTTTTCTCCACACCCTCTCCAGCATTTGTTATTTGTAGACTTTTTAATGATGGCCATTCTGACTGGTGCGAGGTGATACCTCATTGCAGTTTTGATTTGCATTTCACTAATAATTAACAACGTTGAGCATCTTGTCATTGGCCATCTGTATGTCTTCTTTGGAGAACTGTCTATTTAGGTCTTCTGCCTATCCTTTTGAGTGGGTTGTTTTTTGTTACTGAGTTGTATTAGCTCTTTGTATATTTTGAAAATTAAGCCCTCATTGATTGCATCATTTGCAAATATTTTCTCACAGTCCATAGGTTGTCTTTTTGTTTTGTTTATGGTTTCCTTTGCTGTGCAAAAGCTTATAGTTTGATTAGGTTCCATTTGTTTATTTTTGCTTTTATTTCTATTGCCTTGGGAGACTGACCTAAGAAGACATTGGTATGATGTTATGTCAGAGAATGTTTTGCCTATGTTCTCTTCTAGGAGTTCTATGGTGTCATGTCTAACATTTAAACCTTTAAGCCATTTTGAGTTTATTTTTGTGCATGGTATGAGGGTGTGTTGTAACTTCATTGATTTACGTGTGGCTATCCAGCTTTCCCAACACCACTTGCTGAAAAATGTTTTTTCACCATTGTGTATTCTTGTCTCCTTTGTCAAAAATTAATTGATCGGGGCTTCCCTGGTGGCACAGTGGTTGGGAGTCCGCCAGCCGACGCAGGGGACCCAGGTTAGTGTCCCGGTCTGGGAAGATCCCACATGCCACAGAGCGGCTGGGCCCGTGAGCCATGGCCGCTGAGCCTGCGCATCCGGAGCCTGTGCTCTGTAACAGGAGAGGCCACAGCAGTGGGAGGCCCACGTGCCACACACACAAAAAAAATTAATTGATCTTAGTTGTGTGGGTTTATGTCTGGGCTCTCTGTTGTGTTCTGTTGATCCATATTCTGTGTTTGTGCCAAGACCATGCTGTTTTGATTACTGTGGCTTTGTAGTATGGTCTGAAGTCTGGAAGGGTTATGTCTCCAGCTTTGTTTCCTTTCCTCAGGATTGCTTTGGCAATTCTGGTTTTTTATGGTTCCTAAAATATAAATTTTAGGATTATTTGTTCCAGTTCTGTGAAAAATGACATGGGTAATTTGATAGGGATCACATTAAATCTGTAGATTGCTTTGGGTGGTATGGCCATTTAACAATGTTAATTCTTCCAGTCCAAGAGCATGGGATACCTTTCCATTTCTTTGAATCATCTTGAATTACACTTTTATATACAAAATAAAATTATTGTGTATATCCTGTTTTTGAACCTGATCTTTTCCATTTAGCATATTGTGACTCTGTTTCTGTATCTTTGTATATAGTCTTCTATAACATAATTTTTAAAAACTGCAAAGTATTCCCTTGTGGTCTCCAAAGTGAGGCACATGCAAGACAGTCCCCTGGGGTGAGGGAAGAAAATGTTGCAACTTCCTCTGCTATTTATTTTTATCCCCAAATAAGCTGATGTCTGGACTCACCATGGTGCTGCATGCAGTCTGTGAGCCTGATGGTACCAGGTGGTGCCCATGGTCCTGGGGGAGGCTGTTTGGGGTGGGGAACCCCACAACTTTCTTTGCTTTTAGCAAACTGCAATTTACTGCAGTTTTTGATTTTTGGTTAGAGAGATCTCCAGATCATACTCTTTAATAACTGTCACAAAATGGACAGATGGCTGAAAAAGCTGCCTGCAAAGAAAATGTAGAAAGTGAGAGGAAAACAAGAAGATAACAGAATAGGTTCTTCAGTGTCTGGTATGAGCTTGTCATAGTTCTTGTTAGATGTAAGAACACCACCAACATAAACAGACCTGAAAATAAGTCAGCCTCAAACGTATCAACGTTTTGAGAGAATAATGGATATATTAGCCATTCCGTTTGTAATGGCCTTACTCTAAGTGTACCTTGAGAGCTAATAAGAATATCACCATAGGCAGGACATTAAAAAAAAAAAAGGCATTGAGACTATAACGACAAATTTCACCATTTTCCACCGATGTTTAAAGACAAGAAATATTTCTGAACTTATACGTTTTGACTCAACTACTACTAATAAATGTTTAGAAGCTTAAAAGCCACTTACCAGGGTAAAACTGGCCAAAATAACACGTGGGGAAAATGTGGGGATGAACTTAAATGTAGTTTTTGCCAGAAAATACTACTGGATGATGCATAGAAAGCAGTTGCTGAATATTTGGAGAAACAAGTATTCGAACACACAACACAGTGTGGAAGTTTTGCTCTAGAGGTGGATGAAATCTCACACGTTTTCAACATGATTCGGTTACAGTATTTGCTGAGTTCTGTTTCAAAAACAAAACACATGAAGTATGTTTTTGTAAGCCAGTACAAGAAGGATAACTGAAGGATATATAGTCTCAATATTAAATACTGTTTGCGATAATGGTTAAAAACAGCAACAACAAATGTTGTTCTTATACATAGGTAAAAGAGCAGATAGAAAATAGAGCGCCCGCTTTTTTAAAAAAAAATTCATTTATTTAATTAATTTATTTTTTGGCTGCATTGGGTCTTTGTTGCTGCTCGCGGGCTTTCTCTAGTTGCGGCGAGCGGGGGCTACTCTTTGTTGCGGTGCATGGGCTTCTCGTTGGGGTGGCTTCTCTTGTTGCGGAGCACGGGCTCTAGGCACATGGGCTTCAGTAGTTGTGGCAGGCAGGCTCAGTAGTTGTGTCTCGCAGGCTTTAGAGTGCAGGCTCAGTAGTTGTGGCGCACGGGCTTTGTTGCTCCACGGCATGTGGGATCTTCCTGGACCAGGGCTCGAACCCATGTCCCCTGCATTGGCAGGTGGATGCGATTGTTATGGCAGGTGGATGGCAATGTTATGCAATTTTATTGCTGGAAAAAATGCAGTTATATATAAATACTCTCATATTTGCTCAGTTTAAAATGTGGAAACAGAAATTTCTAACTCGTTGAAAGATTTTCCCATGAAAGTTTTCGTGTTTTGGATGCATTTGTTAAAAGTATTAAAAAAATGTAGGATGGATTAACTGACATCATAGAAATGGAAAATTTACTTAGCCCCATTCCAGAACAAATCTCTGTATGCTTAGTAGATGAGAACGAAAAATTAACTGATTTATCGTGTGCCCAATTATGCCTTCCTCCTATTTGTATCTGCCTTCATAAAAGATTACTTTCAATCATGGCAGCTTTATAACCAAGCAGAGAAATATATTGAACTTTCAACAGTTGCATCACAAAGTGGTAATTACGACGATTGAGCATGTCCCAAATCACTTGCTCTCTCAAAGCCTAAACATTGCTGTGGTATTAATGAATAAAATAAAAATTAAAATATTGCTTAGAATGCCCATATTGTATGTTTTTAAATGCACATGACATGTGTAGTACCACAGTACCCATACACAACTTATTATAAATAAATACACATTTATTTATCAGGATGTGCTCTCAAAAATTATGTTTGCTAGGGGTCTGTAACTGTTGACTCAAAGTAGAAGAGACCATTCAATCCTCTCTGATTGGGCACGTAGGTTGTTTCCCATTTTTTCTGTTTGCCACATTCCTGGCTTATTTTTCTGGGGATGGATTCCTAGAACTGGAAGTGCTTATTCAGAGATCCTATCCATTTTCAGGGAGTATTTTATATTTATTTATTTATTACAAATTGCCGGCAGAGACAGAGGAAATCCACAGTATCCGATGTGCCCACAGGCATCCGTGAGAGTGTTTCTCCCCAGCCCTGGTTTGTCTTCATGGGATCTTATCTCCCTGGTGGAGGAGAGGACCGTGGTCTGTCTCAGGCAGTCGTGGAGCCCAGGGGCCCCAGAGAAGGCAGTTCTGGGCAGGGAGCCTGGGTGACCTCAGACAACGGCCACCGAGAGCAGCGTTTGCCTCAGGCCCTTCCTCTCTGCCAGGATGAGCTTCCTGGGGACTTAGCGGTCCAGCTCCAGGTGGTCAGGGGGGCGGGTGCCGGCTGGTGCGGGGATGCGGTCACCTCCCTCAGAGGCGGGAGTGGGGTCAGCCAGTGAGGTTCTGTTTCTGGAAACTGTCTGTGGGATGATGACTGTTTACACGCTGCGGTGTCCAGGGATCAAACGCAGGGGGAAAGAAGCCTCCTGCACTCAGACCATGTGGAAAGCATTTCTCCCTCACAGGAGAACAAAAGCAACCTTGCCGAGGACGTGGGGCCCTGGCTGTCTGTCTGTCTGTCTGTCTGTCTCTCTCCCTCCCTCCCTCTCCCTCTCTCCCTCTCCCTGTCTTTTTGCCAACAGAGCAGAGTGGGACTTCCCACCAGAAACCGAAAAGGCCGATTTCGCAAGCAGGGTGGCCTCCCGGCAAAGTGCTGGCATTTTCTTCTCCGTTTCTGGGTAGCCTAAGTCGGCACATTGCTCCACGTCAAGCTCGTTTCTCCCTCTGGAGGCCCAGACCCCACGAAGGAACAGCCGGTCCGACGCAGGGTTCCGACCAACGTATTGAAAGCGGCTCCTGGTGGAAGGTGTCAGCCTCACCCATGGCAGGCGCCTGGTGGCCTGGATCCCCTGCGCAGGGGCAGCCTGGGCCGTGGGGGACGATGGCGCGGTCAGGGAGCCTTTGGCACCGACCCTCAGCACTCTGGCACCCACCTGTGTGCAGGGAGGGTGCTTGGGGATCCGAGGGCCAGCCTTGAGGTTGGGATGGGGGTGGATTCTGCTTCCACCTTGTCTCTGGCCTCACGGGGAGCCCTGACCTGGGGTCTCTGCAGCCACACCCCCTTCTTCCTTCCTGGGCTCTCCTAACCCCGCTGCGGCTAGAGGGGACATCTAGGGATGTGGAAAAAGCCTGGGCTCCCAGAGCGGGCTGGATGCAGTTGTGGGGTCTGAAGAGAAGGCGATTTATCTGCCCACTGGGCGCAAAGCACCTGGGGAGATTTTGACGCTTGCTTCGGGCCATCTACGTAGCCTGTCTCCAGGCAGCCAAAGAGCCTGGAAGGCAGACTGAGCGCTGTCCCAGAATAAGCAGGCGGCGCTTAAGAGGTGAGATCAATCTCTCCGCTGGGGCTCTTGACCCATCCCTCCTCCCCGGGGACCCTTCCCTAGCTACCTCCAGCGCGCCCTCATTCTCTCTCTCTCCCTTCACACGTACACACACACACACACACTCTCTCTCTCTCCCTCTCTCTCTCTCTCTCTCTCTCTCTCTCTCTCACACACACACACACACACACACACACACACACACACGTTCCTGCCAGCCAGCCATCTACTTGCTTTTTCATTGGTTCATTCAGCAAACATGACGATGGTTTAAAGCAGAGGGCTCCAGTCCACTCACTGCTCACAGGACCTCACAGGCGGGCAGGACTTTGGACAGAATCTAGTTCATAGCTTTGCATAAGAGGTTGATTTACAAACCTGGAGGCCCAAAAGCAACACCCCAAGCTAGACTGGGTGGGATAACCGTCCCCTCCTGGGGCAGATTAAAGTGCAGGAGGGGATGTCTACTCAGGCGGCTGCACGGAGTTCTTCTCGTGCCAAGAAGATTCCTCTCTGGATAATGCTACAGGAGCCCCAGGGCAGGCAGAGCGGGGTTTACAAATGTAAATCAGGTCATGCCTCTCTGCTGCTGAAACCCCCGCAAAGGCTCCCGGCGGTCCAGTGGTTAAGACTCTGCGCTTCCACTGCAGGGGGCGTGGGTTTGATCCCTGGTCAGGAAGTCTTGCATGCCTCGAGGTGCGGCCAAAAATAAATAATAAAAATTTAAAAAATAAAGAATTCATTGTACTTAAAATTCCAACTCCTCTGAGTACGAGGCTCTGGGGGATCTTGCCCTGCTTGCTCTGCGCACTTGGCTTCAGCCATGCCTCTCTCTCTGCTCCTGCACCATCCAGCCTGAACCCTTCATGCTGTCCTGTGCCGGGAGCCCAAGCCTGCGCGCTCTGTGAGGCCTGGCCTTGCCTATCTCCTTCGCCAGTGTACCAGGGCCGGCACAGAGCAGGTGCTCGAAGTGTTGTTTAAATGAACGCGCAGTGCCCGTTAGTGACAGGGTAGGCTCTGCTTTGAACCGGGTGGTAAAAGATTTTGGACTTTGTAGGGTGGAAAAGGATGCATCTTATTTTATTTTTCATTTTTATTTTCTCCTGGAGTCTAGCTGGTTTACAATGTTGTTAGTTTCAGGTGTACAGCAAAGTGATATATATACATATATCTATTCTCCTTCAGCTTCTTTTCGAAAGGGATGCCGTTTAGCCCTTTGCCTTTTGTTCTTCTTCCGTTCCTCCTACCCCGCCTCCTCCTTTTGGCTAGACATCACCATCACCTTGCAGCTTTTATGCAGATGGTGAACCAGTCTGGCTGACTGCTGTGTGGCTGTCTCAGAGCAGCCCTGGACAAACCAAGGAGGCACCAGCTTCCTGGAGAAGCTGGATTCCAGGAATTAACCAGAAAACTAGGAGAAACCACGGGAACCCTGGGAAGCGTTTTGAATTGGCGCATGTGATGGGAAGGGAAGAGGCTGCAGCCCGGGTCAGAAGGTGGGCAGAGGCAGCGGGGCAAGAATAGACCTGGAGGCTTCTGAGATTCTCCCCTTGTCTCATGAGTGCTGAGATTGTACTGGAGTTCAAGAAACACCTGTTGCTGGGGTAGAGGAGGTTGTCCGAGACGACAGGGAATGAGGTGGGTTTAGTAAAATAAAGGAATGTATCCTGGGATGGCGGCAAGACTTTGCAGGTACCAAACCCAGTGGATTGTGTTTTGTGGATTTGGGAAGTAAGAGGATCTGCTATACTGCTGAGCTCCATCACTCTGATCTTTAAGGCTTCGAGAGTTTGTGAAAGCAGTTGCAAGTCCTGTAAACCTGAAGCCTTTGTGCTGCAGAATCACTGGAATTTTCAGAGTTTCAGATTGTGGCCAAGTTAAAGGCAGCCTCTTCCTTCTTTTGAAAAGGAATGCACCAGAATCTCAGCTTGGTCCTGGCCTCTGAGGTTCCAGGGCTGGACTGTATGTTGCCAGTTATTACTGGACAGTATGCAAGGAAGAGGAGGAAGACGAGGGGAGGCACAGCAAAGGGGGGTCCCCGAGTTAAGCAAGCGGCCAGAGCTGTCCACGATGGTGTGGCAGAAAGGACACTGATTTCCACCTGGCCCGGACAGCTGGGCAGCCTTGCACAAGTGCCCTAGCATCTCCGGGCCGCACTCTCCTCATCTGTAAAGCCAGGGGGCTGGACGGGATTGTTTACGGCCGCTGTCGGCTCTGGCATCGGACACTTCTATCAGTCCTCAGCCCAGAGCAGTCCCGGATCTCCTCGGCTTAGATGGGAAATTAATCTCCCTTGCAGATTAAACACCTATCGATTTTTTTTCCTCTGGCAAAGGGGAATGAGACAGCTATTTCTTTTCCTGCAGACAGAAGCAAAGAAAAAAAAGCAAAATTAAATCAGGCTCCCATTCAGTGCTTTCCTGTTCAAGTCTGAACGCTAAGCATCATTGGCTCCCCCCCGGGGGCGGGGGGTGTAACTCAGACTCTGCAGCTCAGAGAAATCTGGAGTTGGAAGGGTCCTGACAGACCATGCAGTCCTTCTCTCTAAGCTGAGGAATCAGAGACCCCCGGATGGGAAGTGACACGGAATCAGGTAGTGATGGAGCCTGAACTCCCGTCTAGAGAGACAGACGTCCAGGATCAGCACAGTCTGTTGGCTCTTCGCACAGACACCTTTCCAGGGCCGGTTACTAGGAGCTGCTCGGACTCTCAGATTGCTCCCTTATATATGGGCGATTAGATAATCTTGCTTGCTTTTTGCTTCTCCAATTGAAGTTTACGTTGACCTCAATTAAGCCATCAGCCTAGGTTTCGTGTACAGAGCGCGGTTTCTGGCCTGAGGGGTCTCTCCACTCTTTGTAGGGAGACGCGGCCGGTGATTGGTGGCTTCGGGGAGCGCCGGGGCGGGCGGCCAGTGGGGAGCGCAGGGAGGCGGGGCTTCCCGGGGCGGGGCGCGCGCGCGGTCGCCGTGGTTATCGCTCCCGCGGCGCCGCGCGGTGGACGCCGGTTCAGTCTCCGCCCCGGTGCCGGGCCGCTTGCAGGAGGCTGAGAGCTTCTCAACGCCGCCCGGACTCTGCAGTGGTTTTAATTTCACGGCTCCGTCCTCGAGTCTGTGCGAGCGCATCTGCATCACGTGCAGGGCTTCCCGACGGGACTCTGATGGTTGTGGCTCGAAGGGAGGCTGCTTCCTCGCAGGGCTCTCCCACCACGGGCCTGGTGGGAGAGGCCTGCGGCGCCTCGGGTGATCCCTGATGGAGCAGAAACACCACCGCTCCCCGTGCGAAGGCCGTGGTCGCCCACCGGGACGCCTGCTAGGGATGCGGGGTGGGGCCTCACCTCGAGCCCCGCCCCCACTGCCTCCACCTGTGCTTGCCACGCCCACCCTCCCGCGCGCAGGTGGGCGCTTACTGTCCCGCTCCCCCGGGGGCGGGCGCTGGAGGGACTTGAACCCCGCACCGCGCCGGGACTGAGGCAGTCTTGGGTATTTATCACCCTGCTGACCCCCAGGGCGAGGGCCGCGTCGTCAGACCACCAGGATGCTAAAGGTCAAGGCAATGAACATTCCTCAAGAACGTGGCTTCACAGCTCTTGTTCTCGGGACAAAACCTGGCAGTCAGTACTTAAGGAGAGTTTCCCTCCTATCTTCCGGCCACTGAGAGAATAAAAAACTGAAAATAAAAACGAACCTGTAAGTAGAGTGTAGACGTCAGTCTCCTGTCATCTAGGACCTGTCTTGCATCCTGAGTGAGCACTGATGTGAAGGGAGTTGGTCTGCATCCTTTGCATTCAGAGTTTGTTTTCCCTCAGATTTTTAGAGAATTCCATTTTTTCCACAAGCTCTCATGACACAGTCTAACTTATGAATTGCACCAAGTAGAAAATGGACCCGTTTGACATACATCAATTTTGCAGTTTCAAATTTCACGGAGCTGGAAGGCCAGGAACAAGGTGTGTGAGCCTTTCAGGGCCTTGAACCTCCTCTCGGTCCCACCCTGGGAAAAAATGTGCTTTCATCATTACTTCTGTGCTCGAAAACCTAAGCTGATGCCCGGTTTTGCCCTCAAGTACTAAGAACACTAAGGGCTGCCTCTACCACCTGAGGCTCTAATGAAACCAAGCAGATGTGCTGTGTTGTCCCACGTCCAGACTCAGCCCCGCCCGGAATCCCTTCCTTTCCTCATCTGATTCCTCTCCACCCTGCAAACTCCCCCTTCTCCATCCGCATCTGGTCAGTCCCGCCCTTAACGGCCTTTGCCTCATTAAGTACTGGAAGAAAGGGCCTTTCAAATGGGAGGGCTGGTCCAGTCCTGGCAGAGGGCCTCCTGTTCCCACAGGGGCTGCCCCTGCCCTTCGTGTGGTCCTGGGTTTGTGGGGCAGCGTGGGAGGGGTCGAGGAGAGAGGGGTCCGTTTGGTGTCAGTGAACGGGGTGTGAAGGTGAGGTGGGAAAGTCGAGAGAGGTGTCAGCACAGGTCAGCATCCCTAACTGCTGAGACCTGTTTGGGGTTTGTCCCAAGCTCCACAGTAACCCTGGACAAGACACCAGAAGAATTTGGAGAGCTGGGTTCTTCCCTGTCAGTTTCTGACTGGCCGCGTCTGGCCAAGGAAAAGGAGTTCGAGGGAGAGCGTGCCAGCAGTGATGGGCCACAGGCTCCGCCACTAAGGCTGACTCTGAGACCCAGGCAGGGCCAGAAATTGCAATTAGCTTGCAAGTGATGATCATTTCAGGAAAGAAAAAGGCCCCAGCGCTGGTTCCCTGTTGTCTCTCCCCTGCGCTGGCGCCCACCCAGACGGCCCTGGGACGGCCCCTCGGGCTCGCACGGACCTGCTGCTCACCTGCTGCCGCGGGGAACCACGCCCTCAGGCTGGGGGCAGGCCCCCCCACGGCGGCAGGAGGAGGGCCTTCTCCCCCGGGGTCCTCGTACTTTCGGGCAGCATTTGTAGCCGGCCTCCCAAGGAAACCCTGTCGCCAAATCGTGCAGAGTTTAAAACAGGGTCGGAGACCATTCACCACCTGAGAAGCAGGTGCTCTTCGTGAGAAGGCTGGGGCGCTGAGCTAACGTCAGAGGACACAGAGCTTTTCGCCGTTTTTGGCGATGGAGAGGATCGGGTGTGTTTTCACCTTCATCCTCATTTTGCTTGTAGGCTGTGGGTGGAAGGGCCTCCGTGACACCTGCTCTAGGGATGCCGTCCATCACTTGACGGCTCACGCGGGGCGCATGCCCTGCACGCCTCGCACCCCTCTCCTCCATTAAGTACCGGGGTCGCAGGTGATTGTGAGTGGACCCTGGCATCCAGTCAGCTTAGGGAGCCCCCCCCCCAGGAAGGCCTCCCCTAAGTCCAGGAAGAGAACGAGGTAAGGGCGTGGGCGGAGAAACAGGCTGGGAGGAAAGCGAGGGTTCTCTCGGGCCGGCCCAGACGCCCGGCGGCATCATCCGGGCGGGCACTGCCTTCTCCTCTGGCGGGGCTGCGGGGGGTCCTGGCGCAGGTACCGCTGCCTGCCCAGCCCATCAGATGTCCCCGGAGAGCTGCCAGGAGGGACCTGTGGGCCCGGCACAGAGAGCCGGCAAAGCCAGAGGCCGTGCGGCGGGGCAGGAAGGGCTCCTGACCCGGCCGGGCTGTGGCCACAGAGCGGACACGTAGCGTCCCTGGTGCTCCTGGAGCCTGTCCAGCTCTCGGCCGCCGTTTAAACCGTACAGGCTTCTTGTCCCCAGATGATGGGCCACCTGGGGCTTGGAGGCAGACAGACTGGGGTGAGCCCTGGCTCCAGCTTTAGGGTCTGTGGGATGTTGGGCAGGTCTGTGTAACATAAAATGTGGAAAACGAGGTCTAAGGAGACAGGGTCACCCTGTGGATTAAATGAGATGCTGCCTGTGACGTGCCTGGCGTTCAGGGGGCCGGGGGGCCCCAGCGGAGCCCCTCAGGGTCACATGCAGAAGACCGAACGGTGCTCAGGAGCTCCCTGGAGAAGGCGAGGAGCCAGCGGGGCGTCTGGAGACCTGCCTCTGGCTCAGTGGGTCACGGTCCGGGCGCGGCTGCCCCGCCTGGAGACTGGTCTCTTGCAGGTGGTTGGAGGGGCTTGGACTCCGTGACCCTCTCGGTGCCTTCCAGCTCCAACATCTTGTGATTTGTGACTCGGGGCAGAGATCAGTTTTAATGGGGTGCCACTGAAGGCTGGAAATAGCAGCAAGGGCCCGTCGGACGTCACAAAGGGGTTTCAGAGGATTTCCCCAGAGTTGGGGGGCGTTTTGTGTCAATGCACTCTGCCCTTGGAGGAGCTGTTGGTTATTTATTTTATATATATTAGAGTGTATATTTTAATCCCAAACTCCTGATTTATCCCTCCTACCCTTTCCCCTTTGGTAAGCATAAGTTTCTTTTCTATGTGACTCTATCTCTGTTTTGTAAATAAGTTCGTTTGTATCATTTATTTTAGCTTCCATGTATAAGCGACATGATATGACATTTGTCTTTGTCTGGCTTACTTCACTTAGTATGATCATCTCTAGGTCCATCCATGTTGCTGCAAATGGCGTTATGTCAGTCTTTTTTTTTTTTTTTTTGCGGTACGGGGGCCTCTCACTGCTGTGGCCTCTCCGTCGTGGAGCACAGGCTCCGGACGCGCAGGCTCAGCGGCCATGGCTTACGGGCCCAGCCGCTCCGCGGCATGTGGGATCTTCCCGGACCAGGGCATGAACCCGCGTCCCCTGCATCGGCAGGCGGACTCCCAACCACTGCGCCACCAGGGAAGCCCTATGTCTGTCTTTTTTTTATGGCTGAGTAATATTCCATTATATATATATATAAACAACATCTCCTTTATCCGTTCATCTGTCGATGGGCATTTAGGTTGCTTCTGTGTCTTGGCTATCATATATACTGCTGCAGTGAACAGTGGGGTGCATGTATCTTTTTGAATTATGGGTTTCTCCAGATGTATGCCCAGGAGTGGGATTGCAGGATTGTATGGTAGCTCTGTGTTTCGTTTTAGGAGTCTGCATTTTGATCAGTCCCCCACCCCCCTGCAGGTGATGCTGACAGCTACACAAGGGCACACCTTTGGGACCCCCTGGAGCACCATGTCTGAGAAACAGAGGACACACTCTCCCAAACGTCTTAGCAGCGGGACAGAAATTGCCCCTGAAGCGGCCTTTGACTCAGAGTGTCCTGGCCAGACAGACAGGAGGGCTCTGTGACCAGGTGTCGTGAGCGCTTAGCAGAGCTGGCTGGGGGAGCGCTTCTGTGGGACAGCACCAGTGGGGCAGAAGGGGCTGTATGCGTTCGCCAGGGTGGCTGTTACGTAGTAGCACCGGCGGGGGGCTTAAGCACAGAAATCTATTTCCTCACAGTTCTAGAGGCTGGAAGTCAGAGATGGAGGTGTCGACAGGGTAGCTTTCTTCTGAGGCCTCGCTCCTTGGTTTGTAAACGGCCGGCTTCTCCTGAGCCTTTCACATGGTCGTCCCTCTGTGAGCATCTGTGTCCCAATCTCCTCTTCTTTTTTTTTTTTTTTGTGGTTCGCGAGCCTCTCACTGTTGTGGCCTCTCCCGTTGCGGAGCACAGGCTCTGGACACACAGGCTCAGCGGCCATGGCTCACGGGCCCAGCCGCTCCACGGCATGTGGGATCCTCCTGGACCGGGGCACGAACCCGCGTCCCCTGCATCAGCAGGCGGGCTCTCAACCACTGCGCCACCAGGGAAGCCCCCATCTCCTCTTCTTATAAGGACACTGTCGTATTGGATTAGGGCCCACCCTCATGACCGTGTTTTAACTTGATCACCTCTTTAAAGACCCCGTCTCCAAATACAGTCACATTCTGAGGGGCTGGGGGGTAGGACTTCAAGCTACGAACTTTGGAGGGACACTTCAGCCTGTGGCAAGAGCACCTGGCGGAGAGGTGGGGCAACGTCACACTCCCTCCCAGACTTGTCCCGGGGCCCACCCGGCCTCTCCTGTGCCCCGGCCTCTGAGGGCCCACCTTTGCTTGGAAGGGAGCCCTGGGCTTGCTGGAACCCTCTCCTAGTTCCTGTCCCATTTGCCCTTCACAACCATGCTGTGAGCGGGCAGGGCACGTTTATCTTTATTTTGCAGGGAAACAGACGTTCAGAGAAGTTAAATGGATCCGAGGACACCACGATTGGCGCCCGGAATACTGTTCTTTCCACGGGTCCACTGGGCTCCTGCTGTGCCTTCTGCGTCCTTATCCTTGGCTTCCAGGGACTTGGGTGCAATGTCTGAGGACAGCTGAGAGCTGCAAGGGGCCCACGGGATTCCATTTCTCTTTTGCTTTGATCACCTCTCATGCTCTTGTCTCTAAAGGAACTCCTGGGAGAATTAAGCCCGTTCTGTGTCTGTAGCTAAGTGTTTTTCCCTTTTTGCCCCTATTAAAAGCACAGGGCTTGTCTCGCTCGTTAAAAAGACATGTTCCATTTGCCGTGGCGGGGATGCCGAGACAGCTGAAAAGCGGAGGAGACCAGGCTGGCTCACGTTGGGCTGGGCCGCGGGGCAGGGCCTCAGCCAAGCTGGGGATCAGTGAGCCACCTGGAGGACTCGTCCACTCCACGGGCACTGAACACGTGCTGTCCTAGGCCGCAAACAAGCACCGCCGCTGCTGCTGTCCTCGGAACTAGAAGCGGAAACCGTCAAGCAAATGGACGAGGACGTGGCAGCGTAGTGAGCAGAGTGCTGAGATGCGAGCATCAAGGTCCTCAGTAATGGCAGCGCACACAGGGCAGCAGACGGGGAGGAGGGGGGAGTCAGGGGATAGGGAAGGAGCTGGGCAGGGAGTGATGCCTTCCCCAGCTGTGTGTGTGTGTGTGTGTGTGTGTGTGCGTGCGTGTGCACGTGCGGACACACACGTGCGCACACACTGGCTCTTGTGATGTCCTAGTCTGCGCTGTGTTCCCTGGAACCCGAGCCGTGCAGAGGGGAGCTCCGTGTGATTCCCAGGATTCCCAGGCCGCCCAGCTGCCCTTGGCTGGGGCTGGGCTTCTTGGAGGCCAGCTGGAGGTGCTGCAGGCAGCAGGTGGCCAGTGGGGGAGTGACCAGGACTGGTGCCATAGGGCTCCCCACCCTGTGGTCCCCTGGTTGACAAGCTCCTCTGCCTAGGAGTTCTCCCGACACATCTCTGAGTCACCGGGGGTGGGAAGGAAGGTGGAGGCATGATCTGCAAAACCCAGAAGCCGGCAGCAAGTGGGCAGGCGCGGTCCCAAGCCACCAGCCTGTGCAGGGCTTGCGGGCAGCGTGACCATCTCTACTGTCGCACCCTGACTCGGGGACTTCCCCAGAGGCACGTCCTTGATGGCCTGGGCCCTCAGGACAGGGCTTTCTCCTAGACAAGGGTCCCACTAGTCACTGGGGAAGGGGTTCGCGCAGTGACAGGGCCTGGAGGTCACGTTCGGCGCCACACTGTCAGCAGTTGCCTGGAGAGACGCAAAGCCCAGGTTGCCCAAGAGTCTTGGGCCACAGAAAAGTCCGGGCCCCTCAGTTTATAAATCGCTCTCTCTGGCCAGGCCAAGGGCAGACCTGCTTGCCTGTTGGCTTGTACACCCTTGTGCTAATCAGGGGGCGATGACAGACTCTTACGCTCTCCCAGCCAGGATCATAGGATTGGGTCTGGATCCTTGATATTGGTTTCCTCCAAAAGCCAATTCCCCATCCCAGGGCCGAATCCCCGCCTCCTGCTTCCCCATTTGGTCCAGGCTCTTCGGCCAAGGGCAGGAGAAGAGCTGCCGGGCTCAGGGGCTGCTTCTTCACCAGCCGCCAGGGAGGCTCCAGGCTGGTGACGTGGGGGGGCCCTCGCTCATCTGCCGCTTGCGTCTCCAGCCCCGCAAAGCCCCCATCCCTGCGTCAGACCAGGCTGGATGGGACCCTGCCCCCAACCCCCCCACCGGGGCGCTGGCCGGCGCCCAGAGCTGCACGTCAGGGAGAGGCCCAAGGCGGAGGGGGGCAGGGGACCGGGCAGCCTGGACGGCCGCCAGCAGACAGCTTTGTCTGTATGCTTCTCCTTCCCCAGACGCCAGCTGAGGGGGAGGGGAGGGGAGACAGGCAAGAGCGGGGCGGGCTGGGCACAGCTGCGGGGTGGGCCCGCTCGGAGCTCCTGCGTCCGCCCTCCAGAGCCCGGGGCCAGGGGAGCAGATGTCTCGCCGGAGAGGCCCCCCATCAAAGCCCCCCTGCCGGCCTCCCCGCTCCCCGCAGCCCAGCGGGGCAGGCGCCGGCCTGAGGGCCGGCCTGCCAGCTGTTGGCTCCCTCGGGCGCGGGCCTGGCCCTGCCTCGTGGGTGCCAGGCGGCAGGTGCTGGGCAGGGGCCGCGGGGTGGAGGCATCAGGGATGAGGGGCTGCTTGCGGGGCAGCAGGTGGTGGGGACGAAGGGCAGCTGCTTTCTTCAGGATTCAGGCCCGGAGGGGGTCCGGAAGGCCCCCCGCCAGCAGCAGCTCCGACGTGCGCTAAATACCAGGTGGACGAGGGCATTAAGTCTTGGCCTAAACCTAGGAAGCCACGTCATTCCCTTTTCACTTGGAGAAACGCCCTCCAACCGCGGTCTCCCCCGCAGGCCTCAGACTTTCCCAGGACAATGCGACGCAGAGGAGGCAGCGCGTGGGTGCCGGGGGCCATTTCTCAGGCTGGTCAGGCACAGCCGGCTCTGAATCGGCCCCTGAAGCCTGCCGGGAGCCGCAGGAGAGGCTGAGCAAGTGGCCAGGCCTCTGCTGGGACCGCCCTGGCCGGACCTGCCTCAGGAGCCCTTCAGACACCTTCCCGATGGTGGGCACCGCAGCAGCTGCGGGCCGCGAGGTCGCCATGGCGACAGGCGACAGCCTGCATCCCCCCACCCCGCAGGCCGGCTCCCAGCCTCCAGCCCACCGGCTGCCTCGGGGCCTCTTTGCAGGACAGCGGTCCCTCTGGCAGCATCAGTGCAAAAGCAGGTTCTAAGTTGAGTCACAGGGGCACAAAGGTGTCTCTGAAGGACTCTAAGCCTTTACAGATGTAAGCTATTGTCCCCGTGCTAAATAAAATCAAACTCATTGCTCAGGAGGTAATAAACATTATGATGTTACAAGGAAGCTCGCCTGGTCCGAGCAGCTGCTCTTCCTCCTGAGGGTCCCCAGGCCTGGCGACTCATGCGTTTGTTTTCTGGTGTCCTGCTGAAGATCGTTCACTTTCATTTTGTCTTCCGAGGTGAACAATGACCGATAAGCTCCCTTCTCAGAAATCTTCAGCTGTTTTAAGGCCAATCAAATCTCCTCTTCCTTAAGCTGAGCCATCCCAATTATTCTGGCTCGGGCTTTTAATGACTGAACATCTTTTTATTCTTTCAGGAGGATATTGACGTATCTGCTCAGTAAATTAACATCAGCTGACTTTTTGGGCGCTTCCAAGTCCTCCTGCCGATAGGAAAAGGGAGAGGACGAGAGGATTAGAGGAAAGGGTAGGGGAGCCATCTCAACATTTATCAAGGTAAGAGGACCGGCACACATTTTTTAAAAAACGCATTACTTTTAACCGTTTTTTGAGGGTCTATTGCTCATATCTTTAATCATCTCTATTGCTCTTCCCTGAATCCCTTCTGGTTCTCAACGTCCTTTTCAAAGGATGTTCAGCAAAATTCCCCATTATTCTGGTCAGGGCTCAAGGAGCTACATCAAATCATGGAAGAATTACTTTCAAACCTCTGTAAGTCATACAAGCGTCCTTTATTATAGCCCAGGTATCAGGCTAGCTTGCTTTCTTTGCGTCTAGTAACACTCACTTGTTACTTCACGTGCAGCTGGTGGTCCACGGGGGCCCCTGGATTTTTGGTTTTGTTTTCTCTCTTCTATACCTGTGCCTAACTAGCAAGGATTTTTGTGTTTGTATGATCTCTCTGCCATTTTATTTAAAATAGTTTCACTGAAGCAGAATAAACACATGCAGAAGTGCTCATATAAGTGTACAACTTAAAAAGTTTTCACAGACAGGAAGAGCCCATGTAACCAACATTCAGATTAAGCGACATTACGTTGTCAACAGCCCAGAAGCCCTTCCTGTGGTCTTTTAGCACCTTTACCCCCAGTCCGCCTGTGTTAACCAGTCTGCTGATTGATAATGCCATAGATTGATTTAGCCTGTTTTCATTCTTTATAAAATGCTGTCAGTGTGTGCGCAGTTCTGTGTCTGGTCCACTCATGGTGCCCTCCGTTTCCGCTCTTTTATTAAACTCACGCTTTTCATTTGTAGGCCTAGGAGGATCTAGGGACTTGAGGACCAAAGCATTTTAGCCTCAGACCTGTCAGTGTTGGCTGCAGCTAACTAAATTAGTCCCTGTGACACACCAGAGTTCTAAGTTAGTCCCTGTGACAGGCCAGAATTCTAAGTTAAAATTTTACTTTAACCATTTATTGGTTATTTTATCCCTCTTTTTCCTCAAATCAACCATCTCCTCCCAGGTCATACTTTTATGTCAGGGTACTCTCAGAAGACATTGTGTGTGTGTGTGTGTGTGTGTGTGTGTGTGTGTGTGTGTATGTGTTACCATATAAAAAACACAGAAGGGGGTTTTAGCCCTATGGGGAATTATTTCTGCTACTATGAAGGAAATGAGTATAGAGAGCTGAGGCTACGTTTAGGGAGACCCTGAGTTCAGTGGTTCCATTCAGCGTTCAGTCCCTAGTTGTGGTTTCTCTAATACACTGTAGGCATGGCAGAGGTCGAGGCAGGGAAATGAGGGTCCTCAGTACCTTAGGGCAAAGCTTCCCAACCTTTCCCACAATACCACAGAAAATACTACTACTTACATTGCAAACTGGGCACATAGAGGAGATGTTTTTGTAGTGGTGGGTCACAAAATGCAATACAGTGTTTTACACCATTCAGATATTTACAACAGTTACATTTATGTGTATATTTATATTTAAATATATTTAGTGAATATATGTAACATACGTATTACAAAACATATATGTATTACAAAACGTAATACAATGTTTACACTGAATGTTTTACATTCAGATATTTACAACAGTTACATTTACGTGTATATTTATATTTAAATATATTTAGTAAATGTATGTAACATATGTATTTCATTATTATATGGATTTATCTTTAAGGAATCGAATAACGCCTCCTTTTTCATGCCACATATAATGTTGACTTTTGTGTAGGTGATGATGTGAGTAGAATTTCAAATCCAAGCTAATTTATTTCCCATTAACCATTTTATTTTTTAAATTTAAATTTTAAAATTAATTATTAATTATTTTTGGCTGCGTTGGGTCTTCATTGCGGTATGTGGGCTTTTTATTGCGGTGGCTTCTCTTGTTGCGGAGCACAGGCTCTTGGCGCACAGGCTTCAGTAGTTGTGGCACACGAGCTCAGTAGTTGTGGTGCACGGGCTTAGTTGCTCCACGGCATGTGGAATCTTCCCGGACCAGGGTTCGAACCTGTGTCCCCTGCATTGGCAGGTGGTTTCTTAACCACTGTGCCACCAGGAAGTCCTGATACTATTCTAGAATAAAGCAGTTCTAATTTGCAGAGTGAACATGCCTTATTAGAGCGATGCTTCATCAGTTAGCTTAGACATGACTCAAAGGCACGTCACCCAGAATTGCAACAGAACTGTCCAATGTAAGTGAAGCTGGAGGTTGAGCTGAGCCTGCCCGGAGCCCCTGCCCACCCCCACGGTCCTTCTCCAGGCACATGGAACACAGGGTCCTCCAGCAGCTCATGGGCCCCTTGTCCATGAGCAGCAGCTGCAGACTTCGTGGCCTGCTGCCCAAGTCCAGGGCCAGGTGGTGGAGCCACGGGTGCGGGGCGTTGCTCTTGTGTGTGTGCCTGCACGACCATGCAGCATGCCATTGGACCCTGCTCCCCCTGGCCGCCTGCCCAGGAGCCTCTGGTGAGGTTGCTCCAGCTGCCCTGGAGGTTGGGGTCCTCTCCCGGGTCATTCCCGGAGCTCATTTGCAGCACACTCCAGTTGGCTCACCATTTGGGACCTTCTTCCTAAGATGTTTCAGTGCTCCAGAACCCTTGACCCAGTCTGTTTGGGCTCCTGTAACATCTACTCCATAGATGGAGTAAATTTACTTCTCAGAGTTCTGGAGGCTGGAAGTCTGAGATCAAGGTGCCAGCACGGTCGGGTTCTGGTGAGGGCCTCTTCCAGGTTGCTGACTGCAACTTTTTGTCGTAACCTCATACGGCGGAAAGAGAGGATCGCGCTCCTAGGAGTTTTTTGGTAAGGTCACTAATCCCACTCATGAGGGTACCACCCTCACGACCTAATCACTTCCTAAAGGCCCCATCTCCAAATATCATCACGTTGGGAGTTAGGATTTCAACATATGAATTTCGGGGAGACACATTCAGTCTGTGGCACCCCTCCAGCAAGCAAGCTAGTGTCTGAACCAGCTGAGACCAGTAGAGCCCTGTTGGGCAACTTCTTGATCATCTATTCAAAAGCTGGTGAAAAGGTGTCTCAACATGCGTTGGGCTGAAGACCTTTACACAGGATGCAGACAGGTGAACCATGGATTTACTTCATTGGAATAAACGCTCTGCTGCACTTTCTTTGCACTTAAAGAACGTTTTTTTCCTTGTCTCAGGCAACATGAGGTCTATGGTAATGAATAAGGCATTCTGTAGGGAATGATGGTGCTGGCAGTGTCTTATGATCGGGGAAGCGAACACTTATATAGACTATGCATCTATTCATACAAGGGCAAATCACTGCCCCCACGGTGATGGAAAGGATTCAGTGTCATCAACCTGTCACCAGGTGATTGGCTATTCAGCTCAGGGAATAATACCATTTTGGGAGTCTATTCATATATTCTTCCGATCAATCTTCCGATCTCATTCTTTCTAAGTCCTTGTCTAGTTGGCCAACCCATTAGTCTCTGCTCATGAAGCAGTAGATCCATACTTCAGTCGTTTCCCCTGTAATGGGTCAGAGCAGCAAACCCAAGTATGGTGTATGTTGTCCCCCAAACCCACAGGTCTATCAAATACTGTATCTCTTTCTTTGTATTAGGAAGTGCATTTTCTCACTCATTCCTGACATCTTTCAGACCCCTGGGTGCCTAGAAACTTTGCAATATGGAATGCCTCTAAACTTTCATGGGGTTTGCCTCCTGTTGCCTGAAATGCATGTATCTTACTAAGACACCTAAAATATTTGCTACTTCCTGGTCACCAGGTCCAATTTGTACAGTGTCATGAATTAAATACAGTGATGTTCTCTGAGAATCAAGATGACCAAGTTCTCGTGGACTATAGTACAACAGAGAACAAGATAGTCGATACAGCCCTGATATAAAGCCTCAGGTGAAAGTGTACTGTTGTCCCTGCCATGTGAAGGCCATCAGCTTAGCTGCTTGGAATTGAAGAAAAGCTACCTCTAGGACTGTAGCTTCATAGCAGGTGCCGGGGGTGTTTTTGATTTGTCCTAGTAAAGATATCCATCTGGAACTGCTGTTGGACTTGGCATCAGCACGTGACCAAATTCTCTATCATCTATACTCATTCTCTATGATCTATCTGGTTTCTGCCCCAGTCAAACATGAGTTAAATATTAATGTGGTCAGAATCACCACTCCTGGATCTTTTAAGTATTTGATGGTTACACTAATCTGTGCCATTCTCCCAGGGTTATGATATTTCTTTGGGTTCATTATCTTGGTAGTGGGGGGAGGGGGAAGTTCCACTTGAAAGGAGACAGTTTCCCACTTGGTCCTTCCTGCCATGATGGGCTGCGTTCCGTGGGTCAGGGAGCCACTGTGAGATTCTGTGAGTTACTAATGTATCTATTACTATTATGTATTCTGGGAAGATAACAACAGGATAGAGCTTCAGTCCTACTGAACCCACTGTAAGACAGACCTGATTTCCATGAGCTCATACTCTCACTGTGGGACCACTATGGAAATTTGAGTCTCCTGTGGTTAGCATGAGTTTAGAAACGGTATCTACTAGTCCCTGGAAGGTCTGGATATTTCCCTTTTCCTGTTCTGTTCAATGGAGCCAGGTGTCTTTGGGGGAGGATTGGGGGAAGATTCATAGACCTATGGCTGCATTGCAGGCATGTGCTCAAAGAGACCCCTACCCCCACGCCCCACCCCAGCTCCACCCCCCAAGTCAAGGAATTCTGGGCCTTTGGGTCCGAACACTGGGGAAGTTTTGATTCTCTACTATGATTTTGCCCACCAGGCCCAGAATTTTTCTGCTTATATATGTCAAGCAGCATCTTAATAGTCCGTACATCTACTGCAGGCATAGTGACCCCATGATCAGGTAGCCAGGGCCACAGATTCCTAGAGGCCCAAACAGTCCAATGACCGCTCCAGTCTTACGTTATTGCAATGTGCACATTGTGTCTTTGAGACACCTGACCCCTCCTCTGCAGGGATCCCACTTTTTCCATTAACACCAGAGACCCTAATTCTGTTGCCGTCTTTCCCACTATCATTTCCTGCCTACAGAAAACAGCCAAGAAGAGCTTTTCAAGGAGGCCTGTGAACACTTGACAATGGAATTCTTCTGGCCTCATGAAGGGAGTTATCCTCTAGCCCTCTCAGGGAGTGTGGTTAGGTGTGGCTATGATGTTGTACAGAAGAGACCCCTCCAACATTCTTAACTACCTGAGCCTTCAAATTTCCTCTCCTTCAGAATGTTAGAAAAGTCCTCCTTCACTGCCAGCCTCTGTTGAGTCCAGCATAGCTCTGAATGCCCCTCCCTGGGGTTCACGCCAGCACATGAAATCCCGAATCTTCAGCGAGCATGACTGTATCATCAAATTCTCTCCGACCCAGTTTTAAATTTTGTCCATCTCCATCCAATGCCCTTGGAACTCCCTCCAATGAACACGCCATGATTCCTGCTGGTTTCCCTGTGAACCTTTTGGCGTACAGGCTCTCTCCTCCTGTACCAGACTTTGTCCTTCTCCATCTGGGCTATCCTAGGATACAACTCTGATTATGGGCCTGGAGACACCAAGTGTGTGGGATGGGTCCCGAGGCAACTTGGCAGCCACATCTGTCTCTGCTCCAACGTTCCAACCAATGAATCAGGGTCCCACCCTTGCAACCAGTGGAAAACATGAGAAATCTGGTGGGGTTGAAAATCTAATTGACTCTGTATGTCTGTCACCTTGTCCCCTTTATAATCAGTCCCTGGGCATATCTGCCCAGCAGGAGATCAGTAACTCCCTCAAGGCTACCATGGAGGATTTGGGGGTTTCCACCCATGTTCTGAGTTGGGCATTCAGGACCTTCACTTTGTCCCTTCTTTGTGTAGGTGTAGTCTCTGGGGCTGTCAGAAAAGCCATCCACACCACAGACCTGTAATCAGCATTGTCAGCACAGCCAAGCACTCCATCTGCCAGCATCTTGCCTTCCTTTTGCACTCTTCCAATGCACTGCTGGTGACGATTTGAGCAGCTTTGATGCCACCGTATTTTATAGATTACCTGTGTTCTATCTCCCTCTGGTAAGGGGGTTATCCCTGTACATCTCCAGTATGTGAGCAACCCCATCCTAGAACCTCACATGAGAGTTATTTTCCTCTGGGGCCATCTCTGGTACCGACGAGTTCATCAGTCAGGGTCCCAGTGGGAAAGGGAAAGCACAGTGAAGTGGGGTAACTGAAGAGGGTTTTTACAAAGAGAGATTTACAAGGTGTGAGCAGGGTAGCACCCTGGGGCTGGAAAGAGCTGGGATCCCTTGTCTTATCTAGGTCTCAGTGGTTCCCAGAACCTGGAGAGAGAGCTGTAGGTATAGGAAGAGGCCACAGAAGAGGATCTGTGGTCTTGGGAAGGGGAATGCTGTTACTGGCAATCCTCAGCTCAAAAGGGTGAGAGCCTGGGAGGGGGACTGCGATGTTGTCAGGCCCGGGCTGGGGAGGGGAAGGGGAGGGAGAGGGACCAGCCTTTCGTCTGCGTGCTCTTCCGTGGGTACAGGAAACCTAGGGGACACTCATCAGCAAGTCACCCTGAAAATCCTCAAACTCTGTCTAGACTAGTCACCTCAAAACTGGTAGCGCACACTTCCTGATTTAAAAAAAGAAGTCACCTATTAAAGACACTTGGGGGGAAATTGGGGAAATTCTTATTAGGTAATGTTGAAGACTGAAGTCAGTCTTCTTCATTAGAACGTCTTAAGAAGATGTTGAAGATGTTTTGTTAAGTGTGACGATTTCTTGTGGATGGTAGGAAAATGTCCAATTTTTAGGTGCAGTTTAAAAAATGTCATGTTGTCTGTAACATATGTTAAGTTGGTCCAGCCAAAAAGGAAAATATGTGGATGTAACATAGATGCTGCAACGCTAGCAGCTCTTTATTCTGGGTGGTGACTCTGTGGGTGGTCATTGATGTAGTCTTTTTCTGTATGTTTGAAATTTTTCAAAATAAAAAGTCAACAACATGGTAGGATTCTGTGGCCTCCCGTATCCTCAGAGAAGTGGTAGCAGATGGAAGCATTCGACAGCTCACAGCTGTTTGGCAACACGGGCGGCAGCATCGCTCACCGTGAGGTCACTGTATCAGCCTGTATACGAATAACAAGGGAGCTGGATGAAATGCAGATTCCTGGGCACCGCCTGCCTGAATCAGGTTGTCCTGTGGGTGGGGCAGAGGCATCTGCATACGGAACAGATTCCCTAGAAGAGAAGCATAAGTGTGGTCAGTTACCAGTCCAACTAAGGGTCGAGGGCGAAACATTTGGATTCTGTTTCGCACTAAATGGCTGTGTGACCTTGGGCAACTTGCTTAACTTCCCTGGGCCTCAATGCAAAGTGGTGACCTTACATAAAAGCTGCCTAACCAGAGCTACCTCGCTGGTTAGTTTAATTCCATATTGTATTTTTCTTAATGCTCTCTAAGGTGCTTTCCAGGTAAAGGTGATAAGCTAGGCGGTCAGAAAGAGTAAGTGTTGTTTATCACATATTCATTATGCATATTTGTCAGCATGGTACGTACAACACTGGGTCTGATGCTCAGAACAGTGGGAGAGACAATGGTGACCCTCTCTTTCCAGATGAGGAAATGTGCTTGTCTAGGTTTGTGTCAGTTTCCTGCCGCTGCTGTAACAGATTACCACAAACGGAGTGGCTTAAAACTACACAAATTTGGGACTTCCCTGGTGGTCCAGTGGTTAAGGTTCCACGTGCCCAGTGTAGGGGGCGCAGGTTCGATCCCCAGATGGTTGGGAAACTAAGATCCCGCATGCTGCACAGCGTGGCCAAAGAAAAAACGACACAAATCTGCTCTCTTACAGTTCCAGAGGTCAGATGTCCTAAAATCAAATTCAGCAGTGCTGTGTTCCTTGTGGAGGCCCTGAGGGAGAATCTGTTTCCTTCCCTTTTCCAGCTTCTAGAGACAGCCGGCATGGCTGGCGAGGGCCCCTTCCTGTATCTTCAGCCTGGCAGCGCAGCATCTTCACATCTGCCTCTTGCTCTCTCTCTGACCTTTGCTTTTATTGTCACATCGCCTCCTCTGACTGTGACCCAGCTTCCCTCTTAAAGAACCCTGCGATTACACTGCCCCTGCCCCCCGAATAATCCAGGATCGTCTCGCCACCTCAAAACTCTTAATCACACCTGCAAAGTCCCTTTTGCTGTGTAAGTTGCATCATATGCTAGGCTTACACTTTAAAATCAAAATGTAAAGCAAACATCGAGGACAGGTAAAACTAATCTTGAAAAAAATCCTTAGATCAAACTTAATTCATTAAGGCCACGGGAAGCTCAAAGCTGAGAATTAACCATTAGTAGGTCTCTTTGTTTTTCAGCTGTGGCTTCTTTCCCCAGGGGAAAGTGGGGAAAATATGGTTGACTAGGAAAGGTTAATGGAACAAATAGACATTTCCCTCCCTCTTTTCCTTCCTGTTTCGCTTCCTCTGCATCCCCTCCCCCCCTCTCCCTTCCTTTCTCAGGTGTAGTTAAATGCACATCCGCTCCATATTAGATCCTTCCCCTAGATGGACGCTCTGAGGGGTAATTCCGAGACTGTCCGCTGGGGGCATCAGCGGGGCATCAGTAATGGCATCTCTTCCCATTACTGTGATGAGCATGGTGTAGGAGCAGCCTGAGCGCGCCTCCCCCTGGCCCCTAGATCCCTGCCCTGGGGCTCTTCTGAAGCCTCGGCATGGGCGGCTGCTGCAAGCTGCTGTCACCCCCAGGTGTGCGATCTGGAAGCGTCGTTGTCCGGGAGGCCACTTGGATCTGTGGCGACGAGAGCCACTGGGTCACGGCTTCCCCTTCATGCCCAGGTGGACACTTGCAGAACTGGGTACCGGTATCCACCTCAGGGGACTTGATGACACATCCTCGGCCTGGCTTCCCTCCTTCCCTGTTTCCCACCCCGTGTCCTGCGCTGCTGCTTCCTGGGATCACCCCCAAGTCAGCCGTCTTGGGCTCTGCTTTGGGTGAGACAGGCGGGGACCTGGGACGCGGGACCGTTTGCTGCAGTGCTTACAGCTGGACAGACGTGTCCTCCAGCAACAGAACGCAAAGAAACTCTACGGGACGAGAAATAACTGCACACAGGCGCAGTCAGGGTAATTACGAACAGTAAGATTCAAAAAGGCCACAGGTCGACTGCCACTTCTGAGGGGCTGGGTGCACAAGCAGGGGTGTACTGCGCACGATCCTCACCAGGGCACCACCGAGGGGGTGGGCCGACCAGCTAGGCCACGCGTCCGGCCCCACCCACCGATCTGCCTCCACCCTCACCTTCTTTAAAGGAACCAGCCCGCCCTCCTACCGGCGAGCAAGGGCACGCATTACTTGCTTTCACTCCCTCCTGCTGCAGCAGGAAAGTCATGCCCGAATTCCTCATCTGGCCTCTTATCAACTGCTGTTGACTAAGGAGTCCAAGAACCCGCGTCGGTAACACGGGGACACTGAAGGTAAGCCTCCAGGTGCGCCCCGCTAGCAAGGTGCCAGGGGCTCTTATCCTCCGTCTTAGTACCGCGAGGATCACCCTCTTCTAATCTTCACGCACCGTTACGCAGAGCAAGGGAAGCTCAGTGTTGTCCGAGCTTACGTGTCTTTGACTACCAGTGAGGCTGAGCATTCTCTTTCCGTGGAAAGATTTTCTTCCATGTTATGTAATTCCTTCTTTTATGCTTTAATTATTGAAAGTATACTTAGAATTCTGGGGTTCTGATCTCACTGTGGATTGAGAATTATTTTTTCATGTTGTAATTTGGGTCATGTACCCTGTTATCTGGCTACTTGGGGGCCCCTCAGAGCCGTTCTTTTTTTTTTTTTTTTTTTAACGTTTTTTGTTTTTAAACATCTTTATTGGAGTATAATTGCTTTACAATGGTGTGTTCGTTTCTGCTTTACTCAGAGCAGTTTTGCATCTGTTTCTATCAGACAACAAAGGGGGATTACCATTCTAGGGCCACACTGTTTGGAGGTCTAATTGACACACAACATTATATCCGTCTCAGGTGTGTGACATAATGGTTCGATATTTGTATACATGTGGGCTGATGGCCACAGTGAATCTAGTTCTTGACTCCTAACCCTACCTCTGACAACCACCGATCTCGTGTCTGTAACTATGAGTGGTTTTTTTTCGTTTAGTTTTTAGATTCCACATATGAGTGAGATCATATGGTATTCATCCTTTTCTGTTTGATTTATTTCACTTAACATGATGCCCTCAAGCTCCATCCATGATGGTGCAAATGGCAAGATTTTCTTCTTTTTTATGGCTGGATAATATTCCACATTTTCTTTAGCCACTTATCTGTTGATGGACACTTAGGTTGCTTCCATGTCTTGGCTATTGTAAATGATGCTGCTGTGAACATTGGGGGGTTATATATCTTTTCAAGTTAGAGTTTCTTTCAGATAACTAGCCAGAAGGGGAATTGCTGGGTCACATGGTATTTTTAATTTTTGGAGGAACCTCCATACTGTTTTCTACAGTGGCTGCACTATTTCCATGCCCACCATCAGTGTAAAAGGGTTTCCTTTTTTCCACATCCTGGCCAGCATGTTGCATTTCCATTTGCACTTGTCTCAAGAGTTTTAAATTCTTCTTTTGGTTTCTTCTTTGACCTGTTGGTCATTCAGTAGCATGTTGTTTAATCTCCATGTATTTGTCAATTTTCCAGTTATCTTCTTGCAATTGATTTCTAGTTTCATACGATTGAGGTTGGAACAGATTCTTGATACAATTTCAGTCTTCTTAAATTTATTAAGACTTGCTTTGTGGCCTAACATATGATCTCTCCTGAGAACATTCCATGTGCCCTTGAGAAGAGTACATGTTCTGCTGCTTTTGAATGGGAAGTTCTGTAAACGTCTGCGAAGTCCCTCTAGTCTGGTGTGTACTTTAAGTCCATGTTTCCTTATTGATTTTCTGTCTAGATGATCTGTCCATCGCTGGAAGCAGGGTATTGAAGTCCCCTGCTATTACTGTGTTTCTGTCTGTTTCTCCCTTTAGGTCTGTTATCGACCCCTTTAGAATGTAAGCTCTGTGTAGGGAGGGATATTCTCTCTTGTGGTCATTGCTGGGGCCATAGCACCCAGCCTGGTATGTAGTCTGCACTCGATAAATGTATGTTGAGAGAGAGAGAGAGAGAGGGAGGGAGGGAGGGAGGGAGGGAGGGAGAGAGGAAGGAGGGAAGGGAGGGAGGGAGGGAGGGAGGGAGAGAGGAAGGAGGGAAGGGAGGGAGGGAGAGAGGGAGGGAGGAGGGAAGGGAGGGAGGGAGGGAGGAGGGAAGGGAGGGAGAGAGGGAGGGAGGGAGGGAGGGAGGAGGGGAGGGAGGGAGGGAGGGAGGGAGGAAGGCAGGCAGGCAGGCAGAAATGGGAGTTCCCTGACGGGGGTTCAGCATCCTCAGCTGTTACCCTGGCTCCCCAGCTTCCTCTCTGTCTCCAGCCTCCCTGCCTCCATCAGCCGCCCATTCTCCTCCCACACCACCTTCAGGTACTCTGTGTTCTCTGCACTTTCACTGAGTCCACCAAGCTCACCTCTGGGAAGCTTCAGGACCAATCACTGTCCTGTTAATATCATGCTTGGGGCTGAAACACATAAAACCCAAAGTTTGCTGTGACTTAACACAGTAACAGTTTATTTTTCACTCACATTGTCATCCAATGTGGCCATGTTTGTAGGTGACTGTAGTGAGTTGAACCACGGCCTCCAGAAAGGTGTGTTGAAGTTCTAACCCCTGGTACCTGTAGACGTGAACTTGTTGGGAAAAAGGGTCTTTGCAGATGTCATTAAGTAAGGCTCTCGAGATGAGAGCACCTTGCATTAACTGGATGGACCCCCAGGCCAATGACAAGTCCTTATAAGAAGCATGAGAAGAGGGCTTCCCTGGTGGCACAGTGCTTAAGAATCTGCCTGCCAATGCAGGGGACACAGGTTCGATCCCTGCTCTGGGAAGATCCCACATGCCATGGAGCAGCTAAGCCCGTGCGCTGCAACTGCTGAGCCTGCGCTCTAGAGCCTGCGAGCCACAGCTACTGAGCCCGTGCGCCACAACTACTGAAGCCCGCGAGCCTAGAGCCCATGCTCTGAAACAAGAGAAGCCACCGCAATGAGAAGCCCGCACACCGCAACGAAGAGTAGCCCCCGCTCGCCGCGACTAGAGAAAGCCCGCGTGCAGCAACGAAGACCCAAAGCAGCCCAAAATAAGTAAAGTTTAAAAAAATTTAAAAAAAAAAAGAAACACAAGAGGAGAAGACACAGAGGAGCAGACCACGTGAAGATGAAGGTAGAGAATGCAGTTATGTAGCTGCGACCCTAGGAGCACCCGGAGGTACAGAGGCTGGAAGTTTCAAGGAGTCCCCTCTAGAGCTTCAGGAGCGCATGCCTCGGTTTTGAACTTCTGGCCTCCAGAGCTGTCAGACAGCAGATGTCTGTTGTTTTCAGTCATTAGGTAAGTGGTCCTTTGTTAGGCAATCCTAGGAAACTAACACGGTGACCTTCCTTGTGGTCTCCCGGGACCCAGGCCCCTTCCTTCAGGGGCTGTGCTTTTGTTTAGCTACACAGAGCCGTCTCATGCTGCCCACGCCTGGGGAAGATGACCATGCAGAAGGCGCCTTGATGTCTTAACCCCTGTAGCTGGGAGGGGGCACGCAGCCCACCGGGTGCAAGGCCATCTGGAGAACATAATTCCCTGCTGGGCAGCCACTTTCCAGTAACTGCTTGTCACCATGAAAGGCCAGCACAAATCTTTGGTGGTCACCTGGCTGTTTCTAGCAGGGTCACATATTTATTGTACGTTCAGATCAGTGTTCAACCTTGGCCTCAGCCATCTGCCCTTTACTATTTAGCCTAATTGGTGTCTGTCTCCCATTAAGGGAATTGATGATAGCTGCAGGCGGATGGGTGACGCAGAGTCCTTGAGGGCTCCTCCTTTGGCCTCTGCGATGTGAAGAAGATAATGGGTTAGAGCAGTTTTCAAAGACAACCTTGAAAGGGGAAAGGGAGCATCTCAGAAGCCCACCTGAGCGCGAGAATTTTGTGAAACGGGAAGGGGAGGACAGCCTCGCTCATGTGGGTCCAGGGACCATGGTCTGGGCTTAATATCGCTTCCCCTCTTACCAAGAACTGAAGTCCTAGCGCTGCTACAGGGGACTCAGGGCAACTGCTGGGACCCTTCCCGGCCCCGCGCTTAGCATGGGAGGCGTGTAAGACTCAATCATTCCCGGCACCTCCTGGGCACACCTCCTGGCCTGCCCACAGCCGCGGTCGTGTAACCCGTGTGTTCACGGGCAGGACTTGTGGGTGTGTTCACAGAAGCAGTTCTGGTTTTGGCCTCCCACTGTCCCTCTGAACTTGCTCACAGCCGCTACCCTCCTTCTGCCCTGAGTGAAAAGTTCCGGTGGGTGCCCTGACTTTTCTGAGCACTGTTAGATCATTAAAATTGCCGTGTGAACTTAAGTCCCAGACATAGCCTGGGTTCAGTCACTCCTAGAGAAGACCCGTCCAGACCCAGAGCAAAACTCCATCTTCACCCGCAGGTCACACTCTGCTCAGCTCCCTCAAGAGGCCTCCGCTGGCCGCAGGGGAGGTCGCCTCCATCCCAAAGGCCTCCTCTTCTTTTTCCTTAGTTTGCACATCTTCCTTCCCCAGCTCGGTAACCTCTTCTGCCCTCTCCGAGGCCGTGAGGGGGATGAAGAGAAGGGGACCCAGAAGTTCTTAGTCCGGTGGTGCCTCTGACTCGCTGACACCGCTGCCTTGGCTTTTCCAGGCTGGAGTCGGCACCAGCCCTGCGCCCCCAACTGCAGGGACACATCAAGCTTCCTGACGGTCCCCTCGAAGCCTCTCCCAAGGCAAAGGGCAGAGACCTCCCCGCTACAAAGCCACCCTTGAGATGAAGGTGGGACCCACAGCACCCAACTCTTGTTGTGAGTGAAGGGGTTCGAGGTTGGGTCACCAGTTTTCAATGATCTACTTCAAAATTCTGCAAACGGCCTCAGCTCTCCATTATAACGTAGCAGTTACTATAGCTTTGGTGCCTTTGCGGAAACGTCCAGTTTCACATTCTACTACGATAAGCACCATATCAAGGTGCTGCGCTAGGGGTTTTAGGAGCTTTGATCTTCACAGCCAAATTTCTAGGTGAGTGTCGTTATTCCCAATTTACAGATGAAGAAACTGAGGCCCGGTTCCTGAAAGAGCCAGTGCCAGAGTCTGAAGCCAAGCGTCTCCTGCTACGTGTGCTCCTTGCCGTGTCACACCCCTTAAGAGGGGTTGGGAGGAGGACCGTCCCCTGCACCCCTCTCTGAGGAAAGATGAAATGTGCTTGTCACAGTTGTCCTTAATTATTTATGTAATCATTTGCTGATAGTGCATTTTCCCGCCAGAATGTCGGCTCCATGAGCTCCAGACCCCTGGGTCTGTCTTGATTACAGCTGGTTCCCCAGCCTGGCCCAGCACCTGGCACCAGTGAGGGCTGCAGAAGTGTTTTTTCTATATCAGGCAGGTAGGTGCTTGGAGTGGAGATGGGCAAGGGTGGGTCTATGTGGGACATTAAGGAATCGGAGGAAAAGGGAGGAAGTAAGAGAAGAGAGGGCATTGTTTTTTTTTGTTTGTTTTGAATTTTATTTAGTTTATTTTTTTATACAGCAGGTTCTTATTAGTTATCCATTTTATACATATTAGTGTATACATGTCAATCCCAATCTCCCAATTCATCACACCACCACCACTCCACCATTTCCCCCCCTTGGTGTCCATACGTTTGTTCGAGAAGAAAGGGCGCTGTTGTGTGAGAAGGACAGAGGGGAGGGAAGTTTAGTTTGCTTGCAGGAAAGGATGTGTCAGCAGCAGAACCATGAGGCAGAGCCTGGAGAGAAAGGTTGCAACGAGAGTGGGAGAGGCCCTCGTTCCAAGGAACTGAGGCTCAGATGGGACACCCCAGGGTGGGAGCATGGGTTTCCTGAGATGGAAACGCTTTGAACTTTTCTCTGGGCTCTACAACCAGTAAGAGTGAAATCAGCGGCAGACAACCAGGGCATCCCATGATTTGCAGAGATTATTATCTCTTGGAGGTCCCTGAATGAGATCTGCCCTGATTTGTTTTTTTTTTAAGACAAAAAGCCTATTGAGGGCCAGCACCAGAATTCTTCTTAGGGAGGAAATTCTTTTTTGTTTGGGAAAATATCTGGACTAAGCTCTTTGGGACACAAAACGAGACTATGAAAGGCACATTTCATTTGCACAGCAAATGAAAGAGCTGTTTAAACTGGACTGCAGGAGAAGATGAAGAGAACTTGATCTCAGTGTGAGAGGCACAGAGAGGAGGGGAGAGGACACATAAGTTGGTGAAAGGCTGTGTGGCCGCAGGAAGCAGGAGGTCTCTCAAAGTGGCTGAAACCTGGGAGCTTAAATGGTCTCACATGAGGAGTGTCCTGAGGTCAGGGGTTCCGGAAGACCCAGGCTCTTCCCATATCTCTGCCCCACTGGCCTTGGCCTGGGGACTCTCCCTCCTGGTTGTGCCGTATCTGTCCAACTCTGGGAAGATGGTCCTCATGTAGCTGCATTCAAAGGCAGGGCAGAGGGCTTCCCTGGTGGCGCAGTGGTTGAGAGTCCGCCTGCCGATGCAGGGGACACGGGTTCGTGCCCCGGTCCGGGAAGATCCCACATGCCGCAGAGCGGCTGGGCCCGTGAGCCATGGCCGCTGAGCCTGTGCGTCCGGAGCCTGTGCTCCGCAACGGGAGAGGCCACAACGGTGAGAGGCCTGCGTACTGCAAAAAAAACAAAAAACAAAAAACAAAAAAAACCCAGCAGGGCAGAAAGGGGAGTGGAAGAGAGCTTTTCCTTTCGTATCTTATTATTTTTACCAAGAAAGAAAATACGCTCCAGAAGCTTCTAGGAGACTACTACTGGCTCGCTCTGGTGTCCTGTGCCCACAGCTATTCCCATCCCTGGCCAAGGTCAACGTGAGGGTCGCTCAGGCACATGGTTCACCCCCTGGTCCCGTCAAAGGGCTCACCTTTGAGAAGCAGGGCCCCACGCTTGACTAAAAATGAGGTTTCATTAGATGGGAAAAGGCAGGAGGTGGCTGTTAGGGAGACATCTAATGGTGTCTGACATGCGTGAAGAGCTCGTGAGGTGGGCGCTGTGATGGGGGCGTAGCCACAGTGAATCTTCCAGTGAGAATGATGATATAAGATCTCTTGGTACACAGATGACCCTCCTCTGGGCTTTCAACAATTTGTACAGCTCCCTGTCCTCGCCAGCACCACGTGTGTGTGCCTGTGGGGACTCTGCCTGCTGGTGTTCATCTGGTAGCCGTGGTGGGCTCGCCCCGACGTTAACGCTGGCATCTACCTGATCGTTAGTGCCTGTGCTGTGTCACCCTGGGTGTGTGTAAGTCAAGGATGGTGTGACCGTCGTGTCTTGGTCAGAAAAAAGTGAGTCCAAGATTTCAGAGGTGGAGGCAAAAATGACGTGACAACTGAAGCCCCCCAGCGCACGTGTGAGATCTCCGGGAATGCTCTGAACACCCGCGAGTCATGGAGAAGAAGGAGAGCCAACCTTATCTAGATCTGAAGGGACGCGAAGGTTTAGCTGACCTGCAGGTCATCGCTGCTCACCACTGAGGAGGAAGTACAGGCTCAGGGCCATTTCAGAGAAGACTCCGATGGGTTTCCCAGGTGTACTGTTCAGCACGCCTTCCGTGAGCTGGATTCTTCTTGCTCCTTCTCTTCAGAGACCATCAAGTTTGGGGGAGGTCTGTGCAGCTTCAGCCCCTCGAGTCCCCCCCAGCCCCCCCAGCCACAGCTTGCAGAGGAGTGGAGTCCCATTTCCCTCTCCCAGCTCTGGAAAGGACAGTGGGAGCTTCCACTTGGAAGGACCCTCTGAGAGCATGGAGGCAGGAGTCAGAGGTCCAAGGCTGGGAGGATTCTCTTGAGGTTGTCAGACAGGGGTCCCTACACCAGCATATTTCCCACGAACTGGGCTCCTTCCCTAAGAGGAATTTTCGGGCACATCCTTCCTCCCGTATGAGCTTCTGAGGCACAGCTGCGTTGGATTCTTGCACGTAGAGCCAAGGAGTTATTTGACGGCAATTGTGAGGAGCTCTGAACAAAACCTACAAAGACAGTTATTAAACGAATCCAGGACAAAGGCAAGAAGGGGTGTTAATTGTACCCGGCTTGACACCAGCCTAATTTCTCTGGCATCTTTCTACAAGTTGAAAGTGGGTAGGAGGTCCAGCTGATACAAAGAAGAATGGCATCTAGTTATGCAGAGCAGGTGACAGCTGCTCTGAGGAACCAGACTCCTCTCCTAGCAGGCAGGAGGCAGAACCTCCCCTGAAGAGGCCAGTGCTGGGCCCCCACCTTCCAACCTCTTCTCCTCTTTGGTGGCCCCAGATTCACACAGTGTTTGGGGGAGTTGTGCTCACCCTAAGGTTAGCCAGCTCCCTGGGCTCCTTATATCTTACTGCTCCACTGTGTTGGGCTCTGTTTCCCAAGTTTACCTCATGGCCCAAGATGGCTGCTTCAGCTCTAGCACTCACGTCTGCATTCCAGCCAGCAGGAAGGAGAAAAGGGGAAGATACGGGCCTGTCTCCTCCTTTCATGACATCTGGAAATTGTACACACCACTTCTGTTAATATCCAATTGGCCAGAACCCAGTCTCATGGCCTCGCACAGCTGTAAAGGAGGCAAGTTTGCCAAATGAGGCAAAGAAGCACCTGAGAGTAAAAATTATAATAAATGACAAAGGCGTCAGGAGCAGTACGACAGAATAAGCACAGGACCTTAGGGAAGAAGGCAGCAGGGGCTCTGGGCTTAACACCAGCCTGCCCTTGGCCCATCCAGACCTGGCCCTGGGCTTTCTACAGGCCTGGGAAGCAGAAACTGAGGCATGGAAGGTATTCCCTGCCAGAAATCGGTGCCTGACATCAAGGGTGGGTTGGCAACACCTCTTTCTGCAGATTTCATGATTAGAACTTATGAGGTAATAGCATATAATAAGGTTAATCATATAAACACTGTTTTGTTCTGATAATATTTCATCATAAATGATCATGTCACCAAGTTCAAGCTCATACTGCTGACCACATGAGAGGCCAATAAATCGGGAGACAAGTTGTTGGGGGAATGAATAGCAACTTTCTTCAGAAAGCCAGCAGACTGAGAAGACGGGGGACTGCTGTCCCAAAGACCCATCTTACCCGAGTTAGAATTCAGGTTAGAATTCAGGCTTCTCTTATACTAAAAAGGGGCGGGGTGTGGCTGCTTGTTGCAAACTTCCTGGTGCCGGAATCCTTCGTTCTTGCAGCTGCCCATGTAGGTCAGGTCATGATGTTCCTACAAACCTCCAACAAGACACATGTTATTCTCTGTTCTGCAACGTTTTATCTCTATATGAATGGAAAGGTGTTATGCCTTTAAAGGTCAGGACCTTGAGGATGGGCTATCCTGTATATTTCAGGCAATAGGTAACATTCTTAACTTGTAGCAAAAGCATAGAATACAAAGGTTAGAGTGAAAGAAACAGATCTAATATGGAGTCAGATTTGTTCTTCCCTGTCACAATAATGCTACTGGCAACCAAGTTATACCCTTCATGGTGTACGTCACACTCAGGATGCAGAAACATAAAGAGTTGTTTCCAGAAACATTTAAAGTTTCTGTTTCCACTTCCTCTCACAAACTCCACTCTCAGCATTAGTCCATCTGTCGCCAGGGAAGTGTGTGTGTGTGTGTATGTGTGTGTGTGTGTGTGTGTGTGTGTGTGTGTGTGTGGTGGGTTTGTGGGTGGTGCGAGTGTTGCTAGAAGGATCTCACTTCTTTAAAGGCTTCACATCTACTCTTGATTATCTCCACATGATGCTCTAATAGTGCTGCATTTATTTATATTTTTGTAAGTATTTAAAGTGTTTGTTATTATATTTAAAAAATTGCTTTGGCCTTTCTTAATTTTTTTTTACATGGAGAGGCTCAAAAATGGAAGTGACTCACGTCTTCCTGTGTCCACCCTGCTGGGTGTATCTTGGCATTTCCTCTCTCTGCTCAGCACCACTGATCAGTGATCTGGGTGGTGTACCGCCCTCTCTCCAGCCTTGCTCACCCTGCACCAAAGATTCTCTGCCCTTCCCTCAGCCATTTTCTTTCCACCTTCATTAGATTTTGGTGTCAGGGTTATGTGATTTATTAAGTAAATTGAGTTACTTTCCTTCCACTTTTTTGTACCCTCTGGAAAAGTTTATGTGACATAGGAGTTACTCACACATTGACAATTTAAAGAAATCTATCAGGAATTCCATCAGAGTTCCAGGTCTGCTTTGAAGGTGGTTTCTGCATAACTTTCTCAGATCTTGTTCTTTTCATGCCTTCTACGCGTTGTTGCATTGCAAAAGCTTTGGTTATTTATATTTACTAGGAGAAGCATTTTGGTTTTTGTTAGAGATTCCCAAATTTAATACCATAAAATTATGAATAGTTTTAATCTCCTTTGTACCTTTATCTCAGATGTTTATCACTTTCTCATTCTAATTTATTAATTTTTTGTTAAAACTGTTTTCTTTATTATATTTGCCAAATGTTTATCAATTTTGTTTGTTGTCAAAGAACCAGGTTTTTAATTTACTTATTTAATTCATTTTTCTACTAATTTATTTTTTTCTGCTTTTATGTTCATTTTTAATGTATTTTCCTTATTACATTTTTTTAAAATAATAAGAATATTTAAGGCTATGATGTTGCCTTTGAGTTTAACTCTTTGTAAAAAGACTTTATTCTTTAGAGCAGTTTTAGGTTCACAGTAAAATTGAGTGGGAGGTACTGAGATTTCCCATAACTCCCCTCGCCCACACATGCATCCCTCCCCCATTATCAACATCCCCCACCAGAGTGGTATGTTTGTTACAATTGTCCAGCCTACACTGACCCATAACAGTTACCCAAAGTCCATAGTTTACATTAGGGTTCACTCTTAGTGCTGTACATTCTGTGGGTTTGGACAAATGCAAAATGACATGTATCCATCATTATAGTATCATAAGGTATTATCACTGCCCTAAGATCCTCTGTGCTCTACCTATTCATCTCTCCTCCCCTTTTATATCATCTTTGAGCCCAGTTGGTTTCAATAGTGATCTCATTATTATTATTTTTTTTCAAAATAACCTGCCATTATATCCTTCAATTTCTTCTTAAACCACTGCTACTTTGAAGAGTATTAAGGGTACTTAATACTTCTTAAACCATTGCTACTTTGAAGAGTATTAAGGTACTTGCTACTTTGAAAGTATCCCTAATCCATGGGATTAAGGTTTTAGAAATCATTGTTTTAGTGTAAAACATTGAATTTTGGATTTTTCGTTTAAGATGACAGATGAAGGACTGAAAATTTTATGACCAAAATTTAATTAGGAGATTTTATTTTTCTTAATTCACATTTCATCAATTTTATAACTGTTTCACATAAACTCCAAAAGAATGTGCATTATGTGTTTTTAAGAGCCATCAAATAAGTCAACATAATACCATAGTGGTCAGAAAATACACTGTGTATTATTTCAATCCTTTGATATGCATGGAGACTTATTTACTGCCCAGTTTATGGTCTACTTGCTGAATGTTTCATGTGCACTTAGAAAGAATGTACACTATAGACTTGGGAGTTGTGTTATAAAAATATTAATTACGTAAAGCTAATTGATCATGTTGTTCAAATAATCTATATTTTTACTAGTATTTTTCCCCATCAATTATTGAAAGAAGGATGTTAAAAAACCTTCCACTATCTTTGTGGCTTTGTCCATTCTTCCTTTAGTTCCTTTGATTTTTAAAAAATTTTTAAATTAAATTAAATTTTTTTTTATACAGCAGGTTCTTATTAGTCATCAGTTTTATACACATCAGTGTATACATGTCAATCCCAATCGCTCAATTCATCACACCACCATCCCCACCCCACCGCAGGTTTCCCCCCTTGGTGTCCATACGTTTGTTCTCTACATCTGTGTCTCAACTTCTGCCCTGCAAACCGGTTCATCTGTAACATTTTTCTAGGTTCCACATACATGCGTTAATATACGATATTTGTTTTTCTCTTTCTGACTTACTTCACTCTGTATGACAGTCTCTAGATCCATCCACGTCTCAACAAATGACCCAGTTTTGTTCCTTTTCATGGCTGAGTAAAACTCCATTGTATATATGTACCACATCTTCTTTATCCATTCGTCTGTCGATGGGCATTTAGGTTGCTTCCATGACCTGGCTATTGTAAATAGTGCTGTGGTGAACATTGGGGTGCATGTGTCTTTTTGAATTATGGTTTTCTCTGGATATATGCCCAGTAGTGGGATTGCTGGATCATATGGTAATTCTGTTTTTAGTTTTTTAAGGAACCTCCATACTGTTCTCCACCAATGTGCAAGAGGGTTCCCTTTTCTCCACACCCTCTCCAGCATTTGTTGTTTGTAGATTTTCTGATGATGCCCGTTCTAACCAGTGTGAGGTGATACCTCATTGTAGTTTTGATTTGCATTTCTCTAATAATTAGTGATGTTGAGCAGCTTTTCATGTGCTTCTTGGCCATCTGTATGTCTTCTTTGGAGAAATGTCTATTTAGGTCTTCTGCCCATTTTTGGATTGGGTTCTTTGTATTTTTAATATTGAGCTGCATGAGCTGTTTATATATTTTGGGGGTTAATCCTTTGTCCGTTGATTCATTTGCAAATATTTTCTCCCATTCTGAGGGTTGTCTTTTTGTCTTGTTTATGGTTTCCTTTGCTGTGCAAAAGCTTTGAAGTTTCATTAGGTCCCATTTGTTTATTTTTGTTTTTATTTCCATTACTCTAGGAGGTGGATCAAAAAAGATCTTGCTGTGATTTATGTCAAAGAGTGTTCCTCCTATGTTTTCCTCTAAGAGCTTTAGAGTGTCTGGTCTTACACTTAGGTCTCCAATCCATTTTGAGCTTATTTTTGTGTATGGTGTTAGGGAGTGTTCTAATATCATTATTTTACATATAGCTGTCCAGTTTTCCCAGCACCACTTATTGAAGAGACTGTCTTTTCTCCATCGTATATCCTTGCCTCCTTTGTCATAGATTAGTTCACCATAGGTGCATGGGTTTATCTCTGGGCTTTCTATCTTGTTCCATTGAACTATGTTTCTGTTTTTGTGCCAGTACCATATTGTCTTGATTACTGTAGCTTTGTAGTATAGTCTGAAGTCAGGGAGTCTGATTCCTCCAGCTCTGCTTTTTTCCCTCAAGACTGCTTTGGCTATTTGGGGTCTTTTTTGTCTCCATACAAATTTTAAGATTTTTTGTTCTAGTCCCATAAAAAATGCCATTGGTAATTTGATAGGGATTGCATTGAATCTGTAGATTGCTTTGGGTAGTATAGTCATTTTCACCATGTTGATTCTTCCAATCTAAGAACATGGTATATCTCTCCATCTGTTGGTATCATCTTTAATTTCTTTCATCAGTGTCTTATAGTTTTCTGCATACAGGTCTTTTGTCTCCCTAGGTAGGTTTATTCCTAGGTATTGTATTCTTTCTGTTGCAATGGTAAATGGGAGTGTTTCCTTAATTTTTCTTTCAGATTTTGCATCATTAGTGTATAGGAATGCAAGAGATTTCTGTGCATTAATTTTGTATCCTGCAACTTTACCAAATTCATTGATTAGCTCTAGTAGTTTTCTGGTGGCATCTTTAGGATTCTCTATGTATAGTATCATGTCATCTGCAAACAGTGACAGTTTTACTTCTTCTTTTCCAATTTGTATTCCTTTTATTTCTTTTTCTTCTCTGATTACCATAGCTAGGACTTCCAAAACTATGTTGAATAATAGTGGTGAGAGTGGACATCCTTGTCTTGTTCCTGATCTTAGAGGAAATGGTTTCAGTTTTTCACCATTGAGAATGATGTTTGCTGTGGGCTTGTCATATATGGCCTTTATTATGTTGAGGTAGGTTCCCTCTATGCCCACTTTCTGGAGAATTTTTATCATAAATGGGTGTTGAATTTTGTCAAAAACATTTTCTGCATTTATTGAGATAATCATATGGTTTTTATTCTTCAGTTTGTTAATATGGTGTATCACATTGATTGATTTGTGTATATTGAAGAATTCTTGCAACCCTGGGATAAATCCCACTTGATCATGGTGTATGATCCTTTTAATGTGTAGTTGGATTCTGTTTGCTAGTATTTTGTTGAGGATTTTTGCATCTATATTCATCAATGATATTGGTCTGTAATTTTCTTTTTTTGTAGTATCTTTGTCTGGTTTTGGTATCAGGGTGATGGTGGTCTCATAGAATGAGTTTGGGAGTGTTCCTTCCTCTGCAATTTTCTGGAAGAGTTTGAGAAGGATGGGTGTTAGCTCTTCTCTAAATGTTTCATAGAATTCACCTGTGAAGCCATCTGGTCCTGGACTTTTGTTTGTTGGAAGATTTCTAATCACAGTTTCAATTTCATTACTTGTGATTGGTCTGTTCATATTTTCTATTTCTTCCTGGTTCAGTCTTGGAAGGTTATACCTTGCTAAGAATTTGTCCATTTCTTCCAGATTGTCCATTTTATTGGCATAGAGTTGCTTGTAGTAGTCTCTTAGGATGCTTTGTATTTCTGCGGTGTCTGTTGTAACTTCTCCTTTTTCATTTCTAATTTTAATGATTTGAGTCCTCTCCCTCTTTTTCTTGATGAGTCTGGCTAATGGTTTATCAATTTTGTTTATCTTCTCAAAGAACCAGCCTTTAGTTTTATTGATCTTTGCTATTGTTTTCTTTGTTTCTATTTCATTTATTTCTGCTCTGATCTTTATGATTTCTTTCTTCTGCTAACTTTGGGTTTTGTTTGTTCTTCTTTCTCTAGTTCCTTTATGTGTAAGTTTAGATTGTTTATTTGAAATTTTTCTTGTTTCTTGAGGTAGGCTTGTATAGCTATAAACTTCCCTCTTAGAACTGCTTTTGCTACATCCCATAGGTTTTGGATCGTCGTATTTTCATTGTCATTTTTCTCTAGGTATTATTTGATTTCCTCTTTGAGTTCTTCAGTGATCTCTTGGTTATTCAGTAATGTATGGTTTAGCCTCCATGTGTTTGTGTTTTTTACGTTTTTTCCCTTGTAATTCATTTCTAATCTCATAGCATTGTGGTCAGAAAAGATGCTTGATACGATTTCAATTTTCTTAAATTTACTGCGGCTTGATTTGTGACCCAAGATGTGATCTATCCTGGAGAATGTTCCATGTGCACTTGAGAAGAAAGTGTAATCTGCTGTTTTTGGATGGAATGTCCTATAAATATCAATTAAATCTGTCTGGTCTATTGTGTCATTTAAAGCTTCTGTTTCCTTATTTATTTTCATTCTGGATGATCTGTCCATTGGTGTAAGTGAGGTGTTAAAGTCCCCTACTACAATTGTGTTACTGTTGATTTCCCCTTTTATGGTTGTTAGCATTTGCCTTATGTACTGAGGTGCTCCTATGTTGGGTGCATAAATATTTACAATTGTTATATCTTCTTCTTGGATTGATCCCTGATCATTATGTAGTGTCCTTCTTTGTCTCTTGTAATAGTCTTTATTTTAAAGTCTCTTTTGTCTGATATGAGAATTGCTACTCCAGCTTTCTTTTGATTTCCATTTGCATGGAATATTTTTTTCCATCCCCTCACTTTCCATCTGTATGTGTCCCTAGGTCTGAAGTGGGTCTCTTGTACACAGCATATATATGAGTCTTGTTTTTGTATCCATTCAGTGAGCCTGTGTCTTTTGGTTGGAGCATTTAATCCATTCATGTTTATTTAAGGTAATTATCGATATGTATGTTCCTATTACTATTTTCTTAATTGTTTTGGGTTTGTTTTTGTAGGTCCTTTTCTTCTCTTGTGTTTCCCACTTAGAGAAGTTCCTTTAGCATTTGTTGTAAAGCTGGTTTGGTGGTGCTGAATTCTCTTAGCTTTTGCTTGTCTGTAAAGCTTTTAATTTCTCCATCGAATTTGAATGAGATCCTTGCCGGGTAGAGTAATCTTGGTTGTGGAGTCTTCCCTTTCATCACTTTAAATATGTCCTGCCACTACCTTCTGGCTTGTAGAGTTTCTGCTGAGAAATCAGCTGTTAACCTTACAGGAGTTCCCTTGTATGTTATTTGTCGTTTTTCCCTTGCTGCTTTCAATAATTTTTCTTTGTCTTTAATTTTTGCCAATTTGATTACTGTGTGTCTTGGCATGTTTCTCCTTGGGCTTATCCTTTATGGGACTCTCTGCACTTCCTGGACTTGGGTGGCTATTTCCTTTCCCATGTTAGGGAATTTTTGACTATACTCTCTTCAAATATTTTTTCTGGTCTCTTCTCCTTCTGGGACCCCTATAATGAGAATGTTGTTGTGTTTAATGTTGTCCCAGAGTTCTCTTAGGCTGTCTTCATTTCTTTTCATTCTTTTTTCTTCATTCTGTTACACAGCAGTGAATTCTACCATTCTGTCTTTCAGGTCACTTATCTGTTCTTTTGCCTCAGTTATTCTGCTATTGATTCCTTCTAGTGTAGTTTTCATTTCAGCTATTGTGTTGTTCATCTCTGTTTGTTTGTTCTTTAATTCTTCTAGGTCTTTGTTAAACATTTCTTGCATCTTCTCGATCTTTGCCTCCATTCTTTTTCCGAGGTCCTGGATCATCTTCACTATCGTTATTCTGAATTCTTATTCTGGAAGGTTGCCTATCTCCACTTCATTTAGTTGTTTTTCTGAGGTTTTATCTTGTTCCTTCATCTGGTACATAGTCCTCTGCCTTTTCATCTTGTCTATCTTTCTGTGAATGTGGTTTTCGTTCCACAGGCTGCAGGATTGTAGTTCTTCTTGCTTCTGCTCAGTTCCTTTGATGTTTTAAATGTGTTTTCAAGATCTCTTATGAGTTGCATGCATTTGTCTTATTGAGGAATTAATCCTTTTATTATTAGGAAGGGATCCTCTTTAGTAATACTCTTTGACTAGTAATACTCTTTAACTTAATCCTCTTTGACTTAAAGAGTCAATACTCTTCAACTTAAATACTCTAGTAATACTCTTCGGCTTAAAGTCTACTTTGTTTGATAAGTATATAGCCATACCAACTTTCTCATGCTTAAAATTTGCATGGTATGTTTTGTTTTCTACCCTTTTATTTTCAACCTGTCAGTGTCTTTATATTTAACAGTATATACTTCATCTTGCTTCTGTATTCAGTCTGTCAAACTCTGACCCTTAATTGGAATGTTTAGTCCATTTTCATTAAATGTCATTATTATATGATTGGATTTATGTCTCCCAATTGAATTGGTTATTATCCATCTCATTAGTTCTTTATTCTTTTGATTCTTCTTTCCTAACTTAAAAAAACATTTTATTGAAATATGATCGGCATAGAAAAAACTGTCCATATTTAATGTACATACTTTATGAGTTTGGAGATAAGTACACATCTGTAAAACTGTGACCACAATCTATGCCTTAGACCTATCCATTACCTCCAGAGGTTTCCTCTTACCTTCTCTTTTCTTCTTCTCCTTTTTTCTTTTTTCTTCTAGGACCACTTAACATAAGATCTATACTCTTAGCAAATTTTGAAGAATACAATACGATATTATCAACTGTAGGCTTTATGCTATACAGTAGATCTCCAGGATTTATTTACCTCACATAGCTGAAACTTTGTACCCTTTGACTAATACCTCCTTGTTTCCCCCTCCCATATATTTTCTGCCCTTTTTGGGGTGTGGGTGAACTGTGTAATTGTTAGTATTCCATTTTATATCCTGTATAGACTTTTTAAATCTTTGTGATATTTCTTGTAGTGGTTGCTCATGGTCAACCTTCTAATAATACACTACTTCATGAGCAGTATAAGAATTCCATTTGCTCCAGCCCATATTTTGTGTTCTTATGCTATAAAACCCACAGTACATATTATTATTTTTGGTGTAAATGGTCAATAATGTTTTAAAAATTATTTTAAAGTATTATACACATGTATGCACATGCATATATGCATTACTACAAAGATGAAGTCTTTTATTTTAACTATTAGCATGGATATTTACCCTTCCTGCTGGTCTTCATTCCTTCCTGCAGATCTGGGATTCAATCTGTTCTATCTGGTGTACTGTTTCCCTTCAGAAAGAAATAACTCTTTAAGTCTGAAAAGTCTTTTAGCATTTCTTGCAATGTAAGTATGCTGGAGACAACTTTTTAAAGTTTTTATGTGTCTGGAAATACCTTCATTTTGACTTCATTTTTGAAGCAACTTTGTATGGGGTATAGTATTCTAGGTTAACAATTTTTTCTTTCAGTGTTAAAAAAAAACCATACTATTGCATTGCCTTTTGCCCTCCATTGTTTCTGGTGAGAAATGACATGTTCTTTTTCTCTGGTTGCTCTTAATATTTGATTTCCAGTAGTTTGATAGTGATGTGCTGAGTTGTGGTTTTCTTTTAACTCATCCTGCTTGAGATTTGCTGGGTTTCTTGGATTTGTGGATTTAGAAGTTTACTGACCATTATCTGCCCAAATATTTTTCTGCTCGTTTCCTTCTGTCCTCTCTTTCTGAGACTCCAATTACACATACATTAAAATGTTTGATATTTGATATTGCCTCACAGATCTCAAATTCTTTGTTTTGTTCTTTTCAGTCATTTTTCCTTTTGTTTCAACTTTAAAATTGCTATTGCTCTTTCTGTAAGTTTACTGTTTTTTTCTTTGCTGAGTCCAGCCTGCCATTGAGGCCATCAATTGAGTACTTTATTTGTAATGTACTTTTTAATTTCCAGCATTTCCATTTGATTCTGTTATAGTTTCTATGTCTCTAGAAATTCCTCATCTCTTCATGCACGTTTTCCACCTTCCTACTAGGTCCTTTAGCATTTCTATCATAGTTATTTTAAAATCCCTGCCTGAAAAATTTTAAATCTGTTTCAGAGATGACTGTCTGTTTCTATTGACTGTTTCTTCTTTTGATCATAAATCATATTTTCTTGATTCTTTAGGTGTCTTGTAATTTTTTATTGATGCCAGTCATTTTATATAAAATAACAACAGAGAGTGAAGTAAAGAATGTCTACCTCCAGGAAGGGGTACTAGAATTGAGGGGCTGAGTTAAAATTTGTGCGATTGGGTCTGGGTTTTATTTATTTATTTATTTATTTATTTATTTATTTATTTATTTATTTATTTATGGCTGCATTGGGTCTTCATTGCTGCACATGGGCTTTCTCTAGTTGTGGCGAGCGGGGACTACTCTTCGTTGCGGTACGCAGGCTTCTCATTGAGGTGGCTTCTCTTGTTGCGGAGCACGGGCTCTAGGTGCACAGGCTTCAGTAGCTGTGGCTTGCGGGCTCTAGGGTGCAGGCTCAGTAGTTGTGGCGCATGGGCTTAGCTGCTCTGTGGCATGTGGGATCTTCCTGGACCAGGGCTTGAGCCCATGTCCCCTGCATTGGCAGGCACTACCTCTCAATCACTGTGCCACCAGGGAAGTCCAAAATGACAGATATCAGATTTTTAAAAAATATTTTAATTTTTTGGCCACACCATGCGGCATACAGGGTCTTAGTTCCCTGACAAGGGATTGAACCCGTGCCCCCTGTACTGGAAGCGCAGTCTTAACCACTGGACCACCAGGGAAGTCCCTTGGGTCTGGGTTTTATTGCAGCTTTATTTGATTGGCAAATAGATGAAAATGTTTTCAGTGTATAATCAGGACTTTCCCTTCTCTAGGCCTTGGGGATCTGAGTACTGATAAGATTCTGAGAATTCTTTGTTCTTTACAGCTTCTTTACAGGTTTCTCCCACTGCTTTATAGGTTATCAGAATTTTGAGTTATGAGGCGTCCCCCTTGCTCTCTGCTCTTGCCCCAGGCTTTTTATTCTATATAGAAAGGTTTTCCCAGAGCAGTTTCTCTCAGTTACCCTTCCCTGCCTTCGTCTCTTGGCAGTTGGAAATCCAGGGCACCTCAGACTGATTTTTCTCAGCTTTCCTGCTCTGCTCCCCACTTCCTTCCCAGATTGGCTGCCTTGAACTTGGAGGGGGCCCCACATACTTCAGGCGATATCCTCCGAGATCTCCTGTCCTGCCTCTCATCCTTTGGCGCAGTGCTCTGAGGACTCAGTGGAAGCATCGGTGGTTGGGAACAGACTGACTTTGTGGCTGGGACTCACACATGTTGTTAAAAGGCTTCTACAGTTTCAGCTGGGTTCTCTTTATCCACAACTCTGAAGGATTCTCCCTCCTCCTGACTCTTTCCTAGAGACCAGGAGTGAGAGCAGCTGTAGGTGTCTTATCTCCCTCAAATAGCTTCTTACTTTTGGTGGTTGAACTCACTTAGGTTACTTTGCATCCTCAGCTCCAAAAAACTATGGTTTTGTAGTTTATCCAGGCTGTTTTGGTTGTTAGGGTGAGAGTGAGGCTCTCTTGTGACTTTTACACCCTAATCAGAAGCAGACTCAGCACAATATATTACCATTATTGTTTAAATCTTTCGATTTACTTTATCCACTATTGGTATATCACAGATCCATTGAAATATCCCCTGGCAATTGTGTTTCTGTCAACATGTATTTGTAGTTTTCTTACATTATGTGATTTTTGCCATATTTGGCAAATAAACCTTTTGGTTATTTTGCTCAGAAAGCAATGGATTGAATAAATAAATCCGAGAATGGTTCTTTGGCACACCCCTAAACAAACAAATGAAAACCCATAAAAACAAATAATTCTCTGGCAAATTCAGTTGATTTTACCTTTGACAATATAAAATTATTTGATTCAATGATTTGTCTTAAATTCTACTTCTTCTGCTATATCAATATTGCCAGTTCTGTTTTCTCTGTATTCATGTTTCTTTTTAATCTTCATGACCACAATCTTTTTATATTTAGCACTTTTGGGCCATTTATTTATTTTTAAAATTTTATTTATTTTATTTATTTATTTTTGGCTGTGTTGGGTCTTCCCTGCTGTGCACGGGCTTTCTCTAGTTGCGGCGAGCGCGGGCTACCCTTTGTTGCGGTGCGCGGGCTTCTCATTGTGGTGGCTTCTCTTATTGTGGAAAACGGGTTCTAGGTGTGTGGGCTTCAATGGTTGTGGCACATAGGCTCAGTAGTTGTGGCTTGCGGGCTCTAGAGCGCAGGCTCAGTAGTTGTGGTGCACAGGCTTAGTTGCTCTGCGGCATGAGATCTTCCCGGACCAGGGCTCGAACCCGCGTCCCCTGCATTGGCAGGCGGATTCCTAACCACTGTGCCACCAGGGAAGTCTGGGGCCATTTCTTTTATATTTTAGGTACAACTCTTATAAGCAGAAAAGTTTTAGATTTTGTTTTTCAATTTAATCTGAGGCTTTGGAGAAATTTTAGCTGTTTATGTTTATTGTCATAATTTGATGCTTAGTATGACTTTATTGATGTATTTATCAAATATTTATTGAACACCTTTCTGGAAATAAACACATGAACAAAGCAAAATCCTTGCATGTGGGGAGATCACAGTCTAGTAAGAGAGTGTGGTAACCACCACTAACAATAACTTTAACCAGGGAACATGAAAGAGTGATGTGAAAACTGGCGCGTGAAAACTTACTCCAGAGAAAAACTGATTTTAAGTTCTAGTATATTATTCAGTCGAAATGATATGAGGATACAAAACATATGCTTGTTCCTTGTTTCTTTTTATGGTTACACGGAAGACTTTCTTCCCTATCAAGTAATATGTCGTATATATAAAGGAGTTTTCTTGGATCCTGTACTTGGCGTACCATGTTTCTGGAAGGATAATTTTATCTTTGCAACCACTGGATCAGTTCAATGTTATTTCAATGTAATTTTTGCCTAGAGGTTGAGGATAAGATATGTTGTAGAGTACTATTTTGCAGGCCAGTGGAGTGTTTCTGGCCTAGAAAAGAATAATCTTTTTCATGTGAATGAACACACTTCCATAAAACAGTTAAGGCCTTTCTGATTCTGGGAGGGTGGTCGGAGGAGAGAAAAGTTAAAATGTAACTACTTCAGATAATTTGCCTCTGAAGATAGAAGAAGTTGTCTTTGACAAAACTGCTGGCCGGCTGGGTTAATGGGAGGCCTAGAAGGAGATGGCATCTGATCCTCTAGCCTGCTCAGGATGGGGCAAGAGTCTAGAGCAGTGGCTCTGTCACTGTGTCTGTTAGAAGGGATGATGGAGAATGCCTTCGGCCTGGACCTTTAGACCAAGAGCCAAGGATGAGTGAGTGTGGCATCCCTGAGTCTGTCTTCTGATAGACACCCCAGAGGCTGGCTTGGAATTCCTGGCTCTGGACTCAGGACTCTGCTGTGTTTTGCAGCTGGAGAGAGGACGCTGGCAGAACTCAGGTACTTTGCTGAGAGCAGCTGGCAGCTCAGACAAGAAAAGGAACCTGGGTTTCCCCAGTCTGGAGCAGAGCCCCCTTTTCTGGGATGAACAAATTCCCGTTCTCCCCATTCCTGACCCCCGCATGGCTGTCAGTCAGGCGTGGTGGCTGCACCGCCGTCCTCAGCCCCTTCCACCCATCAGACGTAGGGTCACTCAGGTGTTGTACTGAAAACGAATGGACGCCCAACATTGGAGCCAGCACCAGTTTAGAGCTCACAGTTCACAGAGTGACCAAACGTGCCAGTTTGCCTGGGACAGTCACCCTCTACACTTGGTATTTCAGCATAATTATTAATAGCTTTCCTTTTCACTCTCAGCCGTGTCCACATTTAGACAACAAATGATATGGGCACTTTAACCGCTCATCTGTGACGAGACCCGTTCTTTAGCTTATACTGACACCTGTAGGCATGCAAAACGGCTTTGAAGAAAATGCAAACGTGGCAGGTTTTGCCCATCCTCAGTCTCCAGGATTTCTGCCCACCTCCTGCATATACCGAGGGCCCTAACTGAGGGGCATGTTCTAGAAAGGGGTCCAGGCAGGGAAAGACGTCCACTGGAAGATGCTGCACGCTCCACTACTGTGAGCGTCCAAGGGTGTACTGACACTCGGAGTAACGTTTTGATCACTCCTATTGGTGACAGGAGTCACCCTCAGCTTCAGGTGAGAATATGAGCCCAGATGGCTCTATGAGCCGTGACAGATGTTGCCCGGGTTGGGAGGTGTGATACGTGGGGCCGGTGAACCTTGAAGCTGCAGGTGTTCACAGCTGGGGAGGCTTGAGAGGAGAGTGTAGGCAGGTCGGTTTCAAGGCCCCCCGCTCCTCTGCTGGAAATCAGGTGACCCTGGGTCTCCCTGGACCAAGAAGACACGCACAGTGGAGCGCGGATGTGAGCTGTGGTACCCGAGGGCCTCACATTCTCATCTCCCTCAGGCCCCATCATGACACCTGGATTCCAATCTGAACATCAAAAACAACACGATACACTTAAAAAAAAATTAAATTCCGAGGTCAGGACAGCTTCGAGCAGGCCTAATTTGTGTGCTTGGCTGTCATAATGATGGATCTGAGACAGATTAACCTGTGGGCTCCTGAGCCTAACAGCCCTGTAGGGCCCCCTCTCCCTCCACGAAACTGCCTTTAAGGGGGGCCCCTGTCCCCCCGCCCCGAGGCCACCCCTCCCGCTGCCTGACAGCCCTGAGCCAATGGCTCCTGCGCCCGGAGAAGTGAAAATAGACCGTTGTCGAGATAAGAAAGGAGGCTTAGCAGGCGTGTTTGCCCTACTCAGAGCAAATCAGGATGGGGAAGGGAAACACAGGATGTCTGACTTCCAGCTATTCTTGTAGGATTTTACCGCAGTTCTTGTTTTTGTCTTCTTCTTATTTTTTAAATGATGTTGTAAAGTCCCTGGCAAGACAGAGACCTTGGGCTTCACCAACTTCCTTCGAAAGGGCTGGCGCTGGATTCTTCCAGACTCTGAGAAAATCTTGGCCGTGCCCCCTGACCCGCATCTTGGGGATGGTGGCGGCTGAGCGGCCTGCCTCCTGGCTGTCGCTCGCTGAATGAACAGACCATAATGAGTCAATTCTCTGCCGTCTGCTATTTAAAACAACGGGTTCCTTCCTGTTTCCTACGCGCTGACTGAGACTTCTTCTGTGTTAGGGGAAAAAAAAGGAATTCCGGGATAAAGTGGGCCCTCTGCGACTGAATGAGCCATACATCTCGGCCCGCGGCGGCACAAAAGCTCCTAACTGTTTTATCTGTACAGATGGCTCTAATTTGGTGTTGGTGGCATGACTCCGTGAGCTAATTTTCCAAATACTTGGTTCATTGAAGTGGAAGAAAAAAAAAACACAAAGCCCTTTAAGCCAAACGAGACTCCCCCAGAAAACACAAGTCCTGAATGTGTAACTGCAGCGTTGCTTCCGACGGCGCAGGAGGGGGAGTGAAAACTTCCAGGCTGCATCTGAGGGCGCCCTGGGCTCCGGTTCCTTTGTCCGCCACCCCAGGGAGATCCAGGCACCCACTGGGAGTGAGGCCCGCCCCCACCCCGCTCCCGCCACGACCCGGTCCCCGGGGAGCTGGACCGGAGAGGGCCGAATGTGGCCTCAGATGATGGGCTGGGGTCTCAGCGATGCCACATCAGGGCCTAACTCGGGCTGCTTCTCTCTTTCTCCGGCCAAGTGTAAGGATGTAGGAGGGGCGTAACGGTGGTGAGTCTCAGCCGTACCTCCCGCGGCCGCTGCCTGGCCGCTGCTGCGGCCCAATGGGCACCGACACCGTGCCGCTCCGGCCGCCCGGGGGCTGGGACTTCCTGGGGGCGACAGAGAAGCTCCGGGAGTGCTCGGAACACTGCGGGGACCTCCGACCCCTCGCGCATGCAGCAAGCACGCTGGGCCCCGTACCGGCCGCGGGGGCTTAAGACTAGTGATTCCCACCCCCAAGCCGAAGGGGCAGTCATCTCACCGCCCCAGGCAGGAGGGTAGGAGTTGCACCAGGGTCTTCACTTGCCCAGGAAGCAGGAGAGGCGTCACAAAGGAGGCGCTGTAGAGCCGAGTCCTGAGGAAAGGGGGTGGGACCATATTAGGTGGAAAAGCACAGAAAAGCTGTGTGTGATATGCTTAAGAAACGGGGGCTTCCCTGGTGGCGCAGTGGTTAGGAGTCTGCCTGACAATGCAGGGGACACGGATTCGAGCCCAGATCCGGGAAGATCCCACATGCCGCGGAGCAGCTAAGCCCGTGCGTCACAACTACTGAGCCTGCGCTCTAGAGCCCGTGAGCCACAACTACTGAAGCCTGCCCGTCTAGAGCCCGTGCTCTGCAACAAGAGAAGCCACCGCAATGAGAAGCCCATGCACCACGACAAGAGTAGCCCTGCTCACTGCAACTAGAGAAAGCCCGGGCGCAGCAACAAAGACCCAACACAGCCAAATATCAATCAATCAATACATTTATTTAAAAAAACAAAGAACAGTACCTACTTTATAAGAAGAAAAACAAATGGTGACAGTGTCAGTGTCGTCTCCCAAGTGCAAATAGTTGGCACTCTGTAAATAATCGCACATGTGAAGGAATAGATGGCCGCCGTCTACATACATGTGCGTGTGTGTGCACGTGGATGTTCACGGGGGGGGGCAGGGGGAGGAATATAGGACACAAGGCTTTGCCAGGTAGGCTGGAACCAGACTGAGAAAAACCTGTTGGCAAAGAAAAGCCTAGAAAAGTTTTCAAAGTCTCGAAATAGGTAAGAGTTGGCTAGAAGGAAACAACCAGACAGGTATTTCTAAAGCTCATCGTGGATACTGTCTGGGGAAGGGCTGGAGGGGTGCAGATGAGAAGGTGGCTGCTCGGGCTGAGGGGAGGGCAGTGGTCGTGGAGGCACAGCTAGCGGCCAGGCTGGAGCTGGACAGCAGGGGCAGCAGGGAAGGCAGGGGTCAGTGACCCTCAGACCCCTGGTTCGGGCAGAGGGAGGGGCTGGACGCGCACTGGGTGCTGAACACAGGAAGCAGCAGGGCAGGGCAAGCAAGTGGGTTCAATGTCGTTGAATCGAGGTTCACAGGGGCAGCGGGACCAAGCCCATCCCGGGGTCGCTGGGCTTGTAAACCTAGTGGAGGGCAAGGCAGGGCCCTGGAGGCAGGGCAAGGTCTCAGCAGCGGGGAGGGGAGGCCAGGAAGGAAGCCGGAACCGCCGGAGGAGACAGATGCTGGGGCCGAGCGGGGCGCAGAGCCCGCCCGGGGGTGGCGGCGGGGGCACGGGCTCCCAGCCACGACCACGCGGCCCTCCTGCTTCTCCGCTCAGGTTTGGGCATCTGGACTCAGGGGGCTGGTGGGAGGGCGCAGGCACGGGGCCAGGGGCGGGCACGGGGAGGGACGTGTGTCCCCCCGACATGCTCACCCACACTCGGACCCCGAGGCCAGGTCCACATCCCGGGCCTGAGCTCTGGCTCCTGGTTTCAGGAGGGTCCCCCTCAATGGGGTGGGAGTGAGGGCTGGAGGGCCCAGTCTCCAGGGAAGGGTGGGCACTTTCTACCATGACTCTCTCAGGACACAGGGCTCCCCCCTTTTCTCAGGGTCGTGGAGCGCAGGGGGCAGGGTCCTCACAGGGAGAGGAAAGGGAAGAAGATCGTAGTTTGGACAAAGCAGAATGGCCCAAACCAGTGGGAGCTGGGAGCCCCCGTTGTGGTGGGAACACGCCCTTCCTCTGGCCCCACTGAAGGGCCACAGGCCTTTGCGAGAAAGGGTGGCCTTGGAGAAGACTTCAAAGAATAGAAGGAGGACAGGTACCCTGGCGGGGTCTCTGCTCCCTCCCCTCCAACAGCCGGATGGGCCGCCACGTCTGGATGAGGCCGGACCACCTACTCGAGACAGGGGCAGAGTGGGTGCAGGGCTGCTCTCCAGCTGGGATGGGAGAGAGAGGTGCAGGGAGGCCACAGAGGACTGGAAGGTCAGGTCTGAGCCACCCTGGAGGCGTCTCCAGCAGCCAAGAATGAGGTCGGGGAGAGGCCGGTGGCCAGGTGGCCAGGAAAGTCCGAGGCGTGAGCCAACACCCAAGGGTTGTGTGCACAAGGAAGGGAACAGAAAGCCAGTCCTGGGATGCAGCTGTGGGCGGGAGGCTGGCGGTCAGGGTACCCCACTGAATTCACCGAGAGCCACGATCACACGCCAGTGGAGACGCTGGCCTCCTCCGTGGTCGGGGAGAAAAGAGCAAGGAGCTCTAGCTCGGTCTGGGGGATGAAAAAGGGTGGAGTTAGAATGAGCTCAAAAGAGCAACGAAGCTGGTCAAGCCATTAGGCTGGTGCCTCTCGGCGACACTGGGGCCCTCACTCTCTGATGAAAGTAGCTTAGTCGCCTACAGGACTCACTGGGCACACGTGCTCCCTGAGGAATTCCCTGCACGACGGGGGGACCTCTGCCCCAAGCTTGTGGTCTGAAGGAGAAACCCTGGGTCCCTTCAGAGAGGCTGGGGGAGCCTCTCGCCCCAGGGGCCGGCACCCAGTAAGGAACCAGCACTGCGGAGGCCCCCCCAGACTGCTTCACACGTACAGGAGCCAAAAGGGCGCCCACATTTCAGGGCCTTCTAAGCCGTTTTGTGTGTGTACGTGTGGACCACTGGACCGCTTTGTCAATTTGGTGAAGCCTATAGATATCTTCCCAGAAATGTGTGTGTTTTTTGAAAAATAAAAGGCATCTTTTGTGTGTGTGTGTTATTTTTAAATGGATAAACTAGAACACTAGATTAAAATTCATACTCAAATATAGTTATTAAAGTATAAAAATCGTGATAATTTAATATGCACACCTCTTAATTAACCCATTATTTAATAAGATATAGGGGGAGGTTTCATAACCACCATCCTTTTGAAGTAGTGATGAGTATAAGTGATATTTTGATATAGGCAAAATAACTGTATTATGATGTGAAAATATCTGATTTCTTTTACAAATACTGCCAGTACTGATGTGACTTATTGACTACACTTATTATTGAAGAAAGTGCTAAGTTTAGAGAAAATAAAGATGTAAATGTTTTTCCCATCCAGGTTCACAGTGCTCTTGAATTCTATCTAAGGCCCCTCTGGGGATGCTGGACCTCTATTAAGAGCCTCTGTTTATCGTATAAAGCCGTGGAGATTTGGGGGTCCGTATGTTCCAACAGCAGCGATAACATTAATTATCCTAACACATCCGTTGGTCTTATTTGGCCTGGAAGGGGCACCATCCCTATACAAGGAGCTCGACCTTCACATCATCTTATTGTGGAGGCTGAATAATGCCCCCCAAAAATGCCCATGTCCTCATGCCCAGAATTATGAGGATGTGACCTTATATGGCAAAAGAGACTTTGCAGCTGTGATTAAATTAAGGATTTTGAGATGGAGAGATTATTCTGGATGATCCAGATGGGCCCAAAGTTATCACAAGGAGACCAGGGACCCCCCTCCTGGTGGTCCAGTGCTTAGGACTCTCTGGGTTCAATAATCCCTGGTCAGGGAACTAAGGATCCTGCGAGCCGCGGGGCGTGGCCAAAAACAAAATAAAAAAGAAGGAAACTGGACAGGAGTGGGGATGTGATGACGGAGGCAAGAGGTTGGAGTGATGTGAGAAGAGGCCACGAGTCAAGGGACGCAGGTGGCTTCTAGAGGTTGTGGGGGGCTCCCTGAAGGCTCCAGAAGGAACTCAGCCCTGCTGACGCGTTGGTGATAGGCTTCCGACCTCCAGTACCATCATAAATCTGGGTCGTTTTAAGCCACTATGTCTGTGGTAATTTATCACAGCGGCAGGAAGCGAATACGCTTACATAAGACGCATCATCCCAAGACATTTTGTGGAGGTGCCCTGTGTGCGTGAAGTGCTGTGGTCTCACTCACAAGCTGAGCGACTTTTTACACTTTCTACTCTGTGTAGCCACCCCGGAGCCAGGATATGGAGCAGCGCGGCTCCCAGAAGCCTCCCTCAGGGTCCCTCCCGGGCAGCAGCCCCGTGGACCCCTCTTCTGACCTCAGTTCGTCTGCTGGTAAATAGGTGGAATCGTGCCTCACACACTGTCTGCTTCTTTCACTCAGCGTTGCATCTGCGAGATGCATCTTCGTTGCCGCTTCTCGATGTCCGTGTTCAGTTTAGTCCTTTTATCAGCTTGGTAGGAAATTATTTTATTTATTCATTTATGTTGAAGTATAGTTGATTTGCAATGTAGAGTTTTAGGTGTACAGCACAGTGATTAAGTTATACATACATGTATATCTATTTCTTTCAGATTCTTTTCCCTTACAGGTGATTACAGCACACTGAGTAGAGTTCCCTGTGCTACACAGTAGGTCCGTGTTGGTTATCTGTTTTATACACAGGAGCGTGTATATGTTAATCCCCAACTCCTAATTTACGCCCGCCCCCCAGGAAATTCTTACAACCTTGCCCCCAGAAAAAGGTGGAAATAGAGACACTGTCCTCTACTTCCCCAGTTTCATGGCTGCCCTGAAATGGACTCCAGCCCTCAGATCGCGTCCTCGTTCCTCCCCCCAGAGACCAGGGCCTTGCTCAGCGGCCACAGGGGTAGCTATCTGGACTTGGGTTTGTCTCCCTCCAGGACCCCTCTGACACCATTGCCTGAGATTTTTGTGGTGAAGGTTGTCTTCAACACCAGAAGGTCCTGGGGACCTTTTATGTTCTCTGTCCTTCCTGCCGCCTCTGACCTTTCACGTAGGGTAACCCTACCCAACCCCCCGGAACCACCCTGCACTTTGTCCCCTTCTCTCTGTCCTCCATCTGAGCCCTCCCCAGGGAGTCCCCTAGTCCCTCCCCACTTTGGCAACATTTCTTTAAGGCAACAGTCACCCTGACCTTTCCAAGAATCCACCCAGAGGGTCCCTCACTCTGCGAGGTGACATCTTCATTGTATACAGCCAGGGAAGCCTCACGGTGGGGGGGGGGGGTGGCCCTTCCTGCCCCCTCGCCCCCGCTCAGGGTCCCCTCTGGCCTCGGCTCTGCCTGGAGAGGGTCCTCGCTGGGCCATGGGCCCCCCAGCCTGCGGCTTCCGGTTGCCAGAGCGACTCAGTGTGGCCGCGCTGGGGGTTGGTTGGCGGGACAGCAGAAGAAGACGTTTCCGGAGCCGCAGGGCCTGGGCCCGGAGTCCAGGGGGACGGGCCTGCTGCCGGACAGGCAGTCACCGCCCTCAGCCCCCGGTCGGCACCCTCGCCCACTGGCAATTCGCTGCTTCTGTTCTTAAGATCAAAATATCCTATTCATTCCTAATAAAGCTGATGGGTGAATTCGGCCCTCGATCTGCAGTCAGGAGGGTTGCCAGTATCCCTCACCCCCTAGTTTATTTTATTGTTTAATTTTTATTTTGTTTTGGGGTACAGTTGATGTACATGTTGTGTTAGTTTCAGGTGTACAGCAAAGTGAATCAGTTTTACACATACACGTATCCACTCTTTTTCAGATTCTTTTCCCAAATAGGCTATTACAGAATATTGAGTTCCCTGTGCTCTACAGTAGGCCCTTGTTGGTTATCTATTTTATACGTAGTAATGTGTTTATTTTATTTTATTTTGTTTTAAGCTTATTTATTTCTTTTTATTTTTTCCAGACGCGAAATCCAGTTTTAAACCATTTTTTTATGGCAGTGTACTTGATTTGCAACGTTGTGTTAGTTTCAGGTGTACAGCAAAGTAATTCAGTTATACATACATATATATACCTATTCTTTTTCAGAGTCTTTTCCATTATAGGTTGTTACAGGATATTGAATGTAGTTCCCTGTGCTCTACAGTTGGTCCTTGTTGTTTATCTATTTTACGTATAGTAGTGTATTTCTGATAATCCCAAACTCCTACAAGAAATCCAGTTTTAGAGCTGTGGCCGTAGAGAATTTTGCATTATTCCTAGTGTTTCTCAAGCACTTTTTTTAATGTCCAGCATTGACAAGAGTCTATTTTTATTTGTTTATTTTCTGGCTGCGCCGCGCGGCTTGCGGCATCTCAGTTCCCTGATCAGGGATTGAACCCAGGCAACAGCAGTGAAAGCCCGGAATCCTAACCACTAGGCCACCAGGGAGCTCCTATTTTTAATTTTTAAAATTTTAATTCCATTTTTAAAGGTTACTTTCCATTTACAGTTATGACAAAACATTGGCTGTCTTCCCCGTGTTGTACTGATACAGTAGTCCCCGAGCCTGTCTTACACCCAGTAGTCTGGGCCCTCCCCTCTCCCACCCCGTGTTGCCCCGCCCCCTCCCCACTGTAACGGCTAGTTTGTTCTCTAGATCTGCCTCACTCCCTCTTTTCATTGAACTGACTCCCCGCAAACTTCTAACCGGCCCGTGTGAGAAAGAACTACGGCCTGTGATTTGAGAATACGGGTCACAACCCAAACGGGGAGACGCAGGGAGAGTCAGGGGGGCCTTTACGAGTTTTATTTAGGGGATGACGGGGGTAGAACAGAAGAAGGGAAGCAGCTCTACCCGTGGGCATCTCCCCCTCCCTCTAAGAAACTCCCCCGCGCCAGGACCACGGACAAACCCCTCCCTGGAAGACAGCCTGCAGGGTTCTGTTTCACAAGCCGCTCCCAGGTTGCAGAGGCAGGCGCCTGCCTCCTTCTGCCGTCCTGGCCTCCTGGGAGTTCAGGTGCCTTGGCCTCATCAGGGTTTCAAATAAGAAAGATTTGTCGTCCTTGCCCTCGTTAGTTCTTTTTTTTTTTTCTTAAAGAAAAATGAGCTCAGGAAAGAGAAGTCTGCGCATAAGAACGTCTCTAGGCCGGGCTGGAGAGGCTAGGAAGGAAAGCTACCTAGGATTCATTCTTATAAACATCATAATAAATAACACGGATTTCAACAGACGGCTATAAATAACATCTAATGTTTGCACTCAACAGTTTCAGCTCTCAGGTGATGGCCCGGGACAAGTGGCCGCCCGGTCCTGCCCTGCTGGCTCGCCGCCCGGTCACCTAAGCCTCCCTGTTTTCAGAGTTTGTTTTCTGCATCTCTCTCAGAGACTGTAGGCGCACCAGCCCCTCCCTCGCTGCCCCGGGCGATCTTGGGGACCTGCCCCTTGGTGGGAGGACATCTGACAGGGAGGCCACTGGGTTACCGGTTTCCTTCCTCAGCGACTCACAGGCCCGCAGCCTCGCAGATGTGCTCCCTGGGTTTGTTTTGATAGCTTGTTTAAAAAACAGTTCCTATCCACCAGCTGTTCAGATAATCAGATTCCAAGTGGCAACCAACTGGGATTACTATGGCGGCTGTTTACCCTGACCAGCATGGCTCAGCTGGAAGATATGGGCCTGGGTTGGGGGTCCCCTTTCTTGTTCTTGTGATTGCTGCCCAGATTGGCCGTAAGGAAGCCTCCTTTTCCGCTTTCCTCCCCTGGGAGCCCTGCGTTCCCCGGGGAGACAACGACGAGGGGCAGGGATCTGAGGGAAGCTTCGGGAACGTGGGTGTTCTTGGCATCGGTGACCCTCACCCCATATCAGACCGTTTCACCGTCAGTACTGGGACTTTGTGTCCCCGCTTGTGCAGGGTTGGAGGGAAAGCCTGGCTCAGAGGTTGAGCGTGTCCTCTGAGCTCTCCCTCCAGTGCCCCAAACCTTCCAGGCCTAAAATCAAACTTCCCACGTGCCCACCCGGCCCTAGCACCCCTACCCTCTTCCCTCAGCATGCAGACGGCACCCACTGCTCCCCACGCACCCACGCCAGGCCTGCTGTCCCCCCGGCTTTCCTGTCCCTTGACCCCCAAAGTCAGGGATTTGCCAAGCCTGGCTGAGTTTCCTGGGGCCTTTTCTTCCTCTGCCTCTATGTCTTCTTTCCCATCTCCACTGCCTCTGCCCACAGGTGCCCCGTCACCTGTCCCTTTCAGGTGCCCCGTCACCTGTCCCTTTCACCGTGGCAGGAACTTTCCATCACTGTCCCAGCCATCTTTCCTCCTCTTCAACTGCACCCTCCCACCACTGCTAGGCCCGGCTTCCTAACGCTGCCCTCTGTTGTCACTTACCTGCTCAAACCCCCTTAGCCCCTGCCCGCTGTGTGCAGCTTGGAGCGACGGGACCTTGTCTGCCATCCCAGGCCCTCGGCACCCTGGTTCCAACCTCACCTGATCTCCCTCTTTTGCTCGGTCCTGCTCTCTCCCCCTGTCTTGTCAAGCTCACATCTGTGCTTTCCAGCAGGGCTGATTCCAGGGGCTGCCCCTCCCTTGACAGACTCCATGAATGCACTTCCTGGAGTTGTACGGCCTGTGCGACAAGGGGGCCTCCGGGCCTTTGCCCATGCTGCTTCCTTGTTCTGGAGGGCCGTCCTCCCCCAGCTGCCTGTGAAAGCCAAACAATTCTTCAAATGTCACTTCTTCCATGAAGCCTTCGGTGATCATCATTGCTTGAAAGAGTAGCTCATGTTCACGGATCTCTGAAAAAAAATGTACCTTACGCTTATAATTTTCTTTGTATTTCAGATTTTGCTTAGAACACAAACCTCCATAAAGACTATTGATTACTTTCCTGTATATCGTTTGCTGTGCCTAGCGCTGGGCCTGGCACATAGTAAGAGCTCCGTAAGTTTTTGTTGGACGAATGAAAGAATGAATGACTTATGTTGGGCTTGGCTCCACCCCAGCTCACTGTTCACCTCTGGTTGCATTTAAATTCAGGTACATGGCCTCTCCTCGTGCTTATTTACTACTAGAAGCAGAGAAGGATTGAGTCGAACCCTAAAGATGGTCCCTCCATTACCCAGACTCACTTAATGTGAAGCAGCGATTCTCAGGCACGTGAGTCCACAGAATACTAACTGGTCCAGTGCTTTGCAAACCATCGCTCAGAACGCTGGGCCCCAGGATATGTCTCCAGGGCATGGGGGTCCGGGGGGCAGAGGTCTGTGGATGAGGGAGCGTTGTGCCCCTGCCCCACTTCAACAGGTCAGCTCTACTTGTCTCTGTGTCACACCTTGAGGTCTGGTAGAAGCTCTATTCAACCAGAGGCCCCCCGAAATTTTTTTAGGAAAAACAGAAACTAAAAAATATATATATGTAGTTCAACCGGGTAGCCATCTTATAAGAAGTGCCTGTCCAAACGTATTTGTAAGGCCCTTAAAGCACATCCCGCAGTATCCAATCCAGAGCAGTCCCCCACTGCAAAGAGTCATCGGGTCCAAGTGGCCCCTTTGTCCAGGGAAAGAGCAGGAGGGTGGGAATCAGTGCCAGGCCTTAGCTCGGCTCTGCCACGAACAGGTCGTGTAACTTACACCAAGTGCTTTCCCTCCCTAGACTCTGCAGCTCATTTACAAGTGCAAGTGGGGGGTGGCCCCCCTTGGGAAGGCCGGGCTGCACAGTGGTTAGGGGGCGTCCCGGGTGAGCCTGATGGGGGCGGGGGCCGCTGGGAGAGGCGCACCAGGGCAGGAGTGCCAAGTGCTGGGCGCCCCGGTCTCCGGCGAGCCTGTGGATCTGGGAGGCCCACTCCAGCTCTGTCACTGAGAGACTGACTCAGCTGGCAGCCGTAGGGCCCGGTTGCCGGGGGAAATGCTGTCGGCACATTTATTCTGGGTTTGGATATTTAAAGAGCTGGGTGTGTGGCACGACATTTCGGAAGTGCTTGGGGAGGGAGGGGTTGCGGACCAGGGCTTTTTTTTTAACCGTTAGAGATATCCTGTCCTGATCTCTCGGGTCCACAAAGAGTGATTTTCTTCCCTAAGAATCGGACGTGGGTTCTGCCCATTGTGTCTACCTGGCTGTGCAGCCTGGCAGGAAGCAGGTGGCCCAAGGTGGGACCTGGCTGCCGTGGGTCCCCATCCCAGTGCCACCCTGCCCCCTGGACGAGAAGCCTGGCAGTGGCCCCCGAGGTACCGGGAAGGAGGTAGAGCGGTGGTCTGGTTCCCCAAGGGCACCTGGGCAGCGCCATCCTCCACCTGGCGTGACACGATGGAGTGGCCTGGGCCCTCAGGAGTCTTGGGGCCCGGGTGACAGCACAGGGCCCCCGGGGACGCTGGGAGCGCGGGCTTCCTCTTCCTCACGGGCTGTTTGCACTGGCTCCGGAAACGCTGGCTGAAAGCTGGGACTTTGCGTCATCTTTTACTATTTGAACGGCCTCTTTGGGCTGCTTTTAGGAAGGTGGTTCTTTTGTCCCTTTTCTCACTCAGGATGTTGTTGCCAATAGATTTCCTCACAGACGCTGTCTGCTGCCTTTGTTTTCCTTTCCAGATGCATATGGAGAAATCTTCCAGAACTGAGGCCCCCGTCAGCAAATTGCACCTGTGGTGCAGTGAGTGGCACAGGGTAACGCTTCTCTCATGACATTTATTGTTTTCATTTCTGCTCACAGAGGTCATTTTGTCCACATGCTCATGGTAGCACATTTGAGAAATAGAGGAAATAAATATAGGTGATATAGGAGGGAAATTAGTACCATCTGTAGTTCCAGCCAGAGATCTACGCTTGGCAATCTGGCGTTGGTTTTTTTTTTTAATTGGGCTCGTCCTGCACACAGTGTAACGGAACTGGCGTTTCACGCCCCGCACTGTAGCGTCAGCAATGCCCCCTGCCCTCGGAGCCTTGTGGGTGCAGATTACAAGCCTCTGTGGCTCTCCTTTAGCTCTGCCACCAGCAAAGCAACATCCGAGACGTTAGCCCGCGTTAAGGAGGAAGGAGGACAGGAAAGCCGCCCCGCGTGATCCGTGTTTGTATGTAGAGCTGAGACGGGTGGGATTGCGGGTGACTTTTATTCTATCATCGTTATCTTCTTTCTCTTCTAGAGTTCACACGTTTTTCTGTAACAGACCTGAGAGTAGAGGCAGGTGATGTGATCCGAGGTGCAAGCGCAGTCCTGCCTCCCAACCAGGTGAGTTTCTTGGCTGCCCTGGGCCTCAATTTCCTCACCTCTAAAGGGTGGACGCTGATGCTACCTACCTCACAGGTACATTTTGAAGGTCAGGTGTAGGTGAAATGATGCATTAGAAGCCCAGTGAAGGCCCAGGGATGGGAACAATTGTGGCTTTACAGTATAATCCTACAAATTGTAGAAGTTACAGGATTATAGGCTGAATTATGTCCCCAAAACATTCATCTGTTGACGTCCTAACCCCTAGGAGCTCAGAATGTGAAAGGATTTAGAGACAGGGGTCTTTACAAGGGTAATTACATGAAAATGAAGTCCCTAGGGTGGACCCTAATCCCATGTGACTGGTGTCCTTAAAAGAAGAGTTGGTTAGGATGCAGACGCACATGGAGGGAAGACCACCTGAGGACACAGGGAGAAGACGGCATCTCCAAGCCAAGGAGGGAGCCTCGAAAGGAACCATCCCTGCCGACACCCTGACCTTGGACTTCCAGCCTCCGAACGGTGAGAAAATAACTTCTGTTGTTTAAGCCTCCAGCCCTTGGTCCTCTGTGAAGGCCGCCCACGTGAACTGACCACAGGTCCTTAACTGGAATATCGGTGTCACCGTTGTTCATTGTCTGAATCTCCACCCTGAGGTCCTTACCATCTAAGCACGCTGCTGAGAGAGCTCGTCTGAGCAGGACACGGCCCCGGCCCCCTTCCCACTCCTGGAGACCCTCATCTTCCCAGGGGCCCTGCTCTCCTTCTTCCCAGGACCGTCTCTCCCAGGTGACGGCTCTCGACGCCCCTGGAGGGAATTTGCTCCTTGCCCCTTCGGGAGCCTCACTTCGCCGTTTCCCGCCCAAGATGTCCCTCTGGAGGGCACATCTGCCCTTCAATGAGGTGGATTTAAAACTCTCCAAATACCAACAGGAGACTGTGTTCGAGCCTGCTCCACTGGGATCACCAACACGATGGTCTCTTAGGGTGGGTTTTTTTTTTTAATGTCTAACTTTATTTATTTATTCTTAACTTTGAAAATGTTTGGTGTGGTAAGAACACTTCACATGAGATCTACCCACTTAACAAAATTTTGTTTTTGTTTTTGATTTTGTTTCTTTGGCTGCACGGCACAGCTTGTGGGATCTTAGCTCCCTGACCAGGGATTGAACTCGGGCCCCGGCAGTGAAAGCTCTGAGTCCTAACCACTGGACCACCAGGGAATTCCCAGCAAAATTTTAAGTCTATAATCCATCATTGTTTTTTTAAATTTATTTTAATTTTTATTGACGTAGAGTTGATTTACAATGTTGTGTTACTTTCTGCTGTACAACAAAGTGCTTCAGTTATATATATATATTCTTTTCCATTATGGTCTGTTATAGGATATTGGATATAGTTCCCTGTGCTCTACAGTAGGTCCTTGTTGTTGTTTATCTATTTTTATCTATAGTAGTTTGTATCTGTTAATCTCAAATTCCTAATTTAGTCCTCCACCACCCCCCTCCCCCTCGGCAACCACAAGTCTGTTCTCTATGTCTGTAAGTCTGTCTCTGTTCCGTAAATAAAGTCATTGGTGTCGACACGTATCGTGTATCATGTAAGTGACATCATCTGGTTGTAATCCACGACTGCTGACTATTGGTACAGTGTCGTACAGCAGATACTTAGAGCTCGTTCATCTCACTTGACTGAAACTTTATGCCTGTCGATCAGTAATTCCCCATAATTCCCCTCTCTTTCCAGTCCCTGGCAACCAGCATTGCACTCTGATTCTATGAATGTGACCTTTTAATTTCAGATACCTCATGTAAGTGGAACCATGTCTTTCTGTGACTTGCTTATTCACTGAGCGTAATGTCCTCAAGGTTCACCCATGTTGTCCCATTTTGCAGAATTTCTTTCTTTTTAAAGTTTGAACGGTGTTCCATCGTACTCCTCTATCATATTTCTTTATCTGTTCACCTATCGATGGACATTTAGGTCGCTTCCGCATCTTGACTATTGTGAGTGACGTCATAATGAATACAGGAGTGCTAATACCTCTTTGAGATCCTGAATTCAATTCATTTGGATAAATACCCATTAGTGGGATTGCAGGGTAGGATTCTGAAGACACAGAGAGGAGATCCCTGGAGCTGTGCCTGCAGTGCTTCCTCAGGTTACAAAGGCACCGCTAGCCCTGCGCTGGGAGCACAGGAAAGTGGTTGGGGGTGAGGTTATTTTTGTCTTGCAAACTGCAGGCCAGGTCTTTCTCCTGGGCCAGGGAGTTAACCAGTGCACCTCGTCTGCTAAGTCATCCCCTGTTTTCTCAGGAGACAGTCTTATAAATCTGGCTAATAACTCCCATTTCATTTCCCCAAACTCCGTTAGAGGGAAGTTATAATGAAGCTCAAATACTCGCCAGGTTATTCACGGGAAAGACCTTTGGCTTTTAAAAAATGCGTTTTAGGTGGCCAGATTAATCTAGCGGCACATTACAGTGCAGCCCTGCTGAAGTTCTGCGGGAGATCCCTGGCACCCGGCATTGTACCTTGCACAGTGCTGCCAGGAGCGTGAACTATCTTTACAGGAAGAGGCGAGAATTAATATGTCAGATGGAAAAGACCCACTGGCAGCACCCGATGAAAACCCAGGACCCTCGTTCCTTGTCAAGGTTCTTCAAGGTTAGAGTCATAATCCCACGACTGAGGACCAAGCACCCTCGGCCGGCCGCTCCCCGAGAAGGGCACCGGGCAGAGCAGCAGAGAATTTACGCGCTGCCTCCCTCCATCTGGCCCTGCTCGCCTACCGCCTTGGAGAGAGGCACCTCCCTAGATGCGTAACTTACGGCAGCCACGTGGAAAACAACATGCTGATCTCATTCCTTTCATTACCTCCCTGGCAGAGCAAGTTAATCAAAAAAAAGGTATGATCGCTGCTTTGTGTTCACTTAAGAGGTTGATTTGCAATGTAAATATATGCATTTGTATGGTATATACATCAATATAAAAGTAATAATAACGATGATGGTATCTATCACTAAATGAGCTCCGGACCCTGGGGAAGGATAACTACACAGATTATCTATAACCCCACGAAGCCAACATTATTCGGTTCATTTTATTGATGGAGAAACCGAGGCTCAGAGTGGTTAAGGAACTTGCCCAAGGTCACACAGCTGCTATGTGACGGGATTCAACCTAAGTTATAAGGTAGTATTTGTGGCAGGGTGAACCAAAGCTTCTCTCTGAACACTCAGCCCCAATCCCACTTGATCCCCACCAAGGTCAAGGGAAGAACTTGGGCATGAGAGATAGACAGGCCCCTGTTCATTGTTGTGTATATGAGGAAGCTGAGGACTGTAACGGGGAGAAGATCATATCTGCCTCCAAGAAATGCAATGTTATTAAGACACAAGTAGGTTAAGAGTGAGAGGATGAAAAAAGCTATGCTATGCTAGTCAGTAATCAAAAGATAGCTGGAGAGAGAATATTAGTATCAGACAAAGCAGATTACAGAACAAATAAAATATCGGGAATTAAAAAGTCATTTCATAACGATAAAGGGATCAATTAAGCCAGGGGACATAACAATTCCAAATGTTATGCACTGAATAACAAGGCTTCAAAATACACGAAGGAGAAATGAATAGAATTGCAAGAAGAAACAGACAAACCCACAATTACCGTCAGAGATTTCAACACCACTCTGTCAATAATTAGTAGAACAAGTGGACAGAAGATCAGCAAGGATGTAGACAACCTGGGCAACCCTCCACCAACTCAGCCTGATTGACGTTTATAGATCACATCACCCAACAACAGCAGAATACACATCGCTTGTTAGCGCACACGAAGATTTACCAAGATGCATAATACTCCGGTCCATGAAACAAGTCTCAACACACCGAAAAAGATTCAAGTCATACAAAGTATGTTCTCTGACCACGGTGGAAGTAAATCACAAATCAGTAACAGATATTTGGAAAATCTCCAAATAATTGTACATGGACTAATACATTTATAACTAACCAATGAGTCAAAGAAGAAATTATATGATCATCTCAGTAGCCATAGAAAAAGCATTTAACAAAGTCCAACATTTGTTCCCGATTAAAAAACGAAACTTTAGTAGTAGAAGGGAACTTTCTCAGCTGAATAAGAGGCAGCTACAGAAAAAAAAAAAAAGTATAGCTAACATAATGAATGGTGAAAGGCTAAATCCTTTCCTTTTCTAAAGATCAGAAATAAGACAAAGATACCTGCCTTCACAACTTCTACTCAACATTTTACTGGAGTTTCTAACCAGGGAAATTAGGAATGATTTTGTTTTAAGGGACTTTGGGTCACTTGCAAAAGTAAGCCCATGTTGCAAAAGTGAAAATGTGCTATTATGTACAATTAAAAAGAAACCTTACTGACCATGAAGATGTTTCTAGGAGCAAACTTATAGCATTGTTGCTGAAATGCATGCTGTCCTCCAAGAGAACTTGTTTATTTGGAATATCACTTCTGAAGAGATTGTTTGTCAAACAAAACCAAACAAAAATAAGTCAACTTCCTTTAGACCTAATCTCTCCCGTCTATCTTCAGTGGGTCATGGGGACTCCTGGGGGCTTCTGTATTCTTATGACTTCCTGGAGAAAGGCCAGACTTTGGCCTCAAATAAATCAACAAAAATGTGTCGTGCGCCCAGCATGGAGGTGCTGATGGAAGCAGAACATTGGCTTTATCCCTGGAAGGGTTTCAGGACTCAGTGACCAGTTTCTCCTGCAAATAAGTTCCCATCTCTTGTCAGTATGACAATTAATTACCAGGCACCTGCAGGCTACGCTTAACAAGAAGTGCTGCATTTCTGCTAACGTTTTCTTTTCCAAACCTTCATTCATTTACTCATTCGACAGATATATACTGGGCACTTCTCTTGTGCCAGGCAGTCTTCTAGGTGCTGGAGATACAGGATTGAAGAAAACAGACAAAATCTCGCCTTCATGGTAGCTTGCATTCTAGCGGGAGAAACATATGACAAGCCTAATATAAATGAAGTAGATGGTATGTAAGAGGGTGATAAGGGCTCTGGAGGTGAATGAAGCTTGGGGAGGGAAATAAGAAGTACCTGCGGGTGGGGGAGGATTTGCAACGAGGGAAAACCTCATGGAGAAGGTGACGTTCAAACAAGGACTTGGAGGAGGTGGGGAGTGAGACGTCTGGATCCCAGGGCAAGGACAGCCGGGCAGTAGTAATGGCCTTGAGCTGGGAGGGCTCCTGGTCTTTTCAAGGGACACCAAGGAGGCAAAGGAAAAGACTGTCTGCACGAGTGAAGTCCTAGTCAGGTCAAATAAAGACAAGTCTTGCAAAGCGGGGTCCTCCAGGGAACCACCAGACAGCTACGGGAATAGGGTTTTGACCCTCTTCTGCCAGACGGCCGCTTTTCGCTGGGATTGAAGGCTGTTGGTTTTCAAGGCTACTGGGGAACTGGGGAGAGGGGGGACGAGAGTAAGGCAAGTTACAACACCATAAGGCTCACGGTTCTTCCTGAGATTCTGCCTTTTCCTTTTCCTAGTAAACACTCCCTGGTTGCTGCAAGCCTTTGGTTCATTTTCTGAATTCTGCAGAAGTTGATGGTGATGATTTTTGCCACAGTTCTCAGAGAGAACGTTCAGAGGTCTTTACGCCATCCTTCCCGCCGACACTACTCTAGAAGGGACACTTGAGGCTGGAAATGGACATAAACGGAGTTGACTAAGCAGGGTGCACCCAGAGTTTTCCGTGTGTGTGCAACTGTGAGAGGGGAGAAATATTTGGTTGGCTCAGGGGCCCCAGCCGGCAGGACAGTGGGAATCAGGCAGGATGGGTAGCTTGGGGCCATATCCGAACTGGCATTTGAAGCTTTTGAGGAGATAAGTGAACATGAATCTTTGAGGAAGATTAAGCTGGCAGTGGGTCCAGGAGGTGAGCTGGAATAGATGGAAGAAGACCAGTCACTTTAGTCAGAAGGGAATATTGTGTGCCTGAGAGAAGCAATGGTAGCTTGGACGGGAGAGCATCCCCAAGGAAGCTTTGGTCGATGATGGGTTATTGCGGGGTGGGGGGGGCTTCTAAGTACTGTTGTTTTTTGGAGTTATTGACAGTGAGACACCCCCGGCCCTAAGTTTCCCTCTTGCCGTCCCAGAAATTATGTAGCTTCCAGTGGGGCCCTTTTGGCCTCACCCTCTTATACTGCTTGACCCCATTAAGGACCCTCATGTCTTGAATATCTTGAGTATCTTGCAGTTCATGGCCAGTAATTCCCCCAACAGTACTGCTCCTGTGTGGGGAAGCACAGCTGGGTCCGCATAGCCAGGCTCTACCGTAAACACACAGGAAGTTCTTGAACACTATGGGGGGCCCTCATTTCAGGAAATCAGTACGTTTGTCATCCATTTGCTGGTGGGGTCACTGTGCAGAGAAAAGAGGGGCTTGGCGCTTTGCTTCGGGGATCCCCGATAATCAGACCCTCTCTTGCAGGTACCGTGGCCCGAACGTCAGGGTTGGGGGGGAGAACACACGAGACCCAGCTGGTGCTGAGATTGCCCTGTGCCGCCATGTCTCCCAGGTAGTAGGTCCAAATCCTTCTTCAGAACATCTGGGTCTTTTCAGACAACCTGAGAAAGACCTCCGGTCCCAGGCCAGCTCCGGCCCACAAAAGTGGAAAGAATGATTTGGTCAGACACTCAGCGTTTCCCCAGGTGTGTCCCATGGAATTCTGGTCCCACAAGTGTCTCCTCACAGAGAGGTGTGACGAGTGAGAAAGTGCTTCTTCTCCATTTCTTTCTAGAAGCCACGCAGTACAGGTGAGCACATCAAAGCTCGGAGAAGTCCTGCAGTAAAGGAACTCAGTGTATTTAACTGAGCATTTCCTAGTCGCCACTGATCCTGGGGCTGTTTCTCCACCCAGTTTGGGGTGAGGCCTTTAACAAGGGCCTCTTCGCCTACCCTGTCTTTCTCTGGTCCTACAAATACGGCCGCCCTCTCGCATTGATGTCCGAGGGCTTCCATCAGCGCAGGCCCCTTCAAAAAAATGAGGATTTCAGTTAAGTACGTAGCAAGTCACTCACCCAGAGGTCACAGCCCCGCTCTGCTTAATTGTCCCCCCGAATCCTGAAGGGCTTCCAGTTGCTCAGAAACTTGGAAGGCTCTATCCGCCGTCCTCCCTCAGACCTTCCTCCAAGGAAAGGGGGGTAAGTGGTACCAGCACTAACCTCCCAGGATCGTGGAAGTTACCTAACACGTGTTCACGCAGGAAACGTGCTCGGAACAGCTCCTGGCACCCAGCAAGCTTTCTACGCAAGGAATGCCCACGCTTTAGCCGTTATCGGGAACTTACTATTATTCTGTGATGTTAGCGTGTGGCTCTAGTATTGTTTTCTTTTTTTTTGCACAAATGGTCAAATAGTCCAAAGCAACAAGACATGACTGCAGGATGTGGGCAAACTCCCCGTCTCTGTCTGTCTGTCTGTCTTTTTATACACACACACACCCACACACACTCATTTACTCTGAATTCACCGACTCCCGTTCACCTGTGTCTCAGGCCTGGGGGCCCAGTGACAGACCCGCTGAGGTATGAACTCAAAAGATGACCGAAAGCAAGAACAGAGGCTCTTTGGGGCAGATACAGAGGGGGAAGGGGCGGGGCCTGCCACCGTGCAGGACTGTGGTTCAGGGAAGGTCTCGACGGTTTTGCGGGAACAGCTCAGTGAGCTCTGGGCCAGCCCTGCCCATCGAGGGGAAGAAGCCCCTGGTCTCCCTCAATGTCTGGAGAATGAGGTGTGTGCGTTGCCTTTTAGAAAATACTGCCCCACACAGGAGGGAAAAGGATGTAAGCTCGGGAAGGACATTCTCCCTGGAGGTAAAGGCTGGGGAAGGCCGGGCTCCCTGCCTCCGGAGGAGAGGAAAGGGCAATTTGGGACGTGCCCGGCGCTCCCACCCTTCCCCACCGCCCCTTTACTGGAAGCCGAGAGCTGGCTTTCCCCTGTAAAGGCACCGCAGGACGGTGGGCCTTCTGCCTGTCACCAGCTAAAGAACATTTCTGAGAAAGCACAGCCTCCTTGAGGAATGGGAGAAGGGGGGAAGCCCAGGAGGCCAGGTCGAAATTTCCAAACAGAAAAGGCGTGTCCGTGACCCTCAGAGAGCAAAGAACAGGGCTAGCCGAGGAGCAGCCTGGGGAACCGGGCTGCAGGGCAAGGCGCCCTTGTCTGTGCGCGCTCGGGACGCCCGCCCCCTGCGCCTATTTCATGACAAACGCTCCCCCCCCCCCGCCATGACGCTTCCACTTCCATTGTCACCAGCTTACGAATTAAAGATGACAAAGGAAAAACATACTTCGGTGGCTGGCCTCTCTCCAGGCAAGAGGGAAGCTTCAGTTGGAATCGCTCTGCATGGGAGGTTTCCTCTTCCTTTTACCCCGTCCCCAGGACAAGTACAGCGCCTCTGACCCTCATCAATGCCGGCCACCTAGGCCTGGAAGTTGGGCAGATGCCCATCACCCTGCCACCAAACAGAACGCAAGGGTGGGTCCCCTGTGAGCACCTGATGTCTCGCCAACAGAAAAGGGACACGTCCAGTTGACAATGGGTCACCGTCTCCGTGCCCAGGCTGGGCGGGGCAGCAGTGCCTGGAGGGCGGGCCCCATGCCGGGGAGGCTCGGCGCTCTCGAGACGCCTGCATGCCGCCGCGTTACAGCCCAAACCCTGCTGTGGTGCCCAGGGGCCTCTGGAGGTGCTCCCCAGCAGGCTGCCAGGTCTCTCACTGCAGGGCGGGGGTGAAGATGAGCTCCCAGCTACCTCTGGGTTTACTGCTGCTCTCAGGAGGGCTTGGAGAGGACCTCAGACTGGACCCTCACTGCATCTCACAGCATCTCCTGCAGCCAGGCCCCCCCCCCCCCCGGAGCTGGCCCAGTCACCCTGGCGCCTCCAGAGAGCTGGCTGGCTCGCACGCTCTGCCCCGATTTGTGTCATTTGGTTCTGTTGGGGGAGCCTGTCCTCCGCTGAGGCTTCTGCTGGGCCGGGGCAGGGGGGATCCTGCAGTGCCCCGCACGCCCCCAGCCAGTCCCAGGGCTCTGCTCACAGAGGCTGCGTATCTCCCATCTGTTCTGGAAAAAGTCCCCGCAGGCAATCTGGGCCTGCCTGGGAAGCCAAAGCCCGGGTTTCCAGGATGGCTGGGGTCTGTCACAAAGCTCAGCTCGGTCTCTGCGCCACGACCGGGAGGCATGTGGACGCCAGTTCTTTGTGTCCGCTGGAAGAGACCGAAGGCCTGTGTGAGGAAGGGGGCCGCCCGGCTGGGACAAGCCATTTCATCTCGTCTTCCTGGAGGGTTAGGCAAGGCAGGACCAAGCCCTGGATCTTCCAGCACATTCTGTGCCTGGTGAGCACCCAGAGGCCCCAGCCACGTGGGGCCCGAGGCTGGATGCAGGGGGCCCGGGCTGAGCCGTGACCTGCGGGCCGGTGGCTTTTGTCCTCAGGGCTGGCTGACCACCTGCAGAGCTGGGCATCCACGGGCGTGGTGGGCGCCCACCTGCCCCAAGCCCAAAGCCTCCAGCGCCTTTGGTCCATATCACCCCTTATAGATAGCACTCACCTAGTCCAAGCGCTAGGTTAGACTAGGCTTAAAATAGCCACACAGGCAGCACCTGGTTTACTGCTCCCGGTCACTCACAGCCCCCTCATTGCTAAATGATCATTTTCTGTGGCCAGGTCCGCTCTTTCCAAAGCTCTCGCGCTTGAATCACACCCAAAGCTGCTTCTCTCTGGGGCCAGCTGTCGCCACGTGCTAGTAGGCAGGCCTCGTGCAGAGCAGTTTGGGAGCTGCTGGCACCTCGTGTGTAAGCCTGCGTCTCCGCACTGAGTGGCCCCGGAGACGGGGAGTTGCCCTCTATTCCTCTTTGTCCCCGGCCCCTCCCCTGGACCTGTCCCTCGGGGCTCACAGTCACGACCTGCTCTAACTCCTGGCTCTACCCCCCGTAACCAGAAGTCCCAACACTCGGGACTTGGTTTCAGGTCAGCCTCCCCACTCTGCTGGGGCCACAGCACCGGGCCTGTCAGCCACGGCGGGGTAGCGGGGGCCCCGTGTGCACGGCTGTACTTGGGTTTTCAGCAAACACTGATTCGGTGTCCGCTAGGTGTCAGGCGGTGTGTTATGTGCTGGGGACACGAGGGAAGAGCCACGGTTCCTGCTCGTGAGGCGGGAGGCCTTGAACAGAAGAGGTAGAGCTGGTCCTTTACGCTTGTTTATTATTCATTCCAGCTTTACTAAGGGCCTTTCAGGTACCAGATTCAACACGAGGACGCTCCAGGTCCGACAGGGAATGAAACTAATCCCTACCCCACAGGAGCTTGCAGCCCATGGGCAACGTTAGATTCAGCAATGCATACGGCCCAGGGCACCACGCACAATGGCAGAAATGTGCACAGTGGACGGGGGAGGGGGGCACCCAGGGGTCGTCTGCCGCAGAACACTCCGTCCGGAATTCTGGACATGATGCTGGAGTGGAGTTTTCAAGGGCAATGTGGTAAATCAGAGGTGGCCCCAGGGTCTTTGCACTTCCGCCACTGAGACGTAGCCTCTGTCTGTCCTAGAATCTTCGGGGGGCTAATTCGCTTGACCAGTTGGATGCAGCAGAAGTGATGTGCCGGAACTCCCAGGGCTAGGTGAGAAAAAGCCTTGCAGCATTTACTTCCAGGCTTTTGGAACTTGTAAGCAGTCTGACCGTGCTGGGGAGGTGACATGTAGGGGCTCTGACTGGCAGTCCTCGCGGGGCCTGTCCTCCCAGCCAAGGCACCAGACATGCGAGTGAAGCCATCCGGGTCTCTCCAGACCAGCCCATCTGCTGGCTGAGTAACACTGAGTGATATCACTGATACCAGAGGAATGGAAGAATCGCTCAGCTGAGCCCAGCCCAAGTTCCTGATCGGCAACATGTAAGGTGTAAGTATGAGGCCTTGGGGCCTGCACGGCGGTGGCTGGTACCCCTGTGGTCATCCTCACATAACAGGGGCAGGGAGGGGGCTCTCCTGTCTTCCTGATCGCAGGGCTAGCACAGCCTGCGCCTCGGTTCTCCAGCCTGTCCTCACATAGGTCACCACCCTCCCTACTCCACAGTTTGGCATTCTTGCATTCACTGATTCATCCTCTGATTTGTTTGGAAGATAATAGTTTGATGTCTATTCATTACACTAAAAACAGGTATTAACCACTTGTCAGGCCCTGGGTTCAACACGTACGTGAATTATCTAATGTCATCCTCAGGACATCCCCCCATGAGGTCGTTAGTATAGCCAGTTCTGCTATAACACTCGTTTTAAAAATGAGAACTTGTTTCGACGTAATTAATATACTAGGGAACACCTCGAGCATGGTGTGAATTTTGCGTTTGCTTCCGTGTGATTTTGTCCACACGCACCCAAAGCTAGGTGAACGCAGAAGACTGCACCCAGCCGCCCTGAGCTGCACGGGGATACAAGACGCAAACACACACAGACCCCCGCCAACACCTCCAGTTACCTGGGTTCACGGCGAACAGGGAGCCACGCCCCTGCACACCAGGTGCTACTACTTTCCGTCCGATTTCAGGTAATCCTCCCCCACCTCACAACAACTCACTCACCGACACCCGCTTCCCAAGCAACTTCAGGTCTTATTCAAGGTAAAGCGCCAGACGTATTCGCAGTGGTTAGGAATTTCTAAACCACGGAACCTGTGTAAACCAGCGCTGTCATTTTTATTAGCTTTGGGTGTGTCCCTAGCCCCATTTCCCCCGTAAGCCCTGTAGTTTTAATCGTGCGATTTTGCGTAGAGGGGTGATTTCCAGGAACGCCCCTGTCGGATTGGGGCAGAACCGACTGTACCCTTATCTCCACTTTAAAGTTGAGGAAAGTGAGATTCCGAAGAGGCTGGTCCACGCTGGTAAACGTAGGACCCCAACTCAAATTCCTGGCTGAGAAGCTGGACTCCGACTGGCCCTGTGCCCCTTCCCCCGCCCCCAGGTGTTCAGCATCCTTGTGATGGGAAAGGCCAGGTGGGGGAGGAGCGCTCGGGACGCTTTCCTCACGGGTCCTTGCTCCCGGCCCCGCCCCCGGAGCAGAGGCCCCGCCCACCTGGCCGCTCACCTGCCAGCACCTCCGGCGAGAAGGGAGGGCTGAGCGGCCTCTCTCCCCTCGGGCTCCTCGGCGTGCCGGGCGGGGCCTGGCGCCTGCCCGGGCCTCCGAGATGCTTCTGGAGCCCGACGGGCCTGAAGGCGAGGCTTGGCTGCGGAGAGCCGGCAGGCGGAGCCAGGCTCTCGGGCAGCCCCGCGGAATTCCAGGCACAGTCAGGACCCCCCACTTCTGATCAGAAGCCGGGAAGACGGTACCCTGCGGCCTGAGGCCATGGTAAGCTCCCCTAAGGGGAGAGTCAGACGCCGGCCCCTCCCGGCCACTCGTCCTGGATCTAAAGCTCCTCACCCTCCTTTGAGGGCTCTGTCAGGACCCCGCTTCCCTTTGACAGCTGAGCGCACACTTCCTGGGCCTCCAGGGAACCCCCTACCCCTGCCATCCGCAAGACCCTCTGTGTCGTCAGGCTCAGTGCCCTGTGCTTTCCATGCTCCTTTGGTAATGAACCGTGTCCCCTTTGTGATGACTGGGCTCCCGCGCACAGGCAGATGCCAGTTACGCACGAGCTGTGTTCTCAGGCCAGTTGTAAGTGGGCCGCTGCAATCAGAACGCGTGTTCCCGTAGAAGCTCTTAGGATGGAGGGTGGGGCCCCAGGTGAACGTCTACAGGCCTGACAACCCATAACGCGGCCGAGCGGGGCCAGAGCGCGGCTCTGAGTGCCCGGGCGCGCAGGACGGGGAGAGGAAAAGAGTTGCTTCTGCCTGAGCGCAAGAGCAGCTGTCAGAAGAAACCCAAAACATTGGAAGGGGAGGATGGAAGTGCTTCCATCTCTCCTGCAGCGTCTTCCCATTTTCTGTTACCCTCCGCGGCCCCGGGCCAGTGTTGACACATTTTCTGAAGAAATGAAGTGAGAAGCGGTCGGGAGTTGTCTTCAAGCAGCCCTTTAGCTACCACGTTGAAGGGCTTTCGATTTTTTTCCCTTTGCGTCGTAACGGACAGACTTTGGGGGGGGAGACAGATTTAGATTCAAATATCTGAAGGAAGTTTATTGTTTTTTTTTTTAAAACTGAAGTATAGTTGATTTACAATATTATGTTAGTTTCAGGTATACAACAAAGTATGTGTATATATTTTTTCCAGATTGTTTTCCATTATAGGTTATTACCAGATATTGAATATAGTTCCCTGTGCTATACAGAAAATCCTTGTTGTTTATGTATTTGATGTACAATATTTACCTTGTATGTGTTAATCCCTTCTCCTAATTTAGCCCTCCCTACCTTCCCTTCCCCTTGGGTAGCCATCAGTTCATTTTCTATGTCTGTGAGTCTGTTTCTGTTTTGTATGTAGATTCATTTCTATTATTTTTTAGATTCCACATGTAAGTGACTTCATAGAATTGTCTTTGTCTGATTTAGTTCACTTATTATGATGATCTCTAGGTCCATCCATGTTGCTGCAAGTGGCATTATTTCATTCTCTTTTATGGCTGAGTAACATTCCATTGTATAAATATACCACATCTTCTTAAACCAATTGTCTGTTTTGGTTTTTTTAAATAATTTTTTTAAAATTTATTTTATTTTTAGCTGCATTGGGTCTTTGTTGCTGCGCGCGGGCTTTCTCTAGTTGAGGCGAGCGGGGGCTACTCTTCGCTGCGGTGTGCGGGCTTCTCATTGCGGTGGCTTCTCTTGTTGCGGAGCACAGGCTTTAGGCGTGCGGGCTTCAGTAGTTGTAGCACGCGGGCTCAGTAGTTGTGGCTCGAGGGTTCTAGAGCACAGGCTCAGTAGTTGTGGCTCACGGGCTTAGTTGCTCCACGGCATGTGGGATCTTCCTGGACCAGGGCTCAAACCCATGTCCCCTGTTTTGGCAGGTGGATTCTTAACCACTGCACCACCAGGGAAGCCCAAACCAATTGTCTGTTGATGGACACTTAGGTTGGTCCCTTGTACTGGTTACTGTAAATAGTGCAGCTATGAACATTGGAGTGCACATATTTTTCCAAATTAGAGTTTTCACCTTTTCTGGATATGTGCCCAGGAGTGGGATTGCTGGATCATAGGGTAGTTCTATTTTTAGGTTTTTAAGGAACCTCCACACTGTTCTCCATAGTGGCTGCACCAATTTACACTCCCAACAACAGTGCAAGAGGGTTCCCTTTTCTCCACACCCTCTCCAGCATTTATTGTTTGTAGACTTTTTCATGATGACCACTCTGACTAGAGTGAGGTAATACTTCATTGTGGTTTTGATTTGCATTTCTCTCATAATTAGTGATGTTGACCATCTTTTCATGTGGCTGTTGACCATCTGTATGCCTTCTTTGGAGAGATGTCTATTTAGGTCTTCTGCCCATTTATTGATTGGGTTTTTTTTTTTAATTGACTTGTATGAGCTGTTTGTATATTTTGGAAATTAATCCCTTGTCGGTTGCATCATTTGTAAATATTTTCTCCCATTCTGTAGGTTGTCTTTTTGTTTTGTTTATGGTTTCCTTTGCTGTGCAAAAGCTTTTAAGTTTGATTACGTCCCATTTGTTTGTTTCTGCTTTTATTTCTGTTGCCTTGGGAGACTGATCTAAGAAAACATTGCTACAATTTATGTCTGAGAATGTTTTGCCTGTGTTCTCTTTTAGGAGTTTTATGGTGTCATGTCTTATATTTAGGTCTTTAAATCATTTTGAGTTTATTTTTGTATGTGGTGTGAGGGAGTGTTCTAACTTCATTGATTTACGTGTGGCTGTCCAGCTCTCCCAACAGCACTTGCTGAAGAGACTGTCTTTCCTCTGTTGTATATTCTTGCCTCCTTTGTTGAAGATTAATTGACTGTAGGTGTGTGGGTTTATTTCTGGGCTCTCTATTCTGTTCCATTGATCCATATGTCTCTTTTTGTGCCAGTAGTACCACACTGTTTTGATGACTGTGGCTTTGTAGTATTGTCCGCAGTCTGGAAGGGTTATGCCTCCAGCTTTGTTCTTTTTCCTCAAGATTGCTTTGGCAATTCTGAGTCTTTTGTGGTTCCATATAAATTTTAGGATTATGTGTTCTGGTTCTGTGAAAAATGTCATGGGTATTTTGATAAGGATTGCATGAAATCTGTAGATTGCTTTGGGTAGTATGGCCTTTTAAACAATGTTAATTCTAAATATATGAAGGAATTTTAAATGACCCCCGAGCTGTTGGAGAACAGCATGGGCTTCCTTCAAAGATGGCGATGCGTCCCTCATGGCTGCGTGTTTGGGAGGTGCTGGAGGCTGAGGGTCATCAGTTGGTCAGAAAGTGAAAGCAGTGAGGGAATGTTTTGGTTGATGGGATGTTTTGGTTGACCCACGTGGTTTAAAAAGTTTGAGCCAACATTAAAGTTTGGGAGCTTATACATAAAATATCAGATTTCTGGTGTCTGCTGAAAAATTAGAAGATCTGCCAACATGAAGCCCTCTTTTCTGCATGTTGACCAATCAGCCAGAGCTAGTGGTCTCTTTCCCTTGACCCCAGGCTGCGTCCTCTAATTCCTCAAAGTCTTTCCCACTCCGGCAGTGCATCCTCTTGACCAGGTCGGTTTAGCTCATTTCCATAGCCTGCCTGGCTAGTGCAGGCCTTGGATTTGACACCCCTGCTGTAGAGCTTCCACTACAGCACCCGCTCAGCCTTACTAGCCCTGCTTTCTAACGGGAACTGCCCACCCAGAGCCCCTGCGGCCAAGACGGCTGTGTTTTGTGTTATGTTCCACCACTTTGGACTGAGCAGTTTGGGTTGACACCGGATCCCAGGGCTATCAATTCACTGACTGATAGTGACACGTAATTACGTCCATCATGGGGCCTGGCGTGGGAAAGTGTGCTGAGCCAATCAAACTTTCCCTCTCAGCTTTCAAAAATGAGAAGTACAGTGTGAACCAGAAAGTTGGCAACGGTTTGATGTCAGGGAGAGGCCAGAGAAGTCACAGAGGGCCACGAGTAAGCTGAAAGTGGGAGGCGGTGGGAAGAAGGGGTTGGTTTTGGGAGGGATGGGAGGGAGTGTATGGCCTGAGAGGCAAGTCTAGTCACTGGTCCCCAGAGCTGTCTTGGTTCCTTAGAGGTTTTCAGCTTCAGACCCAGTTGATGTGTTTTTCTATAATAAGCTCCTATGCCCTGCACTCAGGATAAGCTCATCAGGCCACTGTTCAGGCCTCTGCTAACTGGAGAGTCTGTGGTTCTACAAATTGAGCTTAAGGGTTTACCTCCATGGTATGCGCCCCACACTGTAGGTGCATAACACGTGGTGGACAGACAGCAGGTGCATTAGGAATCGATCTCTAAGACTATTTCCTCTCCTTTGTCTTCAAGTTGACTTTTATTTTAAGTTGAAATATAGTTGATTTACAATGTTGTGTTAATTTCTGCTGTACAGCAAAGTGATTCAGTTATACATATATGTACATTCTTTTTTATATTCTTTTCCATTATGGTTTATCTCAGGATACTGAATATAGTTCCCTGTGCTGTACAGTAGGACCTTGTTGTTGATCCATCCTATAGATACTAGTTTGCATCTGCTAATCCCACACTCCCACTCCATCCCTCCCCACACCCCCTCCCCCTTGGCAACCACAATTCTGTTCTCTATGTCCATGAGTCTGTTTCTGTTTCTGTTTCGTAGATAGGTTCGCTTGTATCATATTTTAGATTCCACATATAAGTGATATCATGTGGCATTTGTCTACTTCCTCTCCTTCTGCGTCTGCAGCAAAGGTATGCATACGATTTTCAAGGCATAAACATGCAAGCATCTTAAGATCTAATTTTATTGCATTATCATATTCCCAACAAGAAAAAAAAAACGTGTAGGTAAAGCTGCTTGTTATATACATCTGTCAGCCCTAATCAGACAAACCCCGCTTAAGTGATAGAAAACTATTCAGAGGTTGTCATCATTCTTGTGAACCTGAAGAATATTTAACTTGTTGATTAAGTGCTTAACATTACAAATGAATGCAAAACTGTCTGTCAGTTCTAGTGTGATTATTTTGGAAATGGTGTAAGTGTTCAGGTTGCCGTGACAATGAATGACCTCTGGGATATTTCAGGCTGCCGTGTTGCATCACCTTTTCTGTGGAGTTGCCGTGCGGGTTCCAGGGAGAAGAAAGGAATGATGCGTATTATAATTCATCATAAAGTCGCTGATTTGTCTTCTTTAAGCAACTGCTGTTGAAATGAGATGACGAAGAACTTCAGGCCGTAGCTGCCCCAGCGAAGGGAGCTGAGGAAGGGTAAAGACAGCGTGTCACTGGGGAAAGCTGCGAGCTATGGTGGCGTCTCCCTGGCACCAGCCGAACAGTCTGAAACCTGAACAGCCACGTCGATGGGGGACACACAGAGACAGAACAGCTGGGGAACTGAACGAACTTTCCACTTGGTAGCCTAGTCTCTTGGCGTCATAGAGATTAAGATTTTACTGATCTCACTGGACAATTGTTCAAACCTTTGCCACGCTCTGTTTTCGCAGATACTCGTTTCGCGTTCCCAGGGAAAAAAAAAAATCCACACCTGCTTAATCATTTCAAACACAATAGATAGAGGGCATTTATTACAAATTAGTGAAAAAAGCGGTCTCCCGTTTTTTGCTAGAATTTCAAAGGTTTCCTCTGTCAGAAAACCATGGCTTGGCAATTTCTAAGGATAAAGACAAATTAAAAGGAAAAACTGAGAGAGAACACATTTTATTCTCTTTTTACATTTATTTTTAATTTACGTAAAGTGCAATACAGTAAAATTTGCCCTTTGTGGTATACAGTTGTGTGGGTTTTGACAACTGCATATGCCCACGTATTGTGTTTCCACGAGCATAATCATATGGGAAGAGTTCTACCAGTCCCACATTCCCTTTGGAGGAGTAGCCCTTCCCTCCATCCCCACCGCTGCCAGCAGTGATCTGTCCTCTGCCTTTATAGTTTTGCCTTTTCCAGAACATTATATAAATAGAATCATACAGTGTATAGCCTTTTCGTTTATAGTAACTTAATTTATTAACTGACTTTTGCTAAAGTTCTACCCGATATAATGTTCTATGCAGAGAAGAAAAGTGGGAAAAATATTTGGGGGGCTGGGGGAATCTTGGAAGACAAGAACGAGGAAGTGGGGAAGTGACCACCAGCCTCACCCACAGAATTATCTTCATCTGTGCACAGAATGTGTCTTCAAGGAGGTGAGAACCCACTGCAAAGATTTGGACACCCCAACTTAGCTCCTGTGCAGAGCTCAAAGGAAGAACCCGTGGGCTTAGCCTTTGGCTGTCTGTAACTGCTGGGATCTGACCCGGGGCTGGGTAATTAACATGTGTAATTAGCTCCTGTTTGGTTATGAGGGCAGTTGTGGTGTAGGCAGCATCAGGCTGGTGGAGAAAAGCGCAAATGAACTCTGCGGTTGTGCTCCGGAGCGGCCGCCCTTGTTATGCTTTATCAACACAGCAGCTGGATTAGCCCCGCATTCAGTTTGCTTTGCCTCATTACGATAATTGCCTTGTGAACAATGGCATGTTTCAGCGTGCTCCTCCTTACCAGGGGACAGGATTAGTTTGTACAAGTGAACCTGCTGGCGGGAGGGGCAGCTGGCTGGGCTAATATGTGGGTCTTGAGGTCGATATTACTTTTTTTTTTTTTTAAGAAAGCGTTTGAATTCAGGGCTGAGTTTGGGAAGGTGAGTTTATATCAGAACTATGTTCTGCCCTCCAGTCATGCGATGCACACTGGTTGCCTTCCTGTTGGGAATAACGTGGTCAGTTGCATGATGTCCGGGGTCTGGGGCTTAGGTTCCGACTCTTCCATGCATGTGCTAGATGGCTTTAATCCCTCTGCTCTGTAGTCCTGAATTTTTATTTCTATTTATTTAAAAATTTTTTTCATTGAGGTATAGTTAATTTACAATGTTGTGTTAGTTTCAGGTGTACAGCAAAGTGATTCAGTTACACACACGCATATAAATATATGTTCTTTTTTCACATTCTCTTCGTTATACGTTATTACAAGACATTAGAGTTCCTTGTGCTATACAGTAGGTCCTTGTTGTTTGTCTATTTTATATATGGTAGTGTGTATCTATTAATCCTGAAATCCTGGTTTATCTCCTCCCTCACCCCCTCGCTATCCCCTTTGGTAACCATAAGTTTGTGTTCTATGTCTGTGAGTCAATTTCTGTTTTGTAAACAGGTCCATTTGTGATCATTAAGTTTTAAAAATCAAGTTAGATCTGCTCTACTAGAGATTCTTGGAAGGCTCGCTATACATCTAGGCCCTGTGCTGGATGTATCCACACACTCACATACGATTAGCCCCATTTTTCAGAGGAAGAGATCTATGTTCCAAGGATTCCCTTCCAGCTTTTCTGCCCCTCAAGGTTTCCCCCGTGTTTGTGGTCTCTTGATGATACTGCCCTTTCAGGAGCTTTGAGAGACACCTTACGAGATGGTCACCGTGGTGACCAGCTTCTACTCAGAGGTGATGACACCTTCACAGGAGTCATACACTATATTTTGTCAAAATCCATCCTCCCAGGACACCTTCTGAGAGCTTCACAGCCACCCTGTGAAGTAGACTAAGGGCAGGGAAGCCACATCACTTGAGCTTCTTAGAGTCTCCTTAGAATGGCCGCTGCCCCAGCCTCTCCATGGGATCCTCCAGCTGTGGCTTGCAAGGAGGTTTAGGAAAGACGGCCGAGCCCTCCACCATCCTAACACACAAGGGAGTGGTCCCACCTCAGACTCTCTCGAGGGGACCTTGATCCTCACAGCAGTGAGTGAGCCACTGCCTGGAGGTGTGCTGTCCTGTGGCCCCAGCAGTGTCTGAAGCCCTCGTTAGTCTCTTTGCAAGTGGTTATTTCATGAAGACTGTGTGTGTGTGTGTGTGTGTGTGTGTGTGTGTGTGTAAAGTGGGAGGGAAGGTGCAAGAAAAGGGGAAAGACAGTGTGGTCTGTTCCTTGGAAAGTTTGTTGGGAAACAAAACCATGGTCATCTCAAACATGGTGACATTGGTCCTTAGGATGGACACATCCCCACTGGGCCTGATCCTTGTAGGAGTGGTGGGGCTAACCTGGCAGGAGACAAAAAGCACAGGGTCTGGGGTCAGGGAACTGTCGCCTCAGTTTCCAACTTCCACTTACCTGAGCAAGTTTCTGGGATCCTCAGCTTCCCCATCTGTAAAAGGGAGTGTGGCATGAGTACCCTCGTAGGGTTAGTGTGATAAATAAAATCACACCCCTAAAGCTAGTCAGCTGAAGACCATTTGACTCCAAAATCCACGCTCTTAGGCACTAGATGGATACGAATGATTTCGTGTAATTGTATTAGATAGATGACCCTGTGTGCTCATGGGTTTCTATGACGGTGAGCTCAGCTGAGAACGAAATCCATCGAAGTTTTTTCAGTTCTGAGGGGCCGAGGATAAAGCCAGGAGGCAGCATGTGGGTGTGTAAGCGTTGTTAAAAACTGCTAATAAGCATTTCGAGTACAAGACAGCATCTTGGCTTCAACGAGGCTTCCACTTAGTAGGGCCGAGAGAGAGGTGGTCTTTTGGAGCTTTGTGACTAAGTGGTTTCTACCCAACCTCAGGCAGCAAACGGTGAGCATGTAGTGATCTGGACTGAGTATAAAAGCCTGATTATGGAGGGATTATGTGGCCTGGTTCCAGCCAGCTATTATCTAGTGGGTTTATTTATGGTTAGTCAAGTGAGAATGACAACACAGACAGCCACCCTGGGTGTGATATTATGTGAGCAGCGTGGTGTGATCCGAAACCACGTGGGCACCTCCCATCCCTCGGCTACACTGCAATGAAGCGACATAGCAATAAACAACCACAAACAACGTACACGTCCTCCCTAAGCCGTTACCCCCATGCCTGCCAACAAAACCCTTACACCATGGGTTTTCAATACCTGTTTATAAGAAACCTGCCAGGTGCTCTTTTAAAAAAGAATATTAAAAAATTACCTAAGTTATATGTGTTTACTATAGAAAAATGGGAAAATACGGTTACGAAAAGGAACTATAATAATAGTCACCTTTAAGCCCCCTCCCCCTCCCCGCGAGGTAGCCGTGGCTAACATTTCGGTGTGTGTCACTTCGGGATCTTTGAAATGTACGTGCACACGTACGCAGCACATGGAGAGCCACGTGCGTATGTTTATTTATCGGAATGCGTTTGCTCCACACGCACGGTTTCTAAGCTGAATGCTTCACGTACTATCTCATGGATGTTTCCCAAGTTAGGAAGTCTTTGAGGTCCTGTGTCTCTTTATAAGGGGAGCTCCCTCCAACATTAGACATCGATCGTGTCCCTACAGAGCGTAGCCTTCCCGGCCCCCGAGTCTACCCTTTGGGTGGAGTGTGAATTCAGGGAGCTTGCGTTGGCTCTTGGAGCCCCACGTGCAAGAAGTCAGCTTCCACAGACACTGAATCAGAACCAGGGCTCTCGTGGCTGCCTCCTAAAAGTGGACTGGTCAGCTCAGCCTGCAGACACCCTGGGCCACATGTGCACATTTGCAATCCAAATAAGGCATCAGACCCTGAGCAGAGAATGGTCAGCATAGCCTGCGAGGCTGGGAGATGCTTCTTTGTCACTTCTTTGGCAAGGGACCCGGTCTTCTTACCTCCGACCTACCACAAACCTGCAGCTCTATTCCCTCCGCGGGAAACCTCCAGCCTGTGGACCCAGCTCGAGCGCGACTTACTAGCAACCTCTGTGTTCCTTTGCTCTTTTAATTGAGGTATAGTTGATTTACAATATTATGTTAGTGTCAGGTGTACAACATAGTGATTCAGTAGTTTTGCAGATTATACTCCATTATAGATTATTACAAGATAATGGGTGTAATTCCCTGTGCTGTAAATATATCCCTATAGCTTATTTATTTTATACAGAGTAGTTTGCGCCTCTTAATCCCCTACCCCATCCTGGCCCTCCCCCTTTCCCTCTCCCCACCGGTAGCCACAAGATTGTTTTCTATATCTATCAGATTATTTCTGTTTTGCATATATTCATTTGTATTATTTTTTAGATTCCATATGTAGTAATGTCATACAGTATTTGTCTGGCTTATTTCACTAAGCATAATAATTTTCTCCAGGTCCATCCATGTTGCTGCAAATGGCACTACTTCATTCCTTTTTATGGCGGAGTCGTATTCCATTGTGTATATGCACCACATCTTCTTTATCCATTCGTCTGTTGATGGGCATTTAGGTTGCTTCCACGTCTTGCCTATTGTAAATAGTGCTGCAGTGAACATTGGGGTGCATGTATCTTTTGAATTACGGTTTTCTCAGGGTATATGCCCAGGAGTGGGAGTGCTGGGTCGTAGGGTAGTTCTAGTTTTAGTTTTCTGAGGAACCTCCACACTGTTCTCCACAGTGGGCTGCACCCATTTACATTCCCCCCAACAGTGCAGCAGGGTTCCCTTTTCTCCACGGCCTCTCCAGTGCTTGATATCTGTAGACTTTCTGATGTGAATTCCTCTGCTCTCGAGGGCTTTCGTGCCAGGTCAGACCAGTGAGTCTTGGTGCCTTGATTCTGACACGAGCTAATCCTTGAGGTTCAGTAGAAGAGGGTTCTGATGTCATTTCGAAAGGAAATGGATGGAATTAACCACAAGTTATCAACCTGCAAAACCTAGAGATTTCAAAAGTGCTCGCCAGCAGGTAAGGGTGGACTGTTTCTGAGGTGTGGGCTGTCTTCCTGGCTCCTTGCAGGGGTTCCTCCAGCCTCCCCTGGGGTTGGGCGGGGGGGCTGCCTCTCAGCCCGCCGCTGAGCCCCAGCGGTGGGCGGGGCTGTTCTCTGCTGCCACCTGGCCGTGTGCTCAGGGCTCTCGGTGGCAAGGGATGCTCGGCCGAAGCCGCCGAGGCCTGAGGAGGAAAGAATATACCGGAGGCTTCGTGCACTGGAGCCCCGGGAAAGACGGTGGTGTGGGCAGGCCCCAGGTGGCCTCGGGGCTGGGGGCCCGCCGCCCGCCTCCTGCCTCTGCTGTTCCCCGAGGGCCCATTTCATTCTCTCCGCGAGAGCATCTCTGTAGCTTCTGCCAACAGGGCCCTCGGGGCTGGGGAGGGGTGTCCGGCTGGCCTGGTTGGGGTCCCACAGCCCCGGCGGGTGGGCACGGGTACCATGACAGCAGCCCCTCTACCGCCTCGTGGATGGAATGCAGGGAAGGGTCACCGAAAGGCAGTGGCCCTTTCTCAGAAGCGGGCAGATATAAAAGGAGATAGACTCAAGCCTTCCCAGCCAGCTTTATTTTTCAGCTCTGTGAGACAAAAGCCGCCCTCACCCTGGTCTCTCCTGGGTCCCCTTCATCCCCTGACCACCTCTGGTCACTTGCTCTTGCCTATGCTGGTTCCCAGGCCCAAAGGCCTCCTCCCCTCCCCGTTTATGCAAATCCCGCCCGGTACCCGGTACCCGGTACCCGAGGGCTGCATCTCATCAGGCAGTCAGTTCTCCCCCACCTCTTGCAGCCTCTGTGTGTCTCCTTGCCCCACTTGGAGTGACAAAGTGCCTCGCGTTCTGTTCCTTCTCCTGTTTCCCAAGCCCATCTCATCTGCACGGCCCTCGCTTGGCCCCTTGCAGGGAGAGCTGACCCCTTTCCAGCTCTGCTTCCTCGTTTCCACGACAACTTTAGCCCGTCTCACTCTGGGAGCTCTTCCGCTTCTCCTGCACACTCGCCCCTGGCATCCATCCTCCCCACCGGCCACCTCTTGGGTTTTATCTCACTCGACCTTTCAGAAGTTCAAGTTTTCAATGAAAAGCTAACCACTCTTTCTGCCTTAAACACTCTCTTCTCTGGGATTTCATGACACCAAGCTCTCTTGTTTCTCCCCACTTCAGATACTCCTAACTCAGTCTTTTTAATTTTTTTTTTTTTTTTTTTTTTTTTTTTTTTTGCTGTACACGGGCCTCTCACTGTTGTGGCCTCTCCCGTTGCGGAGCACAGGCTCCGGACGCGCAGGCTCAGCGGCCATGGCTCACGGGCCCAGCTGCTCCGCGGCATGTGGGATCTTCCCGGACCGGGGCACGAACCCGTGTCCCCTGCATCGGCAGGCGGACTCTCAACCACTGCGCCACCAGGGAAGCCCAGTCTTTTTAATTTTTAAAAATATTTTATTGGAGTCTAGTGGATTTACAATGTCGTTTTAGTTTCAGGTGGACAGCAAAGTGATTCAGTTATGCATATACATCTATTCATTCTTTTTTAGATTCTTTTCTCACATCCGTTGTCACAGAATATTGAGCAGAGTTCCCTGTGCTCCACAGCAGGTCCCTGTTGGTTATCTGTCTTATATATAGTAGTGTGGGTATGTTCATCCCAAGCTCCTAATTTATCCCTCCCCCGACACTTCCCCTTTGGTATCCATAAGTTTGTTTTCAATATCTGTGAGTCTGTTTCTGTTTTGTAAATAAGTTCATTTGTATCATTTTTAAAAAATTAAATTCCACGTACGAGTGATATCATATGACTAACTCGGTCTTCTTTAAAAAAAACCAGATTCCTTGTCTTCTATGACCAAGGCTCCTGCCCTCTTTCTGTCTCTTGCCGCATCACCGTCACCAGTTCCATGCCAATTACGTGCCCTTGACTCCCAGATTTGTACCTCACCTGCCTCTCCTGAGCTCCAGCCATATATACCCTGCTGTCCAGTTGACGACTCGACTTGTGTGTCTCACGAAGTGTTAGCGCGATAAATAAGATCGTGTGCTAAAGGTAACCAACTGATTAACGTGCCAATCTCCAAGTTCAGACGTCCAAAAATGAACTAATTCACCAGAAATTTGCCTCTTGTCCAGGCTCCCCTCTCTGAGTAATGGTGCTTCTGTGTCCCCAGCTGCTCGTGCCAGAGCCCGGTTTGACACGGTCCTCCCCTGTGCTACCCGAATCCATCACCAGGTCCCAGCTCTGAGCTGCATCCCGCTCGCCTCTTTCTCTCTGTCACCACTGACACCTCTCATTCTTCACCACCATCCTCTCACTAAACTCTAACTCACCTGTTTTCTTCCTAGTCTCCCTTGCCATCCAGTAGCCAGGGATCTCTTCCCATCCTCCCTCTGCTCCAGGGGGGAGTTACTGCTCTCAGAAGAAAATCCCAAATCCAAACCCTGTCCTGTTCAGAGCTGATGAGATGCCAACCTCCTTCTCCAGCTTGATTTCCACACCGGCCTCCTGCCGACACTCCCAGCCGCACCGACAATCTTGTGTTCCTTCGGCCTCCCAGCCCCTTCGGCCCTCGGCCCCTCCCATGGCCTCTCCTATGCTCCTCAGTCTGGAACTTTCTTTCCTCACTCTTTTCCTGCATCTCTCAGGTCACAGCTTAGGTCACTCCTAAGAGAGGCCGTTCCCGCCCTTCCGCAAACTAAGCTGAGACTATGTATGATTCTGTGTCACAGTACTTCTCCTTTCCTATGGAGCATTAATGACTTTTTGTTCTATGTTACTTGTGTGATTGTTTTATTATATATTACTTGTGTGTCCCACTAAACGTCCCGCTTCACGAAGGCAGGGGGTCGGTCTTGTTTCCCCAGGAACGCGGTGTCTGCGCAATAAAAAAGTACTGAATGAAGGAATGAATAAATAAATACAACTACATTTTAGTATCCCCCCAGGGACAGAGTGGTTTTTCATTGTTTTCACCCGCAGCCAAGAGTTTAATAAATACTTATTGACCTCGATACTGTATTGTGAGAAAAAAAAACAAAACACAAGAGTAGCAACAACAAGAACAAGGGAAAGAATCACAGCGTTAGAAGTCTGTGTGATGGAATGAAAGTCATGGGCTCTAATATAATTAGTCTTGGCAAATGAGGGACAGAATTACACCCACAGGATCCCTGAGTTTGTGAAATAGCAATGTGCTTAATAATGTAAGTTTATTATGTTTGGGAATAGCAGATGAATTGGACGCACATCTGGGTATCTGGCATCGTGTAGACAAAAACATCTGGATGATTGGCCAAACGCTTCAACTTAACTAATGTGTTTTGGAGCTGTGTAAACAGTCGCAGAATGGCTCTGAAATTATGTTTCTTGGGAGGTGGCCACGTGAATAAGTGGAGAAGGAGAGTTCTCTTTCCAGAAAGATGATGGACTAAGAGACCTGAACTCCCTCCTGTCCCAAACACACAGATGTTCTGGGTAGGTGTGACCCTTGAAAATTGCACAGCTGAGATCGTGAGTCTCTGAAACAAGGAGACTGAAAATGAGAGCAACGTGGGCCCATGAACTGACCTGGGAGTTTGTTTTCGGTCCTAGTAAACCTGGGAGCTTGGGTTTGAGTTTGTTTTCGGTCCTAGTAAACCTGGGGGCTTGGGCTTTAACACGCATTTGAGGACAGGAGACAAGGTCTTGGAATCCTGAGAAAGGTCTATGTCAGGACGTTTGAAGAGCTGAACTCTCAGTGGAAAGGGGGATTAGGAGAAATCTGGCTCTTGGCACAGGGAGGAGACAAGGAAGCTGCCTCAGCTTGAGTTGAAGGAAACAGTCTCCCTAGAGAAAATTAAGCCCTGGGCTTGCCCTTGGGTTTTGGGTCCAAAACATGTCTTTACTCCACTCAGAAAACCTGCAGATATCTCTGCAAGGCTCAGGAAAACTGTGAGCAGAGAAATAAACATGCAAATCTGTCCCAGAGCGGACACCCCTGGAATGTCTACCATACTAAGTCACCCAGCAGAGGTACTCTGACAGCACTGGCCTCACTGTGCCTTCTCAGAAAATAAGCCTCATTAACGGTGAGCTCATGAGTTTAAAAAATTAGGAAACATACAGTGAAAGAATTTGCTGTGAGCAAGAGACAGCAGACACAACAAAGAGCAAGATTCCAGTCCCATGAACTCAAGCTAATAAAGGCATAATCAGAGGGGGGAAAAGGTATGGTAAAAATGCTTAAAAGCATAATAGATGGAATCAAGTCCTGGAGGGAGGATCAAGATGCTGTAAGTAAGGAAGGTTTGCAAAATAATGAAATAGGCCTTCTAGAAATGTGAAACATATTCATTGAATGAAAGTCTCAGTGGATGGATGGGACCCTGAATTAGCTCACTGGAGGAGAGAATTGTTGAACTAAAGATTAGAGGCTATGACCTAGAACACAGCACAGAGATAAGATGGCAAACGTGAAAGGGAGTTTAAGATAATGAAAATGTCCAATACAAAGCTAATAAGAGTGCTGGTATGTACTCACTGGTGGTATCTCTTAGCTAATAAGACCTAAACAGAGAGAAAGAATCAGAGGAAATATTTGAGGAGAAAATAGATGATTCGGAACTGATTAAAGACATGAATCCTCAGTGGAAGAATTCCAAGAATTCCCAAGCTGGGTAATCCCACACCTAGAGACTTCCTTGAATAACCATTAAACACTAAATAAAAGGAGAAAATCTGCAAAGCAAAGAGAGATATAAGATCACATACAATGTACCAGTGATTAGAATGACAGCAGACTTCCCAATGCCAACAGCAGAGATCAGAAGAGGATAGAATGATACATTCTTAGAGTTATACTATTAATCAAGAGTGAGGGGAAAAAATGAAAACCGTGTTAGGTAAAAATCATGTAGAGAATTTGCCACTCACAGACCTTCATTAAAAGAATGATCAAAAAATGTGTCTAAGAAGGAAGTAGATGGAAGGAAGGATAAGCATTTACTGGGTAAAAACAATAATGAAGACTTATTTGGGGACTGTTACAACGAGAAGGATTGATTCACGTGTTTCAGTGATTAGAGTGGACATCTTTGGAGGCCACTAGTCTGCCTGTCATAGTGTGCTTGGTACTTTTACTTTCAGCATCCTCGTGGGCATGTCACCGGTGGTATCTCCTTGTGGTTTTAATTTGCTTTTCCCTAGTGACCAATGATGTTGAGCACATTTTCATTTGTCTATTTGCCATTTATATATTTTCTTTTGTAAAGAGTCTGATCAACTTGTTTCCCATTTTTATTGACTTATTATCTTTTCTTTAGTGAGTTTTAAGTTTTCTTTGTATATTCTGGATTTAAGTCCAGAACAAATAAAAGTTTTATGAATATTCTTCCCAGTCTGTGGCTTGCTTTTTAATTGTTGAACACTGTCTTTTGAAAAGCAAAAGCTTTAAATTTTGATGAAGTCCAATTTTTCAAGGATTTCTTTAATGGTTCTGCTTAATTTAGCCTACCTAAAAGGTCTTAGCTTAATTCAGAGTCATAAACATTTTGCCATATGTTTTCTTCTAAAAGTTTTATAGTTTTGGGTCTATATTTAGGTCTGTGATCCGTTTGAAGTTAATTTTTGTATAAGGTGTAAGGTAAGGGTTGAGTTTCATTTTCTTGCATATGGCTATCCAATTATTCCAGCACAATTTGTTGAAAAGACTGTCTTTTCCCATTCAGTTATTTTGGTACTTTTCTCTTAAAATAATTGACCATGTACGTATGGTCTATTTTGGGAGTCCCTATTCATTTCATTGTCGATACCACACTGTCTTATTTACTAGACTTTATTAGTAAGTCTCTAAATCAAAATAGTATAATTCTTCCAACTAGTTCTTTCTCAAAATCGTCATGGCTACTCTAGATACTTTGCATGTCCGTATAAATATTCAAATCAACTTATAAATTTCTACCAAGAAAAACTCTTCTGGGATTTTATTGGCATTTCGTTGAATTCACAGATTAAATTCAACAGGAACTGACAGCTTAACAATATTGAGTCTTCTGATCCATGAACATGGCATATCTCTCCATTTTTTTAGGTCATCTTTAATTTCTCTTGGCAGTGTTTTGTAATTTTGGGTGCATTGGTCATGAACATTTGTTGTTGTTGCTGTTAAATCTCTCCCATAAAACTTTGTACATTTTTATGCCATTATAAATGGTATTGTTTTTCAACTTCAGTTTCCATCTGTTAGTTCCAGTATTTTGTATGTTGACCTTCGTTTCCAGCAGCTTTTTTGTAGATTCTTTAGGTTTTCCTCCGTAGATGATCATATTGTCTTTATGCATTTTATTTCTTTTTGTTGCTTAGTTTCTTTGGCTAGGTACTCCAATATAATGTTGAAGAGAAGTAGTAAGAGTGAATACTATTGTCTTGTTCCCAATCTTAGGGATAAAGCATTCAGTCATTAAAGGTGATATCCATTGTAGGTTTTCATATATGTCCTTTATCAGGTGGATAAAGTTTGTGTAGAATGGGTACTGTTTCTTCCTTTAAAGTGTATTAGAGTTCACCAGTGAAGCCATCTGGGCCTGGAATTTTCTTTGTGAGAAGGGTTATAACTACAACTTTATTTAAAAACAAACAAATACTGGGCTGTTCTGCTTATCTTAGTTTTTGAGTGGGCTTTGGAAGTTTGTATATTCCAAGGAGTTTGTCTATTTGATTTAATTTGTCTAACATATTGGTGTAAAATTGTTCATAATGTTTCCTTATTGTCCACTTAATGCTGCTGGATCTATAGCAGTGGCTTCTCTTTCATTCTTGATATTGGTAATTTATCTTCTTTTTTCTGACCACTTTGGCTAAATAATTGCCAATTTATTGAGCTTTTAAAATGACCAGCTTTTGACTTTGTTTTTCTTAATTGTTTTTAAGTTTCCTTTTTATTTCTATTTCATTGATGTTTGCTTTTTTATTACTTCTTTCCTTTCGCTTATGCTGGGCTTAATTTGCTCTTTTTTTTTTTTTTTTTTTTTTTTGCTTTCTTAAGGTAGATACTTAGTTAGCTGACTTGAAACTTCTCTCCCTCATGAGAGCATTCAGTGCTGCAGACCTCCTCTGACTGCTGCCCTGGCTACACCTCGTAAGTTTTGTTACGCTGTGTTTCCATTTTCATTCAGTTCCAAATACTTTTTCTTTGACTTGTAAGTTACTTAGAAGTGTGTTCTGAAAATCTTGAGTATTTGATCCTACTCCAGATATATTTCTGTAATTGATTTCTAGTTGTGTGGAATTACATTGTGTTCAGATGAAGCGCTTTGCATGATTCCAGTCCTTCTAAATTTATTGAGACTTACGTTATGGCTCAGAATTTGGTTTATCTTGGAGAATGATCTGCAAACCCTTTAAAATCACGTGCGATCCTGCTGTTGTGGGGAGGAGTATTCTCTAACTGATCAATTAGGTCCAGCTGGTCAATGGTGTTATCAAGTATTCTAGATAATTACTGATTTTCTGTTTGTTCTAACAATATTGAGAAAGGAGTGTTGAGGTCTCCAACGATGATTGTGTACTTGTCTACATTTCCTCTCACTTCTACTAATTTTGGCTTCATGTATTTTGAAGCTCTGCTATTAGGTACATTCATATTAAGATTTATTATATCTCCATGGTGAATTGACCTCTTTATCATTATGAGATATCCTTCTTTATCTCATATAATCTCCGATAATATTTCTTTCTCTGAAATCTGTTTTACAATAACATAGCCCCTCCAGCTTACTTTTATTTTTTTTCAAGTGAGAGAACAATGTATTAAACAGGATCTCATCCATGTGAAATTGGCAAACCAAATCATTAACATGGTATATCTGGGGGGAAAGGAGACAAAAAAGGGACTTTTGTTTTGACTATATATTTGTTATTGAATTTGAGTGTGGAGCCAGGGGTGATTTTTAAAATATCTTTTCTGTATTTTCCAGATTTCCTACAATAAACATATATTAGTTTTGTAATAAATGTCACCCTTTTAATAGTTGAAACCAGTTCATTCATCACCAGTTCACTCATCTTTATACTTCAAAACAGCCACAAGATTAATCAGCTGAATCTGTTATGAGTTTATCATTTAGTCCATAAGGGAAATGGCATATACTATTATTTATAGAACGTGGTTCTCCTCTTCTGCTGTTTATCAATGTTTGCCTCACAATAACTTTTTTTTTATCGTAAGTGTATGCCTACTATTATTAGCCAGCTGACTTTTTTTTTTTTTTTTTACGGTACGCGGGCCTCTCACTGTTGTGGCCTCTCCCGTTGCGGAGCACAGGCTCCGGACGCGCAGGCTCAGCGGCCATGGCTCACGGGCCCAGCCGCTCCGCGGCATGTGGGATCTTCCCGGACCGGGGCACAAACCCGCGTCCCCTGCATCGGCAGGCGGACTCCCAACCACTGCGCCACCAGGGAAGCCCGCCAGCTTACTTTTGATTACTGTTTGCATGGAGTATCTTTTCCATCTTTTTATTTTTATTTATTTATTTATTTTTAATATAAGTTTATTTATTTATTTTTGGCTGCATTGGGTCTTCGTTGTTGGGTCTTTGTTGCTGCACGTGGGCTTTCTCTAGTTGCAGTGAGCAGGGGCTACTCTTCGTTGCAGTATGCGGGCTTCTCATTGCAGTGGCTTCTCTTGTTGCAGAGCTTGGGCTCTAGGCACGCAGGCTTCAGTAGTTGTGGCACGCAGGCTCAGTAGTTGTGGCTTGCGGGCTCTAGAGCACAGGCTCAGTAGTTGTGGCGCACAGGCTTAGTTGCTCCGCGGCATGTGGGCTCTTCCTGGACCAAGGCTCAAACCCATGTCATCTGCATTGGCAAGCAGATTCTTAACCACTGCACCACCAGGGAAGCCCCATCCTTTTATTTTTAACCTGTCCGTGTCTTTTCTAAAAATTAATTAATTAATTTACTTATTTATTTTTGGCTGCATTGGGTCTTCGTTGCTGCGCATGGGCTTTCTCTAGTTGTGACAAGTGGGGGCTACTCTTCGTTGTGGTGCGCAGGCTTCTCATTGCTGTGGCTTCTCTTGTTGCAGAGCATGGGGTCTAGGTGCATGGGCTTCAGTAGTTGTGGCACGTGGGCTCGGTAGTTGTGGCTTGCAGGCTCTAGAGTGCAGGCACAGTAGTTGTGGCGCATGGGCTTAGTTGCTCCACGGCATGTGGGATCTTCCCGGACCAGGGCTCGAACCTGCGTCCCCTGCATTGGCAGGCAGATTCTTAGCCACTGCACCACCAGGGAAGTCCCTCTCTCTGTGCCTTTACACACAAAGTGGATTTCTTGTAGACAACATATGGTTGGGTCTTGCTTTTTTCCCCCCCAATATGACAATCTCTGCCTTTTAACTGTGGTGTTTGGAACATATGCTTTTAATATATTTGATTATGTCATTGGATTTAAATCTATCTTCTTACTATCTCTTTTCTGTTCATTCCATCTTTCCTATGTTTCTTTCTTCTCCTTATCTGTCTTCTTTTGGATTAGGTATTTTTAATGATTCCATCTTATCTCCACTTGTGGCTTATAACGTATGCCTCTTCTTTTGTGTGGTTGATCTAGGGTTTAAAATGTACATTGTTAACTTATAACTGTCTATCTTCAAATAATATTAAATCACTTCAAGTCTGGTGCAGGACATTTATAACATTACAGTCAGGTTTCCCTTGCCCACCCTTGCCCATCCTTTATGCTGTCGCTATTCTTAATTATCCTACATAGGTCATAAACCAAACAATATACTGTTATTTCTTTTATTCAGTCAGTCAACTATCAATTAAAGAAATGTTAAACATGAGAAAATCCTTTTAAATTTACCCATTTTCCCCATTATGGCCGCTTCATTCCTTTTGTGTAACCATCTGCTGTCTGGCGTCGTTACCTTCTACCTGAAGAACTTGTGTTGATGCTTCTTGTAGTGTAGGTATGATGACAATTCTCTCAGCTTTTATTTGTCTCAAATAAGAATGAATGCAAGGAAGAATGAGAGGGATAAATGTAAACCTAAATATTTTACTAATTGTGATACATTTTAATATCATTTTGATGCATTTTGTATCAGACTGGATTTTTTTTTTTTTTTGATGTGGACCATTTTCAAAGTCTTTGTTGAATTTGTTACAATATTGCTTCTGGTTTTTTTTTTTTTTTTTTGGCTTTTTTGCCACGAGGCATGTGGGATCTTCACTCCCTGACCAGGGATCAAACCTGCACCCCATGCATTGGAAGGCCAAGTCTTAACTACTGGACCACCAGGGAAGTCCCCAGACTGGATTTTTAAAAATCGTGTTCTGTGCTTTTTACAAGAAACATACCTAAAACATAATGACACAGAAATGTTCTCAGTAAAGATACATACTAATTAAACTTATGAAGCTACATTAATAACAGATAAAATACACTTTAAGGCAAAAAGCACTATTAGGAGTAAAGAGGTTTGTTACATAATGATCAAAGAAAAATTCAGCACAAGACATAAATCTGAAGTTTTAAGTACCTAATAATTTAGCTTCAGATCTTATAAATAAAAAATGGACAAAATTATAAGGACACATTCACAAAACTACAGTTTGGTAGGAGATTTTAACACCGTTTCCCTAGTTATTGATGAAATAGGCAAAAAATTTAAATGATATAGGGATTTGAATAGTGTAATGACAAGGCTTATATGTTGAATATAAATCTATATCTATATATCTATCTATATGTAGAGAGAACCTCAGATCCAACAATTAGAAAATATACATCTTTCATTCATGTAATTTATAAAATTTATAAGCTCTATAAAAACGGAGAAAACTTTTAAAATGTTAAACATTTAATATCCCCCATGTTCTCTACAATGGAAAAAAGGAAAAAAAAATAACACAAGAAAACAAAAACCAACATTGGTAAAATTAAAAACCCAGTTCTAAATAACTAATGGTCAAAGAAAGAATCATAATAAAATTTTAAAAATTAAATTAAACTTGTGGGATACAGCTAAAACAGTTTTTAAAAATAAATCTATACCTTTAAATGAATATAATAGAAGTGGAGAAGTATAATTATTAATAAAAGAGCAACAGATTAAATAGAAAGTGTAAGAAAAGAAATAATCAAAATGAGAACAGAAATTCACAAAATAGAAAACAAAGATAGAATTGAAAAGATTAACAAATCAAACAGCTGGTTCTTTGAAAAGACTACAAGGATAAAAATATCTCTAGCAAGGTTTAGCTAGGGAAAAAAATAAGGATACTTAACATATATATGATTATGTATATACATATATATAACCATATATACAATATATACAAAACATATATCAGCAAATTCTGTGAACAAGAACATGACAACTGAAATTAAACAGACAGTTTCCTGGGAAAATTTAACTTATAAAAATCTACCCAGTGATAGAAAACCTACCTGGGTCTATAACCCATAAAGAAAATGAAATTGAAATTAAGTATCTGCTTGATTCCTATCCTTTGTAAAAACAAAATCCACTGAATTCTGGCAACAGTCTAAGGGACAGATACTTTCTATGTTATGCCAGTTGTTCACAGAATATTAAAATAAAGGGAAAGTCCCCCTCCAACTCATTTTATGAGATTAGTGTAACCTTGGTACCAAAACTCAGAGAGGAGTAATAAGTAAATCATTGACAACCTCAATTATGAATATTGATACAAAATTCTACATAAAATATTAGTAAAATAAACCTATCAATATACAAAATACATTATTATCAAATTCTTGGGTTTTCTGAGAATACAAGAGTCACCCACTTTAATAAATTAATCATTTCAGTAGATGCCAAAAATAAATTTTATGTAATTTAAAACCCATTCCTAACGAAAATCCTTAGTACACTGTGAATAGAAGTGAACTTTCTTAACCTAATAATCTACCAAAACCCTATGGTAAACATTATACTTACTGGTGAAATATCAGAAGCATTCCTTTTTAAACCAGGATAAAGATGAGGCTATCTGCCGTCACAACTTATGTTTAACATTAATCTTGAAGTTCTAGCAATAAGAAAAAAGAACTGTATTGATTGGAAAAGAAAAAAATCCTAACTAGTAATAGTTCAAGATTATACGTTTATTTGCAGATAAACTATTAGTTGAGTATGAGTATCTAAGCTGTTTAGACTATTAACTAAACTGCGGACAAACTAATGGGAGAATTCAGCAAGGTTGCTATGTAAGGCTTACGTACAAAACTTAATAGTTCTTCTATATACCTGCAATAAACTCTTAGGAAATGCAATTACAGACAATATTTTCTATAGCAACAAAAAATAGCAGTAGGATATGATGTGACAAAATAATAGGTCTTTATAAAAAATTATAAAATGTATCAAAAAATATCAAACAAGACCTAAATAAGTGAAGAGATACTGTCATGACGGAAAGGCTCAATATTATAAAGTTAATAGTTCTCCTAAATTAATTTATATATGCAGTGCAATTCCACTACTGACTGGGAATTTTCCAAATTGATCCTAAAATTATTATGGTAGAGTGGAAAAGGCCGTGAATAGCAAAGGTAGTTTTGTGGAAGATGAATGGTGGGCCAAGGTGGGGGATTGTTGTAGATACCAAGACATTGTGAAGTTATGACAATAAAGACAGTAGAAGGGGTGAGGGATGGACGAACAGACCAGCGAGACAGAAAAAGATCCCATATTTGGTAAGTAACTTGGCATTTGACAGAAGTCTCATTACCCATTAACAGAGAAGACATGGACTCTTCAATAAATAGTGCTGGGACAATTGACTCTCTAGAGAAAAAGAAAAGTACGTTTTTATGTTACTTCAGTCCCAGATCACAGACTTGTATGAAAAGCTATAAAACTTTTAGAAGAAAACCTGCCAGAATACTTCTATGACCTCAGGGTAGGGAAGCTGTTCTTAGGATAAAAAAAAGCACAAATGACACAGGAGGGGCTTGGTCATTGGATCAAATTAGTGTTAATCCTGCATCACAAGTGAGACCCTAGACAAAAAGACACACCACCGAGAGGGATAACGTATCCACAGTCCCCGCGAGTGACAAAGGATGAATCCACCCCGTATAAAGGAATCATATTGTATAAATGAGTACAGTTAAGACAAATGCCTCCACAGAAAAATGAGCGAAGGATGTGACCAGACCACTCCAGAAAGGAAACCAGAGTGCTCAATGTGGAGATCTCAGCCATAGTAATAATCTGGGAAAAAAATTAAAATGGCAACAAGTTATCATTTATACCCTTCAGAAAGGCAAAGGTTAGAAGTCTGATAAAAACTGGCAAGGATGTGGGGGAATGGAAATCCCAATAGCCTGCTGGTGGGAGTATACATTAATACAATCCCAGAGGGAAGTGGGGTGCTCTTGTGTTTGAAGATGTGCATATGCTACGACTTGGCAATTCTGAAAGGAGCCATGAGCAAGGCTGTGCATGGCAGTCAGCCCTCTGTGTAGCAGAGTCATTTCACCAAGGATAATACCACGTGGTGTTTAACCTGAAACACATGGTCTAAATTACCAACCACGCTCCCCACCCCCAAATACACACTTCTTATCCCCTTGTCTTCCTTAAATGTTCTCCTGCGCACTTACCACTGCCTTAGTATATTTTTCATATATACAATACTTCATATAAATCAGAGTATATATTTTACTTATCTTTTTTATTGTTCATCTCATAGAATAGGGTTTTTGTCTCTGTCCCTTTTTTTTCAATTTCAGTACCCCAAAAGTTGCCTGCTTTATTGTAGGCACCCTATAACTATTTGTAGCAAAAATAAATAAGTGAAATTGCAAAAACATAATATTGAGTGAAAAAAGAAAGAGGCAAAAGGGTGTGGGTACCACACATGTAAATTTGAAAACACATAATAGCACAAAGTTTGTGGCTACCTAATGTGTATGTATTAAAAAGAATTAAAACATGCATGTTCACTTCAAGATAGTAGCTCTCTCTGGGGAGAGCATGTTGGGGAGGCTTTGGAGTGGGACTTTGGTCCCATCTATAACATTGCATTTCTTAGCGAGTCCAGTGACCTGATGCAAATGTGGCAAAGTGTGAACTTCTGTTATCTCCGGTGTCGGAAGCATTTTATATAGATTTTTAAAGTTGCAGGTAAATAAAGAAAGAAGAGAAAGGTTATCTCCTTGTATTAAGGTTGTTCCTGGGGTTCTGACGCTAAGGCCGCCTTGGGTAGATGGAATTCTTCATGTTAACCCCTCTCCTGAAGGTCACAGACGCCACCCTAGGCCATCACGAACAGGTGTTTCTGGTTCTCTTCATGTTGAAAGATCTAATTCCGCCGTGTCTTATTTAATCAGGGCTCTCTTTTCCTGTGAGGAGAGGCCATCAAGTAACCGGAAGTGAGCCCTTCCTCGCAGTCAGCCCCAGCGGCCTGTCCCCCTCCCTAGGGCGGAAGAGCAGACACAGTCACCTCGTTGATCAGATGATGGGTGTCTGCCAGCGAACCAAGGCTGGAGCAGACACAGACATTTATTAACACAGATAAGTTTTTATTGCATTAAGAGGGAGTACTTAGAAGGCAGACTCTAGAGAGTAAAAGGATTAAGTCATCTTGAAACACTGTTCTCCTGTCTCGGGGGCTAGTAAAGCATCCTCGTGGCCATCTGATTCTGACTCTGATTCCGATCCACTCAAATGCGTGGCATGGCAGCCAATGGCGGCAAAGCAAAGCGCTCACAGGCAGTTTCCAAGGAAAGCCTCTGTTGGTGAGCGTCAGAGATCACCTACCTACAGGACAGTGCAGTGACCAGAGTATCCAGAGAATACACTACTCTGATTCCAGAGGAGGGTGACATGTAAGGTACCAGGATTTATTTAATTATTAAAAATACAATTAGAAGTGTCGATGTACTTTCCTTCCTTGATCAGTTTCTATCAATAAGGTTACACGATATTACATAAAATGTCCACCATCTTCACCGTGTCGTGGTCATTATCATCCCCATTGTACAGAAAGGTGTGGAGCTCCAGGGAGGTTAAATACTGCTGGTCGTGGGGCAGGGGCGGGACTCCGGTGCCAGTACTTCCCCCCCTTTCCGCTGCTTCTGCCCCTCCCCCCTCGCCTCCCCACCCTCCCCGACGCAACACAGATCTGCGACTCTTCGATGACCAAGCATCTTCGGCTCACATTGTGAACATGAAATTGTGTGTGAGGGATGGTTGAACATGTACTGAACTCAGATAATACTGTGTAAACTGCTATTCCAGTGTTCATTTCTCTTTTCCAAGATTTCTAATTGGTTCTCTTTCCCTGTCCATCTTTTTTTTTTTTTTTTTTTTGTCTTATAGACCTGGTTATTTATTTAGTCCAGGGCCCAGGCAAGGTTTACACATTACGCTGTTTTTTTTGTTTGTTTTTTTTTTAACATATTTGTTGCAGTATAATTGCTTTACAGTGGTGCGTTAGTTTCTGCTGTATAACAAAGTGAATCAGCTATACATATACATATATCCCCATATATCCTCCCTTTTGCGTCTTCCTCCCACCCTCCCTCTAGGCGGTCACAAAGCACCGAGCTGATCTCCCTGTGCTATGCGGCTGCTTCCCACTAGCTATCTATTTTACATTTGGTAGTGTATAAATGTCCATGTCACTCTCTCACTTCGTCTCAGTTTACCCTTCCCCCTCCCTGTGTCCTCAAGTCCATTCTCTACATCAGCATCTTTATTCCTGTACTGCCCCTAGGTTCTTCAGAACCTTTTTTTTTAAAATTCCATATATATGTGTTAGCATATGGTATCTGTTTTTCTCTTTCTGACTTACTTCACTCTGTATGACAGACTCTAGGTCCATCCACCTCACTACAAATAACTCAATTTCGTTTCTTTTTGTGGCTGAGTAATATTCCATTGTATATATGTGCCACATCTTCCTTATCCATTCATCTGTCGATGGACACTTAGGTTGCTTCCATGTCCTGGCTATTGTAAATAGAGCTGCAGTGAGCATTGTGGTACATGACTCTTTTTGAATTATGGTTTTCTCAGGGTATATGCCCAGTAGTGGGGTTGCTGGGTCGCATGGTAGTTCTATTTTTAGTTTTTTAAGGAACCTCCATACTGTTCTCCACAGCAGCTGAATCAATTCACACTCGTACCAACAGTGCAAGAGTGTTCCCTTTTCTCCACACCCTCTCCAGCATTTATTATTGGTAGATTTTTTGATGATGGCCATTCTGACCGGTGTGAGGTGATACCTCATTTTAGTTTTGATTTGCATTTCGCTAATGATTAGTGATGTTGAGCATCCTTTCATGTGTTTGTTGGCAATCTGTATATCTTCTTTGGAGAAATGTCTATTTAGGTCTTCTGCCCATTTTTGGATTGGGCTGTTTGTTTTTTTGATATTGAGCTGCAAGAGCTGCTTGTATATTTTGGAGATTAATCCTTTGTCAGTTGCTTTGTTTGCAAATATTTTCTCCCATTCTGAGGATTGTTTATTCGTCTTATTTATGGTTTCCTTTGCTGTGCAAAAGCTTTGAAGTTTCATTAGGTCCCATTTGTTTATTTTTGTTTTTATTTCCATTTCTTTAGGAGGTGGGTCAAAAAGGATCTTGCTGTGATTTACATCGTAGAGTGTTCTGTCTCTGTTTTCCTCTAAGAGTTTTATAGTGTCTGGCCTTACATTTAGGTCTTTAATCAATTTTGAGTTGATTTTTGTGTATGGTGTTAGGGAGTGTTCTAATTTCATTATTTTACATGTAGCTGTCCAGTTTTCCCAGCACCACTTATTGAAGAGGCTGTCTTTTCTCCATTGTATATTCTTACCTCCTTTATCAAAGATAAGGTAACCATATGTGTGTGGGTTTTCTTCTGGGCTTTCTTACCTTGTTCCTTTGGTCTATAAGTCCGTCTTTATGCCAGTATCATACAGTTTGTTTGTTTTTTTTTTTTTAGTATCATACAGTTTTAATGACTGTAGCTTTATAGTATAGTCTGAAGTCAGGGAACCTGATTCCTCCAGCTCCATTTTTCATTCTCAAGATTGCTTTGACTATTCATGGTCTTTTGTGTTTCCATACAAATCATGAAATGTTTTGTTCTAGTTCTGTGAAAAATGCCAGTGGTAGTTTGATAGGGATGGCGTTGAATCTGTAGATTGCTTTGGGTAGTATAGTCATTTTCACAATGTTGATTCTTCCAATCCAAGAACATGGTATATCTCTCCAACTGTTTGTATCATCTTTAATTTCTTTATCAGTGTCTTATAGTTTTCTGCATACAGGTCTTTTGTCTCCTTGGGTCGGTCTATTCCTAGGTATTTTATTCCTTTTGTTGCAATGGTAAATGGGAGTGTTTCCTTAATTTCTCTTTCAGATTTTTCACCATTAGTGTATAGGAATGCAAGAGATTTCTGTGCATTAATTTTGTATCCTGCTACTCTACCAAATTCATTGATTTGCTCTAGTAGTCTTCTGGTAGCATCTTTAGGATTCTCTATGTATAGTGTCATGTCATCTGTAAACAGTGACAGCTTTACTTCTTCTTTTCTGATTTGGATTCCTTTTATTTCTTTTTCTTCTCTGATTGCTGTGGCGAAAACTTCCAAAACTATGTTGAATAATAGTGGTGAGGGTGGACAACCTTGTCTTGTTCCTGATCTTAGAGGAAATTGTTTTAGTTTTTCATCATTGAGAATGATGTTGGCTGTGGGTTTGTCATATATGGCCTTTATTCTGTTGAGGTAAGTTCCCTCTATGCCTAATTCCTGGGGAGTTTTTATCATAAATGGGTGTTGAATTTTGTCGAAAGCTTTTTCTGCATCTATTGAGATGATCATACGGTTTTTCTCCTTCAGTTTGTTAATAGGGTGTGTCACATTGACTGATTTGTGTTTATTGAAGAATCCTTGCATTCCTAGGATAAACCCCAATTGATCATGGTGTATGATCCTTTTAATGTGCTGTTGGATTCTGTTTGCTAGTATTTTGTTGAGGAGTTTTGCATCTATGTTCATCAGTGATATTGGCCTGGAGTTTTCTTTTTTTGTGACATCTTTGGTTTTGGTATCAGGGTGATGGTGGCCTTGTAGAATGAGTTTGGGAGTGTTCCTCCCTCTGCTATATTTTGGAAGAGTTTGAGAAGGATAGGTGCTAGCTCTTCTGTAAATGTTTGATAGAATTCACATATGAAGCCATCTGGTCCTGGGCTTTTGTTTGTTGGAAGATTTTTAATCACAGTTTCAATTTCAGTGCTTTTGATTGGTCTGTTTGTATTTTCTATTTCTTCCTGGTTCAGTCTCGGAATGTTGTGCTTTTCTAAGAATTTGTCCATTTCTTCCAGGTTGTCCATTTTATTGGCATATAGTTGCTTGTAGTGATCTCTCATGATCCTTTGTATTTCAGCAGTGTCAGTTGTTACTTCTCCTTTTTCATTTCTAATTCTGTTGATTTGAGTCTTCTCCCTTTTTTTCTTGATGAGTATGGCTAATGGTTTATCAATTTTGTTTATCTTCTCAAAGAACCAGCTTTTAGTTTTATTGATCTTTGCTATTGTTTCCTTCATCTCTTTTTCATTTATTTCTGATCTGATATTTATGATTTCTTTCCTTCTGCTAACTTTGGGCTTTTTTTGTTCTTCTTTCTCTAATTGGTTTAGGTGTAAGGTTAGGTTGTTTATTTGAGATGTTTCTTGTTTCTTGAGGTAGGATTGTATTGCTATAAACTTCCCTCTTAGAACTGCTTTTGCTGCATCCCATAGGTTTTGGGCCATCGTGTTTTCACTGTCACTTGTTTCTAGGAATTCTTTGATTTCCTCTTTGATTTCTTCAGTGATCTCTTGGTAATTTAGTAGTGGATTGTTTAGCCTCCATGTGTTTGTATTTTTTACAGTTTTTTTTTCCTGTAATTGATATCTAGTCTCCTAGCATTGTGGTCAGAAAAGATACCTGATACGATTTCAATTTTCTTAAATTTACAAAGGCTTGATTTGTGACCCAAGATATGATCTATGCTGGAGAGTGTTCCATGAGCACTTGAGAAGAAAGTGTATTCTGTTGTTTTTGGATGGAATGTCCTATAAATATCAATTAAGTCCATCTTGTTTAATGTATCATTTAAAGCTTGTGTTTCCTTATTTATTTTCATTTTGGTTGATCTGTCCCTTTGGTGAAAGTGGGGTGTTAAATTTCCCTACTTTGATTGTGTTACTGTCGATTTCCCCTTTTATGGCTCTTAGTATTTGCCTTATGTATTGAGGTGCTTCTATGTTGGGTGTAAATATTTACAATTGTTATATCTTCTTCTTGGATTGATCCCTGATCATTATGTAGTGTCCTTCTTTGTCTCTTGTAATAGTCTTTATTTTAAAGTCTATTTTGTCTGATAGGAGAGTTGCTACTGCAGCTTCCTTTTGATTTCCATTTGCGTAGAATATCTTTTTCCATCCCGTCACTTTCAGTCTACAGACTATGTGTCCCTAGATCTGAAGTGGGTCTCTTGTAGACAGCATATATACAGGTCTTGTTTTTGTATCTGTTCAGCCAGTCTATGTCTATTTAAACCATTTACATTTAAGGTAATTATTGATATGTATGTTCCTATTACCATTTTCGTAATTGTTTTGGGTTTGTTATTGTGGGTCTTTTCCTTCTCTTGTGTTTCCTGCCTAGAGAAGTTCCTTTAGCATTTGTTGTAAAGCTGGTTTGGTGGTGCTGAATTCTCTTAGCTTCTGCTTGTCTGTAAAGATTTTAATTTCTTCATCGAATCTAAATGAGATCCTTGCTGGGTAGAGTAATCTTGGTTGTAGGTTTTTCCCTTTCATCACTTAAATATGTCCTGCCACTCCCTTCTGGCTTGCAGTTTCTGATGAAAGATCAGCTGTTAACTTAGTGAGGATTCCCTTGTATGTTATTTGTTGCTTTTCCCTTGCTGCTTTTAATATTTTTTCTTTGTATTTAATTTTTGATAGTTTGATTAACATGTGTCTTGATGTGTTTCTCTGTGGATTTATCCTGTCTGGGACTCTCTGTGCTTCATGGACTTGATTGACTATTTCCTTTCCCACATTAGGGAAGTTTTTGACTATAATCTCTGCATATGTTTACACAGTCCCTTTCTTTTTCTCTTCTTCTTCTGTGACCCCTATAATTCGAATGTTGGTGTGTTTAATGTTGTCCCCGAGGTCTCTGAGTCTGTCCTCAATTCTTTTCATTCTGCTCTGTGGTAATTATTTCCACTATTTTATCTTCCAGGTCACTTATCCGTTCTTCTGCCTCAGTTATTCTGCTATTGATTCCTTCTAGAGAATTTTTAATTTCATTTATTGTGTTGTTCATCGTTGTCTGTTTGCTCTTTAGTTCTTGTAGGTTCTTGTTAAAGGTTTCTTGTATTTTCTCCATTCTATTTCCAGTGGATCATCTTTACTATCATTACTCTGAATTCTTTTTCACGTAGACTGACTATTTCCTCTTCATTTGTTTGGTCTGGTGGGTTTTTACTTTGCTTCTTCATCTGCTGCATATTTCTCTGTCTTCTCATTTTGCTTAACTTACTGTGTTTGGGGTCTCCTTTTTGCAGCCTGCAGGTTTGTAGTTGCCATTGTATTTGTTTTCTGCCCCCAGTGGGTAAGGTGGGTTCAGTGGTTTGTGTAGGCGTCCTAGTGGAGGGGCCTGGTGCCTGTGTTCTGGTGGGTGAGGCTGCACCTTGTCTTTCTGGGGGGCAGGACCACATCTGGTGGTGCATTCTGCGGTTTCTGTGAGCTTATTATAATTTTAGGTAGCCTCTCTGCTAATGGGTGGGGCTGTGTTCCTGTCTTGCTAGTTGTTTGGCATGGCCTGTCCAGCACTAGAGATTGCTGGTCATTGAGTGGAGCTGGGTCTTAGTGTTGAGATGGAGATCTCTGGGAAAGCTCTAGCTGATTGATATTATGTGAAGCTGGGAGGTCTCCGGTGGTCCAGTGTCCTGAACTCAGCTCTCCCACCTCAGAGGTTCAGGCCTGACACCTGGCCGGAGCACTGTCAGCCACACGGCTTACATGTAGATGGGTTAAATTCTCCAATCCAGAGGCACAGGGTGGCCGGCCTTCTGAGCTCCTCTCGGTCCTCCAGCCGGGTGTTGTCCTCCAGGCCTGGGTGATATGGACAGCCTGCTCTGGATCCAGGTCCAGCTGCATTCCCTAACGTCCAGAAGAAGCAGCTGACACCCCCATCCTCCCCTATCCCTGCCGCAGTTCATCACGATCCTGTCCATCTTTTCTTGTTTCATTGCTTCCTAGTTTTGTTTCAGAAAGTCTTGTTAATGTTCTTGCCTGGCCCTCCTTCATGTCTTCAAGAGCTAAACGTGCTCATGTAAATGCCTTTGGAGAGAGTGCTTCTATTCTATGCATTTGCACAGAGGAGGTTTCTCTGTTGATCATTGCTTGTGGGAGCCCTTTCTTGGGGCTCCATTTCTGGCATTCTTTAGAACTTTGTTTGCAGGGTGGCCTGGACTGGAAATTGTTTCTGATTTCTCTCTCCCTGGTTTTATGGTTGCCTCCACCGTCCACCTGAGATGGCCCGTGTCTCTGACTTGGGGCTCTGTTCCTTGGTGGTAGGAACCCAGGTGAAGCTCTCTGTGATTCTTCCTCAGCTGTGAGCATGCTTTATGGTACCAGCCACGCTCTGCCCTTCCTGCCTTACTCCCTCGAGCCAGCTCTGGTTTCGCACCAGGAAAGGGAGGCCTTCAAACCCATTCCCCTGCGGGATTGAGTTTGGCCTCCTCTGCCTGGAGCCCCACAGACCTGTGACATCAGCATTCACCACTGTGTGTCTGTTCAATTTCTAGTCCTTGTTTCTTTTGGTTCTTTTGGTTCTTCTGTCTTTTTTATATAAAGAAAAATTCATCTCTAAGTGTCCTGCTTAGAGAACAGAGGGGACTCCAAGGGTAAACTCACAATATCACTTTGACCTGCAGGCCCAAAGCTGCTATTAATTTCTGTTTTATTTTTTGAACAGGAATGAATGTTTTGTTTAGCTGTTTTTCCTGTCTCCTTTTATTTTTATTTCACCTAAAAGGAGAATGCAGAACATACTCCACTCCCGGTGGAAAGTCTCGATTTCTGAGGGTATTGGCAGGACGGCGTGGATTTTTTTTCAGCGTTTTATGGTAGCACATTCAGCTGCAACGGGTGGAGTCTGGCCCATTCCTGTATTAAGAGGGCTAAAAATTGGAGGAAGGGAGGGAGGGGATGAGAGCTACATTCCACGCCTTATCTTTAGCATTTACAAGAACCATATAAATGTATTCAAAACCCCTCAAGCAGGAAGAGAGTAGTAAAACCCATGTGTTCATAGGAAATTCCGGGGCTATTTGCTCTGCAGTGGGGTTTGGAAAGAACCAAGAGGTAAACAGCCAGAAGGGAGGTGGCCTGGGGGCCTAGAGGGGCCCACGGTAGCTCCCCCCGGGGCCACCATGCCGGGTCACCCCTCTCCAGCTTCTCCTGGGTCCCTGTGGATGCAGAGCGACATTTGTGAGCCAGGATGGGTTGGTGGCCTGCTCTAGGCCTGACGCCTGCATCCTTGTGTCTGGATTTTAAAGGGTCTCAGGGTTGAGCAGTTGGGGAGACTGTCTTCATACTTGGCCGCCCTCCACTTTCCACAATAAAATAGACAAATATCTGAATCTTCAGGCAGCATGGCGCAGAGCTCGAGAGCACAGACCCAGGAGTCAGGAGAACTAGGTCAGCCTCGCAGCCTGGCCACTCACTGAGCTGTGACGCTGGCTACTCAGTCTCCCTGGATCTCAGGCCCCTTGGCTGATGGTAAAATGGGGCTAAGTAGCTGGCTCAACAGAAACCTCTTGTGAAGATTAAAGGAAGGAATGCATAGTAAGCACTTAGCATAAGGTAAATTGCTCTGATTTGCATTATTTTATCATCTGGACTCAGAAAGGCATGGCAGGCAAATTAGAAAGCCAACATTTTTGTTCCTGGGCCAAGTTCCGAGCACTAAACTCTCCCTCCCCTGAGTCCCCACCCCAGCCCTAACCGGGATGCTCTTTCAAATGAATCTTGTAATTCTAATTGCACATCTGTGTCTCTTAAGGCTTATTGGGTCTTGATTCCCGTTCCCAGCCTACCCGAAATGCCACTGTTTCCATTGAAGTCAATGAAAGAACACATCTCCCCAGGGACTCAAAAGCCTGCTTGCCCGGCGGCCGTGAGGGCCCTGAGCCTGGGTGAACCTGAATCTCATCACACTCCCACCCCCACCCTCAGCCCACTGAGAAAAGACACTGTCCAAAGAAAGCACTAGTGACCACTCGGATCTGTGGGTCCCGTGCTGCAGTGCTGCCCGCCCCACAGCCTCCACCCTGGAGGAGCTACGTGGAAGGTGAGAAATTGTTCTCTCCACAAACTGCCAAGGGTCCTGTGCCTCCGTTTTCAGCGTGAACCATGTCTGTTGAGGAGAATCACAGAACTGCCTCTAATATGACTCCTGCTGTAATGGAAGCGAGGGCGAGAATATTTGTGCCTGTTTTCAAGCACATTATAGCTAGACTGTTTGTGCTCCAGGAACGTAAATATGGTTAATCTTCAAAATAGGGTTAATCTTATTTTTTTATTTATTTATTTTTTTTGCGGTACGCGGGCCTCTCACTGTCATGGCCTCTCCCGTTGAGGTGCACAGGCTCCGGACGCACAGGCTCAGCGGCCATGGCTCACGGGCCCAGCTGCTCCGCGGCATGTGGGATCTTCCCGGACCGGGGCACGAACCCGCGTCCCCTGCATCGGCAGGCGGACTCTCAACCACTGTGCCACCAGGGAAGCCCGCATTTTGGCATTTTTAAAGAATTGATTCCAGGGCTAATTTGTATATTCCTTTGGCTTTTTTTTTTTTAACTAGAGACAGAATCTCATTCATAAAATGGAGATAAAAATAATACTTCTATTGTCCTGATGAACAAAGGAAAACTATGTAGGATTTACTTGGCAAAGTGTAAAACACTAAACAAGTCTTATGTTTTAAAAAATTCTCTGAGGGTGGATTAGAATTTTTAAATGGCTCCAAATCATTATGAATGAAAGCTATTAAACTAGATGGATAATCAAACTAGGTAGTGTCGTGTAAGTGGTCCAAAACTAGGAGTGACTAATGCAATGGGGTTGACTTTCTTGGTGGTTTAACCTTGACTCTGAACGCAATTCCAGAAGGATGGCTTTCAAGATTAGAATAATGCTACAAGGCAACGCCTTTTTATTTTTTATTTATTTATTTTTTTCTGCTGCAGCATGCGGCATGCAGGGATCTTAGTTCCCCGACCAGGGATGGATGGACCCCTCGCCCCCTGCCTTGGGAGCACAGAGCCTTAACCACTGGACTGCCAGGGAAGTCCCCAGGCAGCACCTTTGAGAGACACCACTGGTGGACATGCTCTGCTTGTTAACATTGTAGCCCCATTTCCGGGTATGGGGCTTGGAGAGTGTGGGTCCCCTAAGGCAGTGACCATCCCTAATCCTTGCCCCCAGAACCCGGCACGGCAGCTGGCAGGAGACAGGTAAAGAACAGATGTTGGTTGAAAATAAAGCTTTTTCAAGGCTAAGTATGTACATATTTATAGAAATATTGATTTTTAAAATATTTTTATAAATAGCAAACAAGATTTGAAACCTTTATTTCCCTCATATCTTTGCTCTTTGTCTCAGGTTTTCAGATGACCCAGAGACGCTAAGCGCCTCACGCATAGTCACACAGTAAGCACATGGCAGGGTGAGGACCAAACCCGGGGCTGCTGCCTCCCGGCTCAATGCTCCTTGCATCCTACCTTGTTGCCCAGGACCCAGGCCAACTTCCTGGACATGTGACCTGTGCATTCACCCAGGGCCCCATGCTTGGTTTAATAATCTGCTATGCCTGCCTTGATATTTTTAATAACTTTCAAAAAAGGGGCCTCACCTTTTCATTTTCCTCTGGGGCCCACAAATCATATGGCTTGTCCTGCCAGGACCTTTGCGGGTATGATTTAAGGATTCCTCATGTCTCCTTGGAGGACTGTGTTCCAGAACCACGACTTTCTAATGCTCTACCTTGAGGATCAAAGACAGAAGCTGACAGCAAAGGAGGATGACCCAGGGCCCGCTCTCCTTGGCCTTGGCTTCCCTTTGGTGCTCTATTCATGGTAACGGCTTACCGGCGACGTCTTCCAGGCCAGCTCTTCCTGGGGCACCTCCCTGTGCCGGGAGGTGGCCTGGAGCAGATGCCGTCGGCCAGCGTCAGGGTAGCTGGTGGAACAGTGAAGAATCTTCTCCCTAGGCACGAGCACTGGCTGTTTGGTATACTGCCAAGGGAGTTTAGCTATTGGTTGAGTTTATTTTCCTACTGACGCAGCTGATTTTGCAGTGAAATTCCTGAAATGAACCATTGTTCTCCACGTTGCGTGGGGACAGCTGTTGCTTTTTGTTGTACAGGGTTGGTTTCTTTTCTGGTGGGATCGCGCCAGGTCATAGGCTCAGCTGGTGTGACTAAGCGTGGAGCCTGCTCATAAAAGCTAAGTTATCAGCTTAACCGTCTTCTTCCCTCCAAGGCTGGTCCTCGGCAGTGCTAGGAGATGGATAACGCCTGTCCACACTCTCCCCTTTCCTCTGGGCATTCCCTGACATTCTTCCTCATACATAAAGTGCCCACACGCTCAGGGCCACCACCACGGCCCCGCCTCGGCCTAGGACATTGCTCTGCATTTTCAGTATTGCTTCCCCATCGGTTTACCTGTGCTGGTCCTTATTTCCTTGGAGATCGTGCTATCTGCTACCTGACGGCGAGTGATCTGCAGCTGATGCCTTTATCCCAGTGCCTGTCTGTGTCGGCACGAGAACCACCCAGGGGCTCACCGGTGACCGTCCTCTGGGTCATCGTTGGTGGGTGCGATGCTCTTAGGGAACTGGACTCCCCAGAATTGACACATAGGACAGAGGCCACACTTCTGAGAACAGAGAGAACTTACGCATCAGAGGCCAGTCATCACTGTAACTGAGCAAGGACAGGTTGGCCTCTGGGGACACGGACCCACAGAGGTCTGTGGCAATGGCGAACAACCATGGAGTTCCCAGGGGCAGGAGAGACAGGAAACCAGTGGGTGTTGCTTGACCTATAGCAGTAAACGAGATCAGGGGGTACTAGGCAGAAGGTGATGGCGACCACGAGGTGGACATGGCCATCCCTTGCCCAGCGTCCGGGACTAAGCCTGTTCTCAGACCCAGAAGCCAGTGAAAGGGGAGGCCGGGCTTCCAGAGGAAAGACCCTGCCGCACCAGCCAGGTGTGCAGCGTGGATATCCTCTGATCTGTCCCCAGAGGAGCCGATGGCTCTTCCAGAAAACACACACTGGAAGAAGGGATCAGTCAGGGTTTTGGAGGGCTTTCGGACCCATCACTCTCAGATGCATCAGTTACCTGTTGTGTCACAAGTCACCCAACACTAAATGGCTTAAAATGACAGTTATTGTTATTATGTCGCTATTTCTGTAGGTCAGGAATTTGGGGGCCTTGTGAGGCATTATTGCCAGGAAGCAGCCCTCGGCCGGGGATGAACAGGAGCTGAGCCTCAGGGGCCCGTTGGGTAACCGCGCCAGGTGCTGGCTCTCTCCCTTCCAGCCCCGTGGGCCTACTTCCTGTTGGTACCTCCTGAGATATGCCCCACACACACTCGCACCCCTGCACCCAGCCCAAGATGCAGGCCCTCGCAGAATAGGATGAGGGCCACTCTCTCACCTGCCTGTCTTTGGGGCAGAGGAGGGCAAACCTGAGGACAGGCTGCAGGAAGAGCCCCTGGGTTTTAGCTGCCCTTTAAGGAAAGTAGTGAAAAATCAGCCCTTCCCGGGATATGCTGCTACTCAGAGTAAGGGACAGCATCGCTGTCACCCTCACCGCAGGAAACAGACCAGGGGTTGGTGACTGACTCAGAGACAGTGATGCCACAGGTTGGACACTTCAGAAGTGGATGGTACTCCAGACTGTGTGATTATGCTGACAGATGAGCCCAACAGATCCACTGTCTGGGAACGTAATGCTGGGCAGAGAGAGAGGGCAGGTCAGTGACTGTGTCTGGCTCCGACTGCCCAGCAGGTCTGTGGCACACCGCAGGCGGCAGTGCTGCACATCCCATCACCTAGGATGTGCTGGGCACCTGCTGGCCTTGTGACCTAACGCGCCACCTGCAACATCAGCATCTTTCCAGCCAAGGTCTGAGTGACGTCCCAGCCACAGTCCCAAGGCAGCATCGCCCCTTGGGTCCATCAAGGGGTAGCACAGCCAACCCTCCCTCTCTCCAGCCAGGTGGCCTCCATGGTGCTTCTCCCGTGCAGGACTCCAACTCCAAGGGGATGCTCTGAGCAGGAAGGTGGGAGGCCCAAAGCTCCAAGTCCACATTGCTATCCGCATGTTTTCCTGCGGAACCCGGTGCAGTGGTTCTCAGCTCGGCCCACCCAGTATTCTCATTGAGGGGCTTTTAGAAAATATATATTTGCCTGGGTCCCACCCCTAGAGATTTTAACTACATGTCCTGCTTTGAGGCACAGGCATTGCCGAGTTTTAAAAGTTCTTCAGGTGACTTAAAAAGAAGACTTTATTTTGGGATTTCCCTGGCGGTCCAGTAGTTAGGACTCCGCACTTTCACAGCCGAGGCCTTGGGTTCGATCCCTGGTCGGGGAACTAAGACCCTGTAAGCCGGCAGCGAGGCTAAAAAAAACCCCAAACTTTATTTTGAAATAATTATAGATGCATAGGAAGTTGCAAAAAAAAGTCCAGAGAGGTGCTGTTTCCTCTTAACCCAGCCTCCCGAGTGGTAACATTTTGTGTAACTACAGTAAACTATCAAAACCAGGAAACTAACACTAGTACAACGCACAAAGTGTGTGCAGATGTCACTGGTTCTGCCAGCATTCTGCGTGTGTGCCTGTGTGTGTCTGGGCGCATCTCTGTGTGTGTAGACCACCTTGCACCAGCTAGCCTTCAGCTCTCCGCACTTCAGTTCCATTGTTTATAAAACCAAAGAGCTCAGTTCTGTTGTGTCTGAGGTCTCTTCCAGGTCCGTTGGTGAAAATCGGGCAACTTGGGTTTGGTTGCTCTGAGTCGCACGGGTAGAGCCCTGGGGTGGGTGTGGTTGGGGCATCTCGAGGGGCCTGCCACTTGCCGGTGGTGGCCTAGAAGCCTATGACCTTGACCAGTTGGTTCCTCTTGACCAAAGGGACCACAGCCTCATTGCTCATTGGCTTTGCAGGTAGAATCTTGCTTGGCAGCCTCTTGGGTGGAGGTTAGGTGCCCCCGGTAAGAAACCAGGACCTGAGTCACAGGGGCTCCAGGGAGACTCGGGAGTGTCCAGAGATCAGGAAGGCGGAGGGAGCTCCCAGGCCTTCAAGGTCAAAGGTCAAGAGTTGAGGTGCGAGTTTCAGCCCCCTCCCTGGGTAGAATTAACATTGGAGCTTCTTTGGAAACGACTTAGAAAACTGCTTTTGGAGTCAGGCCAGATGTCACTCTTTACTAGCTCTGTGACCTTGGGAAAGTTGTTGCATAGCCCTGGGCCTGTTTCCTTGTCTCTAACGGGAGGGTGACAGTGTCACTCACCTCCTGGAGGAGCTGGGGCTTAGGCAACATATAGCCCCAGTGCATGCCTGGCGTAGAGCAAGTGTCCTGCATGAACCATGTGCTGCCTTCCTCCCCTCCCCACGCTGTATTCTGATGCTTTGACATCTGGGGTCTTGCTGACCCGGAGGGACTGCCCCTCCCATGCTTAGCCAGTTCCTAGAGACAGTAAACAGCCTGACTGCAAGTGCAGTCTTCAAATACAGACCAGCCAGTCCAGAGCCACACACCCAGCCACTTTCTTAATCGGCTCCTGCACTCGGGGCTGCTCTCGACCTGCCCTGATCACCCCGAGGCCAGGTACCAGGCAACTGGGGCAGCCCCTATGGCTCAGCCTGCGGGAGTGATGCAAGCCAGCCAATCCTAAGCTGCTTGGCTTCCCTCACCCTCCTTCCCACGGGAACCACAGTAAAGGCTCCGCCCACATTTCCCCTCCCTGGCTCTGTCTCCTGACAGGTGCTTCCCTGTGTGACCCCATGGCCCCCCATGGCACGTGTGCATCCTCTTCTTGAGAACTGTGACAAACTGTCGTTTCACCGGCAACCCCTCCTGATCTATTGGCCTGATCGTACTTCAAATTTTCTATTAATACACTGCTTTATTAGACTTTATTTTTTAGAGCAATTTTAGGATCACAGCGAAATCAAGTAGGAGGTGGAGGTCTCCCATATACCCCCTTCCTCCACACGTGCATGGCCTCCCCCATTATCAACACCCCGACCAGAGCGGTACCCTTGTTACAGCTGGTGAGCTACACTGACACATCCTGATCAATACACTATATTTTAAAACATCTAAAAATGCACACTACTAATGCTGCTTGTGTATACTTGTTTGCGTTGGTTCGTTTGTCAGTGTATTCATCTAACCTTCCTGGGATGACAGACCCCGAAACAGAGGTAGTCCCCGCCTCGGAGGCATTCTGGGTCACCGATAGTTGGAAGCATTAGGGGATGAGAGCAAAGTGCTGGGACAGAGGCAGAGCAGGTGAGCGGCTGGCAGCCCTTCTGTAGCTCATTTTTCAAGGAGAGATCGTCAGAGATGATCAGTTTACCGGGAAAGTATAACAACTTGGAATCTTTATGTGTCTGTTTTCACCTACCAACATCACCTTCAGATACCTAAAGCAAAAACTGACAGTCATAAGGAAAAGTCGACAGATCCACATTCATAATGGGAGAATTCAAAATATTTCCCTCACAAAACGGCAGATCAAAATAGTACCAAATAATTGGTAACAATAGAAGATCTGAACAACACCATTAGTCGATATATAGAGAGAACCCTTTACCCAATACTTTAAAAATAAACTTTTTTCTTCAAGTGTACATGGAGCATTTTCCTTTTTTTTAAGTTCTTTTTAAATTTCATTAATTTAATTTTTTTTCAGTTTTAATATTTTTAAATTGAAGTACACTTGATTTACAATGTTGTGTTAATTTCTGCTATACAGCAAAGTGATTCAGTTACATGCATTATATGCATTCTTTTTTATATTCTTTTCCATTATGGTTCGTCATAGGCTATTGCATATAGTTCTTTGTGCAATACAGTAGGACCTTGCTGTTTATCCATTCTGTATATAATAGCTTACATCTGCTGACCCCAACCTCCCACTCCATTCCTCCCTCAACCCCCTCCCCCTTGGCAACCACAAGTCTGTTCTCTATGTCTGTGGGTCTGTTTCTGTTTCTTAGATAGGTTCATTTGTGTCATATATTAGATTCCACATATAAGTGATATCATATAGTATTTGTCTTTCTCTTTCTGACTTACTTCATTTAGTATGATAACCTCTAGTTGCATCCATGTTGCTGCAAATGACATTATTTCATTCTTTTTTATGGCTGAGTGGTATTCCATCATATAGATGTACCACATCTTCTTTATACATCTGTTGATAAACATTTAGGTTGTTTCCATGTTTTGGCTCTTGTGAATAGTGCTGCTATGAACATAGGGGTGCATGTATCTTTCTGAATTATGGTTTTGTCTGGATATATGCCCAGGAGTGGGATTGTTGGATCATATGGTAGTTCTATTTTTAGTTTCCTGAGGAACCTCCATACTGTTTTCCATAGTGGCTACACCAACTTAAACTTCCACCAACAGTGTAGGAGGGTTCCCTTTTCTCCGTGGAGCATTTTCAAAAGCTAATCACACATGAGGCCACCCACCCACCCTGATAAATACTAACACTTCTGTACCATCCCAGCCATGTTCTCTCAATACAGTGCAATGCAATGAGAAAACAAGATGGGAGGGAAAAATCCCCAAATTTTCCATGTATTTGGAAATGTTCAAGCACTTCTAAATAATTCACGATCAAAGAAGAAATCACTTGGAAAAGAGAAATAGGAGGGAGAGAAGAGGCAGACAGGTGAGGGGTCAATGGGAGCAGGTGGCTTGGATGAAAATGGCCATGGATGAAAGAAAAATGGATTTGTGATTTGTTGAAGAGGTAAATTTGGTAGAAAGAAAGCGCACTGTGGCTCTCTCCCATCTTCCTGACTAAAGCATGGAATCTCCTTCCGATTTTCTGTGGCATGTCGGTCAGGCCTGGGGAGATGCTGGCCCCCTGGCATCTCCAGCATCTCCAGCTCAGTGTCTGGAGGTACTGAGCACAGCCTGGATCTCTCCTTCCCCCTGCCCTGCTCTGCACGGGTGTCTGTACGTTTTCCACGGCTCTGAGTCTGGGAAATCTGGTGTGTGTGGCTGAGGGACACGAGCTCCACTCATCCCCATGGTGCTTTCCTGGAAACCTGATGAAACAGTGTTATAATTAAGGTCACATCCTGACCAAGGACTTAGCAGCAGATAACTCATAGACCTGATGCCCCACCAGGTAAATATTAATGCAATGGTTATAGAATTCAGAGATCACCTAATCCAACCTCCTTAATTTACAATTATACTAAATGTTCCATAAAGATAACCATGCCAGAGTTGCTCACCACTGTATTTTCAGGACTAGCACAAAGAGTAAGATACAGGTGTTCTAATTGTGTTTTCTTAGATTCTGTCTTTGTCTGCTTGACATCCATTCATCACTGGGCCAATTATGTTAACTATATTTTCTCCCCCCAGCTTTATTGAGGTATGATTAACAAATAAAAACTGTACATATTTAAGGTATACAGTGTGAGATTTTGATATACCTTGGGAAATGATCAAGCTAACTAACATATCCATCACTTCATGTAGTTAGTTTTTATGTGTGTGGTGAAAACATTTAAGATTTACTTTGAGCAAGTTTCAAGTATACAATAGAGTATTTTAGTCACCATATGGTGCATTAGATCTCCAGAACTTATTCCTCTAGCATAACTGAAACTTTGTGCTCTTTGACCAACATCTCCCCATTTCCCCCACCACCCACCTGCCAGCCCATAGCAACCAACATTCTACTCTCTACTTCTGTGAGTTTGACTTTTTTAGCCCCACGTATAAATCAGACCATGCAGTATTTGTCTTTCCGTGCCTGGTTTGTTTCACTAAGCCTAACATCCTCCAGGTTCATCCAGGTTGTTGCAGATAAAAGGATTTCCTTTTTTTTTGTATGGCTGAGTAATATTCCAGTGTGTGTGTGTGTGTGTGTGTGTGTGTGTGTGTGTGTGTGATATCTTTTATCCATTCATCTGTTGATGGATACTTGGAATGGTTCCATATCTTGGCTGTTGTGAATAGCGCTGCAATGAACATGGGAGTGCAGATATCTTTTCAAGATAGTGATTTCGTTTTCTTCAGATATATACCCAGATGTTGGATTGCTGGATCCTATGGTAGCTCTATTTTTAATTTCTTCAGGAACCTCCATACTGTTTTTCATAGTGGCTGCACCAGTTTACATTCCCACCAACAGTGCACAAGGGTCCCCTTTCTCCACATCCTTGCCCACACGTGTCACCTTTTGTCTTTTGATAATAGCCATTCTAACAGATACAAGGTGATACCTTTTTTTTTCTTTTTTTTTGGTTTTGATGTGTATTTCCCTAATGATTAGTAATGATGAGCATTTTTCATGTGCCTTTTGACCATTTGTATGTCTTCTTTTGAGAAATATCCATTCAGGTCCTTTGTCCATTTTTTACAGGTCATTTTTTTCTTGCTATTGAGTTGTTTGAGCTCCTTGTGTATTTTGGATATTAACTCCTTATCAGATATGGCTTGCAAATATTTTCTTTTATTCCATAGATTGTATCTTCACTCTGTTGATTGTTGCCTTTGCTGTGCACAAACTTTCTAGTTTGATACAATTCCATTTGTTTATTTTTGCTTTTGTTGCCTGTGCTCTGTTTTCATATTCAAAATATCATTATCTACACTAATGTCAATAAGCTTTTTCTCTATTTTTTCTTCCAGTAGTTTTATAGTTTCAGTTCTTAACGTTTACGTCTGTAATCCATTTTGAGTTGATTGTTGTATATGGTGGGAGGCAAGGGTCTAATTGCATTCTTCTGCTGTTGATATCCAGTTTTCCCAGCACTATCTGTTGAAGAGACTGTCTTTTCCCCCATTGTGTGTTATTGGCACCTTTGTTGAAGATCAATTGACCATAATATGTGGATTTATTTATGGACTCTCTATTCTTTTCCATTGGCCTATGTATTCGTTTTTATGTTAGTATCATACTGCTTTAGTTATTATAGCTTTATAGTATATTTTCCTGCTAAAGATTGCTGTGGCTATTCATGATCTTCTGTGGTTCTATACAAATTTAAGGATTTTTTTTTTATTTCTGTGAAAAATGTCATTGGAATTTTGATAGGGATTGCCTTGAATATGTAGATCACTTTGGGGAATGTGACTATTTTAACATTTTGATTAATTCTCTAACATGGGATATTTTTCCATTTATTTGTGTCTTCTTCAGTTCATTCTATCTGTGTTTTATAGTTTTCATTGTACAGATATTTCACCTCTGTGATTACGTTTATTCCTAAGTGTTTTAATTTTTTGATACTTACTGTAAATGGAATTTTCTTAATTTCTTTTTCAAATAGTTCATTGTTAGCATATAGAAACAGAACTGATTTTTGTATGTTGATTTTGTATCCTATAACTTTACTGTATTTATTAGTTCTAACAGTTTTTTGGTGGAGTCTTTAGGGTTTTCTATATACAACATCACGTCATCTGCAAACGGAGACAGTTTTACTTCTTCCTTTCCAATTTGAATGCCTTGTATTTATTTTTCTTGCCTGATTGCTCTGGGTAGGAATTCCAGTACTATGTTGAATAGGATAGCATCCTTGTCTTGTTCCTAATCTTAGAGGAAAAGCTTTCAGCTTTTCACTATTTACAATGATGTTAACTGTGGGCTTGTCATATGTGGCCTTTATTATGTTAAGGTACATTCTTACTATACCTAATTTGTTGAGAGTTTTTTTTTTTTAATCATGAAAGCGTGTTGAATTTTATCAAATGCTGTTTCACCACCTATTGAGATGATTATGATTTTTATCCTTTCTTCTGTTAATATGTTGTATTGTCACATTGATTGATTTGCGTATGTTGAAACATCCTTGAATCCCAGGGATAAATGCCACTTGATCATGGCATATGATCTTTTAAATATGATGTTGAATTTGGTTTGCTAGTATTTTGTTGAGGATTTTTGCATCTATCTTCATCAGGGTTATTGGCCTGTAATTTTCTTTTCTCATAGTGTCCTTGTCTGCCTTCGGTATGAGAGTAATGCTAGCCTCATAAAATGAGTTTGGAACTGTTCCTTCCTCTCCAGTTTTTTGGAAGAGTTTGAGAAGGATTGGCATTAATTCTTCTTTAAATATTTGCTAGAATTCACCAGTGAAGCCATCAGGTCATGGACTTTTTTTGTTGGGAGGTTTTTTGGTTACTGATTCAATCTCCTTACTCACGATTGCTCTATTCAGATTTTCTATTTTTTCATGATTAAGTCTTGATAGGTTGTAGGTTTCCAAATGTTGATCCATTTCTCTAGGTTAAGCAATTTGTTGGCATATAATTGTTCATAGTACTCTTTTAATCCTTAGTACTTCTGTGGTATTAGTTGTAATATTTCCTATTTCATTTACAATTTTATTTATTCGAGGCTTCTCTCTTTTTTCTTGTCTAGCTAAATAGTGGTCAATTTTTTTTTTCTTTTTAAAGAACGACTCTTTGTTTTATTGATCTTTTAAATTGTTTTTCAAGTCTCTGTTTATTTCTTCTCTGATCTTTATTTTCCATCCTTCTGCTAACTTTGGGCTTAGTTTGTTCTTTCTTTTCTAGTTCCTTGAGTTATTAAAGTTAGGTTGTTTATTTGAAATCTTTCTATTTTCTTATAGTAAGAATTTATTTCTATAAACTTTCCTTTTGGAGCTGCTTTTGCTGCTTCCCATAGTTTTTGTATGTTGTGTTCCATTTTCATTTGTTTCAAGGTAATTTTTTTTTTTTTTTTTTTTTTTTTTTTAGCGGTACGCAGGCCTCTCACTGCTGTGGCCTCTCCCGTTGCAGAGTACACGCTCCGGATGCGCGTGCCCAGCGTCCATGGCTCATGGGCCCAGCCGCTCAGTGGCATGTGGGATCCTCCCGGACTGGGGAACGAACCCTCATCCCCTGCATCGACAGGTGGACTCTCAACCACTGTGCCACCAGGGAAGCCCTGTTTCAAGGTAATTTTGATTTCTTTTTAAATTTATTCTTTGACTCATTGATTATTCAGATGCATGCTATCAATTTTCCATGTTTGTGAATTTTCCAATTTTCCTCCTATTATTCATTTCTACTTTTATACCACTGTGATTGGAAAAGATACCTGATATGATTTCATACTTCTAAAATGTGTTAAGATGTGTTTTGTGGCTTAACCTATCATCTATCCTGGAGAGTGCTCAGTGTGCACTTGAAAAGAATGAGTATTCTGCTGCTGTTGGATGGAATGTTCTGTTTGTCTGTTAATTCCATTTGGTCTAAAGGGTAGTTCTAGTCCAATGTTTCCTTAGTGATTTTCTGTGTGGGCCATCTATGCATTGCTGAAGTGAGATATTTAAGTGCCCTTTTATTATTATATTGCTGTCTATTTTTCCTTCCAGCTTATTAATATTTGTTTTCTATATTCAGGTCATTCAATGTTGAGTACATACACATTTACAACTGTCATATCCTCTTAACGAATTGACCCCTTTTTCATTGTATAATGGCCTTCTGTCTCTTATGACAGATTTTTACTTAAAGTCTATTTTGTCTTGATGTAGATTTGTCTGGTCTGCTCTGTTTTGGTTTCCATTTACATGGAACATCTTCTTCTATACCTTCACTTTCACCCTATGTGTGGACCTAAAGCTAAAGTGAGTCTCTTGTAAGCAGCATAGAGTTAAACTGAGTTTTTTAATCTATTCGTCCACTCTGTGTCTTCTGATTGGGCAATTTAATCCATTTATATTTAAAGTAATTATTAATAGGTAAGGACCTACTATAGCCACTTTGTTAATTTTAAAAATTGCTTTGTAGTTCCCTTGTTGGTTTTTTTCTTTATGATTACCATGAGGCTTACATAAAGCTTCTTATAACATTTATTATAGTCCATTTTATGCTGATAACAACTTAACTTACAACCACATACAGAAACTCTACATTCTTTCCTCTCCTTATCCTACATTTTATGTTTGATGTCACAGTTTACATCTTCTAATATTGTATATCCATTAACAAATTATTGTAGCTATAGTTTAAAAAATGCTTTGTCTCTTAACTTTTATACTACAGTTAAAAGTGATGTATGTACCACCATTACAGTACTAGAGTATTTGAATTTGACTATATTCTTACCTTTACAATGAGTTTTATACTTTCATATGTTTTCATGTTGTTGGTTAGTGTCCTTTCATTTTAACCTGAAGAACTCCCTTTACAACTTCTTATAAGGCAGGTCTGTTGGCGATGGACTTCAGCTTTTTAATTTTTAAATTTTTTTGGTCTGGGAAAGTCTTTATCTCTTTTTAATTTCTGAAGGACAGCTTTGCTGGGTATAGTAATTTTGGTTGGCAGTTTTTTCTTGTGACACTTTGAATGTATCATCCCACTCTCTCCTGGCCTGTAAGATTTCTGATGAGAAATCCACTGATAGCCGTATAGGAGTTTCCTTGTATGTGACAAGTCACTTTTCTCTTGCTTCTTTCAAAGTTCTCTCTTTGTCTTTAACTTATGAGAATTTGATTATGATATGTTTTGGTGATGATCTCTTTATGTTTAGTCTATTTGGGGTTCTTTGGGCTTCATGGATCTGGATGTTCATGTACCTTTCCAGATTTGGGAGGTTTTCTTTAATTTTTAAAAATAAGCTTTCTGTCCCTTTCTCTTTCTCTGCTTCTTCTGGGACTTTAATAGTATCAGTAAATTGGTTTGCTGATGGTGTCCCATCAGCAAATTCTTGTAGGCTTTCTTTTTTTCCTGCTTCACTTCATTTTTGTTCCTCTGACTTAGTAATTTCAAGTGACCTGTCTTTGAACTTGCTGATTCTTTCTTCTGCTTGATTGAGTCTCATGTTGAAGTTCTCTGTCAAATTTTTCAGTTCAGTCACTGCATTCTTCAGCTACAAAAATTGTTTGGTTATTTTTTATCGTTTCTCTTGGTTAAGCTTCTCATTTTGTTCATGTATTGTTTTTCCGATTTTGTTTAGTTTATCTGTGTTCTCTTGTAGCTCACTGGGCTCCTTTAAGATGATTATTTTGAATTCTTTGTTAGGCACTTCATAGATTTCTGTTAATTTAGGATCAGTCATTAGTGCTTTATTTTGTGCCTTTGGTGGTATCATGTGTCCCTTATTGCCTTCTGTGTATTTGAAGAAGTAGTCACTTCTCCCAGGCTTTACACACTGGCTTTTGCAGAGAAAACTCTTCACCAGTCAATCTGTCCAGAGATTCTGGGCAGGCCAGCTGATGGGTTCCATAGGCTGGCTTGCTGCTGGATGGAGTCCTTAAGGGGCTGGCCTTTTGCCTAGGCCACTGGGTGGGTGGGCCTGGCACCTGGGTCCATTGGAGCAGCCTGGTACCTGGGTCTTCAGGGGTGTACCTGGAACATGAGTATACTGGGATGGGCCTGGAGACTGGTCCACAGGTGTGGGCTGGGATGCTGGGTCCATGGAACTGGCCTGGTTGCTGGGGTCCACAGGGTCAGGCTTGGAGACTGGGTCTGCAGGGATGGTCCGGGAACCTGGGGCTGTGGGGGCCAGCCTGGAGCTGGGGTGGGCTTTGAGCCCGAGTCCTCAGGCCAGTTTGACATTGGGATGGGCCTGATGCCTGGGTCTACAGGGATGGACCTGGTCCTGAGTCTTTGGGGGCTGGCTTGGTACCAGGGCCCGCAGGAACAGGTATGGAGCCTGGATCCATGGAGGCTGGCCTGGTACTGGGTTAGCCTGGAGCCTGAGATCATGGTGACGGGCCTGGAGCCTGAGTCTGTGGGGGTTGACCTGGGGCCTGGGTCCATAGGGGAAGTACTGGAGCCCAGGGCCTTACATGCTGGCACAGCACCAGGGTTCACTGGGACAGGCCTGATGCTGTGGTCCACAGCAAAGATGGGTGCTCATTTTACTCTCCTTCCTCCATGAAGTGGGTATCTTTTTCCATGCTGCACTGTAAGGAGTTGGGGGAGGGCTGGCACAGAGCCTTAGTCCATTCAGGCTGCTCTACCAATATACTATAGACTGAGTGGATTATAAACACAGAAATTTATTTCTCATGGTCCTGGAGGCTGCACACCAAAATCAGGGTGCCAGCATGGTTGGGTTCTGGTGCACTGCAGAATGCTGACCTCTCTCTGTGTCCTCACGTGTTGGAAAGGGCAAGGGAGCTCTCCTGGCCCTCTTTTATAAGGACACTAATCTCACGCATGAGCGCTCTACCTTCCAAAGATCTCCCAAAGACCCTACCACCTAGCACCATCACAGGGGACATTAGGTTTCAACATACGGATCTTGGGAGAACACAGACATTCAGACCATAGTACATGGGTGATGTGAAAATGTCCTTCCTACCATCTTCATTGCATCTTTTCTTATTTCTCTGCTCTACTCAGGTGCTGTAAACTCTCACCTGGATTCCTCAGCCCTTGTGAAGGTATTTCCACGTGTGGATGCCTGTTCAGATTGATGTTTTTTGAGGGACAAGGGCTGGGAACGATTTTGCCGTCTCGCTGGTGTCACTCCTAGTGAGTACACTTTCCTACTTTATACATTCTTTTTTAAAAATTAATTTATTTATTTGCGGTACGCGGGCCTCTCACTGTTGTGGTCTCTCCCGTTGCGGAGCACAGGCTCCGGACGTGCAGGCTCAGCGGCCATGGCTCACGGGCCCAGCTGCTCCGCGGCATGTGGGATCTTCCCGGACCGGGGCACGAACCCGTGTCCCCTGCATCGGCAGGCAGACTATCAACCACTGCACCACCAGGGAAGCCCTTTTTTTAATTTTTAAAAAATTTATTTTATTTTTGGCTGTGGTGGGTCTTTGTTGCTGCATGCGGGCTTTTCTCTAGTTGTGGAGAGGGGAGGCTACTCTTCGCTGCGGTGCGTGGGCTTCTCTTGTTGTGGAGCAGAGGCTCTAGGCGCGTGAGCTTCAGTAGTTGTGGCATGTGGGAGTTGTGGCTCTCGGGTTCTAGAGCACAGGCTCAGTAGTTGTGGCACATGGGCTTAGTTGCTTCGCAGTATGTGGCATCCTCCCAGACCAGGGCTCAAACCCATGTCCCCTGAATTGGCAGGCAGATTCTTAACCTCTGCACCACCAGGGAAGCCCCTATTTTATGCATTCTTGATACTCTGGCATTTGGGGGTCTTATAGACCCTGGGCGAGACTGCCCTTCCCAGAACTAGCCAGTTCTTAGAGCTAGCAAAGGCCTTGGGCGGGGGCACACCTTTCCCAGGCAAATCAAACAATCCCAAGTCTATCCTCAACCAGCGCTTTATCTAACTCTCACACACCAGGTCAATATTTTCTCGGCCCTGAACCATCCCGGGGCCAGGTACCAGGCAACTAGAGACCACCCATATTGCCCAAAGCCCACTGGAATTATTCAGTCTAGTCAATCCTGAGCTCTTTATCCTACACTGCTTCCTGCAGAAGCCCCAGTACAGGCTCTGACTCGGCTTTCCCTCACTCCCGTCTTCGGCCTCCTGAGCATCCGAAGTTTCCCCTGTAGCCCTGCTTGGAGTGGTGTGTTCCTTTCTCTTGGGAAAGGTATGTAATAAACTCTTCTCTCAATGGCGTTGGCCTCTCTGTGTCTCCTCCATCAATTAAAATCCCACAGTACATTTCAGAACAGAAGGTGCCTAATAAATACACGACTGTCTCAATGAATGAAAGAGTGAATGGATGAATTGAAACTAATGTCCACAGATCTCAAGTGGCTTGTCCAAGGTCACCCGGCCAGGCAACAGTCAAAATCTGAAACCCTCTGTCTCTCAACTTTTATTTGTTGCTGCCTTCCTTTGGGACTCAGAGTACTTGCCCTGTTGGTGAACAAGGAGCTGGCATATCTAAAGAATACACACAGTCAAAACAAAATACAACTCTATCATATCGTAAATTTGATCTCTCGAAACCATTTTTTCAGGCTATCGCAAAATAAAATGTGTATTTCCTTCCTAACTGTATTTGCTTTTTCAGAATTTAAGAGGTTTTTAGGGATGATTCTTATGTTTCTTTTTAAAAGCTGTTTCGGATTCTTGTTAGTGTCCTTTGATGCGTAAGAGTTTTTAATTTTGATGAAGTCCAATTATCAGTTTTAATTTATTGCTTGAACTTCTGTTGTTATATTTAAGAGACCATTGCCTAATCCAGGGTCATAAAGATTTATCCTATATGTTTCCCTCTAACAGTTTCACAGTAAAAAATTTAACATTTGTGTATGCCAGCTGTAGTGCTGTACTACTGTACTTTTCAGGGTACTGTACTATAAGATTAAAAATGTTTTCTTTAAAAAAATTTAACATTTGGAAAATAAAATAAAATAAAGCTGTTTCGTGGAGAGGTGAATGGAGGCCCTCTTTTTCTTGCAGTAAGTTGCCCCACAGCAAGCAGAAGCTTCTAGAACTGTCCCACCAGTGAATCTTCTCAAAGGCAGTTCTTGCATCTTCCAAGTTTTTGAAGGCATTGCTATGGGACTTCAGCTGGGAGGGCTTGAAGAACAGGGTCTCTGGAATCTTTTTCATGTTGTTTCGGTGCTTTACCATCTTCTACTACCAAGGGCAGCCTGAAGGGTGAGAGTGAAAGGGAGGCAGCAGAAGCAAAGGTCTTAGAGATTGAAGACCTTCTCTTGTGACCTTTCTTCCCCTCATTGCTGCCCGAGTGCAAGAAGCCCTGCAGGTTAAACCAAGGAATGACTGTAGGCTTTGGGGAACTGCTGTTCTATGAGATGATCTGAGTGGCGGAGGATGAGAGCAGGGAAATGCAAGCTAGAGACCAGGGGCTGTCTATATACTGTGACGGCTCAGAGAGGAGTCCTCACGCCAGTCAGACTTGGGTTTGAATTCTACTCGTATAACCTTAAATATGCTGACTAAGCCTCAGAACGTGCATCTGTATAATGGGACTTACAACACCCACCTTCCCCCCTTATTTTCAGAATTAGATGACATAGTAACACAGAATCAATTAAGTGCTCACCAAAAGGAAGCTGCTGTTGCATTTCTTGGGCAGATCTACAGGGAAGAGATAGTTTCACAGAAAAGGTCTTAAACGTTTGATGTTGATGTGAGCGTGGCTGGTATCTGCCCAGGGCCAGATCACCTTAAATGCCCAGGCTTGGAGACTTCAAGGCGGGGGAGAGAATTGCAAATTTGGACAGACTCGCAGAATCACTCCTTCCCGGAGCTGGGAGATCTGCCAGGGGAGGCCCAGCAGTTGCTGATCTCATTTCTGTGTTCCCTGTGTGCATCCTGGGACAGAGTTTGGCTGGTCCCCAGCTCGCACCACAGTTAATGGGATGTGCTCAGTTCTAGGAATTTGATAGTCAACACTGGACAGGCGTTACCGATCACCTATTGTGTACAGTGTGCTAGGCTTACAGAGTCTATTCTTGTCCCTCCTCATGAACCAAATGAGAAGCTGAACTTTCCTGGAAGCAAACAGGCTGGAAACTACCTGCTTCTGTCCAGGGCTGAGGTTGTCCAGAGCACTGTGGAAAAGAGTCATTGTTGATCATAAAGTCAGTGGCTCTTTGTGACTTTCCAGTACAACTTAACCAAAGGTCATTGCAAAACTTCAGGAGGAAAAGGTAGAACAAGGTGATTTTCAAAGCTGTGAGTTTCTGAGAATTAAAAAAAGTAATAATTCAAGGGTAATTTTTCAAAGATAAGTATCATCCTATTGAATTTTTTCTTATTTGCGTAAATGTTTATTTTTAAACTTTAAAAACAGTGTATGCACTCTTACCATATGCAAAAATTAACTCAAAATGGAGCAAAGACCTAAAGATAAGAGCTAAAACTTCTTTCTTTTAGGAGAAAACATAGGGGGAAAGCTTCATGACATTGGAGTTGGCAACAGTTTTTTGGCTGACACCAAAAGCACAGGCAATAACAACAACAACAAAAAATAGACAAACTGGACTTCCACAAAATTAAAACTTTTGTGTATCAAAGGACACAATCAACAGAGTGAAAAGGCAACCCATTGTATGGGGAAAATATTTGCAAATTATATATCTGATAAAGGATTAATATTTAGAATATATAAGGAACTCCTACAACTCAACAACAAAAAACAATTTGATCCAAAAATGGACTTGAGAGAAAGGACTTGAATAGACATTTCCCCAAAGAAGATATTCAAAGAAGACATAAAATAACCAATAAGCACATGAAAAGATGTTCAACATCATGAGTCATTAGGGAAATGCAAATCAAAATCACAAGATACCACTTCACACCCATTAGGAATGGCTATTATCAAAAAGTCAGAAGATAGCAAGTGTTGACAAGGAATGAAGAAATTGGAACCCTTGTACTTTGCTGGTCAAAGTGTGAAATGCTGTGGAAAACAGTTTGGAAGTTCCTCAAAAAGTTAAAACTGGAATTACCATATAATCCAGCAATTTCACTCCAGGTAATATACCCAAAAGAACTGAAAGCAAAGACTTGAACAGATACGTGCACACCAACGTTAATAGCAACATTATTTACAGTAACCAAAAGGTGGAAACGACACAAATGTCCATCAACAGATGAATGGATAAGAAAACATATGGTATATATATTCAATGGAATGTCATCCAGCCCTAAAAAGAAATGAAATTTTGACACATACTGCAACATGAACGTACCTTAAAGACATTACACAAAGTGAAGTAAGGCAGACACAAAGAGACAAGTATTGTATGAGTCTACTGGTCTGAGGTACCTGGAGTAGTCAAACTCCTAGGGATGGATGGAAAATGAAATGGTGGTTTCCAAGGGCTGGGATCAGGGAGATGGGAAGTTAGTGTTCAAGTGGTACAGAATTTCTGTTTGAGAAGATGAAAACGTTCCGGAGATGATGGTGGTGATGGTTGCACCACAGTGTGAATGTACCACTGAACTGTATACCTAAAAGTTGTTAAAATGGTAAATTTTATGTTATGTATATTTTAACACAAAAAGAGATGAAATTCTGATATACAGGATGCAACACGGATGAACCTTGAAAGCATGCTAAATGAAATAATCCGGACAGGGACTTCCCTGGAGGTCCAGTGGTTAAGACTCTACACTTCCAGTGCAGGGGGCGCAGGTTCGATCCCTGGTCGGGGAACTAAGACCCCACATGCCAGGTGGTGCAGCCAGAAAAAAAAAAAAAAGAGAAAGAAAAGAGCCCATGGTGTCCGACAACACACACAGTTGGGGCATAAATGACACACGGGCAATCCAGATACATTTCATCGCCTAAGATGCCATCGGCTTAAAGATGCATATTCAAAAGGACAGATATTGTAAGATTCCACTAACATGAGGCACTGAGAATAGGCAGATTCGTAGAGACAGAAAGTAGCACAGCAGTTACCAAGGGCTGTGGGGAGAAGGGGTACTGGGAAATTATTGTTTCATGGATTTCTGTTTGGGATGATGAAAAAGTTCTAGAAATGAATAGTGGAGATGGTTGCACAACGTTGTGAATATACTTAATGTCACTGAACTGTACACTTAAAATGGGTAAAATGGTACATTTTAGGTTGTTTCTATTTTACCACAATAAAAACAAGTAATACGTGCTCAAGTTAAAACCATCACACAATACAAAATAACATCAAATGAGAAGGGGACACCTTGCCTCCCTTCCTCTCTCCCCTCCTTTTACGTGTCTCTCGCGGTTCTCGCTGTAACTCTGAATCACCCGTGTATGTCTCTGTGCCTTGATTCTCCCAGTGTAGATGGTGTCTGGGCCTCCTCTCAAGGATGGATGAGGGACTGAGAGTACTTCCGTTAACTCCCATCCACCCTCTGCCTCTATCACCTGGTTGTGGATATTTACACTACACTTTTGGATATTCTAGTGATTAATTTTTAGCTTTAAATAACACACTTAAAACTTTATCTTCTAAAACTTTTTTATTATGAAAATTTTCAAACATATGCAAAAATAGAAGAGTGTAGTAAGTCCCTGTGTATCTGGGACATAGCTTCTACTTGGAACCCATAACCAATCTTATTTTTTCCATATCCTCACTTACTTCCCTCTACCAATTATTTTGAAACAAATGTTAAGACATTGTATCATTTTACCTGTAAATATTTCAGTATGTATTTCTTTTTTGTTTCGTTGTGTTTTGTTTTTTTGCGGTACGTGGGCCTCTCGCTGTTGTGGCCTCTCCCGTTGCGGAGCACAGGCTCCGGACGCGCAGGCTCAGCGGCCATGGCTCACGGGCCCAGCCGCTCCGCGGCATGTGGGATCTTCCCGGACCGGGGCACGAACCCGTAACCCCTGCATCGGCAGGCGGACTCTCAACCACTGCGCCACCAGGGAAGCCCAGTATGTGTTTCTTCAAAGTCAAAAAGATACAACATAATTGCAGTGCCATTACTGTACCTAAAAAAAAAAAAAAAAGGGAATAATTCCTTAATAGCCAGTTACTGTTGATATTTCATTCTCAGTTTTTTTCAGTTTGTTCAAATCAGGATCCAAATGAGGCTCTTACATTGCAATCGCTGGACACGTCTCTTTAGACTCTTTTAGTCTGTAGCTTCCTTACTCCTCTTTTGCTTCCTCTTGCAATGCAGTTTGCTGAAGAAACTGCGTTGTTTGACCTGTAGAGTTTCCACAAGTCTGGCTTTTGATGATTGCATCTCAGTGATGTCATTTAAGTTGTTTTTCCCTTGTATTCCGCACCCCCCCCCCCTTTTTTTTTTAAAGAATCGGCTTTTAAAATTTTATTTATTTATTTTTGGCTGTGTTGGGTCTTTGTTGCTGCACACGGGCTTTCTCTAGTTGCGGCGAGCGGGGGCTACTCTTCGTTGCGGTGCGCGGGCTTTTCATTGCGGTGGCTTCTCTTGTTGTGGGGCACGGGCTCTAGGCATGCGGGCTCAGTAGTTGTGGCACGCAGGCTTCAGTAGTTGTGGCTCGTGGGCTCTAGAGCACAGGCTCAGTAGTTGTGGCGCATGGGCTTAGTTGCTCTGCGGCATGTGGGATCTTCCCAGAACAGGGCTCAAACCCGCAGCCCCTGCGTTGGCAGGTGGATTCTTAACTGCTGCGCCACCAGGGAAGTCCCTCGTATTCCCTTTTATTTCCTATAATCTGGTGATTACAGACTTGCTCAGACTGAGATTTGATTTTATTGCAAGAATATATATAGTTCTGTTAACTTCCACCAGGTGGTACATCATATCTGGTTGTACCTTTGTAAATGATTCCCACAGCCACCGATGACCACTGCCTAGATCCTTCGATTCCTTAGGGGTCATGTTGATCTCACGGTCCTTATTCACTTGGTAGTAGGAATGCTTCTATAAGAAGAAATTTCCCCTTTGACTCTTTGGTTATCCTAAAACACAGGAAAAGCAGAAATAATTGATTGACTCTTTTAATTACTGAAAAACTTTTTTCATTACCAGTTTTGAAAATGTTGAGTGGATTCCCGGCATCCTCTAATGGTTACCTTTGAGTGCCTTTTCCTTTCAGGATCATGAAGAACCCACATTGGATTTGTTTCAAGCCATTGCATTTCAGTTCTTACTGATGTTCAAACTGTCCTGCCTTTGGCCCATGAGAACCTCTTCAGCTTTGGTCCTGAGTCTTCTTGGCCTGATTCTAAGGCTCTTTGGTAACTTCCTCATTTTCTAGGATGAGTAGATGTCCCAGGCTCCTGTGATACATTTGCTGCCCCAGGCCTGGATTAACCATTTCTCTTTTAGTAGAAAATAGTATTTAGAGATCACAGTTTGGGCATTTGAGTGCTCATTGCTACTAGTTTGGTTATTGTTAAATCTTTATTTCTAAATCCATAAAATCCAGACCATATTTGTTAACTCCCTTCCCCAGAGCCTCATTCCCAAGGGGCCTACTTGTTTTCTTCAACCTTGTCCATTTCTGTCAGTTATAAAATGACGTTTACACATCTTCAAGACTTGCAGCCTTGACATCTGCTCTGAGACTATGATTAATCTTCCTCACTTTGTCTGTAGACTGATTATAAAAACTGGAAGCCAAAACCCACCATTTGCAAAATTATAATTACGTAAATATCATCTACTGATGAGCCTCAAAACAGGATGATTAGATCTATCACAAAGGAAAATGTGTTCCTATTCCACTATGCTGGAGCTCTGGAACGAAATCTTTGCAAACTTCACGGCTGAATGGATTCTTTTTTTTTTTTTTTTTTTTTTTTTGCGTTATGCGGGCCTCTCACTGCTGTGGCCTCTCCCGTTGCAGAGCACAGGCTCCGGACGCGCAGGCTCAGCGGCCATGGCTCACGGGCCCAGTCGCTCCGCAGCATGTGGGATCTTCCCGGACCGGGGCACGAACCCGCGTCCCCTGCATTGGCAGGCGGACTCTCAACCGCTGTGCCACCAGGGAAGCCCTGAATGGATTCTTTTTATAATTACAGTCAATTGCTTAATGTCATCCTCAATGTCACTTTTTATTCTGATTCATGTTTGTACTATGATGTTGTACGGCTATTTTCCCTGGAATTTCTAGCTGTTTTATTTGTTGTTGTGTTGAAGAAAGACACATATATGCTTTCATCTGATTAAAAATTTCTAGGTTCCTAATCATAGAATTATGTAATGGAACTCACTTGCATTTTGAAAACTTACATGGTGGAGAACTTTGGTACTTCTCATTTTAATTTTGACACACTGTTTTTCAGGCCTGTTGCAGAGTTTCAAGCTAAGATTTATTTCAGTTGCACTCCTGAGTTAACTTCACTTTTTTGTGGATCACAGATATTCCTCTCTCTCGGATTCCTATTTGCTGTGATGGCATGCATCTTCAAATACTTTTTTTTTTTTTTTTTTTTTTTGAGGTTTATGGAAGATAAACTTTCTGATTTCTTCCCACCTGAAACTATTTGATCTTCTCTTTGATCGATAGTTTGGCTAGGTATAGATTCTTAGGTCTGAAATATATCTCTCCTGGAATCGTAACTGAATTTCGCTGTTGCCTTCTAGCATTTAGTGTTGTCAGTTATAAATCTCATATCTGTCTTTGTAGCAGCTCTTGGTAGTAGACTACTCACCATCCAGTCTTCCCTTTTTCCTTCTTACCGAACCCTGATTTTGTCCAAGTGTCAAGACCATTGTTTTGCCTTCTTCCCCAACCCCAGGGGGGGACTCATGATTTATTTAAACCAATCATGATAAATCCATTCTTCACATCAGAGATTGATTTAGTAATAGGCTTTTGAATGTCTCTGCTTGAGGATTTGATGATTCTAAATTGTTGCAGCCATCCTGTGACCATGAGAACAGAATGTCAGAGACAGAATAAAAGACTAAAAGAATCTGAGTTATTGATGATGTAATCACACAGTTGAATTTACCAACCCTAAAACTATCTAAGTTGATGCTTGAACAACGCATCGGTCAGTTAGGAGCACCGACCCCAACCCCATGCAGTGGATTATCCATGTATAACTTTACCGTCGGGCCTCCCGTATCCGAGGTTCCACATCTGGGGATTCAGCCAACTGCAGATCGTGCCGTACTGTAATATTACTTAACAAAAAAAAAATCCAAGTATAAGTGGGCCCACACGGTTCAAACCCGTGCTGTTCAAGAGTCAGCTGTACTTTACACGGTCAGAGTTTTATTTGTAAGTAGATTTTAGACTCTCTTAGTTTGAGGATCACTTTGCCTCTTGAAGAGATCAGATTTGTTACTGTTCATAACTCTTATTTTGAATCTTTGGCACCTCAACACGGCTGATTTTTGTGTTCAACATGAGGCATCTCAGGCCTAATGTTTCTCCGACCTCTTCTTCATGGAGGGATAAGGAACTTAAAAAAAAAAAAAGTAAAGCGTCCGTACAATAAATGTGATAGGCTTGCAGAACTGAAGAGGCTGTCGAGAGTTAATTTAGTCTGCTGCCCTGACTCTAAGCAGGTCTCATGAGAAACTACCCCGTAAAATTGCTTCATATGCTTTTCATAGACACAGAAATGTCATCACCTCCCTTTGCCGTGGTGCATTCCAGTGCGTTGATGCCAAAGAAAGAGGCACGGTTTTAGAGTTTCACCGTGAAAGAAATGGGGTGGCATTTGTCCTAGTAGAACCAGTTGTTAGTCTTAGCATGTGGAAGCATTTCTTGTTGCAAGAAAACCAGCTCATGTGCAAATTGATAACATGGAAAGATTCAGGGAAGTGAGAGTCTGAACTGCAGAAATGACTTGGTTTTGCGACAGGTTTCCTAGAAGGTTCTTTAAAACACACAGCTCACCAAATGGATTAAAAATGGAACTTCATTTCAAAAATAAAAATCCCAATTACTGCCTGTCTAATGGAGCGTTTGTTTTAAGTGACCGTGCCGTCAGATTTACAGAACCCCTCTATTAAGCGGTAGATGTGGGGAAACCTCTATTTTGGGAGTAGCACTTGCCTTTCCCCACGGGGGACTTTCCTAGGGTGGGACCTGCTCGGCTACCCTAATTCCTTCCACATGGAGGCTCCGCTATCTGCAGTTGTAAACCGTGATTCTCTGACACGCAAATCCCAGATGGTGCTTTGAATTTAAGGCCCATATTGCCTGCAGATTTCCACCACATGTGGTTTAAGTTTTTTCTGCATTGTTGCTCAATGCTTGCTCATTGAGAGGGAAGAAAAATAGATAAATATGTAACAAAAAGAAAAAACTCTCATAGCTCTATGATTGTTAATATTTTGAAACTGATCCTTCTAGAGGTTTTCTAGGTATATTCATTAATATGTATAACTTTCTTTTTCCTTTTTTTAATTGAATTTTTATTTATATTATAGCTGATTTACAATGTTGTGTTAGTTTCAGGTGCACAGCAAAGTGGTTCAGTTATGCATATACATATATCCATTCTTTTTCAGATTCTTTTCCCATATAGGTTATTACAGAGTATTGAGTAGAGTTCCCTGTGCTATACAGTAGATCCTTGCTGGTTTTCTATTTTATATATAGTAGTGTGTATATGTTAATCCCAAACTCCTAATTTATCCCTCCAAGTTTCCCCTTTGGTAACCATAAGTTTGTTTTTTGAAGTCTGTGAGTCTGTTTCTCTTTTGTAAATAAGTTTATTTGTATCATTTTTTTAGATTCCACATAGAAGTGATATCATATGATATCTGTCTTTCCCTGAGTTACTTCACTTAGTATGATAATCTCTAAGTCCATCCATGTTGCTGCAAATGGCGTTATTGCATTCTTTTTCATGGCTGAGTAATATTCCACTGTACGTATGTACCACATCTTCTTTATCCATTCCTCTGTCGATGGACACTTAGGTTGCTTCCGTGTCTTGGCTATTGTGAATACTGCTGCTGTGAACATAGGGGTGCATGTATCTCTTCAAATTATGGTTTTCTCTGGATATATGCCCAGGAGTGGGGCTGCAGCATCATATAGTAGCTCTACTTTTAGTTTTTAAAGGAACCTCCATACTGTTCTCCATAGTGGAGATTTATTTTTCCTTACGAACACGGTGTTGGGCCCTGCCCTGCTCAGGGCTGCTCCCATCCTGCGTGTCACACCGTAGGCACTGCGGCTTACAGGTGACCTGGATGTACCTGTCACGAGTTACTGCTCATGAGCTGCTACTGGGCAAGGGTCCACGAGCCCATCATAGTCAACTGTGTTTATCAACATGAAGGAAAGAGCAAGGGGGCCATTGCACCCCAGAGCTACCATGTATTAAGTGCCTACTGTTTGCTCACGGAGACTGTGCCTGCGTTACCTCTGTTTCCCAGACTTACCTGAGGGAGAGTTGGTTCCCACCTCTTTGCAGATGAGGACACGAGACTTGGCTGTGTCAGGATTTAGACTCAGATAGATTTGGCCCCAGCACCTCTATTTCCTGGGGTCCCACAGTGCGTCCAGCTGGGCAGACCAGCGGCATCTGGGGTGAAGGCGGCAGGGAGGGGAAGACGCTGTCCCTGGAGGAGGATGGAGGTGGGGATGGTCTACACTTACCTGTGACGGACTGAGCGGGCGCCCGGAGGCTGCCTTCTGCTCAGCGGGACGGGCCGCCAGTGACCAGAACTGAGCCTCAGGGGGAGCGTCTAGGGTAGGTGAGTCAAGAGGCAGAATGAGTTCTTCTGGGCAGGGTTGGCCTGGGGAAAGCCACAGGGCTGGGAAAGCTTGGTTTGCACCCATCTGCAAAGCCCTTGAGCTTGCCCAGTCCCTGAAGGCCCGTCAGGGGCCCCAAACACCATGCCTGCCTCTCTGGCCTCCCTGGGTGAGCCTCTCCCACAGGGTAGGTCTCCTTCCTGTCACGTCAGAACTTGGTGTCACGTGCGGCAGTCAGTCTCTCAAAAGGCTTTTCCTCCGCTAGAGTTAACTAAGGAGGTGCACGCACACTGTTGGGTTAATGGATATTATTGGCTCAGTAGTGCTTCTCTCTCCCAAACACTTGCACTGGAACAGCGTTGCTGGAAATACAAAGATGAAGCTGCTACCTCCTCTTAAGCAGCTCAGTACAGCGGGAGACATGACACATACAGTGGGCAGGACACGGGTACGAGGGGATGTGATAGATGTACGTGCCAAAGGTTGTGTTGCTTTGTTGTTCTTGTTCTTGTTTTTTGGTTTTTGCCCCTGGAGAGAGGTGGCTGAGGACAGCCCTGGAAGGACATAATTGAGTGGGGCTTTGAGGGATGAATAGGAGCTGTATACCAGGCTGAGGGGTCACTGGACTGGGAAAGCAGCTCACCCAATGCCTGGACGTAATAATGGCTTCTGCCCCAGCTGGCTCAAGTAGGCAGAGGCCAGTAGGCTGGGCCAGACTACAGAGAGCCTCGTGTGACATCCTAAGCCGCCGGGGTTGTATCCCGTGGGCAGCTGCCCCATCAGATTCTAAACCGTTTTAATCAGGAGAGACTTAATCTGACTTGTGTTCTGGAAAGATATTCGTGGCAACAACGAGGAGGCTGGATGAGTCACCTGGAGAAAGCGAGGCCGTATTGCAGAGACTTGGGTAATCTGGATGCTTTCAGCAGATGCTGAGAGTGCGTTTGGGTCAAGCAGGCTTTGTCCCGGGGTTCCAATGAGAGGAGACCACCTCGGGCCTCAGGGAGAGAAAGACAGCCTCAGGGACATGTGGGGGTGGCGGCAGGTCCCCAGGGAGGTAAGTGGGGCCGTCACCGCCACCTCAGCCCTCAGCCCCTCTTCCTCCCTCTGGGGGGCGACAGGGCCCTGACACTGCCTTCACAGTCCCTCAAAGAAACGAAGGCCTCGGGCATTCATGAATCGCAGTAAATCCTGGCCGGGGCCAGTGGCAGGCCCTGGATCCCTTCCCTGTGTTCATTTTTAATGGCCATCAAGCTTTGTGAAACTCTGTTGCCTCCGGAGGTGGGGGGCAACGCAAGAAGCAGGCCCCGAGCTGGGCATGGGTGTCCGGGTGGGCAGAAGGGCTCCGACCCCAAGAGACAGCCAGTTACAGAGAGTGGGGAGACTTCCAGGCCAGGAGAGCCAGGGTGGGCAGGGTGTGCTGTGCCAGGTGCCTCCTGGGCAGAATAGTTGGTTTCAAAATGCAGTTACAGAGACGGTGGAGAGTCTCGGTTCAGAGCCGGGGCTGTGGAGCCAGACTGTGGGCTCAGATCCTGGCCTCGCCACTTCCTTGCCGGGTATCCTGGGAAAGCCACCTCTCTCTCTGTGCCTCGGTTTTCTCGTCTGTAATAGGGGGGCGATAATGATACCCACATCGCAGGTTTGTTGTGAGGATGAAATGAGTTGATACACCCACAGCGTTTAGAGCAGGGAGCCCCTTGCCCAGGGGCCCATTTGCTTTTCCAGAGACCCTCCTGAGGCCAGGGCTCTCAGGAGGCCAACCACCCAGACCGACCCTGGCTCCCGGCTCTTCCTCCCCGCCCAGGTAGGCGCATCTGCACCCCGAGACACCACCTTCCCCCCGCCCCACTTCCTGCAGATCCAAGGACCAACTGATGCCCAGATACACCCGGTCAGTGGGCGGGGGAGGGGTGGCGTGGCGCTCCCACCCGGCCGTGGAGCCTCGCCCGGCCGAGTCCCACGCAGCCCAGCCCGTCCAGCCGTACCTGGACCCTCCCCCATCCCAAACTCACCCATCGCCTGGAACTTCAAAGTGGTTTATTCTTTTCCGTTTGCATTTGGATTCCAGGAATATTTAATGGGGCGTGTTAGAGGGAACGGCCCTACTTGCCGTCTTCCTCCCGAGATTAAACAGGTGCTCGGGCCTTCTTTAGCCAAGCTCGTCAGCTGCGGCAGCTGAGGGCCCCGGGGGCCTCTGTGGCTTTGGGGCCCCCCAAATGCTCCTCTCTCTGTTCGGGGCCTCCCCGCGACTGCCCCGCCGGCCTGGCCCAAGCTGGGCAAAGGCATCTCAGCTGTGAGGCACAAAGGAGAAAACAGGTTGCTGTCAGCAGGCACCTTTGGGGAGGGGAGGGAGAGGGGGAGGGGAGGGGAAGGGGGAGGGGAGGGGGAGGGGAGGGGAGTAGCCAGGACCCCAGGGCCTCAGGCCCAGTACCGCTGAGCCAAACCCTTGGCTCCGTGATGGGGCTGGACCTCGAGGCAGGACCTAGAGGCTGGAATCCCCTTGGTCCCTTCCAGAACTGCCAGCCCACGCAGAGGCGACGGGGTGAGGGCTCTCCCCACCCACCCCGTGCCCCCGGGACCACCTGCACCAGGGAGCCTCTGGGAGCTGGCTCGGCCTCCGGGGCCTCCCAGGCAGTGTGTCCAAGTGAGTAGGAAAATTCCAGAGCCCAGAGATGAGCCAGCAGGGTCAGCCAGCACGCAGAGCGCTGCCCTCAGAAGACCTCGCTTCTCCCTGCCCAGGCAGGACCCTCAGGAGCCTCTAGTGGACCCTCGAGGGCCACAGGAGATCGGGACTTGCCTGCCATGGTCCCAGCAGTGTCTGTGGACTTGGAGTGCTTCCTACTGGGGGTAGGTCCTGTGTCGGCTTCAAAGCTGTCTCTACAGCGAGAGAATTCCAGTCTAGGAGATGTCAGCCCAGGCAGGATCCCCAAGGGGCACAAGGAGGCTACCTGGGGACACAGTTGCCCCTGACTGTGGCTCTCCGGACGACCCTCCCAAAGGAGCGGCCAGCCTCCGCTAAGTCCAGATGCTCCCCTCCCTTCACCTCCCAGTTCCTCTCCCCGACAGCGTGTGAGGAGGGGACGCGGAACGTGAGGACGCTGCCCGACACGTGTGCTCACACGCACATGTGTGTGCAGTCACAGTCCCTGACAACGTGACCACACTGCAGAGCACTTAGGAAACAGAAGGAGGAAACACCCCCAGTGCTGCCAGGATCTCACCTAAGAGCTGCTGACCAATATCAAGAGTATTTCTAAAGAAAGCAATACAGGTCACTAAAAATGAAAAAAATTTTAAGTGTCAAAAAAAGAGTATTTCTACTTACCCTTTTTTTCTTCTTTTTGTTTTTTTATTTTTCTACTTACCCTTTAAAAAAATTTTATTGACGTATAGTTGTTTTACAATATTGTGCTAATTTCTTCTGTATGGCAAAGTGACTCAGTTATACATATATATATATATTCTTTTTGTATTCTTTTCCATTATGGTTTATCACAGGATATTGAATTGCACAGATGCTATACAGTAGGACCTTGTTGTTTATCCATTCTGTAGTTTGCATCTGCTCATCCCAAACTCCCAGTCCATCCCTCGCCTACCCGCACCCGCCCCTTTGGCAGCCACAAGTCTGTTCTCTATGTCTGTGAGTCTGTTTCTATTTTGTAGATAAGTTCATTTGTGTCATGTTTGAGATTCTACATATAAGTGATATCATATGGGGTTTTTCTTTCTTTCTCTTTCTGACTGACTTTGCTTAGTACGATAATCTCTAGGTCCATCCATGTTGCTGCAAATGGCATGATTTCGTTCTTTTTTATGGCTGAGTAGTATTCCATTGTATATATGAACCACGTCTTTTTTATCCAGTCCTCTGTCAATGGACATTTAGGTTGTTTCCATGTCTTGGCTATTGTGAATAGTGCTGCTATGAACACTGGGGTGCATGTATCTTTTAGAATTCTACTTACCCTTTTTAATATGCAAATACTAATTTAATATGCAAATACTAAAACACAATTCAGTCATTCTTCCCCTGATCCGTGGTTTCAATTACCTGCAGTCAATCACAGTCTGAAAATATTAAATGGAAAATTCCAGAAATAAACAATACATTTTAAATTGCATGCCATTCTCAGTAGCGGGATGAAATCTGCCCAGGACATGCATCACCCCTTTGTCCAGCACATCCCACCTGTTGGTCACCTCGTAGCCATTCGGTTGTCAGATACACCGTTGTGGTACCGCAGTGCTTGTGTTTAAGTGACCCTAATTGTACTTAATATTGGCCCCAAAGCACAAGCGGAGTGATGTCGGCAATTTGGATGTGCCAACGAGCAGCCGTAAAGTGCTTCCTTAAGTGAAAAGGTGAAAGTTCTCCACTTAATAAGGAAGGCAAAAAAACATATGCTGAGGTTGCTATGTATGGTAAGAACGAATCTTCTACCCGTGAAATTGTGAAGAAGGAAAAAAAATTCCTGCTAGTTTTGCTGTCACACCTCAGACTGCAAAAGTAACAGCCACAGTGTGTGGTAAGTGCTTTCTTAAGGTGGCAAAGGCATTACATTTGTACAATAAGATGCTTTGAGAGAGAGACCAGATTCACATAACCTTTATTACAGTGTATTTTTATAACTGTTCTATATTATTATTAGTTATTATTGTTAATCTCTTACTCTGCCTAACTTATAAATTGAACATTGTCATAGGTATGTAAGGGAAAAACATAGCATATACAGGGCTGGGTGCTCTCACAGGCATCCACTGGGGTCTTGGGACGTATCCTCTTTGGATAAGGGGCGGGGGATGACTGTAGAAGCTTTACTGTTTTTCTTTTTTTTGGGGGGGCTGCGTTGGGTCTTCGTTGCTGCATGCGGGCTTTCTCTAGTTGCAGCGAGTGGGGGCTACTCTTTGTTGTGGTGCGTGGGCTTCTCATTGCGGTGGCTTCTCTTGTTGCAGAGCATGGGCTCTAGGCACGTGGGCTTCAGTAGTTGCAGCACTTGGGCTCAGTAGTTGCGGCACGTGGGCTCAGTAGTTGTGGCACATGGGCTTAGTCGCTTGTGGGATCTTCCCAGACCAGGGATCAAACCCATGTCCCCTGCAGTGGAAGCGCGGAGTCTTAATCGCTGGACTGCCAGGGAAGTCCCTGTTGGAAGAATTTCAGATGTAGAGTCTTAACAGGTATCACTTAAAATGAGAGATTAATATTCCAGGAAATGGATGTACAGTGGATAATAGTCCACATGTTGTGTTGGGCATTTAAGAGAGTTCTGTTTTTTCGGGGCTCCAAGCTTGGACCACATTTTAAACGGGTCTCTGGGAGAGATGAACCACAGCCTTCACGTTTCTTGTACGAGTCCAGCACCACAGACTCGGGCCACCGTCTTTCATCCCTGGGCTGAGAGTGGGGGTGAGTCAGTGCAAGCCCAGCACCCCTGCTGGGTCAGCGCAGCTGCCTCTTGGGACGGACGTTAGAGATTATTGTGCCATCTCGGGCAGGGGACACTTTCTCTCTGTACTCCCCCACCTGGGGGCCCTCTTTGTGGTCCTTGAGCTAGCCCTTCCTGCCGGCATGGGACCCTCCAGCTGTCTGTCTCCTCGATAGAGCGTGAGCCCTTGAGCACGGGGACTACGTTATGCTCATCTTTGAACCCCGCATGCCTGGGAACAGGACGTGGTAAATTCTTTTTTTTTTTTTTTTTAACTTTTTATTTTATACTGGAGTATAGTTGATTAACAATGTTGTGTTAGTTTCAGGCATACAGCAAAGTGATTCACTTATACCTATGTATGTATCTATTCTTTTTCAAATTCTTTTCCCATTTAGGTTGTTGCATAGTATTGAGCAGAGTTCCCTGTGCTATACAGTAGGTCCTTGTTGGTTATCCGTTTTAAATATAGCAGTGTGTACAAACCATAAACAAAACAAAAAGACAACCCAGAGAATGGGAGAAAATATTTGCGAACGATGCAACCAACAAGGGAATAGTCTCCAAAACTTACAAGCAGCTCATGCAGCTGAATATCATAAAAACAAACAACCCAATCCCAAAATGGGCAGAAGACCTAAGCAGACATTTCTCCAAAGAAGACATACAGATTGCCAACAAACACACGGAAGGATGCTCAACATCGCTAACTGTTAGAGAAATGCAAATCAAAACTACAGTGAGGTATCACCTCACACCAGTCAGAATAGGCATATTCCAAAAAATCTGCAAACAACAAATGCTGGAGAGGCTGTGGAGAAAAGGGAACCCTCCTGCACTGCTGGTGGGAATGTAAATTGATACAGCCACTATGGAGAACAGTATGGAGGATCCTTAAAAAACTAAAAATGGAACTCCCATACGATCCTGCAATCTCACTCCTGGGCACATACCCAGAGAAAAACATGGTCCGAAAGGATACATGCAGCCCAGCGGTCATTGCAGCGGTGTTTATAATAGCTAGGACTTGTAAGGACGTGGTAAAGTCTTCACAAATACCTGGGCTGGAAGGAAGGAGGGTGGAGGGGAGGTGGGACAGTCACTTCCTCTCGCATGGTAATCGACATTTTCATGATCGAGTGATCGAGTTTTTGGGGGTGGTGGGGAGCTCTGTTTATAGCTTGCCAAGCTTTTTTCTTTTGAATTGGAAGAGTGATATAAAAAGCAGTCGCAGACAAGCCTGTCTTCACCAACCTGGGAAATGGAGAGACTGGAGGACGTCTGCACTGAGCCCCGCGGCCGCAGGAATCCCAGCGAATACCATCCCCAACAAAGGTATGTTTCTCGGGCCTCTCCCTCTTAGAGCCTCAATTTCCTAATGTGAAAATGTGAATAATAAAATCGCCCACCTCGGGGCTGTCAGTGCGGATGAACTGAGCTGCTCCCTGTCGTTCACTCAGAAATCCTGGGCACATACAAAAGGTCCAGCCCATCTGAATTGAACCAAAGTCAAAATCTGACCTTAACCCCTGTAGGACCCCAGCCAGCAGCCGTGAACAATGGGCCATGATGCGGCCATGGACCGGTTGCTGAGGCATTGCACTTCTCCTCCCATGCTGTCCAGAAAGGAGCTGTGGGAGACGGCCCTTCGAGGAGGCTGCTTTCCTTTGATCTGCACCTTCTAATACCTCTGAAGCACTTTGCCATTTTCTGCCTGGGTCTGTTCAGGGCTGTCTCCAGGTGACTGGATCCTTCCTGTTCCTGGGCAGGGCCGGCTGCCTCAGGCCATTGGGAACGAGACCTCCGGTGGGACTCCCTGGGTGGCGTTTTTTGTTTTTTTTTTTAAACATCTTTATTGGAGTATAATTGCTTTACAATGGTGTGTTAGTTTCTGCTTTATAACAAAGTGAATCAGCTATATGTATACATCTATCCCCCATATCATATCCTCTCCCTCTCGCATCTCCCACCCTCCCACCCCTCTAGGTGGTCACGAAGCACCGAGCTGATCTCCCTGTGCTATGCGGCTGCTTCCCACTAGCTATCTATTTTACATTTGGTAGTGTGTATATGTCCATGCTACTCTCTCACTTTGTCCCAGTTTACCCTTCCCCTCCCCGTGTCCTCAAGTCCATTCTCTATGTCTGCGTCTTTATTCCTATCCTGCCCCTAGGTTCTTCAGAACCTTTTTTTTTTAGATTCCATATATATGTGTCAGCATACGGTATTTGTTTTTCTCTTTCTGACTTACCTCACTCTGTATGACAGACTCTAGGTCCATCCCCCTCAGTACAAATAACTCAGTTTCGTTCCTTCTTGAAGCCTACGGCGGCTCCTCTCGCTGTGGGCTTCGGCCCCGAGGAAGCAGTAGGAACAGTCGCGGCAACAAAGGCCCTTTCTGACCAGTGGCGTCTCGTGATGCCTTTGGGTTGCTGCCCTTGGAGGATGCTGCGGCGTCTCTGAACCGACCGGCATGGAGTCCGGCGACATAAACATGAACTCTACAGACTGTGATGTCGCGGGACGCTGTTGAGGATGTTTGCAAGGCAAAAATATCTGAGGTTTCAGCAAAGAGAACGCGCCGTGCTTCCTCTAAACCGGGGGTTCGCTTTTGCCCTGTGAACACCACAGCTCCTGTTACCTGATGCTTTCACTCCTTGCTTAAGCTGCTGGGGAGCTCACAGCCAAAACTGTGTCCTGCTTCCCTGCACCCGAGGCAGGACATTGAGTGTGCCCTTCTGTGAGGTCATCTAACCTTTATTTTCCCATTCATGTTCCTCTTCAGTCCCTCGAAGGTTTTGATGGCCGTTATCCCCAATAAAACCGGTTGGTACGAGGCTCACAGGATCATTTCTCGACGGTCAGCAGCCAGAACAACAAGCACCCCAGCGTCTGTCCATCCCACTGTCCGCAGCCCAAAGCGCTCGGGTTGCTCGCGGCGTATTGACATTCATTTAAAATCCTGCCCTGTCGTTTATTCCCTTTCAGTCCCACGTGGGGCTGGGCTCATTTTCACAGCTCTTCACAGGACTCAACACCGGCGGTAAAGAGGACTGAAAGGGGATCTGTGTGCTGGGCACAGTTTTGCTGAGTCAAACCGATTTTCAAAAGAAATCCTCTGAGCCTTCTGACAGCCCGTTTCTAAGATCTTCCTCCCGCCCTCTCTTGTTCCTTTCTTCTCTCTGGCCCTTCTTTCCTTCCACTCCACACATATGTCCCCTAGTAGCTGAACACGTTACTTCATTTATTTGAGCCTCAGTGGTTTTTTTTCTTTTCATCCATGAAAGAGGGATATTAAAAAGTCATAGGATGATTAGGTGGATTAAATGAAATCATTCCTGTAAAACCCTGAGAAGCAGTAGAAGTGCAATGAATGTTAGCTCTATTCATTTAACAAACATTTATGAAATTATGTTAAATGCTGGACACATGCAAACATTTCTCAAGGAAAAAGAATTCTCCGTATTTAAATGCGTGCACGAGCACACACCCATCCACCGCCCTCCACCCCGCACAGCAGCCCAGGGGCAGCGAGGGACGGAGTTCCTGCTCGTGGTGAGGATTGTTGAACTTCTGGGACAGGCTGGGAGTGGCACCCTGCTCTGTCCTCCTCCAGAAGCCTTCAGGAGGCTGCTTTCACTACTTCTCATCTCCTTGCCTCACCTGAGTTTATGGCATCCCCCTCCTTTTTGCCTGTGAGACCCGCCGTCTCTGGTCTGGGGCTCCCTTTAAGGCCCCAGCCCTGGGCCACACGTGAGGCCGGGGAATTCCCAGGCCTGAACCCCACTGTCCACTCCCACCTAGGTGACTTCATTGTCACTACCTTTGTGCAAATCAGCCTAAAAAGGATGGGTCTCAGTGCTTCGTTTGTCCCTTTTTTCCCAATCCTGGCCCCGTGACTTTCCGTTTCCCTCTCTGCTTCTGTGGACCTGTTGTCCCTCTGGTCCCACAGGTGCTAAACGCCCTCCATCCAGTGACAGTCGGAGTGACTGATCTGGAGATCGTTTCCTCCCGTCTTCCCCAGAGCGTGTGCAGGGCCCACCCATCAAGATGCCCGGATAACTGAAGCCATCCACCTCCACTCAGGGCCGTGCCCGGGCAGGGGCGCGGCCTGGACATCTGCGCTGTTGCTGTAATTACTTCCTGAGCGAATCCCCGGGGCTCCTCCCTGCCGCCTGCAGGGCCTCATCACCTTGACCGGCATCTCTGTAAAGGCCTCTCTTCTCCTCCCCACCAAGACTTTAATCCTAGACTGGCCTTAGCAGTCGTTTCACCCCTGACCCTAAGAAGAGCTGTTTTCACTGAAGAACCAGACGGACGGAATCAGTTCAACTGCAGTTTGAGGGAGCTGAGTTGGCTGCTAGAAAGAACTTTCTTCCCTGAGACTCGAAGAAACTGAAATAGACTACTGACAGTGGTGATGGGATCTTTCCAAGAGAGCTCTAGGGAAGGGACTCAGAGCGGACCTCTCTTGAGACCTATTAGAGAATTGAACATCCTCCCTCAGCCCCTCCCCAATCTAAGGAGAGTTCTTGCACTTGGAAGAGACCTAGCAATCATCTATCCCAACCTCCCTCTCAGTGCCACGTTTGGGATACCTTCTCTTAGCATGAATCCTCCTTAATTGTTCATTTATTCATTCAGTCACTCATTTCACAATATCTGTGACTCACGGCATCCTATGCCCAGACCTCCAGTGTCCCAAGCACAGGGTGGGCACAGGTGACAACAGCAAGGTAGTGTCCGACTAACCCAGAAGGGTGAGAAAGTTGGATAACCGTTGTCTCCAGACTGTCAAGTTAATCAAAGCAATAAACCTCCTCGGTTGTTTTAGGGAATATTCTGCAAGAAAGGCTTTGCATTCGAGGGGACATTCTGTCTTCCAGCCAATGCCAATCAACAATGGCAACGAAACGAAGAGGTATAATCACTGCCATGAAGAAACCTCTCACGTGTGTAGCCCTGGAAGCGTGCACCGTGCAACAAAGGATCTAAAACCCTGAATTAATCTTGGTGAGTAACTCAGAGCCCAGAGAATCTGAGGCAGTCATTGCCCTTTGGGACCGTCTGCACATCAAGACATGCAGTGTGTAGCTGCCGCACTTGGACTTCAAGTCGCCCAAAACACGGCCTCAACTTAACGTTCTCCTGAAAGGCTGCGTTAGACCTTCGGAGGACCTAGCCGCTGGTAGTGCCCCCTCTACCCTCCAAAGAAGGCGAATATACAACACTGTTAAAAACCATAACACAAGCATAAGGAAGTCCAACTCCGTTCCGATTTTTCCCATAATGTCTTCTTGATGCTGTTTGTAAAATATCAAATAAGAAATTCTTGAACAAAAATGGTGGGCGTCCTGGCCGTGTTGATGGCCTGGGTATGTGCTCAGTTTGATGGAAGGTAAGCAAGCGTTGTCTGTTGTGTCCCCGTGAGAACCCTCCATTCAGTCCAGCCTGATCGTGACCCCAAGCTCAGGACCTTGCAGGCTCTTGGACTTCTTTGCACCAAGCATCCCTCTCTCTTTCTTTTCCTCCATTGTTCTTACTTTTCATCTAAGGCCCCCACTCACCTCCCAGACCAGTAGCGCCACCAACTGAGGAAGCCTCGGCTGGTTATTCCCACACGGGGAAGGCTCTCCCGCCTCTGATCTCCCGTGGAAAAAGCGTTGTCTGCGTCACCCTATATCACACCACGTGTGCCACGTCTCACATTCTTGCTTTATGCTTATAATTAACTTTTCAAGTGTGCTTGTGGTGTTTTTCTAATGAACCTATGAATCTTTGAGGGCAGGACTGAGGTCTTCTTTTCCATCTAGTGCCGCTAGGAACAGAGACAGCTCTCACATTTCAAAGATGCTTATCCCTTGAGTCAGTCCTTTCCAATGTGAGGGAGAAAGGGACTCACTTTAGAAGCAGAAATTTTCTGAAACACTGAGCATACATTTCACTTATGAAATATGGCACTAAAGGTTGGTGATTACTTGGCGCCGATGGGATGGTAAATTGAAACACACCATCAAGCACAGATTAACGTGAAAGTGAAAATAAAACCTTAAATGTCGTAAAAATGTTTAGAATCTCAGTAATACGTCTTTAACCCCATTCCTGCCCCCCATCCCCTTCCACTGTAATCCACATTTGACAGTGTTATCACAAGAGCAAAATGACTCGCCCATTACCACCTCAACTCCAGCTGTTTCCTGAGATGAGTCAGCCTCCCTCTGTGGGGCACCGGAAGAGCGAGCACAGGGCAGTTGCATGTTTATGGGATGAGAGGAAGGTTGAAAAAGTCGAGAGCTTTAGATCCCTAGTACCTTTAGATCCTGGTACCACTTCTGCAGGTCAAGCTTCTCTGTGTTAAGAGCAACAAGAACCAGGAGGAAAAGCCTCAAGAGAAGTGTGAGTTTCAAGACAAGGTGGTTGCTGATGCCAGGTCTGCAGACAAGCAGCACGAGGCTAGCAAGTGGGCGTGGCTTGCAATGCTCATCGGGAAAGAGGGAAGGGGGCGGGGAGCCGGGGCACGCAGTAGATTGGGTGCGACGTGGGAGGTGAGAAAATGGAACTGGCGAGAGCAGAGGGGACAGGGACAGAAGCTTCTGGATCCTTTGCTTATTTATTCAGTTTTGGGATGGGGAGATGAGCATATTTGTAACTAACACGACTGAAGGTTCAAGAGAAGTGATGCGAGTGATAAAACAAGCATGGCCAGCGTGGGGACTGAATTGAGGAGGAACTCAGCCAGAGACAGGAGGGAAAAGCAGCTTGCGTTATATAAGGGGCCTTTGATTATAAGTGAGAGAAACAGCTTGCGTTATATAAGAGGCCTTTGATTATAAGTGAGAGAAACCAATTTATTCTTTATTTTTATTTAAAACAATTTTATATTGGAGTTGATGTACAATGTTGTTAGTGTCAGGTGTACAGCAAAGTGATTCGGTTATACATACATACACCTATTCTTTTTCAGAGTCTTTTCCAGTATAGGTTATTACAGAATATTGAGTAGAGTTCCCTGTGCTATACAGTAGGTCCTTGTTGATTATCTGTTTTATATACAGTCGTGTGTATATGTTAATCCCAACCTCCTAATTTATCCTGCCCCCACCCCCAGCTTTCTCCTTTGGTGACCATAAGTTTTCTAAGTCTGTGAGTCTGTTTAAGAGAAACCAACTTAAATCAGTTAAGTTAAAAAACAAAAACAAAACAACAACAGAAGCATGGCTGGGCCTCAGGAGCTTCCAGAATGTTCCAGACTCTCCCTACTTGGCTCTCAGGCCCCCTCCGAATCCTCCTCATTCTTCTCTTGGCCCCTGCAGGTCCTCGGCTTCTTCAGTCTTCGTGGGAAACAAGGCTGAGGCTGCAGCCACAGGAGAGGCACTAGACTGACCCTCTTGGCCCCAAACCCAGAATTCTAGGGAAAGTTTCTCACTGGTCCATCCTGAGTCTGTAGGAATCCAACAGGGGTCAACAGGTTGTGCGAGGCTGTGCAGAGGCGGCCGGACGTGAGCACGTGCCCCTGTGGGGACCACGCAGATGGGGGGAAGGAGGGGCAGTCTTCCCTGAAGAGGGGCGTCTGTCGATCCGTGTAGTTCAGAGGTGGAGGGGAGTTTAGAAAGTCTGACAGGTTCGCATCTCAAGTTTGTTTTGTTTTTGTTTTTTGTTCTCAGGGAAGTTGGGGCACCTGGCAAGAATCGGGGGTGGATGGGGATTCGGGCTAGAGAAGGTTTGGAACACTACCGTGAGAAATGAGAAAGCCAGCAGGACAACAGAGCGATGTGGAGGAAGCAGTCGAGGGTAGAAAGCCTAACTGTGCAATGGGGTCCACCCAGATTTACTCACTCGACGAACATGACTGATCACAATCTCTATTTAATCTCCCAGCATCCTGGAGCCAGTACCAATAAAAACAGATGGTTGGGCTGATCCAACGCTGGAGAGTGGAAATGCAGGCGCTTCAGGTACAGGGGGCAGAGGAGCAGAGGAGGGGGCAAGGGCTGGGGTAGGTGGAGACCTGTCCACAGAAGGGGGCACGGGGACATCATCAGGGAGGGGCCGACACTGTCGAGTCTCCGTGGTGTCCTGGTCATGGCCCTTCCCAGCGGAGATGACCCCTCAGGTTAGGTGAACGCATCCTGGTTTGCTCAGGAAAGTCCCATGTAATTATCCACGGGGCCTCTTCTCATTACGGACAGGTCCCGATTCGGATGCTGGATCGCGTGGTCAGCCCACCCCGGCCAGGCTTGAGTGACTGGGGATTATGGCCTCCTGGGGATGTCACTTCACTGTGGCTTCCAGGCCTGCTGATCTGGAAAGAGTAAGTCCTGGCTCTCAACCTGCATCACTCCTGTGGATCCCACCCAGGGAAATGGAGACTTCTGGAAGTGTCCAGTGCCTGCAGTTATGAGGTCAGAAGAGAATGAATCAGAGAAGGAAACACAGCTGCCCTGGCCTCTCCGGCTGCTCACGGGAGGGAGAGGCCCCATCAGCAGAGGCCAGAGGAGACAGCTCCCTTCCTTGTTGGCAGCAGGCTTGGAAATACCACCCAAACCCCAGCTGGTTTCCCCGAGGCCACCTGATACACCCGGGCGCCTCAGGGCAAGAAGTCCCAGAAACCACGCACAGTTTGTGGCCTCCCACTTCAGCGTTTCTTGGCACAGAAGTGACAAGGGCCGTGCAGGAATCAACTTTGTTTCTGCCACAGTGGGGACTGACGTCTTGCCCGAAGTAGATTCTTCACACGTACTCACGTGACTGAGTGGATGTCTTCTCCAGCACAGACTGGAGCTGTCCTGTCTCAGAGGTGCCTCCGTTGGTGGCCGTGAACTTGGTTTGCGGACAGAAGTGCAACACTGCACCACAGGAGACGGGGCAGGTGAGGATGGGTTGGGGCAGGGTTTTTTTCCTGACCCCAGCTGGTGATCCGCTTATATCCTAAAGCAGGAGGATTAATAACCAGGGTAGGTGTATCCCTGTTAGAATGTAACTACAGATGTGGGCTTGCTGGGTGAAACAGCTAATCCTTTCTACATGTGGCTCACTCTGGAAATACGATGCCTGGGGTTGGCAAAAGAGCTCTTTGCACAGGGGCCTGCTGCTGGGTGTGGCCTCTCTCTCCTGGGCCGCGTGGACAGCTGGCCGGGGGCGTCTGTGCTCTTACCTCTCGGGTGAGCTGACTTCTCACTGGACTGGTGATGGATGGGAAGGCACGAGGCCTGTGTGTCTGTGGACCTGAAGCGGGGCAGGGTGTAGTTGAAGGAAAACGTCAGGTGTAGGAGTGGGTGGGTGCACGGAGAGGCTGGAGGGGGAAAAAAAACTCTTGGAAAAATCAAGGATTATTGCGACTGCAAGTCCCTGAGTCTTGAGGCAGCAGGAGGAGGGAAGCCAGATCGGAGCCAGCAGGCACCCAGGGGTTTACAGCATGGTATGGCTGGAGGCTGCAAAGCCACGAGACACAATTCATCAAAGAGCTGCTGCTGCTGCTAGAGCAGAGATGGAAGGCTTTCCAGGCCAGTCGGTGATGCACTCGGAGCTCTCCCCGGGGCAGCCACCTGCGGTGAGTAACAGGAGACACGTCTCCTCCCGGCGCTGAGGCCTGCGGGTCCAGAGCCCCCGGCTGCCCGGGGAGGAGGCATCCGGGAGCCCTGGGGAGGTTGGGAGGTGGGCGGGGCCTGGGCGGGGGCGGGGCCCCGGTGAGCAGGCGCACGTGACCGCCCCCTCCCTCCCCGCGTAGCCGCCGGGCGTGGCTGCGCCGTCCCGCGGCCGGGCCTCGTCCGTGACCCCGGCCCCTCCAGGGCCGCGCAGGAGGCCCCGCCTGCCTGCCCCCCGCCTTCGCGGGACCGGCCGGTCGCCTCCCCCTCCTCCCTCTCCTCACCCCTCCCGACTTTTCAGTCTGGACTGCAGGGGCCGGAGGTTAGCGCTTCTTTCCTGAGTGCTGCGTTCCAGAAACTTTTACAGATGCTCTGGCGTTCTTGGAAGACGCTGGGAGGAAATCGGAGCGTCCGACATCCCCACCCAGACGCTCCAGAACCAGAGGCGGCATCTGCCCCTGGACCCGAGGGGGCTGGAAAGGGCAGAGCGGCCAGGGGGCTCGCAAGCAGGCCTTCCTCCCCTTCCCTCTCACCTGGGTCCGTCGTTGACGCCGCCCTCCCCCACGCCGCAACCCTCTCCAGCGGGCGGGGGCGGGCCGTGCTGGGGGAGGACTCGGCCTCCCGGGCGGTCCTGGGGTTGGGAGGCTCGCATCGCCATGGCAACGAGCTCTTCCCGTGGGAATACCGAACTCCTGAATGTGCCGCAAATTGGAAAGGGACCCGCTGAGTGCCAGCTGGGGCTCTAGGCGGGCGGGGGCAGGGCTGTGTCTGCAGGGAGGCGGGGCGCGACCGAGCCTGGATGCTGGGCTGCGCGCGTTTCCTCCGAGTCAGCTGGGGCCACACACGCAGGACACGTGACGCGCGCTGCGCGCCCCCCTCCCCCCCACCGCCCGGCCTCCGGGTCGGCTGGCTGGCTTAGAGCCGCCCGGCCCAGCGTCGGCCGGCTGAGGAGGATGCCTCCCTTCTGGGGGTCTGCCCCAGTCCCCTAGCCGATGAGACCAGTAGCTCCTGATGGGAGGACAGGCGGGGTTGGCTGTGGAATTCAGTTCTACGTGGCTGAGGCCACTGGCTTCTCTTTACAAATTTTTTTTTTCAGTTTTAAAAGTTGTATCAATCATTAAAAAAGCATAATTCATTTTCTTAGTTCAGAAAGGTGTAAAGAAGGAAATGAACATGAGCCGCAATCCCCGTCTTTCCAGCCAAAGATGACCAACCACTGTTAACATTCTGCTGTCATCCTCCAGATACGCCCACACGGTCACCTAGGGAGGTACTAGTGACAAAAGTAGATTCCATGATGTTTTGTCGCCTGCGTTTTCACTTAACTTACCAAAGACATAGAAAAATCTGCAGTTATTTCTAATGGCAACATAGGGTTACTATAACTTATTAGCCAATTTGCTGTTGCTGGAAATATAAATCGCTTCCCCATTTTTACTCTTCTGCATGATGACAAACGTCCTTCTGCATACATTTTTGCACCCAGTCTGTTAGTTTCCTTAAGGTAAACTTCTAGAAGTAGGATTACTGGGTCAAAACATATGGGCATTTAAAATTTTGATGCATATTTCTGAATTATGGGTCGTGAGTGTGTGGTTTTTTCTTTTTTGAGAGCTGGTGGACTTTATTCTCGCCCCCTGCCCTGCCCCAATCGGTCTTGGGAATAACAGGGAAAAATTCCTTATACAGTCTGTATTGCCCCCTCAAAGCAAGACCTGAAACAGATTTTGGGTGTGAATAGTTCCTTCCAGGGGCCATCCAGGAAGCGCTTTGAGGGTCAGTAATGAACGGGGAACTGCTGGGGGCCATGGGGTCCAATGCTGCCGGGGACCCTCTGGGCGACCATGCGGAACACCCCAGACTTGACCCCCATTCGTTTCTGCAGGGCATTAACTGTCCAGATGGTTTGACTTTCCCCACTGTTATTTGGAAAACGTCTGCGGGTAAATTCTGAGGAAGGCCCGGGGGTATGGCTGGAGCACCTACAGCCTCAGTTACAAATGAATGATCGCCCCTTCCCCCGAACCCAAACCAGGGGACGAGGTAATCCAGGGCAAAATTGCAAAATGGGTTAAGATTTCATCAGCCCCGCCACCTTCCCTCTCTGCTCCCTAAACCATCTCTTGGTGCCAACCGTGCCCCTGCCCCAGGCTTCCGAGGTATTTGATTCTCCAAGACACATCAAAGAGGTCTTCGAATGATTTTCTCCGCAGTGTTAGAGACAAAGGCTGTTGGTTACCCTTCCAAGCATGTTTACATTTGAAGACAGGTACCAGGAACTCTTCACCAAAGGAATTGGTGATAATGTTGGCATTTCAGGCACGGTGGCAGCGGAAGCCTTTTCTGGCGGAGCACCCAGCCTGAGGCCGGTCCAGCACAGGAATTCTGCACGTCCTCTCCTGACCTACGGCAGGTGAGAGGCAGCAGGAAGGCGGAAGTGGAGGGGTGGGCGGAGGGAGGGAAGAGTCCAGAGCCTTGCTTTGCTCACATGGATGACACTCCCTGGCATGTGGATTTCATTCTTTTTTTAATTTTTGAACTTTTTTAAAAAAATTTTTGGCCACACCATGCGGTACGTAGGCTCTTAGTTCCCTTGCCAGGGATCGAACCCGTGCCCCCTGCATTGGAAGGTGGAGTCTTAGCTACTGGACCACCGGGGAACTCCCTGGCCTGTGGATTTTAGAAAATGAGGCAGGAAAGAGGAAATCAGGCTGGATCTGTTGCTGGAGGGGAGGGGAAATAAGTGAGCCGCCAAGGCAAGCGGGGTGAGACCGTTGTTAAGAAGAGGACTGAGCAGGCGAAGAGGATGAAGACGCACCTCCACTGGCTGTGGGTGCGATGAGGCACTTGAACGAGGAGCTCGTGGCCACGGTCTGCATCTTCCCTTCCTCCGGTGTGTCTGCCCTCCTTCCTCCCTGGCTGCTGCTTCTCGTGTCCATCAGGGGCTCCACTTTCTTCTGCCTGTCCCTGCAGGCTGATGCTACCTAGCGTTCTGTCCTGTACCCCTTTTCTTCTCCAGCTGCACACGCAGTCTGGGCGGTCAGCATCCCTCAGTGGCTTCTGCTGCCGCCACCGCATGCAGACACGCACAGACGCTGGCCCAGTTCGTCGGGAGCTCAGGTTCCGACTGTCCAGAAGTTGAAAGCATTCGGGGCAGTGGGAGGAATCTTGGGCCAGACACATACTCCCTTTGGTGTGTGGTCTCTGGTTGTCACATTCGAGAGCTAGTGTCCCCAGTGGAGTTGTGAGCTGCGTGAGGACAAGGGCCTTGGATTTGACTTCCCTGATTAGCCTCCTGCAGTGCCCACGGTGGAACGGCCTTCTGTAGGTGTAGCCTGTAGGGAACGGCAGAAGAAAGCGGACCCCCTAAGGGACACTGAGAAGGGGAGCCAGAGAGGAAGGAGGGCAGACACACCGGAGGAAGGGAAGATGTAGACCGTGGTCACGAGCTCCTCATTCAAGCGCCTCATCGCACCCACAGCCAGTGGAGGTGCGTCTTCATCCTCTTCGCCTGCTCAGTCCTCTTCTTCTTCTTCTCCTCCCCCCCTCCCCTCCCCTCCCCCCCCCCCCCCCCGCTTTCTTGCCTTGACGGCTCGCTTCTTTCCCCTCCCCACCAGCACCGTTGTGGGGACCTGGGAAGGATGGGGTCCAGCACCTTCCTATGCAGCACCTTTGTTTTTAACGACGAGCCCCCTCCTATGGTCCACAGCCCGTAGGAACCCTCCTCTCACCACGTCGAGTAGGTTTCCTCTTCTCACTCTCTCTCCTCCCTTTGCAGTGTCGGCCGCTGTGTCCCACCTCCACCATCTTGAAACTATCCTTCCTTGGCCTCCGTAATAACAGCACACCCGCTCCCCGTCCTTCTGTCCGGTGAGCTGTGTCCTTCGTCTCCTAAACAGAGTTCGCCCCTGACACTCCATCCTCTGGAGCGGCGTGAGATAGTGGAAAGAATAGAACGCAGGTTTGGGAGCCAGAGTGACCCTCTGATCCTGGGCTGTATCATTTATTGTTGGGTGGTCTCTCTGAGCCTCCACTTTCTCAACTGTAAAGTGCAGATTAATCCCAGGGGTTGAAGGTACTGTAGGGAAAGGGCCTGACACAAAGTCGTGGCTAGATGCAGGGCAGCTGTGGGTGTTCTCTGCGACTCTGTCAGGCATTACACAGGCCCCTGTTGACTCGCCTCTCGCCTCTCACCTGGGGGAGCCAACACGCTCTCTCCAGCCCTGAATTCTCTCCCACATCTGGTCCCCAATTCCATGTATCTGTAGGTGTTTCCACTTTTGACGTCCTGTCATGACCCAAGTGGTAGCCTGCATAAACCAACCTTGTCATTCTTTTTTCTCCAGAGCTCTTCCTGCTGGGTTTTCCCTGATTCAGCCGTCCACGCCGCTATTTCCCAGACTCTTGGGATCCAAAAGCTTGGGAGTATCTTTCATTCAGCTGTCGCTTTGGCCTTTCATGTTTGGAAATCGCCATGATTGTTGGTCCAGTGACTTCACATGCATCTGTGACTTCATCTCAACAGGATTTTGACATCGGCTGTTACAGAAATGAGGCCTGGAGACGCAAAATCATCTGCCCGAGGGGTGAAAAGGAGAGCGGGACTCGACTCAAAGCCTGGGCTCATCCCATTTCTTGGAGGCTCCCTCCCCGGCGTGACTGGTAGCCTGGCTGGTCTCACACCCCACTAACTCAAAATGCTGAGGTCTCTCCATCTTAAAGACAAACTGATGAACCTTTCCCAGTGCCTGTCTCCAGCTCTTAGCCCTCTCCTGCTTCCCCCTGTACATACCCGCAAGCCTGCCTTACACTCTTGGGTTCCTCAGTCACTGCAAGCTAGTGTCCGCCTCCCTGGCATGGCCCCCACCAAGTTCCCTCTGTCCCCAGGACACTCCGTGGCCCTGGCCATACCCGAGTCCTGTCTAACCCCATCACAGCCCCTCTTCCGCCCAACGTGCCTCCCCTTAGCTTCTCTCCTGATTTCCTTCTACCCCTCCGGCCATCCTGCCCTAGTGCCCTCGGCCTCTCCGGCCATCCTGCCCTAGTGCCCTCGGCTCAGCCCAGCACCTGGATGCTGCACATCCCCAGGTTTGGGGTCCAGGCCATCTGCTCTTGACAAACCCCATGTTCTCCTTGGTTGGCTCATTTCCTCATGTGGCTTCAGTGACCACCACCATGTTGACAGCTCCCCAGCCTCTCTCTCTAGCTCAGATATTTCCCTGTAGCTTGAAATCTTCATATCCCTCTGAACGTGGAGTTCTAATCCTGAATCCACCACATCCCAGCTGGGTGACTGCGATGGTTAATTTTGTGTGTCAACTTGACAGGGTGCCCAGATATTGGGTCAAACATGATTCCAGGTGTGTCTGCGAGGGTGTTTCTGGATGAGATCAGCATTTGAATCCACTGAACAAAGCAGGTGGCCCTTCCTAATATGGGGGGGCCTCATGCGATCCAAGGAAGACCTGAAGAGAACAAAAGGGCTACCCCTCTGTGAGTGACGGGGGTCCTCCCGCTGACCGTGGAGCGGGGACATCGGTCTTTTTCTGCTTTTGGACTTGGACTGAAACAGTGGCTCGTCTTGAGTCTGTTGGGTTGGAACTCACACCATTGGCTCTTCTGGTGTCAGAACTTCAGACTCAGACCAGAGCTGTGCCATGAGATCTCCTGGGACTCCGGCTTGTTTTTGTTCTTGTTATTTAAAGGTGTTTTTTTTTTTTTTTAATTTATTTATTTATTTTGGCTGCGTTGGGTCCTCATTTCATGAGGGCTTTCTCTAGTTGCGGCGAGCGAGGGCCACTCTTCATCGCGGTGCGCGGTCCTCTCTTGTGGCGGAGCACAGGCTCCAGATGCGCAGGCTCAGTAGCTGTGGCTCACGGTCCCAGCCGCTCCGCGGCATGTGGGATCTTCCCAGACCAGGGCTCGAACCCATGTCCACTGCATCGGCAGGCAGATTCGCAACCACTGCGCCACCAGGGAAGCCCTAAAGGTGTTTTTTTTGACGTGGACCATTTTTTAAAGTCTTTATTGAATTTGTGACAATATTGCTACTGTGTTATGTTTTGGTTTTTTGGCCACGAGGCATGTGGGATCTTAGCTCCCTGACCAGGGATCAAACCTGCAGCCCCTGCACTGGAAGGCAAAGTCTTAACCACTGGACCCCCAGGGAAGTCCTCCGACTCCAGCCTGTTGACTGCAGGTCTTGGGACTTCTCAGCCCCCAAAATTGGTAAGCCAGTTCCTTATAATAAATCTTTTAGATATAGATATATAATAGATAGATAGATAGATAGATAGATATAAATAGATACATCTCCTATTAGTACTTGAGTTTTCTTACTATCCTAGGGTTTACTCTATAGATCAAGGAACCAGTGAGATTTCTGTCAACTTCTAATATCCGTTCCCATTGTGCATTTGGGAAGCAGGAAAATGACCACAGGTGGGTTTGTGGACCACAGTGAGGCATACATGGATTGGAGCCCTTTATTACTAGATCATCATACAACTCTAGTCTAACAGGGGCCGTAATGGTACTTTGGGTCCCCATCATTTCAAAGCCTGTATCCAACAGTCCTCAGAAGATCTGGGCAGTCTCCTTTCCCCACTGTATGGGTATCTGGGTAAATGGTCATAAGTCCCTTTGGAGGAAAGAGTGAGGTATCACGAGTGACCCAACCTTTCCTTTAGTTGATGGATGTGGGTCTGAAAACGGGCTCAGATCTGGAAACTGCGAAAAGGACTGTGACTTTGCACCGGGTCTCCTGACATCCTTGTGCTTGTTATTCTCGGCCTCTTTTGCTCACACATATGTACCAGGCAGTGACTTTGCTGCCTGTCCATCTGTCTTGCCTCTGGGAGCGCCATGTTCTATTAGTCACACCCACAGCTCCCCGCAGGTCAGGGTCTTTGGTTGCCATTCTGCCTTTGCTGCCTGTTACAATAATTTTATCCTGTTTCTCATGGTTAAGTGCTGCCACTGGCCTTTGATATTCTAGGGTCCAGTATCATCCTCATTACCACCAAAAAGCCCAGACTAAACCACGTCTCTTGTCATCGGCCCCGGACTACAGAGGGGTCACCACTGACTGAAGCATCTTAATGATGGTGGTGCTCTCCCGGCGCTCTCTCCTCAACACCTGCGCGGATGCCTGTCCCTCAGACCCTTCTGAGGGAGGGTCAGCTGGTGTGTCCGGCCTAACGGTAGATTAGTCCCAGTGCATCCATGTCTGTAGCCTTTTGACCCCTCCTTCCATGGTTGAGCACAGTGATCCTGATATTGCTTTTTCCAAGCTTGTAAGAGCCATCAGGACTTTCCTCTCTCATCCCGCCCCTAGGCCCTTGCCCATCATGTGAAATGCTTGTTCCGGGAGAATAGTTCCGTATTAATGAACGTGCCCTGACTTGGACCCTTCCCTCCGTGAGCCGGCGTTCTTCAGACGCGCCCCCAGCACACTCTTGCAGCTCCTGCCCTTGCACGGTCACCCAGTCCTGCGGCTCCTCTGGTATAGAATGCTTCCCCCTTCTCAGGCCCAGTGACGGAGCCCTCACCCGGGTTCTCCTGACCCTGACCCTAGTCGTTGGTCCGGTGGCCAGCAAGAAGGGGAGAGGGGAGACCCTCAGAGCGCAGTCATCATTGTGGCGGCTTTTGCCTCGTTGGAGGCTGGTGCAGAATGTACGAGGAAAGGCTGCTCTCCTTTAAGGAGGTGGAGGGGCCGCTTCTGCAAACTCAGGAGGTTCAGGGGAATCTGGGGGCTTCAGGGCTCTCCAGTGCATCCACCCAGAAATACCCACTCCCCCCTTTCAGTCCCTCAGTCCCTCCCAGTCTGTATCAGGCCCCGACGTGGATGGAAGAGAGTCGCTTTTCTGAAGGTCTTGAGTTTGGTTCTCAGCTTGGTCTACCTTCTGGCTCCAGGAGATGTCTTTTAACAGTGCCAACGAAGCCTCTGTCTCTCACAGAGGCCTTGGATTAGTCATTGATTTCCCCCACGCCTGTCCTTTTCTCTTTTCAATGCCTCAGCTGATGGTCAGCAATGGCCACCAACCCCACCATCCTTTAATGACTCTTTGCCCCGTACCTCCCATGTGCCAGAGATATTGCAGTAAACTACATCTCTTTCAACCTGTATTCCCTTTCAGCTCACCCCCCAGTGAAGGTCTCAGCAATTACTCTGCTACATCAGGCCAGGGTCTTTCAGTACTCCCACTCGACCACCCGTGATGAGGGTCCTCATTGCCAGCTAGGTGGCAAGTGGTCAACTCCGGAATCACAGTTTCCTCTGGAGTGTACTGTTGGTACCAACGGTCTTAGGTAAGCATCCTTCAAGCAGAGTCTGAGACAGGGATTTGGGTTACTGTGATTTACTGAGGGAGGACTCTTAGGAGAAAGGGAGTGTAAGGGAAGTAGGGTGAGCGGGAGAGGACAAAGGCATGGAGGGGGTCTCACGTGGGACCCAGATGCAGCTTGATCTCTTGGGTAGCCCTGGGGCGTGGCCTGCACCACAGAACCAATCCCACCTTGAAGCAGAGGAGCCAGGCTTTTGCACCCTCGTGTCAGCTGGTCATTAGCTGCAGATTTCTGGAGTGGGGTGGGGCGTGCGACTCCCTGTGTAAGGTGGCCCCTGGCTCCCGTTCAGCTGAGGACAATTTTCTGGTGGTTCGCAGTTAGGTTCGCTGGCCGTGGAGTCATCCGGGCAGGACACCAACAACTCCTAAGACGATTTCAGTAAATAACACCCAATCCATCAGTTGCTCAAGCCAGAAACCTGGGACTTATTTTTGTCTTCTTCCTTTTCTTCTGTTCTCAGTCCAATCAATCTCCAAGATATGTCTTTAATTTCCTAATCACCCCAGTCCCTTTTTTCTGTTCTCACTGTCACGACCCAAGTCGACATCACCGCCATCTATTGAGTATATTCCTGCAACAGCCCCGAACGGGCCTCTGGTTTATCATCTGCAGGACAGCCAAGTTCAGCTTTCTAGAATCCCCGTCTCTTCATGTCACTTCCTTTATTAACCCTTCAATGGCTCCCATCACTCTTATGATAATTTTAAACTGCTTCATGTGGCTTAAAATATCCTGCCTGACCTCGGTTCTGCTCTCCTTTCCTGGCTCAGCTCTCAGTACTTAAAACCTCAACAAGCTGACCCAAACGGACCTCTTTTAGTTATATTCAGATATGCCACACACTGTCTTTACTCTCTGTCTTTGCACGTATTTTTTCATCTGCCTAGAACACCTTTGCTACCTCTCGCTTGATTACCTCACGTGCACCTTTAAGACTCTGCCAAGTTATACTTGCCCCTGAGAAGCCCCCGAACACCTTGTACTCCAGTATCATCCCCTGCGTCATGTGGCACTGCAGTGGCCTAGATCTCCTCACTGCTGTGCTTTTCCTCTAGCACCCCTTTCCTGAATGTTTAAAGACAAGTTTCCTTCCAGTTTTCAATTCTCTAGTAGTTTGGCAGTAATACATCCAACTTCTATCTTTAATGGTTTAGCACGAACTCACGTCTACATAAATCCCAAGCTCTGTGGCAGCAGGGATGATGCTCACATTACTTACTGCTGTGTCATCAGTGCTTGGTGTATGGATGGAGCACAGTGTGTTTGTTATGTAAAATAATAAATGAATAAAAGTATCTCATGTCCTCTTCAACTGCTGCTCTAGATGCCAGCACCTGCAACTGTGCCTTGCAGACAGTAAGTGCTTAATAAATATTTGTTGAACTCAGTGGTGAGCTTAGCTTTTTCCTTTCCATTTGTAGGACAGCTGTTCTGCCTGATTCAGGTCCTCAGCACCTGTGTCCAGAGTCACGTAGCAGAGAGTGACATCAGCAAATTGTAGACCAGGAAGTTCCAAGTTCTCATTTCCCCACAGAAACACACACACACACACACCCCCCCAAACAACAGCAAAAAGAAATGGAAGCTGTCTTAAACAACTTTGCAGGAGCTCTAGAAAACAGTCAAATGTTTACAGCAACCAAGCAAATGCCCTCCAAAAAAAATCCATTCTCAAAATGGTGGGAAAATGATGTGATATTTTTACTCACTCTAGCTCCAGCCCACGTCACCCCTCCCAGCACAATGGTGATTTTGGTCTTAAGAAGGTGGCAGACCTGTTTCCAGTTTTCTTCCTCAAGCCGGAAAGGGTATACCTGGAGGAATGATGCAAGTCACTAGTCCCTGTTCCACACAACTTGAAATGCTGGCGGGTATAGCTTGTAAAAGCTACAAGGCAACTACAAACTGAAAGATATCTGGGTGGAGACATACGGTGGACCATCTAAGGTCAGGAGGAGAAGCTGAAGTTAGATGCTTTTGGAAATTAGGACATTTAAAAGTAGCCTTGTGTCCAGGAGAATTTAGAAACACATGTGCGTATTCAGGGAAGGTACATGCTCAGAAAAACCCTGAGAAGAGCTTAAGCATTTAAATTGGGCTGTTCCTTAGGCTCAAAGGAAGCCTAGGTAAGTGGTGAAGGAGTGTCCCTAGAACAGAGCCAGTCTGCAAAGGCTAGGAAAGGTGGCTGTTCTCTCATTTGGGAATCTACTTTTGGTGGTTTTGTTTGTGTGTTTGGTTGAGCTCCTGGCATTTCAGGAAATCTCTGTCAAGATCCTAGCTGAACACAAGCAGAAGAAATAGAAACTTCAGTGATTACACGTGATAAGGCATATAATCTTTGCAAAAATATTTTGGAAAAGTATCATAAATGTACTACTATAGGCTTCAACAATAACCATAGGAAGAGAGGGAAGAAGGAAGGAAGGAAGGAAGGAAGAGAAAGGAGAGAGAAAACCAGCAAACCCTGAGGAAGGGGAAGAAGTAGAATCTGATTTCCAGAGTTACCACATTATAGTAGTCAAATGCACAGTTTTCAACAACAACAAAAGAAATCACAAGGCATAAAAAGAGTCAGGAACACATGGCCCATTCAAAGGAACAAAATTAATTGACAGAAGCTGTCCCTGAAGAAACCCAGGCATCAGAATTACTAGATAAAGCCTTTAAACCAACTCTCTAGGGAAAACATGGGCAAAGAACAAAAGGAAATTAGGAAATCCATATGTGAACAAAATGAGAATATTAACAAAGAGAAAGAAATTACAAAAAGGAACCAAACAAAAATTTTTGAGCTGAAAAGTACAATAATTTATATAAAAAATTCACTAGAGGGGTTCAGCAACAAATTGGAACAAACAGAAAAAACAATCAGTGAACTTGAAGATAGAATGATTAAAAGTATTGAGTCTGAGGGCTTACCTGGTGGCGCAGTGGTTAAGAATCTGCCTGCCAATGAAGGGGACACAGGTTCAATCCCTGGCCCGGGAAGATCCCACATGCCACAGAGCAACTAAGCCCATATGCCACAACTACTGAGCCTGCGCCCTAGAGCCCACGAGCCACAACTACTGAAGCCTGTGTGCCTAGAGCCCATGCTCTGCAACAAGAGAAGCCACGACAATGAGAAGCCCACGCACCACAATGAAGAGTAGCCCCCGCTCGCCACAACTAGAGAAAGCCTGCGCACAGCAACGAAGACCCAACACAGCCAAAAATAAAAACAAATAAATTTATAAAAATATATAAATAAAAAAATAAAAGTATTGAGTCTGAGAAGCAGGGAAAAAGAATGAATAAAAATGCACGGACCATAAGGGATTTGTGGAATGCCATGAAATGCAACAACTTATGCCTTATGAGAGTTTCAGAAGAAGAGACAGAGAAAGAGGCAGAATGATTATATGGAGAACTAGTGGTTGAAAACTTCCCAAATTTGACAAAAGACGTGAATTCAAGAAGCTCCATAAACTCTAAGTAGGAAGAGCCCAGAGAGATCCATCCTGAGACACATAATCAAACTGTCGACAGCCAGAGACAGAATCTTGAACACAGCAAGAGAAAAGTAACTTGTCACATACAAGGGATCCTCAACAAGATTTTTAGCTGATTTATCATTAGAAGTCATGGAGGTCAGAGGCAATAGTATAATTTGTTTAAAATGCTGAAAGAAAAAAAAAAATTGTCAACCAAGAATTATATATCTGGCTAAACTGTTCTTCAAAAATGAGGGAGAAATTAAGACATTCTCAGATAAACAAAAGCTGAAGGAGTTCATTGCCACTAGACCTGCTCTACAAGAAATTCTGAAGAGAGTCCTTCAAGTTGAAATGAAAGGACTTTAGACAGTAGCACAAAGTGATATGAGATCCCCAATAAAGGTAAATATATGGGCAAACATAAACTTCATCGTTATTGCAATTTTGGTTTGTAACTCCATTTTTTATTTTCTATCATATTTAAAAGACAAACACTAAAACTAATTATAAATCTGTTACTGGGGACACAACATATATAATAATAAAGTTAATAATCAATATCAGAGCTAATCGGATGCCCACTGGGGATCCAGAGCCAGGAAAGAAAGCAACAGAGATCAGGTTACGTGGTGCCCGGGGCTCCGTTCGCTGTGAGCTGAGCCTGTCACAGAGAAGTATGGGATGTGCTCTTCTTTGAGTTTCAAATCCCAGACAAGCTGTCCATGGCAATGGCTGCTTGTTTTATCTGTTAGGAACCGTGCACACTTTCCTTCTCCCTGGTTGACCATTCACTCCTGTGTTTGTTTGTTCACTCATTTGTTCATTTGTTGCTATCATGCATTTAGAATAAAACTCAAAGTCCTCATCACGGCTTTTCAGGCTCCTAGCTGCTCCTCCAGCCTCATTTCTTACCACTGTTCCCTCAGTCTGGCCTCCTGTCTGATCTTCACACATGTCAAACATCCTTGGGCCTCAGGGCCTTTGCATGTGCTAGGATGACTAATCTCCATGCATCTCTCACCTTCCAGCAGGCTAACCTGGGCTTGCTTTCATGCTAGCCTAAAAAGTTTCAGAGAGAAAGAGAGGACAAGGCCTCCCAAGGCCTAGGCTGGCAACTGACAGTTGGTCACCTCGGCCACCTTCTACTGGCCAAAGCAGGTCACAGGGCAAGCCCAGATTTAGGGGATGGGGAAAATGCCGAAGGCTGTGTGGTGGAGAGACTTCAGGGTGGCTGCTGGGACCCCTGCCTCCTGGTGTCCATGAGCTCGTATGATGCCCCTCTGAGGGTGAGCAGGACCTGTGCTTCTATCTACAGAATATGATAAAGGTAACAAAACATCGCTGCTATGATTAGGTTACATTACACAAGACTCCCTCTTAGCAAACAGGGGCTAGAGACTCTCCTTATGAGCTTAATGAAAGATGCAGCCGTGTTGGAGAAGCTCGCACGTCAAAGAACCGTGGGCAGCCTCTAGCACCCGGGGGTGCCCCCAGCCAACAGCCAGCACGGAGCTGGGCCCTCAGCACAGCCGAGCAAAGGAAGCCTGTCAAGACACTGAATGAGCCTGGGGGCAGATTCTTCCCCAGCGGAGCCTCCTGGTGAGGACTCAGTCCAGACTCCTGCGCATGGAAAGTCTGAGATAATAAGCCCATGTTATCTTAAGCCATTAAGTTTGTGGTAATTTGTCATGCAGCGCAGAAAATGAATGCAGCCTGGGTTCAGCTGATAAGCAGTAGCTGAGAAATGGAGCGTCCTTAAAGGAGTCTGATGGTTCCTTCCAGCTTTACCGGGGAACCCGGAGCCCTCAGCAGGTGAGTTGCGATGGACCATGTTTGCCTGGTACTGGCTTTCTCACGTGAACTGACCTACCTAAAATTCTAGAGTGGGAACACATAGAAAGACCGTATTGATGGATGGAGCCCAGCATGGCCATTCCCTGTAGAATGGGATGTTATGAGGTCCAGACTGGTCCTCCCTTCCCACCCACAAATGCACTCAGACCCAGTTTCCAATGGAATTTCTAGGGGTGATGTGACTGGGATACCGTCTTAATCCCAGTAACCTGGAAGGCACGAGAGGAAGAGAAGCTGGTCTCAAATTTGTGATAAAACTAAATAAAAAAAGATTTCAAAATAAGTTCTGTCTTGTCACTTGCAAGCAATTAAAAGAAGATGCAATGGTTAACGAATTCTTGTTAGACTTGCTTTTATGATTAGGGAAGCACCCTTTGTAATTAGCATATTAATTGCTGATATTCATATGAGAGCTTGAAGATTTCAGTTAAAAAAAATAGATTAGGGTTTCCCTGGTGGCGCAGTGGTTGGGAGTCCACCTGCCGATGCAGGGGACACGGGTTCGTGCCCCGGTCCGAGAAGATCCCACATGCCGCGGAGCGGCTGGGCCCGGGAGCCATGGCCGCTGAGCCTGCGTGTCCGGAACCTGTGCTCCGCAACAGAAGAGGCCACAGCAGTGAGAGGCCCACGTACTGCGGAAAAAAAAAAAAAAGATTAATATTATCACAATCTTCTTTATATTATCAGTTTGTGTTTTGAGAAAGAGAGATGGTGCAAGAGTAAACAGCATAGCCCCTGTTTAAAATCACAAACGTCAAATGGGCTGGATACAGATGATCGAATTTTTACTCTATGCTCCAGTGGCCGGCCTGAAGCTGATTTTGCCACCCAAGTGACAGACGAGGAGGCCATGATCGTGTTTGTCCACTGAAGCCACGGGAACAGTGCTTCCCCTACGACTCCATTGGGCTGCCTGCAGTGGTGGGATTTAACGTTTTGCCTTCTCCCCTTGGAAGGCTCTCGAAGAACAGCCCACAGTCCACGTAGGATGTGGGATCCTGGGGCACCACATGGCATCGGTTAATCAGATTCTTTCCAGAGAATTTGAAAGTGTGATGCAAAACCCAAGTCAGGGAATGTTGGCAGTTAGAATTACGAGGTTGCATTGCTTGATGAAGACAGACAAGCAGGTGCGGTCCTGGATTCTGGGCCTTTGTTTCCTCCCTTCTTTCACTGTCACTCCAGAAACCTGAGCCGATGGGGAGCACCCCAAAAAGCCACTGCAAGGAGGGAGCAAGACTCTTCCCTCCAGCACCCAAGGCAGTTCCTTCCACCGGAGAGGGGGCCAGGCCTTAACACCGACGGCCAGAATGGCAGCCGAGGGGCTTGACGTGAAAGAGCTAAAACTCGCCCCAGGACTGCCTTTCCTCCAGAAACTTGACCCCGGGGCTCCCGGTGCGGCCCTGGGAGGAGGACAGGCTGCTCATATCCCGAGCTGTCTCTCTTGCAGCCAGGCCTCTCTGCCATGGAGGTCCTGCGGCCAGAGCTGAGTTCAGCACCGCGCAGGGCCGGGTTCCAGTCCAGAGGTCCGGGCCTGGTGCGCCCGTCACCTGCTGTGTGAGTGACTCACCTCCGTGAGGCTCTGAGCGGCTCTGGGCTTCAGGCTGCTCTCCCTCCTGTGGAACCCGGTCTGTTCCCGTGTGGTCCTGGGTGTGGCGTCACAGCAGAATCTCATGACCAGGAGGAAGTCTACTTTTTCTGTGTCTTACACGAAGGAGGGTTTATTTGCTGCACGTAGAAGACTCCAAATAATAGTAGCTTGAACAAGACCAAAGTTTCTTTCCCTTTGACGTCGAAGCCTGGAGGAAGGCGCTTCAGGGCAGTGTGACGGCTCCCGGGCCTCCCTAAGCCTGGCTCTCCACGACCCTGCTCAGCTGTCCAGAGGGTGTGGTTTTCAGCCTCAGGGTCGAAGGTGAGCTTCTGCTGGCTCGTCCACAACCCCAGAGCAGGATGGAGGATGCGGGAAGGAGATGCACGACCCCCACCTTTAAGGGATCTTGTCCCAGCAACTACAAACGTCCCTTCCTCACTCTCTATAGGCCGGCCGTCAGCGGGCTGCAGGAAGGCAGAGAAACGTGGCCTCAAACCCAGCTAAATATCTGCGGATCTGTTATTGTGCAAGAAGCAATACATGATTACTGAGGGAACGGCACTCGGCCTCCGACATGGATTTTTCTGTTCTCCTTTTCTATACTGATTTTTTAAAATTTCAAAATACTTGCTTACAACGCATCAGGCAGTACAAAGATACATAGAGAAAAGCTCTAGGCCTCCAAGGAAACCGGACAGTGTGATGTGTATTCTTTCATGTCTTTCTTGAGAGACATGAAAAATATACAAACCTTTCTGTCTCCCCAACCACTTTTAATTTTTTTTCAACAGAACTACATTTTAGAGATAAAATATTTTTTCTGCAATTTGCTTGTTTCCAATACATAACGAATCTGTTTACCGGTAACTGTATGTGGCTCTAACCTGTTCTTTGTGATAACTGCATAACAGCTCAAAGTATGGATTTCATAGTTGAATGCACGGTAATTTCTTCTACCATTCCCCAACAGAGTATGTAGGTTATTTCCTTTTATTGTCACTAACGTCAATAACGTTGCAAGAAACAACCTTGTACACATATCCTCAGGTATGTCTGTCTGTAAGATGCTTGATCAAAGGGGTTGTACAATGCAAGCCGCAGTCGGTTCCACGTGGTCACTTCCTGAAGACTCAGGATTCGCAGGTGGATCTGGGACCCCTGCACCACGCCCCTCGCTGCTGGAAGGAAGAGGAGAAAGGCGAAGACGGGGTGGGGGGGGCAGAGAAAACAGCACGATTTCTGGGAACCCGTTTCCAGGTCCAGTGCCCTGAACGTGCTTCATTCTGTCTGCTCTTGGGGAGGAAACAACGAGGCATCGTCCCTCCCGCTGCCTGAGCAGCAGATGAAGTCACGGTGCCCGCCCCACGGGGCAAACCCCCTGCCCTGGGGAGGCTGAAATGACGCTTCACAGCGTGAGGAGAACGGCCTGGGTGCCCCACGGAGGCACGGGGACCTTCCCAGCCCGGGGCGCACAGAGCCGGGGGCTCGGCGGAGGATCAGGCTTCGCCCATCCTTCCTGGGACCCGCCCAAACACCCCCTTGCCCCCGGCCAGACAAGGAGACCCAGGCTCGGGGGGCTGCGGGACCAGGCCAGGTTCGCGGGGGCAGGGTCTGGGGACCCGCGCCCACGGCCCAGCACCCCCAGCGTTCCTGTCCCTCGTAGTCCTGCCCTGGGCCAGCACCTCCGCCCTTTGTTCGGGGCTGTCCTACGCTCGGTGCAGTCGAAGGCCGCGGGGCGGCCACACAGGCCCGTGACTGATGGGGGGCGGGGCGCGGGGCGCGGGGTCGAGGAGGAGGCGGGGCCGCAGTGGGGCGGGGGTGGGGCGGGGCGGGGCGGGGCGGGGCGGGGCGAGGCTCCGTCGGCTTCTCCGCGCAGCCGGGCCTTCTCTGCGGGCTGAAGGCCCCGGCGCTGGGGGGCGGGGCCTGGAGGGAGGCACCGGGCCGGCGGGGAGGGCCAACGTCCCCCACCCCCACGCCGGCCAAGGCAGGGAGGGGTCGTGCCGCACCCTCAGCCCCCTTTCACAGACGGGGGACTGAGCTGCACACCGCTAGCTAGTGAGTGACGAAGTGGGACCTTGAGCTCAGGCACTGGCCACCCCGCAACCCGCACCCTCGCTTCCTCTCGTCCGCTGGCGGCTCCTGCCTCTCCGCGGAAAGGGGAGGGGCGCCGGGGACGGCGGGCTAATTCTGTAGCCGCGTGGGCACGTTGCGGGCGTCCTGTTCTCCTGTTGGGGTGTGAACACCCCCGTTGGTGAGGACGGGTGACCGTAGGTCAGAGGGGCAGCCGCGCCCCTTCACAACCACCCAGTGCTTCCTGGATTCCTGGGATCCCCCCTCGCACCCCACCCCCACCTGAGGATGCGCACGATCGTGCCCCGAGCCTGTAACAGACGCTGACCGTAGTCTGTGCATCTTGTGTCTTCCAGCGAAATAAGTGTCACTATTGTCCACGGACAAACCAAAGTTATTAAGTGTGAATAAGGCCAGTTCAAGAAACGGCCTTCCTCACCCAGGCCTGTCAGCTCTACCTGAAGATTCTCAGCACTTCTCAGCCTGGGCTTAGCGCTCAGCCCAGCCCGGCCCGCAGAGCCGGGAGCGGGGCCAGCGCCACTGCTCCCTCACCTTTTATGCGCAAGTGGCTTTCGGATAGGAGTAAACCTGGGACACCTCGTTCCCACCAACCTACCGTCTGTTCCTCAGGAGCTTATATTTAGCTGTTGCTTTTCTCTCATTTTGGGAAGTGCTGACGTGGTGCTTTTCAGGGTGAAGACAGAGGCCTGAAGCATCTCGTATGTTTGGCTCGGCAATTGGAAAGCTGTCGCGTCTAAGGATGTTTCTGAGTTTGGAAAAGGAGGGGAACAGGACTCTGCAGGATAGCCCTGGATGGGCGGGGCAGGGCAAGAGCGGGGGCCTGTCTTCTCCTTTGAAGTAACGAGATCGTGAGCTCCCAGAAGGGCAGTGGCCGTGTCTTATTTCTGAATCTCCAGCACCGTGCAGGGCCTGGCCCAGAAAGTGCTGGAGAAGTAGGACTGGGCAAATGCAGACAGAAGCTGAGCTCACAGGCAGGTGCCAGGCCAGGAATGACTGGGCCCAGGAACCCAGTGTCTTGGGGGTTTGGGGATCCAAGGGCGGCTGCAGCCCAAGCAGGAGGGGACCCCATGGTACCACAGCCCTGGAGCAGGCTTCTGGGGGAACTGGGGCATCAGCGGCATGTTTGTACCATGGCTTCCCAGGCTGGGCCTCCCTGGATGGGGAGCCTGCAGGCTGTGCCAGGTGAGCAGCTGTGCCCACGGAGGCCCCGTGTGCTCTGGGGCGGTGGGCAGGGAGCCCTCCTCCTGAGAAGCTGTCTGGGCTGTTTATTTCTGCAGCACCAGTTCTGCACCAGGGGCTGAAATCCACTGGTGGGGCTCACAACAGTCACCAAGATAAGCAAACAGCAGAGGAAGCCTGGGTCACAGCTGGCTCCCTTCTGGGGATGGCCCTGAAGGAGGTGTGTCGGCCCCCAAAGGGTGGTCTTATGGGAATGGGTAGAGGCAGGGAGCCGACAAAGGACCCTTGGGGTGGCTGTACACGCAGCGATTCGCGCAGCCACTTGTTATGTGTAATTAGATTGAGCTAATTTCCTTCTGTGACACAGAGCCGGAGACCCAAGCTTCCCAAAAAACACTGCCTCATTTTGCGTAAATGTCGTCACGGCGCGGCTGCCCTGGGAAGAAAGAACATTTCTGAGATGTTCCTGGGCCCCTACATGGATTGTGTTCCTTTCCTTCGTCGTTAAAGTCAGTCTAACGCCAAGGTCTCCAGGAGCCCGCGCGGAGGTGATGCTGCATTTACGTATCAGTCCACAGATGCACAGGAAGGTGATGTTTGTGGATAAATCTAACACCTGAGTGAGGGAGGCTGAGGGCTCAGATGAGGGAGCCCCCGGGGCCCCAGCATCTCTGCTCAGGAAATTGCCACAGTCACTGATCTAGGTTTGTCCCAGAGGGGAAATGACAGAAACGGAGAAATAAACCCAGGGCAGCCGAGTTCCACTTTTCTTTTTTAAAAAATTAATCATTATTATATATTTTAGCATTTATTTTAGTTTATTTATTTTTGGCTGCGTTGGGTCTTCGTAGTGGTGCACGGGCTTCTCATAGCGGTGGCTTCTCTTGTCGTGGGGCACGGGCTCTAGGCGTGCAGGCTCAGTGGTTGTGGCTTGCGGGCTCTAGAGCGCAGGCTCAGTGGTTGTGGCGCATGGGCTTAGTTGCTCCACAACATGTGGGATCCTCCCGGACCAGGCTCGAACCTGTGTCCCCTGCATTGGCAGGTGGGTTCTTAACCACTGCACCACCAGGGAAGACCCTGAGTTCCACTTTGAGTCACCGTCCTTGAGTGACTCTGTGAAAGTAGGCAGCCCTCCGAGACTGATAAATGTTGAGGAACAAAAGAGAATGACTGTGCACTTTATTTTTTACATCTTTATTGGAGTCTAATTGCTTTACATTGTTGTGTTAGTTTCTGCCTTATAACAAAGTGAATCAGCTATACATATACATATATCCCCATATCTCCTCCCTCTTGCGTCTCCCTCCCACCCTCCCTGTCCCACCCCTCTAGGTGGTCACAAAGCACCGAGCTGATCTCCCTGTGCCATGCGGCTGCTTCCCGCTAGCTGTTTTACATTTGGTAGTGTATGTATGTCCATGCCACTCTCTCACTTCGTCCCACCTCACCCTTCTCCTCCCCGCGTCCCCTCTTCTTTGCAAGATGAGAATATGGCACAAAGACCATATTCTGGACCCCCGGGCAGGCAGCGGCAGCCTCCCCACCGTCCTGGCTCCTGCAGGCCTGGCCTCACCCTCCGCGTAGTCTCTCTTCTCCAGCTGTCTGGCTGCTGTCATCACGGGGGACCAGCTGTTGTAGACGCTCGGGTGTCCCCCAGGGCAGTGTGTGCCTGTGTCAGGCTCCCTAGAAGAATGGCCTGGCTGGAGGGACCGATGGCCGTGCCGTCGCCGGAGCCCTGCCCTTCCCCCGACGGCTGGACGCTCTGATGGCCCCTCGGAGCCTCTGTTCTTACTTGTCTGCCCTCTGGCTCTTGCAGTGACTGTGGGATGCCTGCAGGTTGGGCTCCGAGCACAGCGGCCTCCCACAGTCCTCTCCCACGTGTAGGTTTCTGGAGGTGCTGCAGTTTGCTGTGCTAGAAAGATGGATGATGGATTCAGATCTTAGGAGTGAACAGGCCAATAGGAAATGCCCGCAGCTTCCCAAGGAGGTGTCTCCGTGTCTCGCATACTGAGGACCACACACGTCATTCTGTGATGTGCTGGCGTTTCTCCACGTGACAACATTGGCCCCTGTGATGGCCACGTGCTTGTATCATCAGGAAGATGGCCTGTGGCCGTCCAGCTCCTTCCTCCACTGTGCCGCCCATGCCCCCTGCCAGGTCATCACGCCTCTGTCCTCTCCTAGTCTGGATTTCACAGAAACATATGCATATGACTTAGGACTGGAAGGGACCTCGGGAAGTAGCTGGTATGCCTGTCATGTTACTAGTTTTACGTTGCCTTCATGTACATTTTCTCATTTCCTTATAAAGACTGTTGTCCACCCCGTGGACAGCACGGACATGGACACTGACACCAGGGTCTGGGGAGCACCAGTGACTTGAAGGTCATGCTAACTCCACTCTATGCCCTCCTTGGAGTTGCAAACCCCTGGCCCTTCTCATCCTCTCCCTCCTTGGATCAGCTCCAGCCTCCGGTGTTAAATGCCTCACCACACCTCGGTCCAGCCTTGGCCGTCCCGGGATAGGGCTGTGGGAGCAGCAGTCTGGCTCGAAGCCTCCTGACTTGAACGGGAGTTTGCGTAGCAGCAGCTGGTTCTCCTGAGCCCCGTCCCGGCTGGGAAGTCTGGAGGCCTTTGCATAAATGCCCCACCATGGGTTCCAGGGCAGGGGCAGCCCAAACGCAGATGGTCTGGAATCGTCTTTGGCCACGGGTCATCCTTGTTGAGCCTGAAACCGGCTAAGCACACGTGAAGCCCTGGTTGTAACCCTAAGTATGGCTAATGATTTCATTTTGAAATCCTCAGTCACTCATTGGCACATGTGTCCGATGGCCCATATGCCCGGGACTCTGACCAGCCTTCTCACACACACAGACTCTCCCACGGACCTCGGCTCAGTGAGGTCCGTGTGCTCGGGACACCCTCCTTGGACAGTTTTCCAGTGTGAGGATGAAATGCCCAGGACCCGGCAAGGGGAAAGGCCGTGTCTTGGGACTCTCCACTGTGGGTGTTCACAAACTCAAGATGAAAGGAAGGTCCCTTGTTCCCCCAGGCCAGGTCATCACTGACCATCTGCTCCCCGTGGTCTGACAGGGATTTAGTTCAACCTCAGGAAGTCAACTCTGCTGTCCCCCGCCCCCTGGGAGGCCAGATAAATGGTGGCAGGAAGGGCAGAGTCCAACCTGTGTTTGAAGACCTGGTCAGCCAGGAGGTCGCAGATGAAGGACACTGGTTTGTGGTGTTGCTTCCTGACGCCAGTGGGAGTGGGCCGTCTGGTGGTGGACGGTGACTAGGGCTAGCTTGGGGGTGTTAAATTCCTGGGGGGGCAGCTAAGTGAGCTGGGGGAGAGAAGCAGTTGAGGAGTGAGGCGCTTCTGCCAGCCTGGGAAGGGGTGGGGCAGTGGGGTGTGCCTCTCTGGCTGCAGAGAGCGAGGAGGGGCCGGCAGGGGGGCCAGCAGGGGCCTCAGACGTGGCTCGAAGGGAACCCGTGGGCAGTCTAAGTCAGGCGGGGACATCCCGGCCGTGCCAACACCACGCTGAGCTGCTGATTGGCAGGAGGGTGACGAGGGTCCACTTGCAGATCTCTGGCAGAGCGCTGACGCCCAACCCTCAGCCCTCGATTTACAACAAATGAGAGGAGACATCGTTGCTCCTCCAGGGCAAGACGTCTTTGCCCAGAGCCAAGAGACTCAAGCTGGCCTTCTCCCCACATGAGAAGTCGGTGTCGTTACGGAGCCAGATGCTCTGGTCTACAAAACGTAGCCAACCTGTAGGCGGCGGGGACGCTTCTAGGGGGTTATTGAGACGGGAGACGCTTTCTAATCGTGTGCTGATGGAGAGATTCAGCTCTTCCTAACGGCTTGCAACAGCAGGGTTGGAACTCTGGCCGTCACCAGTGGCCTCTGTGTTCACAGCTTTGTGGATGGACTTTGGAACCAGAAGGATGCTGAGGCTGGGGGAGGGGGGCCTGGGGCGGGGGAGAGACTCCTTTATGCATCAGTGGGCTGGGTGCTCCACGGAATACCTATTTCAAGATTTCAGATACACAAGAACCTCCGCCCTCGCCGTGCCCCCCCCCCCCCCCCCCCCACCTAAATCCACTCCTGCACTTGTGACCTGAGAGGCTCTGGTTCGGGCTAAGCCTTCTTTCGCTGATAGATAGTAAGGTCCCGGTGAGGCCGTGGGTTAGATCCATTTCACCTGCCTTCACTAATCAAGGTCGTTTCAAGGCTCCCTTGACCTCCAAGAAGCACGCAGCCTCAAGAGTAAGATGTTTGCCCGAGGTGTTTCCCGGGAACTTGGAGTCAGCTGACTCATCCGGCTCAGTTTAGTTGCAGCTGAGCTGGTTAAGATGGGGTGGGACCGCCGTCCTCCCAACTGGGCCTGCGCGCGCAGCCGCTCTGTTACCGTCTGAGGCTGGTAGCGGAGTTACGCCTGCGCAGAACGGCCGTGTCACACCTTTTCCTGATCACCCTTTCCTCGCTCCCTGCGCAAGCTCTCTGCTGCCCACTTAAGCCTCGCAGCAGCCAGGCGTGCTGTGCCTCGGACGAACGGACCTGGCTGGGGACGCCAGAAGTCCTTTCTTCCCTCTCACGGGCCTTCGCAGCTTGGAAGAGCTGGTACGAAACTTTCCAGGTGAGCTTCTGTACGGTGAAGGCGCCAGGGGGCTGGATGCGCGAGGGAAGAGGTGGCGGTCCGCCGAGGGGGTGGGAGAGCGGAGAAGGGCCAAAGCCTCCACGTGATGTCCATCTAATCTCCATCGGCCTCACAGTCTGTCTGGGCTGACCTGGGCCTTGCCATGTCTCTCCTTAGGCCCAGCAGAGGTGGGATGGCATGACCCCGGGCCTCCTGCTAGACCTGCCTACACCTCAAGCCCCACTTGAAACCCCAAATGGTAAGTTGTTCCAAGGAGACCGAGGCACAGACCGTCCTCGGCTTAGGGCCGAGGTGTGCTCTGAGCGCCGTTTGTTAATGAGGTTACTTCCCTGTAGAAGCAGTGCTCTGCTCGGGGGTGCTCTGGGGTCTTGGGTCCGCCCGCAAAGGCTTGACTGAGCCACGAGGTGTCCGGTACAGTTCGGACAGTGGTCCTGGGCCCCGAGCTTTCCTCAGGAGCTCAACTCCATAGGGGCAGGAGCAGGGCCCTTCCTGGGGAGAGCTTGGGCAACGGAGTGGAGGGAGAAGGGGAAGGAAAGGGCAGGGTGTGTGTGTGTGTTGGCTGGGGTACGGGGTTGGGGGAAGCCAGTCTCACAGCAGGTGCTTGGGGCTGCTCCAGGGACAGAATTGGGCAGGATCGGAGGTGGGCCCTACCCAGAAGGTACAGGGCAGCTCCCAGGGCTGCGGGAGGCCTGTGCCCTTCAGTGCTTCGGGATTTGGTGTCCCTTTACATCTGGTGATGATTCTTCCTACTTCAAAAAAAAGTTATAATTCACATACAGTAAAATGAAACGTTTTAAAAATTGAAGTATAGGTGGTTTACAATGTTTTGTTAATTTCTGCTGTAGAGCAAAGTGATTCAGTTATACATACGTACATTCTTTTTTTAATATTCTTTTCCATTATGGTTTATCATAGGATACTGAATATATTTCTCTGTGCTATACAATAGGACCTTGTTGTTTATCCGTTCTCTGTATAATAGTTTACACCTGCTAACCCCAATCTCCCACTCCATCCCTCCCCATCCCATCCCCCAATCCCCCTCCCCCTTGGCAACCACAAGTCTGTTCTGTATGTCTGTGATTCTGTTTCGTAGATAGGTTCATTTGTATCATATTTTAGATTCCACATATAAGTGATATTATATGGTATTTGTCTTTCTCTTTCTGACTTACTTAGTGTGATAATCTGTGGGTCCATCCATGTTGCTGCAAATGGCATTATTTTGTTCTTTTTTATGGCTAAGTAGTATTCCATCATATCAGTATATATGTACCACATCTTCTTTATCCATTCATCTGTTGATGGACATTTAGGTTGCTTCCATGTCTTGGCTATTGTGAATAGTGCTGCTGTGAACATAGGGGTGCATTTATCTTTTAGGATTATAGTTTTCTCCAGATATATGCCCAGGAGTGAGATTGCTGGATCATATGGTAACTATTTTTAGTTTTCTGAGGAACCTCCGTACTGTTCTCCATAGTGGCTGCACCAATTTACATTCCCACTGTTGTGTAGGAGGGTTCCCTTTTCTTCATACCCTCTCCAGCATAAAATGAACCCTTTCAGTGGACAGTTCTGTGAGTTTTGATGTAATGTATACAGTTGTGTAACGATGATCACAATCAAGAACATTTCATCACACCCTCACTCCAGGTACACAATAGTTTTTGTAACTGTTATGAATGATTTTACTATTTATTTCTAAATTGGCTAACATAGGTGAAGAACATTATATTAAATTTTGTGAGTTAATATTTTATCTTGCAGTATTGATGAACTCTCTTATTAGTTATAATTCCTGTTGAATTTTCTAGGTAGATTAACCATCTGCAAATAAAGACAGTTTTCTCTCTTCTCTTCAGATTCTTTTAGCTCTTATTTCCTTTTCTTGTCTCAGGATTGCCAGGGTCTCCAGATTTATATTTAGTCATGGTGATGGGAGGCATTTCTAAACTTTAAGGGAATATTTAGGCTTTTCTATTAAGTGTAATGTTTTTCTTGACTAAATATGTTGATTTTTTGATATTTAGATTTTGTGAAAATAAGAAAGTACTTTTATATTCCTAGCTTTTTGAGATTAAAAAAAAATCATCCATGGGTGTTGAATGTCATCTGATACTCTTCTGCATTTATCATCATAATAAGCTGATATTTTTTTGCCTTTAATTCTTAGTACCTTAGCCCTTAATGTTACTGCTTTCCTGATCCTAACTTATGCTTAAATTTCTAGAATAAACTTTTCTTGCTGCTGTTGCATCATCAGTACCTATTGGATCTGATTGTCTAATATTTTGTTAGGGTTCATAAGTATAAAGGACTGTTAGCTTTTCTTGTACTCTCCTTATCCAGTTTCAGAATCAAGCATATGATGGGGATTATCTATTCCTTGGAAGTTTGGTAGATTGCACCCACGATACCTGTCTTAGTCAGTCTGGGCTGCTGTAACAGAAATACCATAGACTGGATGGCTTGAACAACATTTATTTCTCATAGTTCTGGAAGGTGGGAAGTCCAAGATCAAGGTGCCAGTGGATTCAGTGTCTGGTGAGGACCTGCTTCCTGGTTCATAGACCACTGTCTTCTTGCTTTACCCTCAAATGGCTGAAAGTGAGTGAGGGAGCTCTCTGGGGTCTGTTTTGTAAGGTCACTAATCCCATTCATGAGGGCTCCATCCTCATGACCTAATCACCTCCCAAAGCCCCACCTCCTAATACCTTCACATTAAGGGTTAGTTTCAACATATGAGTTCTGGGAGGACACAAACATTCAGTCCATAGCAATACCCTTTGTGTCTGGGTACTTTTTGGAATGTTTAATTCAATTTCCCTAATAATTATTGGTCTATTCAATATTTCTCTTTTTTCTTGTGCCATGTCAAAAGAATTTTTATTGAGTTAAAATGGACATACAACATTATATTATTTTCCGGTGTACAACAGTATGATTTGATATTTGTATATATTGCAAAATGATCATGATAAGTGTAGTTAACATCTTTCACCACGTAGTTACAAATTTTGCTTGTGATGAGGACTTTTAAGACCTACTGTCTTAGCAGCTTGCAAATATGCAACACAGGATTATTAACCGTAGTCACTGTGCTGTACGTTATTCCATCACCAATGATTGATTTATTTTATAGCAAGAAGTTTGTGCCTTTTGACCCCCTTCATCCATCTTGCCCACCTCCCATTTTTTTAATCTTATATTTTTCCAGAAATGTATTTTGTCTAGATTTTCTACATTTGTTAAAGCTGAGTACTTAATATTTTTACTATTATTATATCTCTGTTGTGTCATAGTTGATCATCTTTTTATTTCAGCGTTTATTTGATTTGCATTATCTCTTTTTTTCTTGAACAGTTGTGCCAGAGGTATATATACCTGATTAGACATATTTATATTTTGATTTGTTCCTAATAGTCAAAGCAGATCCAATGTTCCTTAAAAATTAGCCAGACCTTTCCCACCTACTGGTAGTTCTTGTTCTCTTTTCAGTTTTCAGTTTGGGGGAATTTTCCAAAAATACTTCTAAGTTTTGGGCAACTTTCCAAACCAGATAATTTCATGGGCATCACATTAAAAGGTTTGAACTATATAAATTAAATGTGGTTTAATATACTATATGATAGAAAAGATATACCAAATTCCTTATCTCACCATCCATCCCCATAATTCAGGGAGATTAGGATCCAGGGGAAATCAGGTTACTATCAAATAATCACATGGATATGAAAATTACAGCAGTGGTAGGATTTAAGGAGTGGGGAAAGGCTATGAGAGGTGATACAGGAAGCACTGACTCAATCACGACAGTCAAGGAAAGATTCTTTGAGTAAGTGATAGGAGTTAACCTGGTGAGCAGGGGGAGGAACAGCATTTCCTATAGAAGGAACAGCATGAACAAAGGTCCTGAGGCCAGGAGCCAATGAATGAGGAGAAGGACTAAATAAATAAATTCCAGGATTCCTGCAGTCAAGTCTGAAACAGTGGTGTTGGTTGTATATTTAGACAGAGAAGTGTTGAGAAAAAGTCCTGTGTTATAAACTAAAAGGGATATGCATTAAAGTTGGAAAAAACCAAAAGACAAATTGAAAGATAAAAAATCTTATTTGCATCCTGAGAAAAATAACTGCAAAGAAATATTTTTTGGAGGAGAAAAATCATTTCTTTATTTTTTAAATTTGTATTTCATATTGGTGTATAGTTGATTTACAGTGTTGTGTTAGATTCAGGTGGATAGCAAAGTGATTCATTATACATATACGTGTATCTATCATGCCCTCAGGAAACTCTCCTCTTTCACTCACTACAAATGCCATCACAAAAATGTCTCTGGAAGGGTTAGAAATTGTTCCTACATTGATCTGAAATAATCAAAACTCAAAACGTTGCAGGTTAAAATTAAAAATAATTTAAAATGATTCTTTGGGTTGAGTTAACCCAAGGTAACATGTTAGATCCAGAGTAAAATTTGTCCAGCTTTCCCATCGTTGCATATTGAAGATGAATATATTTTCAACTTATAAAATAGTATTTGATTTTCATTTAATTTGAGTAAAGAAGAACTGATTAGTTAAGTTTCAAAATGCAACAACCAGCCTTCCCCAAGAGCACAGACTCAGTGGTGTGCATACACGGACACTTCTGTCTGCATCGTGCCATATACCAACTTTTTGGTTGAAAGATAATATCCACAAACACTAAATATCTCTTGACATGAATAAGCTTCAGGTTTGCCTAAAGGATACAAACTTCAGTTGCCCCTGAAGTGGGCAATATGTGAGTGTCTGCTACAAATCTGAACCAAAAAAGAGGCAAGGAATTGAGATGATGTAATTTACAGCTTCTTTTCCAAAGAAGTCGATGCAAGATAATTTGTTCATCTTAATGGCATTTTAATAGATTCTTTCCATGACACATATTGCAAACCAGCACATTAAACACTGAAGAAGCCTTATTAGGACTGTGGATTTAGCAATGTGACAGACAAATTGCCTTGGTTATAAAACCTGAGATTGCTTCATTTGGTTTTGCAACATATGGAATTCTTCTCGGCAAACCACCACACATGCACCATGCCTTTGTAATTAAAACTAATGATTCCCTTTGTCACCATTTATTCCATCATTTCCTGGTGCAGAAACCTTCATAGCATCCTAGGATAAAGGCCAAATACCATAGTCTGAAATACAGCTGCTCCACGACTTCCTTCCTGGTCTTGCCATCCTTCAGGCTCTTGTAGGACCCTAATAGATAAACAGTCTATATGCTTTCCCTGAATGTAACTTGTGCCTTCCTACCTCTGTAGTTTATGAAATGCTTCCTGGAAAGTTCTTTCTTTCTTCCTTCTTGGCCTGCTGAAATCCTTGCAATTCCTTCAGAATCATCTCAGATGCACCATGCATTCTGGAAGGTTTACCTGGTCTTCCTAATTACAATATGCCTCCCAAACTGGGTTTTTCGGAACACAATTCTGTGATCGTATAAGGAGGCTGCTTCCTGGAGAGTCACAAAACAAAAGCAGCATCTTAAATGCTCTGAGAAGTTGTATAGTAAAGACATCTGTTAATTTCTGTTCAGCTCAGCAGTTCCTAAACTTATTTGACCATGGAATTTTTTCCCCCCCAAATGGCATTCATTAACATCCCAGCGAGCTTTGAGAAATGCTAGACTGAGTTCCCAGTTCTCAGGTCCTTATTTATTCATTCACTTAGTCAAAAAATATTTATTGACAATCTACTAAGTGTAGAGAAGGCTAAAATAATGACTCAGGCTTAGAGCCTTGAGGGAAGCTTAAAGTGTAGTAGGGGAACTAAGACAGTAATGGCCGTCCAAGGTCAGCTGTGTCACATGTGCTGAGACAGGCACTGATGAGATGCCATGGAGTCTCAGGGGATGGAAAGTATTCTTTCACCCCAGGGAATATGTCCGTCTGGGTTCTTCAAGAAGCAGATTCCAAGACAGGACTAATTGTGCAAGGATTGATTAGGGGGTATCAGCTCTGAGAAAACAGGGAGGGAGCAGAGAAAACCTGGGAGAGCCACCAAGCCCACCTGCAGCCCGACCCCTGAGTGAAGGAAAGAGGAATTGAGGGTTGAGAGGAAGAGAGGGCAGCCCAAGGAAGTTTTGGCCCGGCCATCAGGAGTCCTCTACCCAGCGCCAGCCTCAAAGCTGTCCTGAGGCTCCTGTCACACTCAGTCATGGCCGGGAGCAAGCCAGGGGCAACGTGGCCTCCACACGGGGACGGCAGTGAGGCCCCGAGTGAAGCCACGAGTCTGGAGGTCAGCCCTGTCATGGCGGGTGCGTGAGGTGTGTTCCCACGGCTGCAGCTGGGAATCGGGGCGGGGGGTGTGTGTGTGTTGGGGGGGGGCTTTGTTCACAGGCTGGCGCTGGTGCTTGACCTTGCTGTAGATTTAGAACTTGGGGATGGGAGGGGAGAGTGTTCCGGGTAAGATGAGCAGTAAATAACACAGAGCAGGAAAGTATGGAATTGCCCACGGAAAACAGAGCATTTCATTTATGATTAGAATTTAAGGTATGGGACAGTTATCAGCGTGGATTCTGGGGTCAGGCAGCCTCGCTAGACTCTCAGCTGCTCCCTGAAGTTGGATAAGCCCCTTAACATCTCTTTCTTCCAAACGTGGGAGTAGTGATGGGGTGCTTGTGTCATTCCAACAACAACCAATTCTCTGATCCTCTGAAATCAACTAGGTACCCTGCAATTCAATTCGATTCTGCCAGTGATGACCCCGAGTGAGCACAGACCCCAAAGGTGAGGGCTCCGTACCACTTAAGCGACTGCCCACGTTAGGAAGGCAGCTGCCAGTGAGGTCCCCAGGCAACTTGTATGTCTGCCCAGCTGGCTGTAAATTCAGGGCTTTCCACACTCAGCACTCAGCTTTGATAAGTCACTAGAATAACTCACAGAACTCAGAATGGAGCTTTACTTACAATGACCACTTTTTTTTTTTTTTAACAAAGGATGCAACTTAGGGACAGTCAAATGGGAGAGATGCATTGGGCAAGGTTTGGGGGTAGGGTGGGGTACAGGGCTGCCATCCTTTCTGCAGGCACAGCTACTCTCCCAACATGATCAATACGTTTACCAACCTAGAAGCTCCTCAAACCTCATCGTTCACTGTCATTGAAGCTTCGTTACGTAGGCAGGATTGATTACATCGTTGAACGTTGGTGACTGAACTCAACTTCCAGACCAACGCCCCCACTGGAGGTCAGGGCATGGGGTGGACGTCCTAGCCCTCTAATAGTGTGCATGGTGGTTCTGGCGTGGCCAGCCTTGCCCTTGAAACTACCTAAGGGCCCACCTTAAATCACCTTGTTAGTATAAACACAGGTGTGGATGAAAGGGGATTGTTATGAATAGCAAAAGACACTCCGATCACTCAGGAGTAATGTAATGTTTATGTAAAATACACATAACATGAACTGTTCCATTTTAACCATTTTTAACCGAACGGTTCAGTGGTGTTAAATACATGCACATTGCTGTGCAGTCATCCCCACCCATCCATCCCCGTAACTCTCTTCAGCTTATAAAACTGAAACTCTACACCCGTGGAACAACTCCCCTTTCTCCTCTTTCCCAGACCCTGTCAACCACCATTATATTTTCTGTCCTTATGATTTTGATTAAGTAATTCCTATCAGTGGGATCATACAGCATTTGTCTTTTTTGTGACTTAGCATAATGTCCTCAGGTTCATCTCTGACATGGCATATTACAAAAGTTATTTACTTTTTAAGGCTAAGTAATATTTCATATGTATCGACCATATTTTGCTTATCCATCATCTGTCGGTGGACACTTGGGTTGCTTCCATGTTTTTAGCTGTTGTGAATAATAGTGCTATGAATGTGGGTGTGCAGATAACTCTTTGAGACTTTGCTTTCAGTTCTTTTGGGTATATGCCCAGAAATGGAATTGCTGGAACTAATGGTAATTCTATGTATAATTTTTTGAGGAACCAATATACTGTTTTTCATAGCGGCTATACCATTTTACATTTCCACAAAGAGTGCACAAGGGTTGCAGTTTTTCCACATCCTTGCCAGACTTGGTATTCTTAAAAAAAATAGTAGCCATCCTATTGGGTGGGAGGCGATACCTCGTTATAGTTTCTTTTTTTTTTTTTTTTGGTACGCGGACCTCTCACTGCTGTGGCCTCTCCCGTTAGGGAGCACAGGCTCGGGACGCGCAGGGTCAGCGGCCATGGCTCACGGGCCCAGCCGCTCCGCGGCACGTGGGATCTTCCTGGACCGGGGCACGAACCCACGTCCCCTGCATCGGCAGGCGGACTCTCAACCACTGCGCCACCAGGGAAACCCTCGATATAGTTTTGATTTGCATTTCCCTAATGATTAGTGATGTTGAGCATCTTTTCGTGTGCTAATTGGCCATTCACATATCTTCTTTGGAGAAATGTCTATTCGAGTTCTTTGCTAATTTTTGAATTGGGTTGTTTGTTGTTGTTGAGTTTTAGTAGTTGTCTATATATTCTGGATATTAATCCCTTATCAGGCATATATTTGCAAATATTTTTTTACCATTATGTGGTTTGCCTTTTTACTCTGTTGATTGTGTCTTTTGATGCATGAAATTTAACATTTTCACAAAGTCCAGTTAGTCTATTTTTCTGTTGTTACCTGTGCTTTTGGTATCATATGGAAGAAATTGTTGCCAAGTCCAATGTCATGAAGTTTTGTCCTGTGTTTGCCTCTGAAATTTTTATTTTTATTTTATTTTTTTTAACATCTTTATTGGGGTATAATTGCTTTACAATGGTGTGTTAGTTTCCGCTTTATAACAAAGTGAATCAGTTATACATATACATATGTTCCCATATCTCTTCCCTCTTGCGTCTCCCTCCCTCCCACCCTCCCTATCCCACCCCTCCAGGCGGTCACATAGCACCGAGCCGATATCCCTGTGCTATGCGGCTGCTTCCCACTAGCTATTTACCTTACGTTTGTTAGTGTGTACATGTCCATGACTCTCCCTCGCAATGTCACAGCTCACCCTTCCCCCTCCCCATATCCTCAAGTCCGTTCTCCAGTAGGTCTGTGTCTTTATTCCTGTCTTACCCTTAGGTTCTTCATGACATTTTTTTTTCTTCTTAAATTCCATATATATGTGTTAGCATACGGTATTTGTCATTTTCTTTCTGACTTACTTCACTCTGTATGACAGACTCTAGGTCTATCCACCTCATTACAAATAGCTCAGTTTCGTTTCTTTTTATGGCTGAGTAATATTCCATTGTATATATGTGCCACATCTTCTTTATCCATTCATCCGATGATGGGCATTTAGGTTGTTTCCATCTCCGGGCTATTGTAAATAGAGCTGCAATGAACATTTTGGTACATGACTCTTTTTGAATTTTGGTTTTCTCAGGGTATATGCCCAGTAGTGGGATTGCTGGGTCATATGATAGTTCTATTTGTAGTTTTTTAAGGAACCTCCATACTGTTCTCCATAGTGGCTGAACCAATTCCCATTCCCACTAGCAGTGCAAGAGTGTTCCCTTTTCTCCACACCCTCTCCAGCATTTATTGTTTGTAGATTTTTTGATGATGGCCATTCTGACTGGTGTGAGATGATATCTCATTGTAGTTTTGATTTGCATTTCTCTAATGATTAATGATGTTGGGCATTCTTTCATGTGTTTGTTGGCAGTCTGTATATCTTCTTTGGAGAAATGTCTATTTAGGTCTTCTGCCCATTTTTGGATTGGCTTGTTTGTTTTTTTGTTATTGAGCTGCATGAGCTGCTTGTAAATTTTGGAGATTAATCCTTTGTCAATTGCTTCATTTGCAAATATTTTCTCCCATTCTAAGGGCTGTCTTTTGGTCTTGTTTATGGTTTCCTTTGCTGTGCAAAAGCTTTGAAGTTTCATTAGGTCCCATTTGTTTATTTTTGTTTTTATTTCCATTACTCTAGGAGGTGGGTCAGAAAGGATCTTGCTGTGATTTATGTCATAGAGTGTTCTGCCTATGTTTTCCTCTAAGAGTTTGATAGTTTCTGGTCTTACATTTAGGTCTTTAATCCATTTTGAGCTTATTTTTGTGTATGGTGTTAGGGAGTGATCTAATCTCATACTTTTACATGTAGCTGTCCAGTTTTCCCAGCACCACTTATTGAAGAGGCTGTCCTTTCTCCACTGTACATTCCTGCCACCTTTATCAAAGATAAGGTGTCCATATGTGCGTGGGTTTATCTCTGGGCTTTCTATCCTGTTCCATTGATCTTTCTGTTTTTGTGCCAGTACCATACTGTCTTGATTACTGTAGCTTTGTAGTATAGACTGAAGTCCAGGAGCCTGATTCCTCCAGCTCCGTTTTTCGTTCTCAAGATTGCTTTGGCTATTCGGGGTCTTTTGTGTTTCCATACAAATTGCGAAATTTTTTGTTCTACTTCTGTGAAAAATGCCAGTGGTAGTTTGATAGGGATTGCATTGAATCTATAGATTGCTTTGGGTAGTAGAGTCATTTTCACAATGTTGATTCTTCCAATCCAAGAACATGGTATATCTCTCCATCTATTTGTATCATCTTTAATTTCTTTCATCAGTGTCTTATAATTTTCTGCATACAGGTCTTTTGTCTCCTTAGGTAGGTTTATTCCTAGATATTTTATTCTTTTTGTTGCAATGGTAAATGGGAGTGTTTTCTTGATTTCACTTTCAGATTTTTCATCATTAGTGTATAGGAATGCCAGAGATTTCTGTGCATTAACTTTGTATCCTGCTACTTTACCAAATTCATTGATTAGCTCTAGTAGTTTTCTGGTAGCATCTTTAGGATTCTCTATGCATAGTATCATGTCATCTGCAAACAGTGACAGCTTTACTTCTTCTTTTCCGATTTGGATTCCTTTTATTTCCTTTTCTTCTCTGATTGCTGTGGCTAAAACTTCCAAAACTATGTTGAATAAGAGTGGTGAGAGTGGGCAACCTTGTCTTGTTCCTGATCTTAGTGGAAATGCTTTCAGTTTTTCACCATTGAGGATGATGTTGGCTGTGGGCTTGTCATATATGGCCTTTATTATGTTGAGGAAAGTTCCCTCTATGCCTACTTTCTGCAAGGTTTTTATCATAAATGGGTGTTGAATTTTGTCAAAAGCTTTCTCTGCATGTATTGAGATGACCATATGGTTTTTCTCGTTCAATTTATTAATATGGTTTATCACATTGATAGATTTGCATATATTGAAGAATCCTTGCATTCCTGGAATAAACCCCACTTGATCATGGTGTATGATCCTTTTAATGTGCTGTTGGATTCTGTTTGCTAGTATTTTGTTGAGGATTTTTGCATCTATGTTCATCAGTGATATTGGCCTGCAGTTTTCTTTCTTTGTGACATCCTTGTCTGGTTTTGGTATCAAGGTGATGGTGGCCTCGTAGAAGGAATTTGGGAGTGTTCCTTCCTCTGCTCTATTTGGGAAGAGTTTGAGAAGGATAGGTGTTAGCTCTTCTCTAAATGTTTGATAGAATTCGCCTGTGAAGCCATCTGGTCCTGGGCTTTTGTTTGTTGGAAGATTTTTAATCACAGTTTCAATTTCAGTGCTTGTGATTGGTCTGTTCATATTTTCTATTTCTTCCTGATTCAGTCTTGGCAGGTTGTGCATTTCTAAGAATTTGTCCATTTCTTCCAGGTTGTCCATTTTATTGGCATAGAGTTGCTTGTAGTAATCTCTCATGATCTTTTTTATTTCTGCAGTGTCAGTTGTTACTTCTCCTTTTTCATTTCTAATTCTATTCTTCTCCCTTTTTTTCTTGATGAGTCTGGCTAGTGGTTTATCTATTTTGTTTATCTTCTCAAAGAACCAGCCTTTTAGTTTTATTGATCTTTGCTATTGTTTCCTTCATTTCTTTTTCATTTATTTCTGATCTGATTTTTATGATTTCTTTCCTTCTGCTAGCTTTGGGGTTCTTTGGTTCTTCTTTCTCTAATTGCTTGAGGTGCAAGGTTAGGTTGTTTATTCGAGATGTTTCCTGCTTCTTAAGGTGGGCTTGTATTTTTTATAAACTTCCCTTAACACTGCTTTTGCTGCATCCAATAGGTTTTGGGTCGTTGTGTCTCCATTGTCATTTGTTTCTAGGTATTTTTTGATTTCCTCTTTGATTTCTTCAGTGATCACTTCATTATTAAGTAGTGTATTGTTTAGCCTCCATGTGTTTGTATTTTTTACAGATCTTTTCCTGTAATTGATATCTAGTCTCATGGCGTTGTGGTTGGAAAAGATACTTGATACAATTTCAATTTTCTTTAATTTACCAAGGCTTGATTTGTGACCCAAGATATGATCTATCCTGGAGAATGTTCCATGAGCACTTGAGAAAAATGTGTATTCTGTTATTTTTGGATGGAGTGTCCTATAAATATCAATTAGTCCATCTTGTTTAATGTATCATTTAAAGCTTGTGTTTCCTTATTTATTTTCATTTTGGATGATCTGTCTATGGGTGAAAGTGGGGTGTTAAAGTCCCCTACTATGAATGTGTTACTGTCGGTTTCCCCTTTTATGCCTGTTAGTATTTGCCTTATGTATTAAGGTGCACCTATGTTAGGTGCATAAATATTTACAGTTGTTATATCTTCTTCTTGGATCGATCCCTTGATCATTATGTAGTGTCCTTCTTTGTCTCTTTTAATAGTCCTTATTTTAAAGTCTATTTTGTCTGATATGAGAATTGCTACTCCAGCTTTCTTTTGGTTTCCATTTGCATGGAATATCTTTTCCATCCCCTTACTTTCAGTCTGTATGTGTCTCTAGGTCTGAAGTGGGTCTCTTGTAGACAGCATATATAAGGGTCTTGTTTTTGTATCCATTCAGCCAATCTGTGTCTTTTGGTGGGAGCATTTAGTCCATTTACATTTAAGGTAATTATCGATATGTATGTTCCTATTCCCATTTTCTAAATTGTTTTGAGTTCGTTATTATAGGTCTTTTCCTTCTCTTGTGTTTCTTGTCTAGAGAAGTTCCTTTAGCACTTGTTGTAAAGCTGGTTTGGTGGTGCTGAACTCTCTCAGCTTTTGGTTGTCTGTAAAGGTTTTAATTTCTCCATCAAATCTGAATGAGATCCTTGCTGGGTAGAGTAGTCTTGGTTGCAGGTTTTTCTCCTTCATCACTTTCAGTATGTCCTGCCACTCCCTTCTGGCTTGTAGGGTTTCTGCTGAGAGATCAGCTGTTAACCTTATGGGGATTCCCTTGTGTGTTATTTGTTGTTTTTCCCTTGCTGCTTTTAATATGCTTTCTTTTATTTAATTTTTGACAGTTTGATTAATATGTGTCTTAGCGTATTTCTCCTTGGATTTATCCTGTATGGGACTCTCTGTGCTTCCTGGACTTGATTAACTATTTCCTTTCCCATATTAGGGAAGTTTTCAACTATAATCTCTTCAAATATTTTCTCAGTCCGTTTCTTTTTCTCTTCTTCTTCTGGAACCCCTATAATTCGAATGTTGGTGTGTTTAATGTTGTCCCAGAGGTCTCTGAGACTGTCCTCAGTTCTTTTCATTGTTTTTTCTTTATTCTGCTCTGTGGTAGTTATTTCCACTATTTTATCTTCCAGGTCACTTATCCGTTCTTCTGCCTCAGTTATTCTACTATTGATCCCATCTAGAGTACTTCTAATTTCATTTATTGTGTTGTTCATCATTGCTTGTTTCATCTTTAGTTCTTCTAGGTCCTTGTTAAATGTTTCTTGCGTTTTGTCTATTCAATTTCCAAGATTTTGGATCATCTTTACAATCATTATTCTGAATTCTTTTTCAGGTAGACTGCCTATTTCCTCTTCATTTGTTAGGTCTGGTGGGTTTTTTATCTTGTTCCTTCATCTGCGGTGTGTTTTTCTGTCTTCTCATTTTGCTTATCTTACTCTGTTTGGGGTCTCCTTTTTGCAGGCTGCAGGTTCGTAGTTTCCGCTGTTTTTGATGTCTGTCTCCAGTGGCTAAGGTTGGTTCAGTGGGTTGTGTAGGCTTCCTGGTGGAGGGGACTAGTGCCTGTGTTCTGGTGGATGAGGCTGGATCTTGTCTCTCTAGTGGGCAGGTTCACATCTGGTGGTGTGTTTTGGGGTGTCTGTGGCGTTATTATGATTTTAGGCAGCCTCTCTGCTAATGGGTGAGGTTGTGTTCCTGTCTTGCTAGTTGTTTGGCATAGGATGTCCAGCACTGTAGCTTGCTGGTCGTTGAGTGAAGCTGGGTGCTGGTGTTGAGATGGAGATCTCTGGGAGATTTTTGCCATTTGATATTATGTGTAGCTGGGAGGTCTCTTGTTGACCAGTGTCCTGAAGTTGGCTCTCCTACCTCAGAGGCAGAGCCCTGACTGCTGGCTGGAGCACTAAGAGCCTTTCATCCACACAGCTCAGAATAAAAGGGAGAAAAAGTAGAGAGAATTAGTAGAAGTATGAGGAAAGGAAGAAGGAAAGGAGGGAAGGAAGGAAGGAAGAAAGAAAGAAAGAAAGAAAGAAAGAAAAAGAAGGCAAGAAGGCAAGAAGGAAAGAAAGGCAGGGAGAGAGGGAGGAAGGAAGGAAGGAGGGAAAGAAGAAAAAAGACAGAAAGAAAGAAGATACAGTAAAATAAAATAAAGTATAATAAAGTTATTGAATTAAAAAATATTTAGAAAAAAAAAGGGACAGATAGAATCTTAGGACAAATGTTGGAAGCAAAGCTATACAGACAAAATCTTACACAGAAGCATACACACACACCCTCACTAAAAGAGGTGAAGGGGGAAAAATCATAAATGTTGCTCTCAGAGACCACCTCCTCAATTTGGGATGATTCGTTGTCTAAAGGAAGGAAGGAAGGAAAGAAAGAAAGAAAGAAAGAAAGAAAGAAAGAAAGAAAGAAAGAAAGAAAAGTATAATAAAGTTTATTAAAATTAATTATTAAGAAAAAATTTTTAAAAAAAACCATGGACGGATAGAACCCTAGGACAAATGGTGGAAGCAAAACTATACAGACAAGATCTCACACAGAAGCATACACATACACATTCACAAAAAGAGGAGAAGGGGAAAAAGTCATAGATCTTGCTCTCGAAGCCCACCTCCTCAATTTGGGATGACTCGTTGTCTATTCATGTATTCCACAGATGCAGGTACATCAAGTTGATTGTGGAGATTTAATCCGCTGCTTCTGAGGCAGCTGGGAGAGATTTCCCTTTCTCTTCCTTGTTCGCACAGCTCACAGGGGCTCAGCTTTGGATTTGGCCCCGCCTCTGCGTATAGGTCGCTGGAGGGCGTCTGTTTTTTGCTCAGACAGGATGGGGTTAAAGGAGCCGCTGATTTGGTGGCTCTGGCTCACACAGGGCGGGGCGGGAGGGGCGAGGGGGGGGCGGGGGGGAGGGAGGGGCACGGAGTGCGGGGCGGGCCTGCGGCGGCAGAGGCCAGCGTGACGTTGCACCAGCCTGGGGCCCGCCGTGCGTTCTCCCGGGGGAGTTGTCCCTGGATCCCGGGACCCTGGCAGTGGCGGGCTGCACAGGCTCCCCGGAAGAGGGCTGTGGAGAGTGACCTGTGCTCGCACACAGGCCCCTTGGTGGCGGCAGCAGCAGCCTTAGCGTCTCCCGCCCGTCCCTGGGGTCCGTGCTTTTAGCCGCAGCTCGCGCCCATCTCTGGGGTCCGCGCTTTTAGCCGCAGCTCGCGCCCGTCTCTGGGGTTCGCGCTTTTAGCCGCGGCTCACGCCCGTCTCTGGGGTTCGCGCTTTTAGCCGCGGCTCGCGCCCGTCTCTGGGGTTCGCGCTGTTAGCCGCGGCTCGCGCCCGTCTATGGAGCTCCTTTAAGCAGCGCTCTTAATCCCCTCTCCTTGCACACCAGGAAACAAAGAGGGAAGAAAAAGTCTCTTGCCTCTTCGGCAGCTCCAGACTTTTCCCCGGACTCCCTCCCGGCCAGCCGTGGCGCACTAACCCCTGCAGGCTGTGTTCACGCCGCCAACCCCAGTCCTCTCCCTGCGCTCCGACCAAAGCCGAGCCTCAGCTCCCAGCCCCGCCCACCCCGGCGGGTGAGCAGACAAGCCTCTCGGGCTGGTGAGTGCCGGTCGGCACCGATCCTCTGTGCGGGAATCTCCCCGCTTTGCCCTCCGCACCCCTGTGGCTGCGCTCTCCTCCGCGGCTGCGAAGCTCCCCCCTCCGCCTCCTGCAGTCTCCGCCCGCGAAGGGGCTTCCTAGTGTGTGGAAACTTTTCCTCCTTCACAGCTCCTTCCCACTGGTGCAGGTGCCGTCCCTATTCTTTTGTCTCTGTTTTTTCTTTTTTCTTTTGCCCTACCCAGGTACGTGGGGAGTTTCTTGCGATTTGGGAGGTCTGAGGTCTTCTGCCAGCCTTCAGTAGGTGTTCTGTAGGAGTTGTTCCACGTGTAGATGTATTTCTGGTGTATCTGTGGGGAGGAAGGTGATCTCCGCGTCTTACTCTTCCGCCATCTTCAAGGTCCCCCTCTCCTCTGAAATTTTTATTGTTTTAGGTCTTACAGTTAGGTCCTTGATTCATTTGTAGTTGATTTTGTATATGGTGTTATGTATGGGTCCAATTTCATTCTTTTGCATGTGTTTATCCAGGTTTTCTAGCATCATTTGTTGAAAAGACAACATTGAATGGTCTTGGCACCCTTGTCAAAAATCATTTCACTGTATATGTGAGAATTTATTTCTAGGCTTTCTATTTTATTCCATTAGTTTATACATCTGTCTGCCTGTACCACACCCTTTTGATTACTCTAGCTTTGTAGTAAGTTTTGAAATCAGAAGGTGTGAGTCCTCCAGTTTTGTTCTTCTTTTTTGAGACTATTCTGGCTATTTGGGGTCCCTTGAGATTCCATGTGAATTTTAGATTGGGTTTTTCTATTTTTGTAAAAAAAAAATTGCCATTGGGATTTTGATAGGAATTTCTTTGAATCTGTAGATTTCTTTGGATAATATGGAAATCCATGAACATGAAATGTGTTTCCACTTATTTATATCTTCTGCAGTTTCTTTCAGCAATGTTTTGTAGTTTTCATTATACACGTCTCTCACCTCCTTGGTTAAGTTAAATCCTAAGTATCTTATTCTTTTTGATACTATTGTAAATGGAATTGTTTTGCAATTTCCTTTTTAGATTGTTTATTGTTCGTGTGTAAAAATGCAACTGATTTTCGTATGTTGACTTTGTATGGTGCTACTTTGCTGAATTCATTTATTATCTCTAATGGTTTTTTTGGTGGAATTAGAGTTTTCTATATATAAGATTGTATCATTTGCAAACAGATCATTTTACTTCTTCCTTTCCAAATTAGTTGTTTTTTATTTCTTTTTCTCCCCTAATTGATCTGCTATAACTTCCAGTATTATGTTGAATAGAAGTTGTGAAAATGGGCATCATCACCTTGTTCCTGATCTTAGAGGAAAAGCTTTCAGTTTTTCACTGTTGAGTATTTTATTTACTGTGAGCTTTTCATAAACTGCTTTTATTATGTTGAGATAGTTTCCTTCTATTCATAGCTGTTTTTTTTTATCATGAAAGGGTGTTTTATTTTGCCACATGCTTTTTGTACATCAATGGAGATGATTATGTGGTTTCTTCCTTCACGTTGGTGATGTGCCATATTGCGCTGATCAATTTTCATATGTTGAACCGTCTTTGCATTCCAGATGCAATAAATCCTATTTGGTCATGGTGTATAATCCTTTTAATATGCTACTAAATTCTGTTTGCTAGTATTTTATTGAGGGTTTTTGCATTAATGTTCATAGGGATATTGGTTTGTAGTTTTCTTGTAGTATCTTCGTCTGTCTTTGGTATCAGGGTTAAACTGGCCTCATAGAATGAGTTAGAAAGTGTTCCCTCTTCTACAATTTTTTTGGAAAAGTTTGAGGAGAATTGGTATGAAATTATTATTTAAAAGGTATTATAGAATTCACTACATGAAGCCATCAGGTTGAGAGCTTTTCTTTTTTGGGAGATTTTTTTTACTACTGACTCAATCTCCTTACTAGTTACGGGTCTGTTCAGTTTTTCTCTTTATTCATGATTTACTCTTGGTAGGATTTGTGTTTCTAGGAAATTTTCCAGTTCATCTAAATTATCCAATTTGTTGGGGGTACAGTTGCTCATACTACTCTTATAATCATTTTTATTTTTGTAGAATTGGTAATAATGTCCACACTTTAAATTCTGGTTGTAGTAATTATTTTCTTAGTTCATCTAATGGTTTATCAATTTTGTTGATCTTTTCAAAGAACCAACTTAAAAATTTGTTTTTTATTGAAATATAGTTGATTTCCAATGTTGTTTTAGCTTCAGGTGTACAGCAAAGTGATTCTATATATGTGTGTGTGTGTGTGTGTGTGTGTGTGTATTCTTTTCCATTATAGGTTAGTACAAGATATTGAGTATAGTTCCCTGTGCTATACCATAGGTCCTTGTTGGTTGTCTATTTTATATATAGTAGTGTGTATATTTAAATCCCAAACTCCTAACTTATCCCTCTCCACCTTTTCTCTTTGGTAACCATAAGTTTGTTTTCTATGTCTGTGAGTCTTTTTCTGTTTTGTAAATAACTTCATTTGTACTATTTTTTAAGATTCCACATATAAGTGATGTCATGTGATATTTGTCTTTCTCTGTTAGTTCATTTAGTATGATAATCTCTTGCTGCAAATGACATTGTTTCATTCTTTTTTATGGCTGAGTAATATTCCATTGTGTATATGTACCACATCTTCTTTATCCATTCATCTGACGATGGACATTTAGGTTGCTTCCATGTCTTGGCGATCGTAAATAGTGCTGCTGTGCACATTGTGATGCACGTATCTTTTCGTATTATAGTTTTCTCCAGATATATGCCCAGGAGTGGGATTGCTGGATCGTATGGTAACTCTATTTTTACAAAGAACTAACTTTTAATTTCATTGATTTTTCTCTATTGTTCTCCTATTCTTTATGTCATTTATCTCTTCTCTAATCTTTGTTGTTTCCTTGTTACTCTTAGCTTTGGGTTTAGGTCTTATTTTTCTAGTTTCTTAAGTTATAAAGTTAGTTTGTTCGTTTGACATCTTTCTTGTTTTTAATATGTTTATAGCTATCAGTTTCCCTCTTAGCACCATTTTCCCCTGCATCCTGTAAGTTTTGGTATATTGTGGGTTTATAAAAATAATTTAAACAAAATTAAAACTTACAGAAAAGTTGCAGTGCTTCCATATATTCTTTTAACATATTTTCACCAATTATTAGCATTTTGGCACATTTTTCTTTTTGGGGGTGTTATTGAAGTATAATTGACTTACAATATTATATTAGTTTCATGTGTACAATGTAGTGATTCAGTATTTTTGTACATTACAAAATGAGCACTGTGATAAGCCTAGTTTTCATCTGTCAGCATACGACGTTATTTCAGTTGTAATTTCTTCTTTTTCATTTCTGATTTTATTGATTTGGGCCCTCTGTTTTTTTCTTGATGAGTCTGGCTAAAGGTTTATCAATTTTCTTTATTTTTCAGAGAACCAGCTCTTAGTCTCATTGATCTTTTCTATTGTTTCTTTTTAAATTTATTTATTTATTTTTGCTGTGTTGGGTCTTCGTTTCTGTGCGAGGGCTTTCTCCAGTTGTGGCAAGCGGGGGGCCACTCTTCATCACGGTGCGCGGGCCTCTCACTATCGTGGCCTCTCTTGTTGCAGAGCACAGGCTCCAGACACGCAGGCTCAGTAGCTGTGGCCTACGGGCCCAGTTGCTCCGTGGCATGTGGGATCCTCCCAGACCAGGGCTTGAACCCATGTCCCCTGCATTAGCAAGCAGATTCTCAACCACTGTGCCACCAGGGAAGCCCTCTGTATTGTTTTTTAAGTCTCTATTTCATTTATTTCTGCTCTGATCTTTATGATTTCTTTCCTCCTACTAACTTTGGGTTTTGTTTGTTCTTCTTTTTCTAGTTCCTTTTAGATATAATGTTAGATTGTTTATTTGAGATTTTTCTTGTTCCCTGAGGTAAGCTTTTATTGCTAAAAAAATTCCCTCTCACAACTGCTTTTGCTGCATCACATAGATTTTGAATTGTTTCTAGTGGCCCATTGGTTGTTTAGAAGCATATTGTTTAGCCTCAGTGTGTGTGTGTGTGTGTTTTGATTGTTGTTGTTTGTAGTTGATTTCTAGTCTTATACTTTTCTGATCTGAAAAGATGCTTGATATGATTTAAGTCTTCTTAAATTGATTGAGAGTTGTTTTGTGGGCTAGCATGAGATCTATCCTGGAGAATGTTCCATATGTACTTGAAAAGTGTATTCTGCTGCTTTTGGATGGAATGTTATCTATATACCTATTAGGTTCGTCTGATTTAATGTGTCATTTGAGGACAGTGTTCCCTTATCGATTTTCTGTCTGGGCAATCTGTCCATTGATTTAAGTGGGCTATTAAAGTTATTATTATTATTTTTAAAGTTATTATTATTGTGTTACTGTCAGTTTCTCCCTTTATATTTGTTAATATTTGCTTTATGTATTTAGGTGTTCCTACGTTGGCTGCATGTATATTTAAAATTGTTATATCTTCTTGTTGGATTGATCCCCTGATCATTATGTAATGTCCTTCTTTGTCTCTTGTTACAGCCTATGTTTTAAAGTCTATTTTGTCTGATATAAGTATTGCTACCCCAGCTTTCTTTTCATTTCCTCATGTATGGAATATGTATTTCCATCGTCTCATGTTCGGTCTGTGTGTTTCTTCACATTTAATATGAGTTTCCTGAGTGCAGCGTATTATTTGGGTCTTGTGTTTTTGTTTTTTGTCCATTCAGCCACTCCATGTGTTTTGATTGGAGCATTTAGCTCATTTACATTTAAAGTAATTATTGATGGGCAGGTACTTATTGCCAGTTTGTGAACTGTTTCCAGGTTGTTTTTGTAGTCCTTTTTCGTTTCTGTGTTTTAATTTTGTTCTCTTTCCTTGTGATTTGATGACTATCATCAGTGTTATGTTTGGATTCCTTTCTCAATTTTATTTTTGTGTATTTTTTATAGATCCTTTGTTTAAAGTTCATATTTACATATATAGTATAGTTATGCAATATATTACATATAGCATATATGATTATTATATATATTGATTTTATATATATATATATATATAAAATAAGTTGCTGATCTCTTAAGCTTGAATGCATTCCAACAAGTCTGCATTTTTTACTCTCCTCTCACCATGTTCAAAGTTTTTAACATCATACTTTACAACTTTTTGTTTTGTGGACCCTTAACTACTTATTGTGAATACAGGTGATTTTACTAGTTTTGTCTTTAAACCTTCTGCTCTCTTTATAAGTGGTCGATTTACTACCTTTACTTTACGTTTGCCTTTTCCCATGAGGTTTTTGTTTTTATAATTTTCACATTCTAGTTGTGGTCTTTCTTTTTTGCTTAGAGAAGTCCTTTTAATGTTTCTAGTAAAGCCAGTTTTAGTGGTGCTGAACTCTTCTAGCTTTTGCTTGTCTGTAAAACTCTTGATCTCTCCTTCAAACCAGAATGATAGCCTTGCCAGGTAATGTATTCTTGGTTGTAGGTTTTCTCCTTACATCACTTGAACTTATTGTGCCACTCCTTTCTGTCCTGAGAAGTCAGCTTATAGTCTATGGGAGTTCCTTTGTACATAACTATTTGCTTCTCTCTTGCTGCTTTTAAGATTTTCTCTTTTTCTTTAATTTTGCCATTTTAATTATAATATGTCTTGGTGTGGACTTCTTTGGTGTATCTTGTCGGGCATTCTCTTTGCTTCCTGAACCTGTTTGTTTCCTTTCCCAGGTTAGGGAATTTTTCAGCTATTGTTTCTTTAAATATGTTCTCTGCCTCTTTCTCTGTCTCTTCTCCTTCTGAGACCCCTATAATGTCAATGTTAGTATGCTGGATTTTGTCACAGAAGGCTCTTAAATTATTCTCATTTAAAAAAATTTTATTGGAGTATAGTTGATTTACAACGTCGTGTTAGTTTCAGGTGTACAGCAAAGTGATTCAGTGTTACATATACATATATTCATTCTTTTTCATATTCTTTACCCATATAGGTTATTACAGAATATTGAGTAGAGTTCCCTGTGCTATACAGTAGATCCTTGTTGGTTATCTATTTTATATATATTAGTGTGTGTATGTTAATCACAAGCTCCTAATTTACCCCTCCCACCCAGGTTTCTCCTCTGGTTTGTTTGGCTTTGTTTTTGAAATCTGCGAGTCTGTTTCTGTTTTGTAAATAAGTTCATTTGTATAATTTTTAAAAATTAGATTCCATATATGAGTGATATCATATGATATTTGTTTTTGTCTGACTTCACTTAGTATGATAATCTCTAGGTCCATCCATGTTGCTGCAAATGGCATTATTTCATTCATTTTAATGGCTGAGTAACATTCCATTGTATATATGTACCACATCTTCATTATCCATTCATCTGTTGTTAGATATTTAGGTTGCTTCCATGTCTTGGCTGTTGTAAATGGTGCTGCAATGAACATTGGGGTATGTGTATCTTTTTGAAGTATGGTTTTCTCCAGATATATGCCCAGGAGTGGGATTGCTGGATCATATGGTAGTCCTATTTTTAGCTTATTAAGGAACCACCATACTGTTCTCCATAGTGGTTGTACCAGTTTACATTACCACCAACAGTGTAGGAGGGTTCCTTTCTCCACACCCTCTCCAGCATTTATTTTTTGTAGAGTTTTTTTTTTTTTTTTTTTTTTTGCGCTATGTGGGCCTCTCACTGTTGTGGCCTCTCCCATTGCGGAGCACAGGCTCCAGATGCGCAGGCTCAATGGCCATGGCTCACGGGCCCAGCCGCTCCACGGCCTGTGGGAATTTCCTGAACCAGGGCACGAACCCGTGTCCCCTGCATCGGCAGGCAGACTCTCAACCACTGCGCCACCAGGGAAGCCCTGTAGATTTTTTGATGATGGTCATTCTGACTGGTGTGAGGTGATACCTCGCTGTAGTTTTGATTTGCATTTCTCTAATGATTAGTGATGTTGAGCATCCTTTCATGTGTTTGTTGGCAGTCTGTGTATCTTCTTTGGAGCAATGTCTGTTTAGGTCTCCTGCCCATTTTGGGATTGGGCTGTTTGTTTTTTTGATATTGAGCTGCATGAACTGCTTGTAAATTTTGGAGATTAATCCTTTGTCAGTTGCTTCATTTGCAAATATTTTCTCCCATTCTGAGCATTGTCTTTTTGTCTTGCTTATGGTTTCCTTTGCTGTGCAAAAGTAAGTTTAAGTAAGTTCCATTTATTTGTTTATATTTTTATTTCTGTTACTCTAGGAGGTGGGTCAAAAAAGATCTTGCTGTGGTTTATGTCAAAGAGTGTTTTTCCTATGTTTTCTTCTAAGAGTTTTATAATGTCTGGCCTTACATTTAGGTCTTTAATCCATTTTGAGTTTATTTTTGTGTCTGGTATTAGGGAGTGTTCTAATTTCATTCTGTTACGTGTAGCTGTCCAGTTTTCCCAGCACCACTTACTGAAGAGGCTGTCTTTTCTCCATTGTATCCTACTTTGTCATAGAAACTATCCTCATTTTTTTAAGTTCTTTTTTTCTTTTTTCTGTTCAGCTTGGGTGATTTCCACTACTGTCTCCAGTTCACTGGTCCATTCCCCTGTGTCATCTAATTTACTGTTGATTCCTTCTATTGTACTTTTTAATTTCCATTATTGTGTTCTTCAGCTCTGTTTGGTTCTTCTTTATACTTTCTAACTTTTTTAAACTTCTCACTGTGTTCATTCTTCTGGGTTCATTGAGCATCTTTATGATCGTTACCTTGAACTCATTGTCAGGTAGATTGCTTATCTCCACTTCACTTAGTTCTTTTTCTCATTTTTGTCTTGTTCCTTCATTTGGAACATATTCCTCTGCCTCCTCATTTTGTCTAATTCTGTGTTTATTTCTGTGTATGTGTAATCCAGTTATGTTTCCTAATCTGGAAGAAATTGCCTTATGTAGAAGACGTTCTGTGGGGCCCAGCAGCCCACTCCCCTCTGGTCACCTCACGTAGGCTGTGTAGACTGTTATGTTGGGGTTGGTTTGACTACTGTGGGCACACTGGTCGGTGGGCCTGATCCCTGGCCCAGTTGGCTGCATGGCCCTAGCTCATGTGGAGGCTCCTGGCCTGCTCTTAGGTGGCGTGGGGTCCTGGCACAGCTGGTTGCATGGCATGGCGGGGGCAGAGCTGGTGCTGGCCTGCTGGTTGGTGGAGCCTAATCCCTGGGTGGCTGTCTGCCAGTCCTGAGGGGTCCTGGGACTGATGCCAGCCCACGGGTGGGTGTCCTGGGGCTGATGTCAGTCTGCTGGTGGGTGGGTAAGCCCCTGCTGCTAATAGGCTGGAGGGAGGATTCCAAAATGGTGCTTGTTAGCACCAGTGTCCTGGTGGTAGAACGAGCCCCCCAAAATGGCTGCTGCCAGTGTCTGTGTCCCCAGGGGGCACCAGTTGCCTCCTGCCTCTTCATGACCAACAAGTGGGTTTGACCCAGACGCCCTTCAGGTTACTGCCTCTGCGCTGGGACTTGCACTGTGTGAGATTTACTGTGTGCCCCTTATGAGTCTCTGTTTCCTAGATTCCTCCAGCTCTCCCATGCACAAGCCCTGTTGCCTTTCAAAGCCACACGTTCTGCAATCTTGTTTTCCTGGTGTAGGACCTCCAGGCTGGGAAGCCTGATGTGGGGCTCAGACCCCTCACTCTTTGGCAAGAACCTCTGCAGTTGTGATTATCCTCCCATTTGTGGGTTGCCTACCTGGCGGGTGTGGGTCAGATCATCGTGTATCTCTACCATCCCTAACGATCTCATTGTGGTTCCTTCTTTGTGTCTTTAGTTGTGGAAAACCTTTCTGCTGGTCTTCAGGTTGTTCTCATAGATAGTTGCTCTGTCCATAGTTGTAGTTTTCACATGCTCGTGGGAGGGGCTGAGCTCAGGGTCTTCCTACTCCACCATCTTGGCCCCACCTCCGTCGTGTTCTCATTTTTACTCATCTCTGAGTATTTTCTAATTTCCTTTGTGATTTCTTTTTTTTTGATCCATTAATTGTTTAAGAGCGTATTTCTAAAATTTTGTGAGTTTTCCAATTTTTTAGTTACTGATTTCTAACTTTCATCCAGTTGTGGTTAGAGAAGATCTTTTGTATAATATCTATATTTTAAAATGTATTGAGACTTAACTTGTGGCCTAACATATGGTGTATCCTGGAGAATGTCCTATGTGCACCTGAGAAAAATATGTATTCTGTGGTTGTTGGGCAGAGTGTTCTGTATATGTCTGTTAGACTCGTTGGTTTATTGTGTTGTCTTCTGTTTCCTTCCTTATCTTCTGCCTGGTTATTCTATCCACTGTTGAGAGTAGAGTAGTGACGTCTCCAGCTATTATTATGGAGCTCTCTGTTTCTTCCTTCAGTTCTGTCAGTTTTTGCTTCATTTATTTTGATGGGCTATCATTTGGTATATAAATGTGGGTAATTGCTGTACCTTCTTGCTGTATTAAACGTTTTATAATAAGTAATGTCATTCTTTGTCTCTTCTAAGCTTTTATGATTTAAAGTCTGTTTTGTCTGATATGACTATAGCCCTATCCCCTGCTCCCTTTGGGTTGCTGTTTGCACATAATATCCTTTTCCATCTTTTCACTTTCAACCTGTTTGTGTCTTTGGATCTCAAGTGATTATCCTGTAGACAGCATATAGTTGGAACATGTGTTTTTATACACATGCCAGTATCTGTTTCTTGATTTGTGAATTTAATCCATTTATATTTAAAACAATTACTTATGAGGAGGGGCTTACTTCTGTCATTGTTTTCTATATGCTTTATAGCTTCCCCCCCCCAATTTGCTACATTCTTGTCATCTTCGTGTTTAGTTGATTTTTTGTAGTGAGATGTTTAAATTCCTTTCTCATTTCCTTTTATGTATATTCTATAGCTATTTTCTTTGTGGTTACCATGGGGATTACATTTAACATTTTAAAGTTATACCAACTTAACTTTATTAACATACAAACACTGCTCCTTTACAGCTCTGTCCCCACCGTTTTTGGTTGTTGATGTTACAGAATTACATCTTTATACATTGTATGCCCCCAAACATAAACCGATAATTATTTTAAATGCATTTATCCTTTATATTATGTAGAAAACAAGATTTGGAGTTACCAACCAAAGTTACAGTAGTATTAGCTTTTACACTAATAATTTTTTCTTTAAATGTGTTAATTTCTTAAACCGTGTAGAAAATGAAAAGTGCAGTAACAAATCATGGTTACATTAATACTAGCTTTTATAATTTTCCATCTGTTACTTTTATTGAGATATTCATTTCTCCATGCAGCTTCAAGCTACCACATAGTGTCCTTTCATTTCACCTTGCAGGACTCCCTTGAGCATTTATTGCAGGGCAGGTCTAATGGTGAAGAACTCCCTCAGCTTTTGTTTATCTGGGAATGTCTTAATGTCGTCTTCATTTTTAAAGACAGTTTTTCAGGGTATAGGATTCTTGGTTGACAGTTTTTTCTTTTAGCACTTTGAATATATCAGCCCACTGTCTTCTGTCCTGTAAAGCTTCTGATGAGAAATCTGATAATCTTATTCAGGGTCCCTTGTATGTGATGACTTGCTTCTTTCTACATGCTTTCAAGATTCTTTGTCTTTGTTTTTTGATAGATTGATTATAATGTGTCTTGGTGTAGGTCTCTGAGTTCATCTTACTTGGAGATTACTGACCATCTTGGATGTTTATACTCATGTCTTTCATCAAGTTTGGGAAGTTTTCAGCCATTATTTCTTCAACTATTCTCTCTGCCCCTTCCCTCTCTTCTCCTTCTGGGAATCCCATGATGCATATTATGTTGGTCCACTTGGTGGTGTCCCACAGGTCCCTTAGGCTCTGTTCACCTTTCTTCAATCTTGTTTCTTTCTGTTCTACAGACTTGAAAATTTCTGTTGCCCTATCTTCAAGTTTGCTAATTCTTTCTTCTGCCTGCTCAAATCTGTATTAGAATGCCCCTGGTGAATTTTTAAACTTGTTATTGTTCTTTTCAGCTCCAGAATTTCTTTTTGGTTTCTTTTTAGGTTTTCTATATTTTCATTAATATTTCCATTTTGTTCACTGTTTATTTTCTTGGCTTTCTCCACATCATCCTTTAATTCTTTGAGTATCTTTAAGACAGTTGTTTTAACATCTCTGTCTAGTAGATTTGCCATCAGGTCTTTTTCAGGGACAATTACGTTGATTTATTTTTTCTTTTGAATGAGCCACACTTTCCTGTTTCTATGCCTTGTGATTTTTGCTGTTGTCATTGTTGTCGAATACTAGACATTTGAATCTAATGATGTAGTAACTCTGGAAATCAGATTCTCCCCTTTCCCCAGGGTCTGCTCTTTGTTATTGTTTTATTTTTATAATCTGTCTCTGAGACAGGGATTGGTCTGAGGTGTAAACTTAAGGTTTTTCTCAAGTCTTTTCTGAGCCTTGTCCTGGGCATGTGCAGTCACTTTCTAATTTTCCCCATATATTAGTTGTTTTTGAATGTCCTCATATCTGGCTCCTAAAGTGAAAAATGAATGGGGGATGGAAGTCACTTCATCCAGAAGGAGAGGGGCTTGTGACAATTGGGGGAGGAGTAACAACAGTGGCTGCCGCCTCTGTGATCAGAAGCAGGAATCAGCGAACAGAGCACAGGTGTCTGCTATTTGGAGCACAGGGTTCTTTTTGTCCACCCTGGATCCTGCACACTGTGTGCAAGATACTCCAGCGACATGCGTGCAGGTGCCTTTCACAGGCTGGGGTTGGGGGATAGGTAGCTGCTCCTGTTGACCAAAAATTAACTTTGGAAATTGACCAAAATTAGCTTCAATTTACTCTCCAAGTGTTCCCTTGGACACTAGTGCCCAGGGTACCAAACGAGTTACATCAGACATATTCTGCCTATAGGTAATTGTTGTCTAGGTGGGGAGACAGAGCCTGGCGCTGCCTACTCGACCATCTTCCCACAATCCTTCCCCAATATGTACATTCTTATTATGCCACAGGGCCTATCTCACAGTGCCATTATGAGGATTAAACAGGTTATAAGTATAATACAAGCATCCCAGTGTCCGACATAAAGTAAGTGCTCAGTAAGTATGAGCTACTAATTATATTAGTGGAAATTCAGGTGTAACTGCTAAGGAATTTGGCTTTTACTCCATAGGCAGTGGTCACACATGAACAGGGAGCTATAATCAGAGCTGTACTTAAGGAAGATTAATGGGCAGTATGTGAAGATGAATAGTTAGGAGAGAAACTCTTCTATTAAGCACCTACTACGTGTGCATATGCTTGAAACATTTGTACACATTTTCTCATTTAATCCTCACGAGGGAGCATATTAAATACATTTTATAAACGAAGAATCTGAGAAGTGATTCCTAACATTCTGAGATTTAAACCTAGGTCTGTCTGACTGGAAGAAATAAGTATTATGTATCGGAATAAGTATCATCAAAACAAAATAACAAGTGTTGGCAAGGACATGGAGAAATTGAAATGCTTGTGCTTTGCTGGTGGAATATAAAATGGTGTACCACTGTGGAAGACAGTTTGGTAGCTACTCAAAAAGTTTAGCTTAGAATTGCCATTTGATCCAGCAATTCCACTTCTAGGTACACACCCAAAAGCATTGAAAGCAGGAGCTCAAAGAGATACTTGCAAGTCAGTGTTCACAGGGGCATTATTCACAATAGCCAGAAGGCGGAAACAACTAGATGTCTATCAATAGATGAATGGATAAACAAGATGTAACATATACATACAATGGACTATTATTTAGCCTTGAAAAGGAATGCAGTTCTGATACATACTACAGCATAGATGAACCTTGAGGGCTTTATGCTAAGTGAAACAAGCCAGACACAAAAGGACAAACACTGTGTGATTCCACTCATATGAAGTATGTAGAGCAATTCATAGAGATGGAAAATATAACAAAGTATAATAGAGGTTAAAGAGGCTGGGGACAGGGAGGGATGAGGACTTTTGGGTACAGAGTTCCTGTTTGCGATGATGAAAAATGGGTGGTGGTGATGGTTGTGCAACATTGTGAATGTACTTAATGCCAATGAATCGTACACTTAAATATGGTTCAAATGGTAAACTTTATATTGTATATATTTTACCGCAATAAAAAAGAATATACAAGCCCCAAAGTAATAATAATAGAATATAGCGTTTTCTGAAGCTCCAGATGATTTTTAAAAAATTCTAACTTGCAATTTGCCTTGAATATGTCTGCACTTAAGAGATAGTCCCCTTCCCACCTTCTAGTACTCTAAGACTGAAAGAAGAAACCTACTCCAATAATAGAAATACTGAGTTACTGCAACACAACTCAAATATATACTTAGAACACAAGGACAGCGCTTACTACCTGTTGTTTTGATCTTTTAATTAATAAAGGAAATGGAGGCTTGGCAGCAAAAAGGATACTTTTTACAGTTTTTACAGAGGTGTATCCCCGTGTGGCCACCACACTTCCTGTTATACTTTGCATATCTGCTTTTCAGGTTCATCCACGTTGTTATATGTTACTTATTGCTTATGTGTTACTTGTTCCCGTGTATGGAAATTCTGCAGTTTGTTTAGTTGTTCCCTGGTTGATAAGATATTTGGGTTATCTCCAGTTTGGCTATTATGACTAAAACTGCTGTGAACATGTTAATGCAGTTTTTGAGTGGACATATATTTTCATTTATCTTGGGTAAATACCAAGGAGTGGGCTTTCAAGGTTGTATATTAAGTATGTGTTTAACTTCATAAGACACCGACAAACTGTCTTCTAAAGCGGTTGTACTGTTTCAAATTCCCACCAGCAACGTAGGAGAGCTCCAGCCGCTCTATAGCCCGTGCGGTATTTGGTGTTACTGAGAGTCTTAAATTTTGGCCGTTCTCTTGGGTGTGTAGTGGTAGCACATTGTGGCTTTGCTTTGCCTCCCCTAATGCCTGATGATGTGGACCATCTTTCCATGTGCTCACTTCCCATTCGTATGTCTTCTTTGGTAAAGTATCTGTTCAAATCTTTTGTCCCATAAAAAAAAATTGGGCTGTCTTATTAATATAGATACATATATTTTAACAGTTTTGTTGAGATATAATTCACATACCATAAAGCAACCCATTTAAAATGTACAATTTTATGGTTTTTGTATATTCACAGAGTTATGCAGATATCACCACAATCTAATTTGGAACTTTCGACTGTCCCCAAAAGAAACCCATACCCGTTAGCAGTCAGTATCCATTCTCTCCCCACCCCCAGCCCTAATCTACTTCCTGTCTCTTTAGATTCGCCTATTTTGGATATTTCCTATGATGGAATAACAGAATATTTTATCTTTTGTGACTAGCTTCTTTCACTTAGTGTAAGGTCCTCAGGGTCCATCCATGTTGTAGCATGCATCGTACTTCATTCCTTTTTACTATGAAATAATATTCCGTTGTATGGACATACCACATTTATCTATTCATTAGTTGATTGACGTTAGGACTGTTTCCACTTTCTAGCTATTGTAAGTAATGCTGCTATGAACATTGTGTACAGGTTTTTGTGTAGACACGTTTTCATTTCTCGGGTATATAGATATACGTGTGCAAATATTTTCTCCCTCTTGAAGAAGTCTGTGTCTTCCCTCTTGATTTTCTTGACAGTATCTTTTGGAAAGCAAAATTTTAAAGTTTTCATAAATTTTAATTCATCAATTTTTTTCCTCTATGACTCATTCATCCTTTTTGTATCTTATCTAGGAAATCTTTGCCTAATCGAAGGTCACAAAGAATTTATGTTTTCTTCCAAAAGATTTATACTTTTAGCTCTTATATTTAAGTATGCAATCTATTTTGAAACAATTTCTGTGTCTGGTGTGACTTAAGGATCGAGTTCATTTTCCTGCATATGGTTATCTATCAGCAGTACGTTTTAAAAGATGATCAATTAACCATTGGATTATCTTGGCACCTTTGGCAAAAATCAATTGACTATGAATATGTGGATCTCCTCCTAACTTTTAACTCTGTATTCTTGATCTATATGTCCATTCTTATACAGCCCTCTATTGTCCATTCAATACAACCCTGTATTGACTACTGTAGCTTTATAGTATCACTAGAAATCAGGTAGTCTAAGTCCTCCAACTTTATTCTTCTTTTCCAAAATTCTTTTGCTTACTTGAAGTCTTTTGCATTTCCATATAAATGTTGAATAAGCCTGTCAGTTTCTACAAGTATGTGGCTGCAGTTTTCACTGGAATTGTGTTGAATTAATAGATAAATTTGGGGAGGATAGGGACTTCCCTGGTGGCACAGTGGTTAAGAATCCACCTGCCAATGCAGGGGACACAGGTTTGATCCCTGGTCCGGGAAGATCCCACATGCCACGGAGCAGCTAAGCCCGTGAGGCACAACTACTGAGCCCGTGTGCCACAACTACTGAAACCCACGTGCCTAGAGCCCTTGCTCCACAACAAGATCAGCCACAACAATGAGAAGCCCATGCACTGCGACGAAGAGTAGCCCCCCGCTTGTCACAACTAGAGAAAGCTCACACACAGCAACGAAGACCCAACAGGCAAAAATAAACAAATTTTTAAAAAAGTAAAAAAAATAGATAAATTTGGGGAGGATTGGCACAGCAATGACATTGAATCTTCTGATCAATAAGCATGGAATATCTTTTCATTTTCATTGCACCTTTAATTTCTTTCAGCTGTGTTTTGTATTTTTCAGTGCCTGGGTTTTGCCCGTAGTTTGCTAAATTATCCCTAAATATTTCATACATTAAAAAATTAAATTTCCATTTTACCCTTACTATAAGAATATGATAGATTTTTGCATAATGACCTTATATCCTGTAACCTTGCTCTCACCTTTTCTAGTTTTTTTTGTAAATTCCTTTTTTTCGACACAGACAACCAACCTGTCTGCAAATAAAAAGTTTTACTTTTTTTTCCCCGATCTGTATGCCTTTCATTTTTCTTGTCATGTTGCACCTCGTGGGACCTCCAGTACAATGCTTAATAAAAGGGTGAGAGCAGATATTATTGCCTTGTTCATAATTTTAGGAGGAAAGCATTTAATTTTTCAAAATTATTAACTATGGGGTTTTTTTGCAGGTGCCCTCTATCAGGTTGAGGAAACCCCCTTCTATTCCTAGATTGCCAAGAACGTGTATGACTTGGTGTAGAGTTTAGTCAGATGCTTCTTGTACACTATTAAGATGATACAGTTTTTCTTTTTGCTCTGTAAATATGATGTAAATATGTAAAAACTGTAAATTTTTGGTTTACAAGGTGGTTTTTGAATGCAAAAACAACCTTGCAGTCCTGGGATAAATTCCACTTGGTTGTAATGTACTTTCCTTTTGATAAACTATTCAAAATGATTTCCTAATATTTTGTCAAGGATTTTTTTTTTTTTTTTTTTTTTTGCGGTACGCGGGCCTCTCACTGTTGCGGCCTCTCCCGTTGTGGAGCACAGGCTCCGGACGCGCAGGCTCAGTGGCCATGGCTCACGGGCCTAGCCACTCCGTGGCATGTGGGATCTTCCCGGACCGGGGCACGAACCCGTGTCCCCTGAATCGGCAGGCGGACTCCCAACCACTGCGCCACCAGGGAAGCCCCATTGTCAAGGATTTTTGCACCTACGTCCAGGGAGCTGTTAGTGTGTAGTTTTTGTTTCTTGTAATATCATTGTCTGGTTTTCCTATCAGGTTAATGCTGCTGCTTCACAGACTAAGGCGGGAAGTGTTTTCCTCTTTTATTTTCTGGATGAGTTTGTGTAGAATTGGTACAATAACTTCTGTAAATTTTTGGTAGAATTCACCAGTGAAGCCATCTGGGCTTGGAGTCTTCTTTGTGGGAAGATTTTTAACTAGAAATTTCTTTGTGATTGGACTAATCAGGTTATCTATTTCTCCTTTAGTGACTTTTGGTATTTTGGACGTGACATTTTCATCAAAGTTGTCAAATTCATTGGCATAAAGTTCATACTACTTCCTTTTCATCCTTTTACCCTGTAGAATCTGCAAGAAGATCTTCTCTCTCATTCTTGGTGATTTGTCTCCTTTCTTTTATTCTTTGATCTGTCTGCCTAGAGGTTTAGCAATTGTATTAATTTTTTCAAAGAATCAGATTCTGATTTCATTGATTTACTCAATTGTTTTGGTTTTCTATGCCATTGTCTTCTTTTATTATTGCCTCCTTTCTGCTTGGTTTGGGTTTAATTTTATTCTTTTCCTAATTTCTTAAGGTGGAAGCTTAGATGACTGCACCTTCTATTTTCTAATAAAAGTTTAATGTTATCAATTTTCTTACATGCACTGCTTTACTGCACATTGCAACTTCTGATGTTGCATTTTCATTTTTACTTAGTTCTTCATAATTTATAACGGTCATATTTTACCTAGAAATGTGTTGTCTAATTTCCAGTAGTTTTGCGGAGGGGGGTAGATTTTCCAGATGTATCTGTTACTGATTTCTAGTTTAATTATTTTGTAGTCAGAGAAAAACCACTTTGTTTGCAATTCTTTTGAATTTGAGGGTTGTTTTATGGCCCATAAGATGGTTTCTCTTCATGAATGTCCCATGTGTTGTTGGGGAAAAATGTGTATTGAGTGGAATGTATTTGTTCACTAGAACAGAGGAATTTATGCTTTTTTTTTAGGTTCAGAAGACAAAGACCATATTGTGGTTGTTCTAATTGATCTTAAGAGATCTGTTCTGAGTTTGCATTTTCACGTTTTCAGGGCTAATTTTAAGTTTGCACACAGATTTGAAAAACCCTTGCCCTTGCTTTTCTTTTTCACCATTTTATAAAATGTATATTGGCCTTGCTGACATTTTCTACTCATGTTACTTAAGGCCAGGATTGAGTTTAAATGTAGATGGTATAAGCTGCTCTTAAGTGAGATGTGAGGCAGGCTAGTTGAGGGCATGGCTCTTAGAGTTGGGTGGACCCATGTTCCAGTCTTTATTCTGCTACTTAATATGTCTGTGTTCATGGGCACATGGTCTTTCAATCTTGCAAGGCTTTTGTGAAATCAGCTTTGACAACAGCAGTGAAGCACCTGTGTGCATGGTACAAGTCAGGGACAAATGACACTCTTGCTGTTATGGGGCTTGGGGGAGTAATGGGAAGCATTCGCGCGGTTTCATTTTCAGAACCTGTCTGATGAACCTGGATCCCTTTCTTAGCCGTTTACCCGTATGTATCGAGAACTCTGCCTTCTTTGAGCTGCTCCTTAGTGATTATGGCACCAATGTCTCCTAAGAAGGGTTATTTACTCTTATTTTCTAACCCTATACAATGCATTTGTTTATTGGGTAGCTCTTCTCAGTGACGGGAGAAATGAGGCACCATGCTGATAGCGATCACCTAGGAACATGAGGCCGTAAGAAGGGGAGGGTCGTCCCATCAGTTCCTACCAGAGGCCTTGAATGCCTGTGTCGTGTACCATTGGGTTAAGCACCAGAAAGACGACACCTAGAAATAAGCTCGCAAATCAGAGGAGAAAGGCGACGGGAAAGGTATAGTTTACAATTTGTCTGCTATGTCGTGTTCCGTAGGGCCTGAGTAAAAAAATTATTAAATTGCTGAAATCACTGAACATACATAGAAGCAAAAGAGTAGTAAAGACAGACACAGCTGAGCCCTGTTAACGTGCAAATTATATTCTCGTTTGACCAACGTGGCGGCATGCACTTGGGCCGGGCACTCTGCCGGGCGGGTGACCCAGCGGCCGACACGGCCCGTCCTGGTGGGCGGCGTGCGAGCCACAGCATAAGGGCTGAGATGACGAGGCAGGTACAGGGGCTGTGGGAGCCCAGAGGAAAGGCACCTAATGCAAGCTTCCCGAAGGGTGAGAGGCCACGGGGTCAGGAGCGAGGGGCGAAGGGGTTCGGGAAGAGGAAGCAAGCTCTGGGGAGGCCGTTCGTTAGTTGTCACCTCTGACCTTCCCAGAAACACCCAGCCGCGGGGAAATGCACGATTTAGCAGGGAACGTCTACACCATCCAGTCTCCCCAGACCCAGCCCAAGATAAACCAAGCACAGGATGACGGTATAGTACCCCCATGTGTGTTACAGAGTTTTCCAGAGAAAATCTTGATAATGATTAAAAGAATGACCGCAAGTAAGTCAGGCTTGTTGATGCATTTTATTGTGAGATGGGGGAGTCTGGTAAAAAACTAGAAAATGACCATGGTGTAACAAGGAACTTAAAAATGAAGAGTCAGGTTTGTAACTTACATACATGAATACAGGAACAAATTGGCACAAAATGTTAAACGTTGTTCCCAACACTGTTTACATAAGGTCGCCCTAGCTTGGCTTGTAAGGAACGAGACTTCATGGTTAGACTAATCTCTTCATAAAACCGCAGAGCAGCATGCTGTTAGTCACACAGTGAATTTCAGAATTTAATAGTTTTATAGTAAAAACTGGGTAAAGGTAAAATGACTTGATTGTAGTTGTAAAACTAATACATTCCCATTTAAATTCTGTTCTACAGTCCAAGGCAAGTATAAATGTTAACATAACACTGTTAAATCAAATCTCAATGCAAGAGAACCAATTGCATCTCTACTTTAAATCTTATCAACTTTCCAAATTTTCATACTAAAATATATTATTGTATTAATACAAACTACAGTATTATACACTACACTGTGTAATAAATAAAGAAATATAAAAATAAGACACATAAATATAAAAGTTTTCTAAAACTAAAAGTACATATGTCAGTTAAGAAGGGTATTAATACTGCCAGGTTTGAAGACATACAGTACAAAAATGTTGCACAGATCTATAAACTAAAAGAAATAAAATAATACTGATAGGTAAGAATCAGCTAATGTTGTTAATAAACTGGGTCCATAATAACTAACATTTGGAAACAATTATGAGCCAAATAACAATGGCAGGTCCATGTTTGAAATGCAAGTACATGGATAAAGCAGATTAGAAAATTTCCCTTTCATTTCTGTAGAGAAATTCTGAAAGTCAATTAACGCAAAATGAATACGGAGGAATTATTAAAGGGTGAAATGTCCCAGTGTTTGGCTTCTCTGACAGAGTCAGTGGTTCTGAGTTTTATTTTAGAATTTCGATACAAGAAACAAATCAACAAATGCTAGTTATTGTAGGCCACGCATGAACGGAGGCTGGTCAGAGCCTTGAAAATACTGATAAATGGCACTTAGAGCACACAGGGCTTGCTTAAGGCCAAAGGGGATGCAAAGCTTCATATCACATCCCTCACATTTGTTTACCACGTACTCAAGCACAATTACGAACACCGATCTCTGCTGTCCTCACCAGTATCAACACTGTTAGTCCCTGCAATCAGAGCTCAACGGCAATCTTTTCAACTCCATTTAAACCACATGAGTAAGAAACTTCAGCTCTTCTATCGGCTGCTTTCTTAAGGCTAACGATACACTTTAAATGAGAATACGCTCTACTATGACAGCTAAATATTAGAAGTTACTACCTTCTAGACTGAATTTAGAAATGGTAGTTAGCACGGTTTGGAACTGCATTATACTTCTCCGTGAAGGGAATTTTGTAGTGCAGAAGTTCTCACATTTTAAAAAACATAATAAAATACTGAAGCGGATTTAGCATATGTTTACCAATAAAAAATTATAAAATTTCTCCCAATTGTACAGCTTAAGAATAAACCAACGTTAAGAGTGATAATTAATACTGATAAAATGAAACAATGCCAGATGCTTGTCTAAGTAATCAGTTTCCTTTAACCTGTTGCATCTTTGCTTTCTGAGTCATTAAGTTTTCTAATCTGCTTCATGTTACAAACTTGTTCCTAACTTTGAAAAATGCATGAAAAATTACTAGGTCTGAGGTTCAGGCACACCCGGATTTTTTTTTGTGTGTGGTTTTTTTTTTTTTTTTTGGTATTTTGTATTTTTTTAAATTTTTACTTTACACAGTAGTGAACAGAAATCACAGTATACAGGTTACTGTGTTTCCGTGAAAAGCATGTATAACATAGAACAAACTTCATTACCAATTAGAATTTTCTTTCTTTCTAGAAAAACGATCAGGCTTCATTTGTTTTCTCTTCAGACACCTGCTCAGCGCCCTGGCTGACTTTGTGTTCTAAGCTGTGGGCTGGGCTTCCAGCTCCTGCGCCCTCCCTCGCACCTTCTTCGGAGTTGGCTCGCCCCTCCCCCTCGCGCCCCTCCCCCTCGCGCCCCTCCCCCTCGCGCCCCTCCCCCCCCTGCGGTCCTCCACTTTCCTTTTCCTCCTGCAGGTCTTCCATCTCCCTCTCCTCCTCCTCCTCCTCCTCCTCCTTGTCACTGTCCTCGTCCTCCTCCCGCGTGGAGCTCTCCCTCTCGTCCGAGTCGCCCTGCGAGGGGGAGGCGCGGGCCCCCGCGTGGTGCGTGGGCGGGCCCCCAGGGCCCGCGGCCCCCGGCTCGGGCCCCTCGGCCTCCCTCTTGCAGTAGGAGTAGCGGTGGTTCATGTGCTGGGAATAGGAGCCCGAGTGGGAGAAGCGCTTCCCGCACTTGTCGCACTGGTAGGGCTTCTCCCCGGAATGCAAGCGCGTGTGCTCGATCAGGTGATGCTTGTGTTTAAACGCCTTTTTGCAGATGCCGCACTCGTGAGGTCTTTTACCTGAAAATAAGGGCACAGCTATGAAATAAGATGGCATTAAGCCGACAGGCTTCGGGGCACTTCAGGTTGGAAATGGTTATAAATTTGTTTTTCCAAAACTGCCAGGTTCACGAGCATACATACCTGTGTGTTCGTATTTATGTCTCAACAACGAGCTACTCTTCTGGAATATCTTGTCACACAAATCACAAGCATACATTCCATTTTCTGTCTTCCGCATTTTCTTTTTGGGTGGCGTGGAGTCAGAGTCGTTCTGATCTTCTACATTGGATACTCCTTCGGAGCTAGTGTCTTGCCTTTCATCCTAGAGGAGACGAAGAAGGAGGAAAACTTCCTTTAAAATTACAAGATAAATGAGAGACATAAACAAAAGCACAGATTAAAGAACGACTGTGATGTACACTTTCCACAACTTGACCAAAGCAGGCTCCAAGGGGAGGGCCAGGTGACAGGTGGGGCTGACACAGACAAAAGGGAGGGGCGCTACAGCCGCGACCGCAGCAAACCCAGCTGGCGCCGAGAAGGAAGGACACCAAAAAGAAGTAATACAGAACGCAGTACTAACACAGTCCACCTAGTTCTGTATGAATCGTTAATTTATGAGAAGTTGGCAGAAAGTTTTAACTTACGAGTTTGCGGAACAATCACAGGTTCGTGACTGCATCACTTACCTTCACTCTTTCATTCTGGGTTTCACTGAGCAAAAATTAAGATTCTGTTTTTTAAAAAAGTGGTCTTTAAATTTTATCTTCCAGAACCTTCGAGTTTTGTGAACTAAACTCCACTGTCTCCCTATCACTCTTCTAAGGAGCAAGATGGAAACAATGTAGGAGGGTCCACATCTCTAAACAAGGACACTCGCTAGACAACGCATCTTCCGAGTTTCGGGTTAGGGATAGGGTTGGGGCCTCCTGCCGGTAGAATTCTTCTTCAGGGAGCCTGTGGAGGGATTGGGCCCCTAAGATCCTGTGTCTTTTCTGAAGTCTTCCATTGTAAACTCACAAATTTTCTACAAGTTCAAAGGTTTTCCACGTTTCTCACGGCTTTGTGAGGCGGGAGAAGCGCCGACATATTTCTGGCATTTGCGAGCTGCTAACGGTGCTAAAGGGACTCGATTTTCAACGTTATTTGATCTACTTGGATGATTAACTGAAATGTTTGTGGTTCCCTGTTTATTATTCAAAGGCATGAAGAGTGTTTTATATACCCAAAATTTAGACTTAGTGAGAAATTTAGCCGTGTGAAAACTTTTTCAAGAGTTACCACAATTACGGGAAGCCCATTGGTAGCAATAGTTAAGGAGAAGAAAGCAGCAAAACACGCTTGAACAGGATACTGTAATTATTTTAGCTGCACCTACTTATAGCAAATATTTGGAAAAAAGATTGAATCAAATGAATACTAGAGATAAATTCAATCAGAAATTGATGGAAAGAAATGGAGAGACATCAAGGTCAGTGACATAGAAAAAGCCCGGACAGTGAGACACACACAATCACACACATTGGTTCTATCAAAACCGTCATGGATTTGGGGGGAGTTAAAGAGGAAACTGCAAACATAGATTCACAAGTATATTCCCTCATGTATCATTACGATTGAACACTATTTAGTTTACAGCTTACAAAATCATTGGTAAATTCACTAGATGAATTCTTTATATACTTAATTTTTGTTTGTTTAAAGTTTTTTTTACAAACAGAGGTGTTAACACATAAAAAGTGATAGCTAAGTTTGCCGGGTGTGAAATGTCTGTGAACAAATTCTCATTTACGAATGATCATAATCGACACAGAACGTTAACGAATTTTGGGATCTGACTAGAAAACAGAAGTCTGATTAGTAAGCATTCCAGGTTTACTTTCCTCTTCTGTCTCTAGTTTCAAACAGTCAATATTTAGCTGAGACTCATCGACCCTTTTCTCAGCAGAATAACAAAACTGCCGTTGAAAAGTACTAAGGCACACATTCATCTATTTCCTTTCAGAAATGACAGCTTAACCAGCTGCTTGGCTCTCTTGGGACTGATTTTTATTAGAAAAATTCACTGAAAAAAGTCAAACGAGCACTTGACTAGTAGAGGCCGAGGGTGCGGGCATTCTTTACCTGATTTCCGTTGGGCTGGGCCGCCCTCAGGGCTGCTTCCTGGGCCGCCGGGCTGACTGCAGTCGAGTACGTGTAGGCGACCTGGGGGATCAGCAGGGTCTGCTTGTTGGCCGCCAGCGCTCGCAAGCACGGAACGCTGTTCTGGTCGGCGATGGCCACGATCGTGGGTAACTGGGCAGTGACTGTAGGTATAGCAATATTTATGGGGTTGGCACTTGGTGGGATTACATTTACAACTGGTTCTGAGTCTGTGACACAACTGTCCTTTTGTGGCTCCTTTTTTGCACAAGACAAGTTCAAGGGTTCTTCCTGGACAGAATAAACACTGTTCTGGTAAACACTAGTGATAGTTGACCTTTCCAATAACTCTCCCTGTTGCTTTGGTAGTGAAAGATCAAGAGGTTCGACCTGTGGCTCCTCCTGTGCCCCTTCTGCCGGGTACGAGTAACCCTGTGCGTTTCCGGAGGAGGAGAGGTTGAGGGGGGATGGGGACGATGCGCTGCTTCTGGAACCGTTGACCGCGGAGCCCACTGGTAGGACGGGGGAGCCGGTTATCTTCAGAGGACTCTGGAGATTCCTCGTGCCGTCCTGGGATTCATCTGCGTTTGTGGGCTGAGGCTGGTCATCGTTCTTAGCAGGGATGTTGGCTTTGCCTGGCTCGGGAGAAGATGCCTCAGAAGACTGCACTGACGTCTGTCCCGTCTGCATCTTTTCAAACCACTTTTTCACTACATCCGGCGGTAGGTTCACTGAGTCAGCAATTTTTGAGAGCTCTTCCGCACTTGGCTGTGCATTCAGAGCATAATATGCTTTCAGAAGAGACAGGAGGTTCTTTAAAGGTGGCTGGCTGGGAGACAGGCTGCCGTCTCCGGACCCCGAGGGAGCAGAGGCCTCGGGCTTGGCACCTTCTGGCGTGGGGGGCAGATGGGGCTGGGCGGGCTGCTTCAGGTCATAGTGCTTTAGCTCCGGAAGTGCGCTGATGTCCCCTGGACAGTCGTCACACAGCAGGCAAGTGCTGTCGTTCCCTCCTCCTTCAAAGCTTTTGTCCTTCTCAGATTTAACAGTAAGATCTTCTGGTAACTTTTCACTTTTGCAACTGTTGGTGGGGACTGGATTTTCTTTTTTTAAATTCTGAGGAACAACTTGAAGTTGGCTAGGTTGTTCAAGACTGTAGTTAATGATGATTTTGGTGGTTCCATCTTGATCCACCAGAGGAAGACTGATGGCTGAAATAACAGAATGGCCACCTTGCTGGATGGATGAAGCGCTGATTGTTTCTTGTTCTTTGGATGCAAGATTGGCTTGATTATTCTCCAAAACTTGCCTGATTACATTACCATCTACTGCCACTTTAAGTACATTCTGAATATCACTTAAATTGATACTGATGGGGGACACCAACCCCACCGTTGGCAGAACAACGGCTTGCACCACACCCTGAGGAGTACTGGTTGCCTGCAAGGGGCCACCACCACTGAAAACCCCATTCTGTAAAGGGGTTGAACAGTTGATTCCTGAAGCAACCACTATGGGCTTGAACTCATAATCCACAGGCTCCGTTTTGATTTGGTTTACGGAAAGTTGTTCTTGGAAGGGCTTATTCTCTATCTTCTGCCGTATCTGTGGTCGCGTGGGACTGCCTGGTGATGCCGAGAGAGATGGTGAGGGACACTGCGAGGTCTTGAGCCCTGTTCGTGGTCGCCCGTTCACAGGCATCAGGCTGATACATTTCTTACTGCTTATGTGTGAGCTATAGGAACCGGAATGGGAAAAACGTTTCTTGCAGTTTGGGCATTCATATGGCTTCTCTCCTAAATGACAACAAAAAATTACATTCATAAATTTTTACGTATCCACGTTTTTCCTAAAACAAGCAGTATCAATTTCAAAAGAGGTTACCATGTATATTTGTAATATAATTTTATTTAGAATCATCACTTTACGTTCAAAACCTACGTAAATGTCATAAACACCAGTAAAACGTGAGTCTGAACTACGTGCTAACCAATTAAAGAATCTTCTCAGCATATGTGTTCAACATTTCTGCAAACTTTTAAAAGTTCAAATCATTCTCAAATACCAAAAAATTATATCCTACTCTTTCAAGTAATTTTTTTCTTATCTTGTTTCACCAATTTATGTAATTTTCTATACTTTATTCTACTTAACCATCTGTAGGAGAAATTAATATTAGAGGAAAGAAAAGTAAATCTCCCATAAGGCTTAGCATGCATGAACATCTCGCCTTAACTGTGTGAGTCATGAATATCTATCCTTCCCATATCCACAGGTTTCCTTGAAAATATCTTTTTCAATGGGAAGAAAACTTGAAATACAAGGTATTGTTAGAAGCCGTGGCTTATTAAACTGGGATGTATGTACTTCTGGATATATCAGGCAATGTTTTACTGGGTATGAAAAGCATCTTACAGTTTCAATTTAGCGATAGTGGTTATGGTAATTTAAAACATGTAAATATTAAGACACAGATTAGACTGTGTTGCACAAATGCAACGTTTCTGTGAAACGTTAGGAAAAAAACAAAGAAGCTTCCTGCTTACAGAGGCCTCCTTTAAGTTGCTTCCCTGGACCTTCCAGGGCACAAGGCATTTATTCTTCTTGGCCAGTAGGGATACTTGGACAGAAAATTTTGAGAAGCACTGAGCTACATGAAATATTTACATACAGCCTATTTCTTTTTTCCTTTTGCTTTCACTTATAGTTCATCATTTATAATTTAAAGGTTACTGATGCCCATTTTCAGGGAGGTAGCAAACTCCAGGTGTTGTGGGCCGTTTACCTGCACCTGTTACAGTGCAGCTCAGCAGCTCACAGAGATGCTCTTTAAAAACCTTCTTTAGATGAATGAATGGCTAATTATGAAAATTATGAAATGTGACGATGCTGATTATCTACTCAGTAGCAAAATTAGAGCTCTTTATCTCCCCCCCTTTTTTTTGATGTTTATAGCCACTTTATTTTTTTTAATTGATGTATAGTTGATTTGCAATGTTGTGTTAGCTTCTGGTATATTCAGCTTTATTCTTTTTTTGAATTTTTGAAATTTATTTTTTATACAGCAGGTTCTTATTAGGTATCTATTTTATACATACTAGTGTATACATGTCAATCCCAATCTCCCAGTTCATCCCACCCCACCCCCAACACATTCCCCCTTTCTTTTTAATAATTAAAAGGAAAGCAGCAGGAAAGTCAATGTAAGCTCTGCTAGTAATGTAACTTCAATGTTGTAAACTTTAAAACAAGTGCATTATATTTTCATAGAAATTTATATCTAAGAAATCAGAACTGGAAGGAATCTAATAAGCCCTCTATGTAGCCTCCTTCTCAATGAAGAGTTCATTTTGTATCATCCTTGACACTGGCTCATCTCTGCTTAACCTCCTTTATTAGAAGGAGTCTCCTGCCGCTGGACAGCTCTGTGGAGGACAGTCTCGTCTGGCTCTGCTGAGGACCGTGGGTCTGGGTTCAGATTCTGGCTCTGTCGCAGGCTGTTCTCTTAACCTTTTTAAGCCTCAGTGTTTTGGTGCATAAATGTAGGTACATCCTCGCTGGACTGTTGTAGCAGTTATGTGAGATTATATAGCAAACCTCAGTGTGCTCTCGAGAAGTGTTAGTGATTCCTTCCAAAGGCGGTGAGACAGAGGCTCAGTACTAAGCCAGAGTCCGCTGCTTGGAGCGCCTACTTCCCTGCACTAGTTTGCTTCTGATGCCACAGAATTGGGTTAACTTTTCTTCCACGAGCCAGACTTCCAAACTGATGAAGAGCTGTCACGTGTATTCTTCAATTTCCCTTGTGTACGTTGAACATATCCGGGTCTTTCACGCGTTCCTCGTGGGACGTGGTTTTTAGAACCCTTACTCGCTTGTTAACTCACCTCTGGAAATTCTCCGGTTTAATCAGTATCTTTCCAGTGGGATGCCTGAAATATGATTCATTACTCAAAATGCATCAGATAAAAATTTCCAGTGGGGGTAAAATAAGGGATATGTCCTAGTATCTCTATTTTAACATTCTTAATTATTCGGTGGCATTTTTAGGTGAGCTACGCTTGTTCTCCTGCTCTCTAGGAAAACAAGCATATGTAATACAGGTTACTTCTGTCTTTACAAACAGGGAGGTAGAAGAGCACAGTGGGTACGGCAGTGGCTTTGGAGACAGGATGCCTGTGTCAGAGCCCCAGCTCTGCCATGTCCCAGCTGAGTGACTGTGGACAAAGCTAAGCTTGCTGAACCTCCATTTTCTCATCAGTTTAAAAAAAAAAAAAAAAAAGAGGAAACGGTAGCATCCACCTCACAGGGTTATTGTGAGAACTATATGACTTAATGCATGCAGATAACTAGAGTGTGGCTGTACAGAGTTAAGTGTTCAGTAAGTGCTAGTTATCATTATGCTTATTGGGAATCACCCTGATACTTTACCACTCCTGCAAAGAAAGTCTGCAGGACAATTATTCTAGAGCCAAAGTCACTACGTTTGTTAGAAAAACTCTTGTTTCTAACTCTGACTTCATAGCTTACGGATGATAGATGAAGCACATCAGCTCGCTTACCAGTCGACCTGGGTCAGTGTTTGTAACCACTCAGCCCTGGAGGTCGTATCAGGAGGGGGTGCTGCTCAAAGTTACATGTACTGCGAACACTGACTTGCTTTTAATGGCTGGGTGGGTGTTCGGGTGCACCTGATGTAAAGGTTTTCCAGGCTAAAATGACTGTGAGGCCGTGGAACAAACCCAGGTTACTTGCTGGGAGGATCCCAACCCAGGTGCAGGGGCTCCTTTGCACCCCCGTGTGTGGTGTGGTGGCCTTCTCACAGCTCAGTTCCCACCCATGTGTGAAGTTCACATGACGCGTGACACACGTCTCTGCATAGGGTTCATTTCATGGGTATCAGAAGAGACCAACTATCCGGGCAACGGGCAATTTTAGGGCATATAATCGAGGACCCTGACCCTCAAGGCCTTATGAAAACTCAGCTGAGAAAAAAAATTACAGAGGATTCCTGAAGGATATGCAGTTCATTCATTACTAGATACTCTAAACAGTGCTTTCAAAACCATCTGTGGTGAAGGATCATTTGTTTTTTCATTAAAAAAACTTTCCAATCTCCTATGGACCAATATTGTATAAAATACAATGAAATTGTCACAGCACTGTCTTGGTATACTAGTTTCTCAATGTATCTGCGATGACACTGAGTAGCCCTGCTTGAACTCTCCCCTTGGAATAAACCATCCGGGAGCCGTAGACTGGGACGGCATCCATCGGCCACCCTGGGACAATGCTTTTTCTGAATTGCACTTTGGTGAAATATCATTGGCCTCTATTGAAGAATCTTATTTTAGAGAGAAAACACTATCAAATTCTCTGCTGTATTATTTTAAGGATATTTCTCAGGATATAAATATTTTGTTCTTTATTCTTTTTTAACTTAATTTTTAACATCTTTATTGGAGTATAATTGCTTTGCAATGGTGTGTCAGTTTCTGCTGCATAACAAAGTGAATCAGCTATACGTATACATATATCCCCATATCCCCTCCGTCTTGCATCTCCCTCCCACCCTCCCTATCCCACCCCTCTAGGTGGTCACAAAGCTCCGATATGATCTCCCTGTGCTATGCGGCTGCTTCCCACTAGCTAGCTATTTTACGTTTGGTAGTGTATATATGTCCATGCCACTCTCTCACTTTGTCCCAGCTTAACCTTACCCTCCCTGTGTCCTCAAGTCCATTCTCTACGTCTGTGTCTTTATTCCTGTCCTGCCCCTAGGTTCTTCATAACCTATTTTTTTTGATTCTATATATATGTGTTAGCATATGGTATTTGTTTTTCTCTTTCTGACTTACTTCACTCTGTATGACAGACTCTAGGTCCATCCACCTCACTACAAATAACTCAATTTCGTTTCTTTTTATGGCTGAGTAATGTTCCATTGTATATATGTGCCACATCTTCTTTATCCATTCATCTGTCGACGGACACTTAGGTTGCTTCCATGTCCTTGCTATTGTAAATAGAGCTGCAGTGAGCATTGTGGTACATGACTCTTTCTGAATTATGGTTTTCTCAGGGTATATGCCCAGTAGTGGGATTGCTGGGTTGTATGGTAGTTCTATTTTTTATTTTTTTAAGGAACCTCCATACTGTTCTCCATAGTGGCTGTATCAATTCACATTCCCACCAACAGTGCAAGAGGGTTCCCTTTTCTCCACACCCTCTCCAGCATTTATTGTTTGTAGATTTTTTGATGATGGCCATTCTGACTGGTGTGAGATGATATCTCATTGTAGGTTTGATTTGCATTTCTCTAATGATTAGTGATGTTGAGCATTCTTTCATGTGTTTGTTGGCAGTCTGTATGTCTTCTTTGGAGAAATGTCTATTTAGGTCTTCTGCCCATTTTTGGATTGGGTTGTTTGTTTTTCTGATATTGAGCTGCATAAGCTGCTGGTGTATTTTGGAGATTAATCCTTTGTCAGTTGCTTCATTTGCAAATATTTTCTCCTTTCTGAGGGTTGTCTTTTCATCTTGTTTATAGTAACCTTTGCTGTGCAAAAGCTTTGAAGTTTCATTAGGTCCCATTTGTTTGTTTTTGTTTTTATTTCCATTTCTCTAGGAGGTGGGTCAAAAAGGATCTTGCTGTGATTTATGTCATAGAGTGTTCTGCCTATGTTTTCCTCTAAGAGTTTGATAGTTTCTGGCCTTACATTTAGGTCTTTAATCCATTTTGAGTTTATTTTTGTGTATGGTGTTAGGAAGTTTTCTAATTTCATTCTTTTACACGTAGCTGTCCAGGTTTCCCAGCACCACTTATTGAAGAGGCTGTCTTTTCTCCACTGTATATTCTTGCCTCCTTTATCAAAGATAAGGTGACCATATGTGCGTGGGTTTTTCTCTGGGCTTCTATCCTGTTCCATTGATCTATCTTTCTGTTTTTGTGCCAGCACCATACTGTCTTGATCACTGTAGCTTTGTAGTATAGTCTGAAGTCCGGGAGCCTGATTCCTCCAGCTCTGTTTTTCGTTCTCAAGATTGCTTTGACTATTTGGGGTCTTTTGTGTTTCCATACAAGTTGTGCAATTTTTTTGTTCTAGTTCTGTGAAAAATGCCATTGGTAGTTTGACAGGGATTGCATTGAACCTGTAGATTGCTTTGGGCAGTATACTCATTTTCAGTGTTGATTCTTCCAATCCAAGAACACAGTATATCTCTCCATCTGTTTGTATCATCTTTAATTTCTTTCATCAGTGTCTTATAGTTTTCTGCATACAGGTCTTTTGTCTCCTTAGGTAGGTTTATTCCTAGGTATTTTATTCTTTTTGTTGCAATGGTAAATGGGAGTGTTTCCTTAATTTCTGTTTCAGAATTTTCATTATTAGTGTGTATATAGGAATGCAAGAGATTTCTGTGCATTAATTTTGTATCCTGCTACTCTACCAAATTCATTGATTAGCTCTAGTAGTCTTCCGGTAGCATCTTTAGGATTCTCTAATACAGTATCATGTCATCAGCATTACTTCTTCTTTTCCGATTTGGATTCCTGTTCTTTTTCTTCTCTGACTGCTGTGGCTAAAACTTCCAAAACTATGTTGAATAAGAGTGGTGAGAGTGGGCAACCTTGTCTTGTTCCTGATCTTAGTGGAAATGCTTTCAGTTTTTCACCATTGAGAATGACGCTGGCTGTGGGTTTGTCATATATGGCCTTTATTATGCTGAGGTAAGTTCCCTTTATGCCTACTTTTTGGAGGGTTTTTATCATAAATGGGTGTTGAATTTTGTCAGAATCCTTGCATTCATGGGATAAATCCCACTTGATCATGGTGTATGATCCTTTCAATGTGCTGATGGATTCTGTTTGCTAGTATTTCTTTTTTTTTTTTTTTTACGGTACGCGGGCCTCTCCCTGTTGTGGCCTCTCCCTGTTGTGGCCGCCTCTCCCGTTGCGGAGCACAAGCTCCGGACGTGCAGGCTCAGCGACCATGGCTCATGGGCCCAGCCGCTCTGTGGCAGGTGGGATCTTCCTGGACCGGGGCACAAACCCGTGTCCCCTGCATTGGCAGGTTTACTCTCAACCACTGTGCCACCAGGGAAGCCCTAGCCTTTATTTTAAAGTCTATTTTGTCTGATAGGAGAATTGCTACTCCAGCGTTCTTTTATTTCCATTTGCATGGAATATCTTTTTCCATCCCCTCACTTTCAGTCTGTATGTGTCCCTAGGTCTGAAGTGCACCTCTTGCAGACAGCATATGTTTCTGTATCCATTCAGCCAGTCTGTGTTTTGGTTGGAGCATTTAATACATTTACATCTAAGGTAATTATTGATATGTATGTTCCAATTACCATTTTCTTAATTGTTTTGGGTTTGTTATTGTAGGTCTTTTCTTTCTCTTGTGTTTCCTGCCTAGAGAAGTTCCTTCAGCATTTGTTGTAAAGCTGGTTTGGTGGTGCTGAATTCTGTTAGCTTTTGCTTGTCTGTAAAGGTTTTAATTTCTCTGTCCAATGTGAATGAGATCCTTGCTGGGTAGAGTAATCTGGTTTTTAGGTTCTTCCCTTTCATCACTGTAAATATGTCCTGCCACTCCCTTCTGGCTTGCAGAGTTTCTGCTCAAGGATCAGCTGTTAACCTTATGGGGATTCCCTTCTATGTTATTTGTTGCTTTTCCCTTGCTGCTTTTAATTCTTTGTATTTAATTTTTGATAGTTTGATTAACATGTGTCTTGGTATGTTTCTCTTTGGATTTATCCTGTATGGGACTCTCTGTCCTCTTGGAGTTGATTATTTCCTTTCCCATATTAGGGAAGTTTTCAACTATAATCCCTTCACATATTTTCTCAGCCCCTTTCTTTTTCTCCTCTTCTTCTGGGACCCCTGTAATTCGAATGTTGGTGAGTTTAATGTTGTCCCAGAGGTCTCTGAGACTGTCCTCAATTCATTTCATTCTTTTTTCTTTATTCTGCTCTGTGGTAGTTATTTCCAGTATTTTATCTTCCAGGTCACTTATCCGTTCTTCTGCCTCAGTTATTCTGCTATTGACTCCTTCTAGAGGATTTTTAATTTCATTTATTGTGGTGTACATCATTGTCTGTTTGCTCTTTAGTTCTTCTAGGTCCTTGTTAAATGTTTTTTGTATTTTCTCCATTCTATTTCCAAGATTTTGGATCATCTTTACTATCATCACTCTGAATTCTTTTTCAGGTAGACTGCCTATTTCCTCTTCATTTGTTCAGTGTCGTGGGTTTTTACCTTCTTCATCTGCTGTGTATTTCTGTCTTCTCATTGCCTAAGTTACTGCGTTTGCGGTCTTCTTTTCACAGGCTGCAGGTTCTGTTTTTGGTGTCTGCTCCAAGTGGCTAAGGTTGGTTCAGTGGGTTGTGTAGGCTCCTAGTGGAGGAGACTGGTGCCTGTGTTCTGGTGGGTGAGGCTGGATCTTGTATTTCTGGTCGACAGGACCGTCCGTGTCCAGTGGTGTGTTTTGGGGTGTCTGTGACCTTATTATGATTTTAGGCAGCCTCTTTGCTAATGGGTGGGGTTGTGTTCCTGTCTTGCTAGTTGTTTGGCATGGCCTGTCCAGCACTGGATCTTGCTGGTCACTGAGTTTAGCTGGGTCTTAGCATTGAGACGGAGATCTCTGGGAGAGCTCTCGCCAACTGATATTACATGGGGCCAGGAGGTCTCTAGTGGACCAGTGTCCTGAACTCGGCTCTCCCACCTCAGAGACTCAGGCCTGACACCCAGCTGGAGCACCAAGACCCTGTCAGCCACACGGCCAGGTATGTGGGGAGAGTCTTGCCTATTGGGAAGTCTGTGGTCTTCTGCCGGCATTCTGTAGGAGTTGTTCCATATGTAGATGTATATCTGATGCATTTGTGGGGAGGAAGGTGATCTCCTCGTCTTACTCCTCCGCCATCTTGAAGGTCCTCCCTGTTCTTTATTCTTAGTGATGCTTCAAGGAACAACTTTCTCTATGGACTTAGTATCAGGAAGGGTTGTGCTTTTTCCAGCAACTGATTCTTTTTACTTACAGTCACTCTGGGTCTTGGTTACTAATTGTAGTTTTCTTACTTCCGAAACCTTAGGGTCTAATTTGTGGTCACTTCTAGCATGTGCAAAGGATTTTATATATTCCTTTTGTTCTCATGTTTACTTCATGCCTGTCTTACTTTCTTAACTTTATTTTTCTTAAATGTTTTTAAAATTTTTGCTGTATTGAAGGTGTACAAGCCTCATAGTAAATAATTTTAAGAATAAGAGACATAAATACATAATGAATGGAGAGCAGAGCACAGTGGAAGTTTTGGTTCTACGATGCGGCCTAAATTTGCCTTATCTTTTAAAGCAGCAGCATACTGTTAGCTTATACAAAGCTCTTCACCATCGAAACTCCTAAGTTTTTCTGTAGGTACTACAGCTACTAGCTCCCTACTTGATTGAGGTTGATTTTTGAATTATCAACGTAGGATTCTGTGATTATTAACTTCTTGTTTCTAGACTTATATTTTAATGTTTGGTGTGACCTGTGCATCCCAACTGCGTATCATCTATAGATCTGATAAGTCCTCTTGTATGACTGCAATAGGACCATATGACATTCACTTTGTAAGTGAATCTTACTTTAGGAAGGGATGCTTCTGAACTCATTCTACAAGGCCAGCATCAGCCTGATACCAAAACCAGACAAAGACACTTTATAAAAATCTACAAACTCATAGAAAAAGAGATCAGATCTGTGATTACCAGAGGTGGGGGGGTGGGGGGGACCTGGATGAAGGTGGTCAAAAAAGGTACAAACTTCCAGTTATAAGAAGTTATAAGATAAGTAAGTACTAGGAATGCCATGTATAACATGATAAGTATAATCAACACTGCAGCATGTTGTATATGGAAGCTGAGAGTAAATCCCAAGAGCTCTCATCACAAGGAACGTATTTTTTTCTATAATTTTGCGTCTGTATGAGATTATCACAGTAAGTTTAGTGAACATCCATCATTTCATGATGTACGTAAGTCAGATCACACTGTACACCTTAAACTTATACAGTGCTATATGTCGATTATAAGGCCGGAAGAAAAAAGGACAGTGGTGTAAGAGGAGAAAAGGTCCATTTAATATATATATTAATATATGTTAATATTAATACATATGTATAAAATTGATGAAAACTGTTCAATGGCACAGGAGCTGAGAAGCTGAGAAACAAACAGGATCCTATTCCAGGCTCTAAAAGACAATCTTTACTTTCCAGACACATTATAATGTGTAAAAATTTTAAACTGTATTTGTATGAGTCTTGGTTTAAGTGGTAACTTTAACATTATTTAGCCCTCAACAACCAAGTCAGCACAACGTCTATAAATGCAATTCAATTCCAAAATAAAACACAGATATCACCAAGCAGCCCTCATAAGGCCACCCAACTCTACTCTTCTTGCAGGACATTTGTGAAATCTTCACAAAATAAGCGTGTGCAGACACATAATTTCCCACTCATGAGCTAACCACTTTTTCATTAAAATTATTTAAGTCTTAAGTCTTAAGTAATACATCAGAATTAATCAGGAGACGAACAGAGTTCATAATGCAAATGTGGGATACTTTCTAGGTTTTGAGAGCTTTTGTGGAAACAAGTTTCTAAACAGACATAACATTTTTACCATATAGTAATGTTCATTCTGTACATAAAGCTGCAGACAATGACTAGTGTAGAAGGGAAGGGTGCGGGGAGGGCAGAGCACATTTCCCTCCTCTAAGTCCCCCTTCACGCCTCAGTCCGCGCCCTGCTGTGCTGCCCTCTCCCGCTGACTCCACAGCACCCACTGCCACCTCCTGCCTCGAGTTCCATTTCTACTTCTCTCAGGTAGAGTGTCTTCATCTCCTCCTTTCCTTGTGCACATGGTACCCCGTACCCTTTATCATTCCCTTGTTAACTGTGCAGACATTCACCAGAAAGCTGAAGTGTTTTCAGGTTGTATGTCTGGTTAATGCATGCTATTCTGATGAGGAAATTGGGAGTATGTCCTATTGACTTGCTATACTTTAGTATACTTGCTATACTTTAGTCAAAGATTAAGATTCCAGTAAAATACCATTTACAAGCAGAAGATTTCTCCAGATTAGTCTTTATCCTAAAAGAAAAGCAGCATTTCTAATCATGTGTGTAGATCGCATGTGATACTAATTTATTACCGTAATTGCTATGATATTCACCATAGACAAAGAAAACAAATATTTACCACTGTGGATTCTTAAGTGCTCTTTTAGATGGTGTTTGTATTTGAAAGCTTTTCCACATTCAGTGCACTTGAATTTACGATTACCCCCAGACTGCGTCACATGTCTCTGTAAGAAAGAATTGGTGTTTTATTTATAAAGCAAAAAGGCTTTAGAGATAAAGAACATCCAATCTACTAAAAGTAAGGTTTTGGTGATTCTCAAATTTTAACAGTCACAAAAATCTAACACTAGGAATATTACCAAAAGGAGGTTGATCATGGCAACAGAATTTTGACATAAAGGAAAATCTCCACTTCCTAAAGGATCAGAAGTGTGAAGCAGCACAGCATTAGCACAAACACTACGCACTTCGCTAGGAACTAGAGGCCACGTCGCCTGTAGTCTGATTCACAGATAACGGAACTGCAGTCGAGAACATCCGTCATCTGTCTGTAGCACAGTTACTACGCAGAAGAAAAGGCCGGGCTTTTTCAGCACCATAGCCTGTCTCTAGTAAGTTTGGTATTTCCAAAATGTACCTTAATCTGATGATTTAAAAAGTACTTCCATGTTTTTCAGCCCAATATGGGTGGTTGTACTAGCTTTCTGCCTCGCTTACCGAATCCCCACTTCTGTATACTTCGAATCTATCCTGTACCCTCTATTACTCTTACAGAAGCACCACTGGAATTGAATTATTCAACCAATTCTGCTCATAGATTTCTAGAGGATTCCTCTCCACCCCTGAACCCAGATTCTACTACTACGGACGCCAGGTTCATAGCCCCTGAGTTCCCAGGCTTCTTCGCCAGTCCCCTCTCAGGAGCCTATGTCCCAGTCGTCCAGTGGGTCCCAACCTCCTGCACATGTACTGCTCTTCGCCTCCTTGCTCTGATTTATACCATGCCTTACTTCCTGGCTCTGCTTCCCCTGAATTCTGACAGTTAAGATTCTACCCATCTGTCAAAGGCTCAAGCTCTGCTTGCTGCGTGCTCTCCCTCACTGGACTCTCCCTTCTTCTGTCCTTCGTACAGGAAGGACAGAGAATGAGCACGTACCATGCTCTACTTCACCCAAACCCCTGGCTTTGAAACCGAACATACGGTGACAACTCCCAAATGTCTCTCGCTCGACGTCTCCCATCCCCTCAATGCCAGGCCCTCACAGCCGGCCGCTCCCTCGATGGTCCCCACTGGGAAGCAACAGGCCACTGTCAACAGGCCTGCGGTGACGCCTGCATTTCTCTCCTGGAAGAGTCGGCCCTCCCCTCGTGTGTCTCTTACCTCTGTGAATAACCCCCTCATTGATCTGATCATCATTTAAGCCCTGAACTTCGGAGGAATCCCTGATCCCTCTCTTTCCCTCAGACCCTTGTTCAATCCCTCAGCAAGCCACCCTGCCCCCACGGTCCCTCACGATGTTGCGTCTGCCACACCGACCACCTCTGGCCTAGACCACAGCCTCTAAGTGGGCTCCCTGCTTCCTTCTTGTCTCTCTCTGTCTACTTTCCACCCAGGAGCCCGAGCTGCCTTAGAATTTAAAGACAAATGCAGTATCTTTCAGTGGCTTCCCTATCACACTTATTCTCAGAAAGGTCTCCCTACCCTGTAAAAAAAGAAAAACTTTCTATCCTCTTACTCTTATTTTTTCATCATTCTACCTGCTTTTATAGCTTACATTTTGGTCACCTACTAATACACGCCTTCTACTGGCAGGGACTTGGCTCATCTTTTTCACTATTGTGCCTTTAACACCTACAACAGGCCTCATACAGAATCGAAACTCAGACACTTTTCAAAGGCCAGCAAGGCAGATGGTCTGCCCTTTGGTCCTAACCTAAATTGTTCCCAATTCTGTTTCTCACATTATTACATTTATCACAGCTCCTTTCTGACGTTGGTCTGACTACATACTTCACATATAAAACCGACTACCTTTGCAAAACCCATCGGACAAATCCTCACAGAAAGTGGCCTTCACCCTCATCAGAGATCTTACAATTTTATAGCAGCATCTCCTGCTTTCCCCACCAGTTCCATCTGTCCTCTGAAGGTCCCCTCCTTTGACAAGGGCCCTCAGGGTAGAGGATGTGGGGCAGCAGAGGCAGGACGGAGCTGCTCCCCAAACATCACCTGGCAGGCCCTTTCCCCAGGGCTTGTCTATAGCATGGTCATGTCGGGACACCAGGGTGGCAAGAGCATGCGTCTGTATTGTCCCTGACAAGACTCGTGCGGGGCAGATGCGAACAGATGGGCTTTGTCTTCCGTGTGTCAGTTTTCTCCCCTCCTGGCGCTCGCTCCACCCCAAGTGCCCTGCGTGGACTGACCCACCTAAGGAGAAGCTTGGTTCTTGCTCCTTGCCTGCCACCCTCCCACACCCCTTATCTTAGTTCGTGAGTGTTGTCCCCAGAGTCCTGAGAAGACAGGCTGACCCTTCTCATCATTCTGTTGCAGTTTTCTGGTTTGGGGTAACTTGTCCTCTAGGGGATCTGTGACTTAGGTGCACACAGAGCAGACTCTCATGCACTCAGGTGGACAGATGTTCACATCCTTGGATATAAGAAACTGGACATAGCCTCAACATACCCTGTGCAGCTGAATATTTACTTGACTTTTAAATCTAGAATTAAGTAGCTAAATTTCATTACTTGCAGTTGATAGTTATCAGGATCTTATAAAAGGACAACTGGCAAAAGCTTCTTTAACTTTAACCTGTACTTAAGTACAGAGCCAACAATTTAAATATAACTTACACTTACAGGATAGTCTTGGTCTATGCTTCTAGAAATTGAGGCAAAGTGAAACAAGTAGAATAAACCATATGAAAATTGAATCTTCAGATTAAAAATGGTTTAGAGTCTAAACTTTAGATTTTTAGAGGCATGCAGTTTATGTAATCAGTTGTTTTCTCTACACTGAACATTCCAGTAGTATGTATTCTGAAATCCTAAACGTAAGAGAAATATTTGTTATGGTATAAGCAAAACAATTAAATTGAGATGAAAGGGACCTACCTGAAAAAGAAAACTTAGTTACCTCTAACATAGTGTTCATATGTGCTTTTAAAATCAGAAATGACCAGATAATCCAAATGAATAATCACTTTCCTTTTCATAAGGCTGTAGACCAGACACATCCCCTAAATTTTTCAGTATATTAAAACCCTCGCCTTCTGTGGAGGGGTGAGTTCTCAGTGTGGAAATTTCGTGAATGCAGTCATTCCACTTACTTGATCTCTTCCTGATTTGTGGGAGGTCATGTGACGTTCGAGCTGGGTTCTGTACGCAAAGGTGTAACTGCACAGGGAGCAACTGAAGTTGTCTTCGTTCTTTTCATGGCGATATTTAATGTGTTCTTTCAGAGAGGTAAAGCGTTTATATCCTCTGTCACAATATGGGCAGGTGAGTAACTGGGAAAATGCATCTGGTGTTCCTGTAAAAGAAGGATCATATATTTTAAAGTTAAAACGTTAAAAAAATATTGCCAGGACAGACTGTCAAGATGGCGGAACAGTAAGACGCGGAGATCACCTTCCTACCCACAGATACACCAGAAATACATCTACACGTGGAACAGCTCCTACAGAACACCTACTGAATGCTGGCAGAAGACCTCAGACCTCCCAAAAGGCAAGAAACCCCCCCATGTACCTGGGTAGGGCAAAAGAAAAAAGGAAAAACAGAGACAAAAGAATAGGGACGGGATCTGCACCAGGGGGAGGGAGCTGTGAAGGAGGTAAGGTTTCCACACACTAGGAAGCCCCTTCGCGGGCGGAGACTGCGAGTGGCGGAGGAGAGCGCAGCCACAGGGGTGCGGAGGGCAAAGCAGGGAGATTCCTGCACAGAGGGTCGGTGCCGACCGGCACTCACCAGCCCGAGAGGCTCGTCTGCTCACCCGCCGGGGCGGGTGGGGCTGGGAGCTGAGGCTCGGGCTTCGGCCGGATCGCAGGGAGAGGACTGGGGTTGGCGGCATGAACACAGCCTGCAGGGGGTTAGTGCGCCACGGCTGGCCGGGAGGGATTCGGGGAAAAGTCTGGACCTGCCAAAGAGGTAAGAGACCATTGTTTCCTGGTGCGCGAGGAGAGGGGATTAAGAGCGCTGCTTAAAGAAGCTCCAGAGACGGGCGTGAGCCGCGGCTAAAAGCGCGGACGCCAGAGACGCTAAGGCTGCTGCCGCCACCAAGAAGCCTGTGTGCGAGCACAGGTCACTCTCCACACCTCCCTCCCAGGAGCCTGTGCAGCCCGCCACTGCCAGGGTCCCAGGATCCAGGGACAACTCCCCCGGGAGAACGCACGGCGCGCCTCAGGTTGGTGCAACATGCTGCACCAGCGGCCGCAGGCCCGCCCCGCACTCTGTGCCCCTCCCTTCCCCTGGCCTGAGTGAGCCAGAGCCCCCGAATCAGCGGCTCCTTTAACCCCGTCCTGTCTGAGCGAAGAACAGACGCCCTCCAGCGACCTACACGCAGAGGCGGGGCCAAATCCAAAGCTGAGCCCCTAGGAGCTGTGAGAACAAAGAAGAGAAAGGGAAATCTCTCCCAGCAGCCTCAGGAGCAGCGGATTAAATGTCCACCATCAACATGATGTACCTGCATCTGTGAAATACCTGATTAGACAACATATCATCCCAAATTGAGAAGGTGGACTTTGGGAGCAACTGTAGACTTGGGTTTGGTTTTATGTTTATCTTAGTTTAGTGTTTAGAGATTGTTATCACTGGGTTTTTTTTTTTGGCGGTACGCAGGCCTCTCACTGTTGTGGCCACTCCGGACGCGCAGGCTCAGCAGCCATGGCTCACGGGCCCAGCCGCTCCGCGGCATGTGGGATCTTCCCAGACCAGGACATGAACCCAAGTCCCCTGCATCAGCAGGCAGACTCTCAACCTCTGCGCCACCAGGGAAGCCCACTGGTAGATTTTTTATTGATTTGGTTGCTCTCTTCCTTTTAGATATTTTTCTTTTTCTCTTTTTGTGAGTGTGTATGTGTTTGCTTCTTTGTGTGATTTTGTCTGTACAGCTTTGCTTTACCATTTGTCCTACGGTTCTGTCTGTCTAGTATAGTTTTGAGCACTTGTTATAATTGGGGGATTTGTTTTATGGTTTGGTTGCTCTATTCTTTCTTTCCCCTTTTTTTAAATTACTTTTTAATGCATTTTTAATAATTAAAAACTTCTTATTTTAATAACTTTCTTTTCTTTTTTCTTTTTTTTCCTCCCTTTTCTTCTGAGCTGTGTGGCTGACAGGGTCTTGGTGCTCCAGCTGGGTGTCAGGCCTGTGCCTCTGGGGTGGGAGAGCTGAGTTCAGGACACTGGTCCACCAGAGACCTCCCGGCTTCACATAATATCAGTCAGCGAAAGCTCTCCCAGAGATCTCCATCTCAACGCTAAGACTCAGCTCCACTCAATGACCAGCAATCTCTAGTGCTCGACAGGCCATGCCAAACAACTAGCAAGACAGGAACAACCCAACCCATTAGCAGAGAGGCTGCCTAAAATCGTAAGTAGAGAGGCTGCCTAAAATCATAAGTCCACAGACACCCCAAAACACACCACTGGACATGGTCCTCCTGCCCAGCAGAAAGACAAGATCCAGCCTCATCCACCAGAACACAGGCACTAGTCCCCTCCACCAGGAAGCCTACACAACCCCACTGAATCAACCTTACCCACTGCGGGCAGACACCAAAAACAACGGGAACTACGAACATGCAGCCTGCGAAAAGGAGACCCCCAAAACAGCAAGTTAAGCAAAGTGAGAAGACAGAGAAACACACAGCAGATGAAAGAGCAAGGTAAAAACCCACCAGACCAAACAAGTGAAGAGGAAATAGGCAGTCGACCTGAAAAAGAATTCAGAGTAATGATAGTAAAGATGATCCAAAATCTTGGAAATAGAATGGAGAAAATACAAGAAACGTTTAACAAGGACCTAGAAGAACTAAAGAGCAAACAGACAATGAAAAACAGATAAGTGACATGGAAGATAAAATAGTGGAAATAACTACCACAGAGCAGAAAAAAGAACAAAATGAATTGAGGACAGAAGAAGAGGAGAAAAAGAAAGGGATGTCCAAGAAAATACTTGAAGAGATTATAGCTGAAAACTTCCCTAATGTAGGAAATAATCAAGTCCAGGAAGCGCAGAGTCCCATACAGAAACATGTCAAGACACACATTAATTAAACTAGAAAAAATTAAATACAAAGAAAATATATTAAAAGCAGCAAGGGGAAAACAACAAATAACATACAAGGGAATCCCCATAAGGTTAACAGCTGATCTTTCAGCAGAAACTCTGCAAGCCAGAAGGGAGTGGCAGGACATATTTAAAGTGATGAAGGGAAAAACCTACAACCAAGAGTACTCTACCCAGCAAGGGTCTCATTCAGATTCGATAAGAGAAATTAAAACCTCTACAGACAAGCAAGAGCTAAGAGAATTCACCACCAAACTAGCTTTACAACAAATGCTAAAGGAACTTCTCTAGGCAGGAAACACAAGAGAAGGAAAAGACCTACAATAACAAACCCAAAACAATTACGAAAATGGTAATAGGAACATACATATCTGTAACTAGCTTCAATGTAAATGGATTAAATGCTCCAACCAAAAGACACAGACTGGCTGAATGGATACAAAAACAAGACCCATATATATGCTGTCTACAAGAGACCCACTTCAGACCTAGGCACACATACAGACTGAAAGTGAGGGGATGGAAAATGATACTCCATGCAAATGGAAATCAAAAGAAAGCTGGAGTAGCAATTCTCCTATGAAACAGACACAAGAGACAAAGAAGAACACTACATAATGATCAAGGGATCAATCCAAGAAGAAGATAATAACAATCGTAAATATTTATGCACCCAACATAGGAGCACCTCAATACATAAGGCAAATGCTAACAGCCATAAAGGGGAAATCGACAGTAACACAGTCATAGTAGGGGATTTTAACACCCCACTTTCACCAATGGACAGATCATCCAAAATGAAAATAAATAAGGAAACAAGCTTTAAATGATACATTAAACAAGATGGACTTATAGGACATTCCATCCAAAAACAACAGAATACACTTTCTTCTCAAGTGCTCGTGGAACATTCTCCAGGATAGATCATACCTTGGGTCACAAATCAAGCCTTGGTAAGTTTAAGAAAACTGAAATTATATCAAGTATCTTTTCTGACCACAATGCTATGAGATTAGATATGAATTACAGGAAAAAAAAACCATGGAGGCTAAACAATACACTACTAAATAACTATAACTAAGATCACTAAAGAAATCAAAGAGGAAATCCAAAAATACCTAGAAACAATGACAGTGAAAACACAACGGCCCAAACACAACGACCCAAAACCTATGGGATGCAGCAAAAAGCAGTTCTAAGAGGGAAGTTTATAGCAATACAATCCTACCTCAAGAAACAAGAAACATCTCAAATAAACAACCTAACCTTACGCCTAAAGCAATTAGAGAAAGAAGAACAAAAAAATCCAAAAGTTAGCAGAAGGAAAGAACTCATAAACATCAGATCAGGTATAAATGAAAAAGAGATGAAGGAAACAGTAGCAAAGATCAGTAAAATTAGAAGCTGGTTCTTTGAGAAGATAGGCAAAATTGATACACCATTAGCCAGACTCATCAAGAAAAAAAAGGGAGAAGACTCAAATCAATAGAATTAGAAATGAAAAAGGAGACAAGTGACACTGCTGAAATACAAAGGATCATGAGAGATTACTACAAGCAACTCTATGCCAATAAAATGGACAACCTGGAAGAAATGGACACATTCTTAGAAAGGCACAACCTGCCAAGACTGAATCAGGAAGAAACAGAAAATATGAACAGACCAATCACAAGCACTGAAACTGAGACTGTGATTAAAAATCTTCCAACAAACAAAAGCCCAGGACCAGATGACTTTACAGGCGAATTCTATCAAACATTTAGAGAAGAGCTAGCACCTAACCTTGTTAAACTCTTCCGAGGGAGGAACATTCCCAAAACTCATTCTACAAGGCCACCCTCACCCTGATACCAAAACCAGACAAAGATGTCACAAAGAAAGAAAACTACAGGCCAACACCACTGATGAACATAGGTGCAAAAATCCTCAACAAAATACTAGCAAACAGAATCCACAGCACATTAAAAGGATCATACACCATGATCAGTTGGGGTTTTTCCTAGGAATGCAAGGATTCTTCAGTATACGCAAATCAGTCAATGTGATACATCCTATTAACAAACTGAAAGAGAAAAAGCTTTCGACAAAATTCAACCCCCAACACCCATTTCCCTCCAGAAAGTAGGCATAGAGGGAACTTACCTCAACATAATGAAGGCCATATATGACAAACCCAAAGCCAACATCATTGTCAATGGTGAAAAACTGAAACCATTTCCTCTAAGATCAGGAACAAGACAAGGGTGTCCACTCTCACCACTATTATTCAATATAGTTTTGTAAGTTTTAGCCACAGCAATCAGAGAAGAAAAAAGAAATAAAAGGAATCCAAATCGGAAAAGAAGTAAAGCTGTCACTGTTTGCAGATGACACAATACTATACATAGAGAATCCTAATCTAAAGATGCTCCCAGAAAACTACGAGAGCTAATCAGTGAATTTGGTAAAGCAGCAGGATACAAAATTAATGCACAGAAGTCTCTTGCATTCCTCCCATTTACCATTGCAACAAAAAGAGTAAAACACCTAGGAATAAACTTACCTAAGGAGACAAAAAACCTGTATGCAGAAAAGTATAAGACACTGATGAAAGAAATTAAAGATGATACAAACAGATGGAGGGATATACCATGTTCTTGGAGAGATATACCATGTTCTTGGATTGGAAGAATCAACACTGTGAAAATGACTCTACTACCCAAAGCCATCTACAGATTCAACACCATCCCTATCAAACTACCAATGGCATTTTTCACAGAACTAGAACAAAAAATTACACAATTTGTATGGAAACACAAAAGACCCCGAATAGCCAAAGCAGTCTTGAGAAAGAAAAACGGAGCTGGAGGAATCAGGCTCCTGGACTTCAGACTGTACTACAAAGCTACAGTAATCAAGACCGTATGGTACTGGCACAAAACCAGAAATATAGATCAGTGGAAAGAAAGAACAGAGATAAACCCATGCACATATGGTCCCCTTAATTTTCATAAAAGGAACCAAGAATACAATGGAGAAAAGACAGCCTCTTCAATAAAGTGGTGCTGGGAAAACTGGACAGCTACATGTGAAAGAATGAAATTAGAACACTCCCTAACACCAGACACAAAAATTAACTCAAAATGGATTAAAGAATGTAAGGCCAGACACTATAAAACTCTTAGAGGAAAACATAGGCAGAACACTCTATGACATAAATCACAGCAAGATCCTTTTTGACACACCTCCTGGAGAAGTGGAAATTAAAACAAAAATAAACAAATGGGACCTAATGAAACTTAAAACTTGCACAGCGAAGGAAACCATAAGATGAAAAGACAACCCTCAGAATGGGAGAAAATATTTGTAAATGAAGCAACTGACAAAGGATTAATCTCCAGCATTTACAAGCAGCTCATGCAGCTCAATTTCAAAAAAACGAACAGCCCAATCCAAAAATGGGCAGAAGACCTAAATAGACATTTCTCCAAAGAAGATACACAGATTGCCAACAAACACATGAAAGGATGCTCAACATCACTAATTACTAGAGAAATGCAAATCAAAACTACAATGAGGTATCACCTCACACCAGTCAGAACGGCCATCATCAAAAAATCTACCAATAATACATGCTGGAGAGGGTGTGGAGAAAAGGGAACCCTCTTGCACTGTTGGTGGGAATGTATATACAGCCACTATGGAAAAGAGTATGGAGGTTCCTTAAAAAACTACAAATAGAACTACCATGCGACCCAGCAATCCCACTACTGGGCATACACCCTGAGAAAACCATAATTCAAAAAGAGTCATGTACTACCTACACTGTTCATTGCAGCACTATTTACAATAACCAGGACATGGAAGCACTAGTCTCAGTGTCCATCGACAGATGAATGGATAAAGAAGATGTGGCACATATATACAATGGAATATTACTCAGCCACAAAAAGAAATGAAATTGAGTTATTTGTAGTGAGGTCGATGGACCTAGAGTCTGTCCTAGAGTGAAGTGAGTCAGAGAGAGAAAAACAAGTCCAAGTACAGGAATAAAGATGCAGACATAGAGAAGGGACTTGAGGACACAGGGAGGGGGAAGGGTAAGCTGGGTGGGACAACATGAGAGAGTGGCATCAACATATATACACTACCAAATGTAAGGTAGATAGCTAGTGGGAGGCAGCCGCATAGCACAGGGAGATCAGCTCAGTGCTTTGTGTCCACCTCGAGGGGTGGGATAGGGAGGGTGGGAGGGAGACGCAAGAGGGAGGAGATATGGGAACGTACGTATATGTATAACTGATTCACTTTGTTATACAGCAGAAAGTAACACACCACGGTAAAGCAATCATACGCCAATAAAGATGTTATAAAAAAATTACCAAAGCTACCACCAAGGTCCTCTGGTATGTACCAGACATTATGCTTTGTATTTGATCCTCAAAACAACACACTGATCTCCCCCTCTATTTTATAAAGAAAGAACGTGAGGCCCAGAAAAGGCTGAATAACTTCCAAATCACACAGCCAGTAAATGATGAAGTCAGAAGTCAAACGCGTGCTGTGTGACTTTTTCACTAAAACATATTTCTTCTCTTCGTTTTCAAGGTTAATTAGAGAAAAACGACACTCTAGTTATAGTCCTTGGAGAGTAAGCAGCACATGGACTATGTTTCTAAGACTCCCTTGCAGGTAGGTGTGGCCCTGTGCCCGAGTTCAGACCAAAAGAGTCGGGGCCAGACCAGGCCTGGCCCCCTGAGACGCCCCCTGCACGGCTCTTCATGTTCTTTTTCCTCCTGAAACACACCAGCACATTTTCTGTATAGTTTTAGCTGGGTGACTATTACGATAGCTTTCAGAAAATAAGGGCATTATGGATGAACTGTAGTTTGTGGAGTGAACTAGATATTTTTTATATATGGAACCATCTAAGCCTGCCAATTCTAAAAATGTAATACTTCTTTGGCCAATTAATATTTAACTAAGAGTAGATTTCCATATTTGATGTATTTCTTCAAAGAAATAAGTTCGTAAGTGACAGCTTATTGTAAATATCATCTTCCCTTCATTTTGGATTTCTTACAGAAAAAGACCACCAAAGAAAGTTTCGGAACATTCTTCAAATGCTTCATAAACGTGTGGCCCCATTATTGAAATTCAAGTCTATGTAAATTAAATGTCTTGCTTAAGGGCAGGCCTGCAAATACTAAGCTGAGCGCCTGACGCTACACAGCTAAATACGCCGAAATATGTATCAAATATACAAATAAAATCAAACAACCAAGACCCCCATGGTTTATGCTGTTTTTTTGTTTGTTAGCAGTTCGCAAGTCACCTGGAACCAGAGTTTTTTTCTCTTAGTGATGACTCTGGCATGACCCCCCCTTCTTTGGGGACTAGGGTAGCCACATGAGGACATTTTGGGGGGAAATCAAGTTATATTTTGTCTAGTATCAATTTCCTATTTGTACAGACAAGTGGGAAATCAACATTTGGGACACTCTCCTTGCCAGACTGTCTGTCTATCCTACTGGTCTCAGCAGCTAATGTCAGAGTCCACCGTTACAGGTGTTTGGTCATCAGTACCACAGTCACAGTGTGATTCCATGATTCAAGCTCCTTGTACTCCTGGGTCATAAGCGGTCTGCTTGCATTATTCTATTTTCTTCTTTACCTTCATTAATCCTTCCAATCAATCAGTAAACAAAATATCCATAAAATGACAAGTTTATCATATTCAAATAGCAAGTTCTTTTCATAAATCAGTATCTATTGAATGTTCATACTCATAAACCAGCACTGGAATATTATTTTTTAAAAACTCACTTTTTAGCAATGAAGACTTGTCATGTAAGGAAAAAAATGTTTCTTTTTAGAATTCCTATAATAAGCTTATGGTAGCAGTTCAATACTACTAAAAAAATCCAACCTATATCTGACCATTTTTTGAACAATAATTTCTTTATGTATCTGTGACCATGCATATACTTATTTAAAAAACATTTTAAATTTCTGTATCTTAAACTTCCTTTAGTAGGCAGACTGATATAAAACCTGTGAAAAATTTCCTGATTTGTTCCCCACTGAACCAGAATTTGTGATAAATCCATCTGTTGAAGTTTCCCTGTTTACAACTTATGACATGCAGACGGTATGTTTAATCTGTTAAAACACTAAAAACCTAAGTGCTTCTGAAGATAATCACTTTTTCTATGTAAACAGATGTTGCTGGTGTGACAGAAAATCTACTGTGAAATACTGTGTTAGCAGTTAAATTAGATTATATACCTAAAAGTAATGAATTCCTGAATTAAAAACATATTGAATAATAATTAGACAAAGAAAACAAAAAATGTTTTACTAATTCAGAACAGTTAAGGCCTCAATTTTTATGGGATTTTACTGCATTGATTTGTAACAACGGACTTTACAAAGTTTAACCTTATTTGATCTATGCAATGGAACATTTCTTTAGTTTTCATTATTTTCTTTCATTGATACTTTCTGAAACCCTCTTTGTTACACAGTTATACACATCTGCATTTAAAATGTTCTATTTCCCTTTCATATCTATGGTAAGCTACTGCTTCTTCAGGTGAAATGTTATCACATTTTCTTTAAGAGAAAAAAAAACAACCAAGAAACAAAAGTAGAAAACGAAGGCCCAACAGGATTATAATGCCAATAACTACGGACTCTGCAAATATGCAAACAGATCAACAGAACGCATATCATTAAGCTGAAATGCAGTGTCCCCGGGGGTAATTACTTATAGTTTTCAGAAACGTGTCCTTTTGCCACACTGCAGGAAACAATTCCTAGAGTACCCTACTTCTTTTTCCTTTGTCACCAAATTAGTTACAGAAATCCTATCTATTCTGGAGTGAAACTTCTCTTTCTGCTCTTTTGCATAGCTGATTCCTGATTTAAGGAAGGTACAGTTGACTCTTCACAATGGAATCTGTTTTGTTTTCTGTACCATCCTTCTCGATTTCATTCAAACATTTAAAAGTTGATTGATACACCACCATTTACACTAGCACCAAAAATACTTAGGCATAAATCTAACAAATTATGTATAAGATTTATTTGAGGAAAACTACAAAAGTCTGATGAATAAAATCAAAGAACTAAATAAATGGAGAGATATTCCATGTTCATGGATACTCAACATTGACTCAATATTGTCAAGATGTCAGTTCTCCCCAACTAGGTCTACAGAGTCAATGTAATCCCAATCAAGTCATTTTATGGATAATGACAGACATTCTAAGTTTACACAGAGAGGCAAGAGACCCAGAAGAGGCAACATAACATTGAAGGTGAAGAGTAACGTTGGGAGACCAACACTATCTGACTTCAAGGCTTACTATGTAGCTATAATAATCAAGAAAGTGTGGTGTTGGTGAGAGAACAGACAAATGGGTCAGTGGAACAGAACAGACAGCCCAAAAAGCAAAGGCAACTGGACATCCACATACCAAAAAAAAATGTAAACACAGACCTTACACCCTTTACAAAACTCAAAATGGATCACAGACAACAACAGGAGAAAACCTATGTGACCTTGGGTATGGTAATGCCAGTTTAGATACCAAAGGCATGAGCCATGAAAGAGACACTTGATATGCTGGACTTCATTAAATGAAAAAGTTCTGTTCCATGAAAGACAATAACAAGAGAACTAGAAGAGAATCAGAAGATAAGCCATGGACTGGGAAAACTGTTTTCAAACGACACATCTGAAAAAGGACTAGCATCCAAAATATACAAAGAATTCTTAAAACTCACTGCTAAGAAATCAAATAATTTAATTTAAAAAATGGGCCAAATCATAGCCCCCTTCCTCCTCCAACTTCATGACGGAGAATCAGGAAATCAACACTGGAACTACTGAGTTCAAGAATACATACTTGAGATTAAAGTAAACCTGGAGGACAAGATGGTGGAGTAGAAGGACCTGAGCTCACCTCCTCTCACAAAGACAGAAAAATCACAACTAACTGCTAAACCACCATCAACAAAAAAGGGCTGGAACCTACCAAAAAAGATAATTCTACTTCCAAGGACAAAGCCACAACGAGATGGTAGAGGGGCACATTCGCAATACAATCAGATCCCATACTAATTATTTTCTAGTTTGACCCACAAACTAGAAAATAACTATATCACAGAGGTTCTCTCACAGGAGTGAGAGTTCTGAGCCCCACGTCAGGCTCCCCAGTCTGGAGGTCTTGCATTGGTAGGAGAAGCCCCCAGAGCATTTGGCTTTTAAGGCCAGTGGGGCTTGACTGCAGGAACTCCACAGGACTGGGGAAACAGAAGCACCACTCTTGGAGGGCACAAATAAGGTCTCATGTGAGCTGGGACATGGGAAAGAGTAGTGACTTCATAGGACCCTGGGCGAGACCTACCTGCTGGTCTTGGAGGGGTCTGCTGGGGAGGTGAGGGATGGCTGTGGCTCACTGTGGGTAAAAGGACACTGGTGGCAGAGGTACCGGGGGGTACTCATTGGCATGAGCTGTCCTGGAGGCCGCCATTTTGACACCAAGACCTGGCCCCACCCAGCAGCCCTTAGGTTCCAGTGCTGGCACGCCTCAGGCCAAACAACCGGCAGGGTGGGAACACAGCCCCACCCATCAGCAGACAGGCTGCCTAAAGTCATCCTGAGCCACAGCCACCTCTAATCACACTCCTTGACACGGCCCTGCCACCAGAGGGACAAGACCCAGCTCCACCCACCAGTGGGCAGGCACCAGTCCCTCCCACCAGGAAGCCTGCACAAGCCCCATGACCATTCCTCACTCACCAGGGGGCAGACACCAGAACCAAGAGGAACTACGATCCTGTGGTCTGTGGGACCTCAAACACAGAAAGTGAGACAAAATGAGATGGCAGAGGAATTTGTTTCAGATGAAGGAACAATATAAAACCCCAAAAGAATAATTACATGAAGTGACAGACAATCTACCTGAAAACAAATTCACAGTAATGATAGTAAAGATGATCCAAGATCTCAGAAAAAGAATGGAGGCACAGACCAAGAAGATACAAGAAATGTTTAACAAAGAGCTAGAAGATTTAAAAAACAAACAGAGTTGAACAATACAATAAATGAAATGACAAATACGCCAGAAAGAGTCAATAGCAGAATAAATGATGCAGAAGGATGGATAAGTGAGCTGAAGACAGAATGGTGGAAATCACTGCCACAGAACAGAATAAAGGAAAAGAAGGAAAGGAAATGACAGCCTAAGAGACTCTGGGGCAACACTAAACGCACCAACGTTTGCATCACAGGGGTCCTAGAAGGAGAAGAGAGAGACAAAGGGCCTGAGAAAGTATTTGAAGAGATAATAGTTGAAAACTTCCTTAACATGGGAAAGGAAACAGTCACCTAAGTCCAGGAAGTGCAGAGAGTCCCATAAGGGATAAACCCAAGGAGGAATATGCAGAGACATGTTAATCAACTTGACAAAAATGAAAGATAAAGATAAAATATCAAAAGCAACAAGGGAAAAGCAACAAATAACATACAAGGGAATCCCCATAAGGTTATCAGCTGGTATTTCAGCAGAAACTCTGCAGGCCAGAATGGAGTGGCAGGATATATTTAAGTGGTGGAAGGGAAAAACCTACAACCAAGAATACTCAGCAAGGCTCTTGTTCAGAGTCGATGGAGAAATCAAAAGCTTTACAGACAAGCAAAAGCTAACAGAATACGGCACCACCAAACCAGCTTTACAACAAAGGCTAAAGAAACTGTTCTAGGCGGAAAAGAAAAGCCCATGAGAGAAAACAAGAAAATTATGAATGGGAAAGCTGACTGGTCAAGGCAAATATACAGTAAAGGTAGGAAATCATCCACTCACAAACATGCTATCAAAACCAGCAATCATGAGAAGAGGAGAGTACAATGCAGGATATTTGGAAATGCATTTGAAATTAAGAGACCAGCAACTTAAAACAATCTTGTATATACATATATAGACTGCTGTATCAAAACCTCATGGTAACCGCAAACCAAGAATCTACTTATAGACAGATCCAAAACCTATGGAGTGCAGCAAAAGCAGTTCTAAAGAGGGAAGTTTACAGCAATACAGTCATATCTCAGGAAACAAGAAAAATCCCCAATAAACAACCTAACCTTACACCTAAGCAACTAGAGAAATAAGAACAAAAAAACCCCAAAGTTAGCAGGAGGAAAGAAATCATAAAGATCAGAGCAGAAATAAATGAAATAGAGACGAAGAAAACATTAGAAAAGATCAATGAAACTAAAAGCTGGCTCTTTGAAAAGATAAACAAAATAGATAAACCTTTAGACAGACTCATCGAGAAAAAAAGGGAGAGGGCTCAAATCAATAAAATTAGAAATGAAAAAGGAGAAGTTACAATGGACACACCACAGAAATACAGAGGATCTTAAGAGACTACTACAAGCAACTATATGCCAATATAATGGACAACCTAGAAGAAATGGACAAATTTTTAGAAAGGTACAATCTCCCAGAAATGAACAAGGAAGAAATTGAAAATATGAACAATAATCACAAGCACTGAAACTGAAACTCTGATTAAAAAATTCCCAATAAACAAAAGTCCAGGACCAGATAGCTTCACAGGGGAATTCTATCAAACATTTAGAGAAGAGTTGACACCTATCCTTCTGAAACTGTTTCAAAAAATTGCAGACGAAGGAACACTCCAAAATTCGTTCTATGAGGTCAACATCACCGTGATACCAAAACCAGACAAAGATACCACAAGAAAAGAAAATTACAGGCCAATCTCATAGATGAACATAAGATGCAAAAATCCTCAACAAAAAAAATACTGGCAAACAGAATCCAACAATATATTAAAAGGATCATGCACCATGATCAAGTGGGATTTATCCCAGGGATGCAAGGATTTTTCAGTACCCACAATTATTCAGTGTGATACACCACATTAACAAATTGAAGGGAAAAAACCATATGATCATCTCAATAGAAAAATCTTTTGGCAAAATTTCAACACCCATTTAAGATAAAAACTCTCCAGAAAGTGGGCATAGAGAGAATATACCTCAACATAATAAAGGCCATATATGACCAACCCACAGCTAACATTATACTCAGTGGTGAAAAGCAGAAAGCATTTCTTCTAAGATCAGGAACAAGACAAGGATGTCTACTCTCACCACTTCTATTCAACCTAGTTTTGGAAGTCTTAGCCATAGCAATCAGAGAAGAAAAAAAATAGCAGGAATCCAAATTGGAAAGGAAGAAGTAAAACTGTCACTGTTTGCAGATGACATGATACTATACACAAAAAATCCTAAAGATGCTGCCAGAAAACTACGGGAGCTCGTCAATGGATTCAGTAAAGTTGCAGGACACAAAATTAATGCAGAGAAATCTGTTGCATTCCTATACACTAACAACGAAAGATCAGAAAGAGAAATTAAGGAAACAATACCATTTATCAGTGCATGAAAAAAGAATAAAATACCTAGGAATAAACCTACCTAAGGAGGCAAAAGACCCGTATGCAGAAAACTGTAAGATGCTGATGAAAGAAATCGAAGATGACACAAACAGATGGAAAGATATACCATATTCTTGGATTGGAAGAATCAACATTGTCAAAATGACTATACTATACCCAAGGCAATCTACAGATTCAATGCAATCCCGATCAAATAACTAATGGCATTTTCTGCAGATCTAGAACAAAAACCTTAAAATCTGTATGGAAACACAAAAGACCCTGAATAGCCAAAGGAATCTTGGGAAAGAAAAACAGAGCTGCTGGAGGAAGCAGGCTGACTGATACTATAAAGCTACAGTCATCAAAACAGTATGGTACTGGCACAAAGACAGAAATACAGATAAATGGAACAGGATAGAAAGCCCAGAAATAAACCCACACCCCTATGGTCAATCTATGACAAAGGAGGCAAGAATATACAATGGAGAAAAGATAGTCTCTTTAATAAATGGTGCTGGGAAAAGTGGAGAGCTATGTGTAGAAGCATGAAATTAGAACATTCTCTAACAGCATACACAAAAATAAACTCGGAATTCATTAAAGACCTAAATGTAAGTCTGGATACTATAAATCTCTTAGAGGAAAACATAGGCAGAACATTGTTTGACATAAATTGCAGTAATACCTTTTTGGATCCACCTCCTAGAGTAACGAAAATAAAAGCAAAAATAAACAAATGGGACCTAATTAAACTTAAAAGCTTTTGCACAGCAAAGGAAACCATAAAGAAAATGAAGACAACCCACAGAATGGGAGAAAGTATTTGCAAATGAAGCGAACGACAAGGGTTTAATCTCCAAAACATACAAACAGCTCATGCAGCTCAATATCGAAAAAACAAACAACCCAATCAAAAAAATGGGCAGGGCTTCCCTGGTGGCACAGTGGTTGAGAGTCCACCTGCCGATGCAGGGGACGCGGGTTCGTGCCCTGGTCCGCGAAGATCCCACATGCCGCGGAGCGGCTGGGCCTGTGAGCCATGGTCGCTGGGCCTGCGTGTCCGGAGCCTGTGCTCTGCAACGGGAGAGGCCGCAGCAGTGAGAGGCCCATGTACCGCAAAAAAAAAAAAAAAAAAAAAAAAAAGGGCAGTAGATCTAAATATACATTTCTCCAAATATATATTTACATTTGGAGAAGTGTGTATTTCTCCAAATATACAAATGTATGTTTATCTATTTTGTTTATCTTTCAAAGAAGATATACAGATGGCCAAAAAGCACATGAAAAGATGCTCCACATCACTAATTATTAGAGAAATGAGAATCAAAACTACAGTGAGGTATCACCTCACACCGGTCAGAATGGCCATCATCAAAAAATCTACAAACAATAAATGCTGGAGAGGATGTGGAGAAAAGGGAACCCTCTTGCACTGTTGGTGGGAATGTAAACTGATACAGCCACTATGGAGAACAGTACGGAGGTTCCTTAAAAAACTAAAAATAGAACTACCATATGATTCAGCGATCCATCTCCTGGGCATATATCCAGAGAAAATCATACTTCAAAAAGGTACATGCACCCCAATGTTCACTGCAGCACTATTTACAAGAGCCAGGACATGGAAGCAACCTAAGTGTCCATCGACAGAGGAATGGATAAAGATGATGTGGTGTATATATATAGGTATATATACACAATGGAATATTACTCAGCCATAAAAAAGAATGCAATAATGCCATTTGCGGCAACATGGATGGATCTAGACATTCTCATACTAAGTTAGACAGAGAAAGATAAATATCAAAGGATATCATTTATATGTGGAATCTAAAAAATAGTACAAATGAACTTATTTACAAAACAGAAACAGACTCACAGACTTTGAAAACAAACTTACGGTTACCAAAAGGGAAAGGCGGGGGAGGGATAAATGAGGAGATTGGGATTCACATGTGCACACTACTATATGTAAAACAGACAACCAACAAGGATCTACTGCATGGCACAGTGGACTCTACTCAATACTCTGCAATGACCTATATGGGAAAAGAATCTGAACAAGAATAGATATGTATATGTAAAACTAAATAACTTTGCTGTACACCTGAAGCTAACACAACACTGTAAATCAACTAACTCCAATATAAAGTTAAAAAAATGGGCCAAGGACTTTGTTACCTCATCAAAGAAGATATACAGATGACAAATAAGTGTGAAAAGATGCTGCACATAATATTTCATTAGGGAAATACAAACTAAAACAGCAAGATACCACTACACACTATTAGAATGGCCAAAATCGGGAACACTGAGAACGTGAAATATTGGCCATGACGTGGAGCAACAGGAACTCTCATCATTGCTGGTGGAATGAAAAGTGGTGCAGCCACTCGGGATGAGTGGCCGTTTCCTCTAGAACTAAGCATACCCTTATCATATAATCCAGCAATTGTGCACCTTGGTATTTACCCAAAGGAGCTGAAAACTTATTTCCAGACCAAAATCTGTGCACGAATGTTTACAGCAGCTTCATTCATCATTGCCAAAACTTGGAAGCAACCAAGGTGTCCTTCAGTAGGTGAATGGATAAATAAAATGCAGTACATCCAGACTATGGAATATCATTCAACGTTTAGAAGAAATGAGTTATCAATCCATGAAAAGACACAGAGGAAAGTTAAATGCATAACTAAGTGAAAGAAGCCAATTTGAAAAGGCTATATGACTATGTACTATATGACTCCAACTATAAGACATCCTGGATAAGGCAAAACTATGGAGGCATAAAAACATCAGTGGTTGCCAGGGCAAGGAGGAGGGCAGGATGAACAGGCAGAGCACAGAGGACTTCTCGGGCAGTGAACATACTCTGTGTGATACTATAATGACGGATACTTGTCATTGTACGTTTGTCCAAACCCACAGAACGTACAACACCAAGAGTGAACCCTAATGCAAATTAAGGTCTTTGAGTGATTATGATGTGTCAATGTAGGTTCATCCTTGGTTAAAAAAAAAAGTACCGCTCTGGTGAGTGATGTTGATAATGGGGGGGGGGCAGGGGGAATATGGGAAATCTCTGCACCTCTGTACAATTTTGTTCTAAATATAAAACTGCTCTAAAAAGTCTTTTAAAAAAGTTGATTATTGAGCTCTTAAGCTAAATCTATCCATTAAACTGGGAACCCTGGAGAAACCAAACCAGATTTAGGATCTTAATACTTCAAATATCCTCAAACATTCCAAGCATCTTCCTAGTTCTTGGTACAGATACTGTGTAAAATTTCTCACAGGAGTATTTTCATCTGTTTCTAGTGCATGGAAGGCAGAATGACAGCATCTTTCTTTTCAGGAGAGTATGAACGCATTATTATTGTATTTCACCACTCTTTATATACTGGCTGTTCATATCAGAGAGGACCAAAGTAGATACAGGAAAACCATCTGTCTCCAAATCAGTATGTTTTGAACCAGACAGCCACGCTTTTCTTGCCAGAACAGTGGAGAATAATCAAAGGGCACTAAGGGTCATCCTAGTTCCCATTTCTACTACTTGCTACCATGTAAGTGAATGGAAATCAATGTCCAGGCACTGCCCTAAGCATTGCACATGTGGTGGCATCACACTATATACACGAGAGGCCACTGACACAATGCTATACTGTTACCATGGACAGTGTTCCACTCATTAAAGAGATCACTCTCTACAGCCACCTGCAATAAATGTTGGTTTTCAAAAATGTTCCCTCTAGTAGAGTGGGTTCCCACATAGAGTAATGGAAGCAATAATCCTCTGGAGATGAGAACAAAGCGGCCGTGATGCTTGTTACCGTTTTCATCGTGCCCGCTGGCCTCCGGCGTGCCCTGCCTCTGGTCCTCCTCGGGCGCCTCGGGGTAGATGACTGCAGTGTCTTGTTGCTGCAGGAACTCTTCAACGTTGGGATCATGGTTTTGTTCATTTTCTGCATCTGAGTCGCATTCATCATCTTTTACTAGAAGAAACGCATACTCTATAAAAACCAACTTCACCACCAAGTTGTTACACAGTTTTCCTAAATAAGAAATTGTTTATCTTGGGAGAATAAATGACTGTTCTTGAATTTGCAGGAAATATTTACAGAACATTAAAAATTTACTCGTTCTGTTCTAAGCTATTAAGAAGTCCGTTTTCATAAGTTTAAGATGTTATAAAAGTCTTGACATTGTCACGATATCCCTTGAAAGCTTTAGGGTTGTACTTCCATTCCATTTTACTGATGAACAAGACACAGAGAAGGTTGGCTGAATCCTTAGTTTCTGAATCAATGATAAAGCAAGGAAAACAGGAAAAGAGAAAAATGTAGTTCTCAAACCTCAGTCCTTCCTAGCAACCTACTGTTCATATTTAGTTGGAGTTGTGCTTGAAATCTGAACCATTCTCTGAATAACAAACTGCTCTGAAGTTCAGTTCAGTTATGTGATTTCTCAGAAAATAGCTTTAATAGTTCCCTACAGTTGGAAAGACTTCTAATAAGAGTCAAAGAGTATCAAATTGATAAAATTGCTTCCTATCTACCCTGGTATTCAGATACAGGCAGGGCTATTCTTTCTGTGTTTCTTCCTCAGTAAATGTTAATTGTGGGGTGAAGGAGAGGCATTTTCCCTGAGTCAGAAGGTTCCGAGCATTAACAGCACGTCTTCACTTGGAGAAGGCAGCCCAGAGCGTTGCCGTGTTTGCAGAGCGGGACTGGTATCCTGGGGTTCCCGTCCGTTTCCTCCCGGAGGAGGGTCTGCTCCACACTGCTGCTAACTGTCCTGGGTCAGGGTGGCCCCCGGGTGTCTCATGGCTGACCTCTTCACACACTTCAGACTGAACTCAGTTCTAAATTTATAAAGTAGCAGACTGAACTGGTGCTTAAAATGGTGGGACTTCCCTGGTGGTGCAGGGGTTAAGAACCCGCCTGCCAACGCAGGGGACACGGGTTCGAGCCCTGGTTCGGGAAGATCCCACATGCCGCGGAGCAACTAAGCCCGTGCGCCACAACTACAGGGCCTGCGCTCTAGAGCCCGCAAGCCACAACTACTGAGCCCGCGCTCTAGAGCCCGCAAGCCACAACTACTGAGCCCGCGCACCTGGAGCCCACGCTCCACAACAAGAGAAGCCACCGCAGTGAGAAGCCCACGCACCACAACGAAGAGCAGCCCCCGCTCGCCTCAACTAGAGAAAGCCCGTGTGCAGCAACAAAGACACAGCACAGCCAAAAAAATTAATGAAGAAAAATTAAAATGGTAATGTAAGGGCATCCTTTTGTTCGACAGTTACCAAAGCAGTCTTGCACAGGAGCAGTAACCCAACTCCTCAGGGTGGCTGCTATTAACAGACTTAGAGCCGATGACATAGTAATCATGGTGACTCGTCATTTTTTCCTCCTCTTCAATGCAGCCAAGAGCTATCAATTATTTAGTATCTGCTGTACACAGCTGACCCCTGACCAACATGGGTTTGAGCTGAGTGGGTCTACTTACACTCGGATTATTTCAATAGTAAATACTATGGTACTACATGACTGTGGTTGGTTGGATCCGTGGATGTGGAACTGTGGACACAGAGGAACCTCGTGTTGCAAGGGCTGGCTGTAAATTACACACAGATTTTCCACCGCGGGGAGGGTCAGGTGCCTCTAAGGCCTGTGCTGTTCAATGGTAACTGTACTGAGAACTGTAGTTTTTAGTTGACGCCTCTGAGCCACCAAACCAGGGTTACTGGATCCGGTGGTGTGTGCGGTGGGGGGGGGGAGGGGAGGCTCTTTTAAAGGGAAGCCAGTACTGTTGGTTTAAATGGAATCTACTTCCAGATCCTCAGCTTCCATGCACGGTCCTTCCTAGAATCCTGAAGGTTCTTCTTTCTACCCCTGCTTTTCACAGTCCTTTGCTCTGACTTCAAAGAGGCAGATCCCTCCCCCTCCATCCCTTACGTTAATACCGTGCATCGCCTCGGAGTGTAAAAAGCCTCCAGGTTGCCGAAGGAAAACGATTCAAAATACCGATTGGGGAAAACCTTCTTTGTTGATCAGTCAGGGCAACATAAGAGCGCTCTAGGCGTCCAGCCTTTCCTGTTTACATGGATTTCTAGCAGGGATAAAGTGTGGCAATTGAAATGGGGATTATTTTGGCCCTAGTTACAAAGCTCTGAACTCAGCTATATAATATATCCAGAGGGAGTGAGAGTAATTTTCCTTTAATGATCTCACCTGTTTCATTCCCTATTATTAAAACATTCACTGCTATTCAGGAGGCTGGTGAGAGCAAAGCAAAGAGTATTCTCGAAAACCCTTCCCAGGATCTGTCATTAGCTAGAACAATAAGCACTTCTGAATAACTAAAGCAGTGCAAGTCTGTGTTATTAGGTCTTTTCAATGTAACTTCAAAGTTTCAAGTTAAACTAGATTAAACTCATGAACGAAATTTATATTTTATGTGATTTCCTATACAGAAATATAGATTTGACAGGTTACTTAAAAATATTTTTATCAGATTATATTAAAAATATTTATCTCAGTTAAATAGTCTCCACTTTTAAAATGTTTATATTTTCTATAGCCTAGTAACTATATATATGCTAGATGATGGTATGATGAGGTTTTAAATAGTATATGTTTTTCAGAATTATATAATCTGTATTTTATACACAAACCTTTCATCTTCAATAAGTTATAAGTTTATCTACACACTGGTTGTAAAGGTACCCATTTGGAGACCAAGATTTTTATAAAGCATAACGATTAGATTAGATCTAAATAATCTTAATCTCATTATTGAATAAGCTATTTTAAAGATGTATTTGTTTATACTTTATATATTCCTCATTATTTGTAACATATATTTTTCATAGAAAATATTTTATAAAATCCCTCAAAATGTGTATCGATGCATTTATTTTAATTAGAAAAATGAAGACGCCCTTTTTCTTCTGAGAGAAAGTCTGATTTGGCTGATTGGTCTAACAGTGATAACTGGTTTTACTAGTAAGGTTATTAGGGACAGATTTTCCAGAAATTGAATGAACTAAGTCTATAGCTCTAAGGTATTGATCAAAATATAGTTAATTCACATGTTAAAAGGATTTTTATTTAAAAATGTACTGACAGAAGGTACTAAAATTAGCAAGATTTCAATATCTCCAACCATTTCTGAATATATTAAACAAGGTGCCTCAAAGTGAGGGGAAAAAAGTAAGAAAAGCCAAAACAGATATCATTAGTCCTTTGATAAGTAAGTATTGGTAAAGCCTTTTGGCATATGTCCCAGGAAAGGAGGGAGTCAATGATTCTGGTGACTGGGAAACAAATCCTTTAGGAAATTAAGTGGCTTTCCATGTTTGCTTTCAACAAAACTGAAGGAGCGTTTAATAGAACTGTCAGTTGACAAGACATCAAAATATTTTTATTAATAGATAACCATAATTCTTTGCAAATCTGAATATGTAAAGAATCGAATAAATCATTTATAACAAAAATGTATTTCACCTTTTTATTTATGAGAATAAGGTTATCTCAGTGCTAAAGAAAAACAGGAAACAATTAATGCTGAACACTTTTTCTTCCAGAATGAGCAACACTGAACTACTGATATATGGGCTAACTGAAGAATACTTCAGCTCCTTTAACCTCATTTCCAGTAACATTTTTCTTTCATCAGTAGTTGACCCCTGAACAACACAGGTTTGAACTGCACAGGTCCACTTACACTGGGTTTTTTCAATACAGTAAATACTATCGTTCTACACCATCCATGGTTGGTTGTGGCCACGGGTATGGAACCGCGGACAGGGAGGGGTCCTGTGTACGGAGGGGCTGCGTACACGGGAGCACTGACTCTCAGTTATGTGTGGACTCTGACTGGGCAGAGGGTCGGCGACCCAGTCCCCATGTTGTTCAAGGGTCAACCATATTTATTCCAATTTGTCATGTATGCTGTGATCAACTATGTAGGACTAATAATCATAGGATAAATCAATCCATAACGTTTTTTTAATCTTAAGAGCCGTATGGTTCCTGGGAACTTAAGAGAAACTTAGATTTCAATTTCTGTACATGTTTTTCTTGCAAGGAAATGAGAGTTGATCAAAAATATCTTCGAACAGGAAATATACACTATGTTAGCATCAAATTCTATGGGCTACATAGAATGGAAATATGAGTTCAAGGGGTAAACATTATGACATAACATTTCTGACTCTTAAAGAAGAGCTTATTCATATTTTAAAAATGAATGGTATTACACTTCTTTGGATTTCAAATATAAGAGTGATGTTAGAAATGTCATTTTTAATATGCCAGAGATTAGGCTGTAAGTACAGCTGACCCTTGAACAACTCGGGGCAGGTTACTGGTGCCGACCCTCCATGCAGTCCAAGGTCCATGTGTAACTTAGCGTCGGCCTCTGCGTACGTGGGTCTGCATCCTCGACTCAGCCAAGGCCAGACTGCAGCACTGCCGTGTTTACTATCGGGAAAAATCTGCATGTAAGTGGACCTGCACTGTTCAAACCCATGTGTTCAAGGGTCAGCTGTACTTACACTTAAAATGAAGAACTTTATATGTCCATCAGAAACTTGGGGAGTAATACACGATCCATGTGTATAATATAACATCTGGAGAATAATAACAGCACCTCTTAGGGTAGTTGTGAGAATTAAATGAATTACTACAGTATGTGCTTAGTATTGTACCAGGCACACAGTAAGTGCTGTATAATTGTCATCTATTTTCCTCAAAGCAGTCCTGGTAAGGTGAACATTAAATTGGAGCAGATGATTCAGTATTAGGAGTCTGCTTTCAAATTCTGGCGTCTTTCCAACTAAAGTACACTGTCTCCACGAACCTGCATTTACCAAGCCAATTTCAAGCTAAGACCAGACATTCCACAGTTTCACCCATAAAATTTAAAGTGTTGGGAAGTGCATGTTGTGAAAAGGTCAATTATAAAGCAAAATTCCTCGTCCTAAGACTGATAACCTTACGTGTTTAAACATTAAAGAGATGAGCAAACACAGAGAAACACATAATGATAATTTGGTTTTCTTTCAGGTGTGACAAAACTCAGAGCTAACTGTCAAAGTATAGAACTATAATCATTTGACGAAGTGCAGAATTACAGGGTTATCATCGCAGATTGGAGAAAGCAAGGAGAGAGAGACAAATGTTTAGTGTAAAGACTAAATAACATTTTTAACGTGGCCATCAGTATTTCACTCCCATCAGAATAAAGTATCCTATCTTTATCCTCCAATTTTAAAACTCTGCACAATATCAGCTATATAAACAGAAGAGGGATGCTTAGAAGAACAAAGCCTGTTTTGGGTGATTTTTCACTCTCTGAATACTAAGCTGAGACCATAGTTCTCTTCACTTCGTGAATTGCAGAAGGAAGTCAGCTACAGAAAGAAGCTGACAAAGTTCTAAACTAATGATGGTGACCTTTGTGCCAGGTTTTTGTTGACTCTGTCAGCACATTATTCCCTAGAAGTCAAGGAAGTAACAAAAGCGAAGGCGAAACATAGTTTTAAAAGTTTAACTGCTCAATAGTCTCAAACGTCTAATTTCCATCCTTCTTTGCTGAAAACTGCACTTGTCGGGGTTTCACTAAATGTCTGTCTACTCCTAACTCCCCATGTTCCAAGGAAATAATGCACAGGACTCATCGTCTTGTGGCAGAGGGTCCTGTGTTTCAGTGGCAGCTCTGGCTGATACACAGTGACTGTATCTTCCAGATGTGACTGTTTTGGCGGGGGGAGGGAAATTATGTATTACTCAGTACTTCAAACTGAAAGAATTCATTCATTTTCGTAGTGAAGAGCAAATTGTGAGGTAAAATACTGTAAACTTGGAACTGTAAATGTCTTTTTTGCTGGCATTTTGCCTAAAAGGGCAAACGATCTTTTACAGAATAACTTATATTACCCTGGTAATGTAAGTCATCAAATTTTAACATTAAATAAAAGAGTAATGAACAGCATTCTTTTGTGTTCATTAACACTATTTTACTAATAACAAATACCTCGTTTAAATATTTTATATAATGTGTGAGTTAGCCTGACAAATATTTGATAACAAGCATACCTGAATACATTATTCATGCAAGTTCAACATAACCATATTAAAGGCAGAATACAAAACCTTTGGCTGCAGGCACCATAAATTATCACATACTCCATTATTATTTAGTTAATCTGGAATGCACCTTCAGGAACAGTACAATGACTTGCTCTTTGTTTTATAGAACTGACAAGTACGGGAGGGCTGACGCTTATATTATGGATGAAAATCTATTTTTGACACATTACTATAAAACACACTCATCTTACACAACACAAGGTAATTTATAAGGCTCTGTGGAATACTCCTAAAATGTACTGCAAAGAAAAAAAAACTATAAACGTTAAACCAAAGGAAAAAACCAAAATTTAATTAAAACTATATGATAGAAATATCTAATTTATGGTTGTATATACAGAATACAGTTATACTACTTTTAAGTACAGAATTTTGAGGAAATGTTTTAATAATCTGGAATTTATTTTTGAAGTTTACATTCTAAGACTGACTTATGAGACACAATAATCAAGTGCCTACTCTTATCATATGTAAGATCTGGATTTAAGATTTGCACTTATTCTTTTGCTTCTTAAATCTGATTTGACTCCATTACAGAGGAATAGCCTTAAGTCTCAGAGAGTATGTACTTTTAGTCACCTAGAAGCAATTTTCCACGTCATTTTGGCCTTTTTCAATCACAGTAATTACAAGAAAAATGTTTATTCTCTTGTTTGCTGTGACATGTTCACTCATCAGTGTCCGTGATTCTCAGTCTGGTTTCTGGATAAGCGATTATATCTGCTTATTTTTCTCTCTCTTGTCTTGTGGGCAATTCAATGTAGATCCTTGTAACTAATAATGAAACTCAAAATAGTTAGATCTGTATTTCTATAACTATGGTAAAAAAATTTGACAGAAGTTTAAATTATCTTTCAGATACTTATTTGGGGATTATCTGTAGATTACACTTGTCATCCTGATGGATGGAAACCTGTATTACATGAATCTGTAAGCTTACGCTGTATTTGAAGAATATAGAGAGCTAACTTTCCATACAGTGTCCCACACGCCTAGGTATTTAAACATTTAAAGGGGACAAGATAAAGAGTAGGAAACAGACTAAATTCAGGACTCACAGATGCACAAACCAGTGACACAAAAGGCCTTGTTCAAGGACGACAGTGTGCATGAAAAAGGCAAGAGTTACCTGTACCTCCCACTTCATCTGCCCGAGCTTCAGGCCCCAGGATTTCTTGTCCTTCCTTTCCTGCTAAAATCAAAGAACAAAGCATTAAAATAGATCCACCTCTCACCAACATTTTAACTTCTAGAAATCTGAAAAGGAAACTTTCAGATTATATTTGGTTTGGATTTTTTCCCTTTTATAAGTATAGTAATATCTCCTAGTAAGGAAAAGCTTTTTAAAGAAATTAAGCAGATAAGTTTTACAAAACTCAGATATTTTAGTGAAGCAAAATAAGTGAAGATGTGTATGTAATTCTGAACGCATACATGTCTTAGAATTACAAGCATACTAGGATTTTAGCATTTTCTTTTAGGAGAGGAGACCTACCTACAGGCAGTAGGATTCGCTTTTGCATCTCCTTCCCGAAGCACAGATTGCTACGTACTGGGCACTGTACTAGATGCCTTATCAACTCATTTCCTTTAATCTTCATAACTACCTTCTTATAAATTTAAAAATCCCACCCAAACATGAGGCTTTAAGAGGTTAGACCACCTGCCTAAGGACACACGTTGCTGGGTGGTGGAGGCGGGACTTGCGTGCAGGTCTGACGGCTCTAAAGCCTACTTGCTACCCCACCTTGGCCCCCTCACGAGACGGAGTCCCGGACAAGCAGAAGGCAGGCTGGACCGAACTGCAGTGTGCCCAGAGCAAACACCTGTGGACGACACTTTTTCTTTCACTGTATTTATTATTCTAACTACTGACAAGTAGTAATAAATGATAACAGTGTAGGTACTAATAAGCATTTTAGGTGTCTATTATCTGTCTCTGCCACCTATATATGTTTGTAATGAACTCATAAGATCAGAGTAGATATGCACATTATTTAGGCAAGCAGAAAGTTGGCTTTATATATTTAGGTACATTTTATTCATTAAATAGTGCACATACAAAAGATAAGTTAAAAACTGCTTTCAGAGTATATATCATAATTATGATCAGAAGACTTACAGTCATATTAAAACACTGTGTAGTTATCTTCACTCCAATCAATCCCATTGAATATGTCAGTCAAAAATCTTGATTTACATTTCCCCTAAGTTTGATAATTGAATTGAGAAATAGAGCACTAATCAAGTAAAACGTGCTCACATTAAAGCATGTATTTCCTTAAGTGTCCCGGATTGTCGGGTGGATTTACTCAGCGGGTTATCTATACTCGTTAACTGTTATGTTACTACTTAAAGATGATCATTATGTGAAAAACAGTTAAAATATGCACAGACCTCTCTAGATCAGCATAAAGACCACTGTCTAAAGTGGATAACGATGAGACTAACTTCTGCCGAAGAATTCTCATTTTGTATTTGCCATCAGCAAAATGACAATTTAAAAATCTCTGGTCAAGTGTTAACAATACTGTAGGATAAACACTAGTATTTGGTAAGTGTCTGAAAATCTCTAATGTCTTTTATTCCTCTTCCTCCAAAGCATCTACTTAAACTAAAATAAACAGTGTGCCAAGTGGGCAATTATATGATAGTAATACAGGTACTTATTATTGCATATGCGCATTCTCTATTTCTCCTCAAATGAAGATCAAAGCAGGCAGAGTTACGACTTGCTAAGGTGGAAGATAACACTGATGTTAAAGTTTAAAGTGATACTTTGGACCTTATTAATTTTACTACTTACAGTTATTATTATAGCTAATTTAAACACTGTGTGCGATTCAATTAAATTATTCACTTCTTCATTCCTTCTGCTGGAATAAAATCTAGGCTGCTTAGATGAGTATGCGGCATGTCAGAATCTGGTCCCACACTCACCACAATTCGAAACCCAGAAGTGTCCATTCTTTCCCTCATTACTGGGGCTGGAATTTTGGTTCAATGACTAAAACCATGTCAACTAATGAAAACAGAAACGGTGCTGATGCTGGGCTGTAAGGTGGGCACACTCCTCTTGCTGCAGACTGCTACCTGGGGCAGCCCCCCTACCGCCCACTGCTCTGTCCAGGGATCAGCACGAGAGTGTCTTGGAACAGGGGCTGTTCTAAATATTTCTCAAGCAGCGTTCTCCCTCATGTGTTCTGATCTTACTTCTAGTTTTAAGAAATATATGAGGGGTAAAGTAGTTGAATCTACTTGTATATAAGACTTTCTCTCCTGTAAGACTTAATGTCAACACATTATGACTGACCCACCTAAATGCAACTCAGGAAGGAAAACTAGAATGCTGCTGAGGCTTTGGCTTTTAGTCTAAATTCCAAAGCAGATACATAAAGGAAAAACTCCTCAGTAACAAGACTTTAGTTTTTTAAAAAGGGTAAAATATAGCTGCAATAAGTCATAAACTACGACTCAGCAACAAAAAGGAACAAACTACTGATACATACAACTTCAGTGGATCTCCAAGAAATTACGGAGAGTGAAAAAAGCCAATCCAAAACGTTACATACTGTACGATTCCACTTACATAACATTACTGAAATGACAAAATGACAAAAATGGAGAAGAGCTTAGTGGTTACCAGGGGTTAAGGGTGGGGTGGAGGGGAGGAGAGGGTGGGTTGTCTGAAGGCAGGTAGGGAGCCCTGTGGTGACGGAATGCTCTGTGTCTCACCTATGTCAGCGTTAATATCCTGGTGATGATACTGCACCACAGTTTTACAAGATGCTACCCCTGGGGGAAACTGGGTAAAAGGTACAAGGGCTCTCTGTATTATTTGTAGATCTAAAACTGAATTATTTGTGAATCTGTAATTATTTCAAAATTGAAAGCTTAGTTTTAAAAAAGTCAAAGGCAAATAGCACACATTTAGATCAAAATAGACAGCACTTGTTCATTCTGCCGAAGGATGAAATTCCTAGCAAGTAAAAGTAAGAATGACAAATGCAATTGATTTTAATTAAAAATCCAGAAGCTTACTATCAATGGCAAGATAGAACAGTGCAAAGTGCAGGACTGATTTAACACACGTTCTAAACCCTAAACCGCATTTCTGAAATTCATGCCAGGGTGTTTCTAACCATTTCACACGTTTCTGTGGGAACACTTTGTAGCAACGGCTAATAAGGCACAGTAAGTGGCTAAATGAATCAGATTTTCCTTTCCTGCTTTTGTCTCTTCCTTGATGACACACATCCACATATGCCATGCACATGTATACCTGCTTCTTCTCAAGCTGTTTTCTCTGCGACAATGCTGTTACCCATTCATCTGAGTAACTTCTACTAATCTGATTCTTTAAAGATCAGTTCACATGTCTCTCATTTTGTAAGTCTTCCCTGACCCTGCTCTCTGCTATCCCCACCCCGCTGTTCCTATTATAGGAATACTATCCAAAAAGCAAACGCCGATAGTATAGTATAGTATAGTATAGTACAGTATAGTATAGTATAGTATAGTGTAGTATTAGTATAGTATAGTATTAGTATAGTATAGTATAGTATAGTATAGTATAGTATAGTATAGTATAGTATTAGTATTAGTATTAGTATAGTATTCCAACTTTATTTAGGGGTGAAACATTTGTTTCATTATGTACTTTTTCAGAACCTTTCCAGACAGTGCCATCTTCCCTTCTAATATCCTTTAGGTTCTACATATGTATTAATATGCTTTTGGTATAACTGCCCATCAATGTCACAGTAAATATAATTCACAACCTCCATGAATACCTGTTAACTTAGATAATGGTAAAAAATATATATATACATCTGGGGTCAGCTTTGGTTAAGATGGAGATAAACCACCTGTGTGTCCCACTGGATGCAGCTAGAGCACCTGGGGGGATGCAGGCAGGGGCAGTGTGAAGCCTCTGGAAGGCGAACCACAGCAGGAAGGCAGGCAGGGGAGGAAGACTGGGCCACTGAGCTGGAAGTGACCCCTCCCACCCCAGCCTGGGTTCAGGGAGGCCCAAAAGCTGGACGTCAACACTGAGGCACGAAGAGCGTGCTAAGAAAGCCCTCTACTTTAGGCTCAGGGAGCAGGAAGGGGCTCAAAGAAGGGAGAAATATGCATTTTTCCCTCTTTTGTCTTGTGTCCCAGCCCCCAGGTCATTCCACGGTGGTGGGAGAGGCCATGGGGACAGAAGGGGCCTAAGGGTACCTAAAACTCCAAGGGAAAGGGACCTTCTTCTCCAGTCAGAGGACCAGAGCCTGAAGACAGTGCACAAATGTCCACTGAGTTCCTCCTCCCTGTCTTCTCGCGGCCCTTCTTCTCGCAGTCACAGTTGCAGGAAGTACGCATCAGGTACGGCAACAAAGTCCCAGGTTTTTGTCAGAAGACTGAACAGGGGAGTCCCAAGGAACTGGAAATACTGAGGAGACGGTGGAGAGGGAGGGGCGTGGGAGAGAGACTGCACAAAGCTGTCTGTGAGCTCCAGGGTGCATCCCAAGCTTCTCATATGTGGATCTGACCACAGACTCTGAGAACTGAAGTGTGGGATAAGATCACTACTCATGTCCCAGACTGGCCACTGCATGGCACAGATCTGAAAAGCACTGCAAAGGCTTGAAAACTGAACTGATGTTGGAACCACAACCCACAGAAAGCTGCTTGGAACTTACAGCCTGATACACTGAATTGCCTGCTAAACCAAAAATACAAAAATTCTCCACAGGATTTAAATAACAACAAGGGTCTCATAAGACAATACTCAGAATGTCCAGAATACAATCCAAAATTACCCAGCGCACAAAGAACCAGGAAAATCGCAGCGCCTGTGGGAAAAGGTGATCAAAAATGGCAACACGGAGATGACACAGATGTTGAAATTATAGGACAAAGACTGTAAGCCAGCTACTGGAAAGGTGTTCCAAGAAGTAAGGCTGAACACTCCTGAAAAGAGTGGAAAGATAGAAAGTCTCAGCAAACTCTCATCAGCAAATAGAAGATATAAAAAAGAATCAAAGGAAATTTAGAACTAAAATTACAGTGACAAAAATGTAAAAAAATCACTCGATAGGCTCAATAGCAAAATGGAGATGAAAGAGGAAAGATCAGTGAACATGATGATAGAGCAATGAAAAAAAATTATCTAATCTGAAAAACAGAGAGTAAATGATTAAAAAATAATCTTGAGATGTGTAGGATAATAATAAAGTATCTTTCATGCCACGTAAGTCCCAGAAAGAGAATGACACAGAAAAAAATGTTTGAAAAAATAATGTCTAAAAACATCCCAAATTTAACAAGACACAAATTAACAGATTCTAGAGTTTAACCAAATCTCAAATAGGGTAAAGCCCCCCAAATCCAGGCCCAGATCATGAGTCAAACTCTGAAAACTAAAATTAAAAAAATCTTGAAAAGAGAGAAAATGTAGCATGACTATAAAGGGAAGAATGATTCAAAAGACGCCATATTTATCATTAGAAATTAAGGATTCCGTAAGAAAGTGGAACATTTTTAAAGCGCTAAAAGAAAGAAAAGCCTCTCAACCCTAAATTCCACATCCAGTGAAAATACACTTCAGAACTGGAGGTAAAATAAAGAGATTCTTAGATAAAAGAAACCTAGCAGAGTTCGTTGACAGGAGACCTCATCTAAAAGAACTGCTAGAAGGATATCTTCATAAAGAAGGGGAAATGCTATTAGAGGGAAACTTGAAATGTCAGGAATGAAGGAGAACATAAGAAATGACAACTACATGTGACAACTACAACATGAAGGAAGGAGGGTAAAGGGACCCAGTGGGTGCAAGGTTTCTATATTTCACTTGGTAAAATAATGATTCTAAGTAGACTGTGAAAAGCATGTAACATTCAAATCTATAGAGCAAAGTAAGTCAGAAAGAGAAAAACAAGTATCGTATATTAACTCATATATGGAATCTGAACAAATTGGTATAGATGGTCTTATTTATAAAGCAGAAATAGAGACACAGACGTAGAGAACAAATGTATGGATACCAAGGGGGAAAGGGGGGGCGGGTTTGGGATGAAGTGGGAGATTGGGATTGACATATATACACTACTGGTACTATGTATAAAATAGATAACTCATGAGAACCTACTGTATAGCACAGGGACCTCTACTCAATGCTCTGTGGTGACCTAAATGAGAAGGAAATCCAAAAAAGAGGAGATATATGTATACATATAGGTGATTCACTTTGCTGTACAGCATAAACTAACACAACATTGTAAAGCAACTATACTCCAATAAAAAATTTTAAAAAACAGAGCAACTACTAAAAAAAATCTATACAAAGAGATAGTCAAAAATGAAATAAATAAGTGAAAATGTAATACTAAAACATATTCAAATGGTCCAAAAAAGACAGGAAAAGAAGAAACAGAAGAATGAAAAAACAGTGAACAAATAATATACAATCATAAACCTAAACCCAAACACCAAAAGTTACATTAAATATAAATGGCCTAAGCAAGCCAATTAAGGGACAGAGATTGTCAGAACAGATTTTAAAAACCAAGCTCCATCTGTAGTTCTCTACAAATAAGTTATCTCAAATGTAGTGATACAGGTATGTTAAAAGTAAAAGGATGGAAAAAGATATACCATACAAACACTAATGAAAAGAAAGCTAGGGTGAGTATTTTAATATCAAAGTAGGCTTTGGAGCTAAGAAAATTACCAGAGATGTAGAGAAACATTATAATGATGAGGTCAATTCACCAAGAAGACATAACAATCTTAAATTTGTATGAATCTAGCAACAGAGCTTCAAAATAGGTGAATGAGAGAACAGAAAGCAGAGGCAAATCCATGATTATAACTGGAGACTTCAATAGTCCTCTCACATTAATTGACAGAACAAGCAAACAGATAAAGTCAGCAAGGATATAAAGAACTAGGCAACATTAACAACTACCAGATCCAATTGACATTTATAAAACATTCAACCTAATCTTTTTCAGATGCACATAGAACATTCATGAAGACAGATCACATCCAGGATCATACAACAAAACTTAACAAATTAAAAAATATATATAATACAAAGTATGTTCTTACCATAATGAATAGAAACTAGGTATCAGTAGAAGAAAGAGGAGAGAATCTCTAAACACTTGGGAAATAAACACACTTCTAAAGAATCCATGGGTCAAATAGAAAAATGAAAAACAATGTATCAAAATTTGTGGAATGTACCTAAAACACTGTTTAAAGGGTAATTTACATTATTAAATGCTTATGTTATAAAATAAGGACTCAAATCAAAATTCTATGCTTCCATGTTAGAAATGGGAAAAGAGGAGAAAAATAAACCCAGGGCAAACAGAAAGGAAGAAGTATTAAGATCAGAAATCAATAAAATTCAAAAAAGAATAACAGAAGAAAACAATAAAACGTTCTTTGAAAAGATCAATAAAATTGACAAACCTTAAGTAAGACTGACAAAAAAAGAGGGAAGCCACAAATTCTAACATCAGGAATGAAAAGGGGATACCACTGAAAAGCCAGAAGATATTAAAAGGGTTATAACTGTGAGTCCAAGGAGTAAACATTAAGATATACATTTCTGACTCTTAAAGAAGAGCTTATTCATATTTTAAAAAAATGAATGAAAGTATTAAATGAAGGTATTAAATTGCTATGGATTTCACATATAAGAATGATGTTAAAAATGTCATTTTTAATGTGCTAGAAATTAGATCGTTTTTGTAATTATTTACACCTAAAATGAAAAATTTTGTATGTCCATTATGAAATCTGTGAGGCAGTACATAATCAGTTTACAAAATATAAATTTGGAGGATAGTAACCGTACCTCTTAGGGTAGTTGTGAAGATTAAATCAATATAGTATATGCTTAGTACTGTACCAGGCACATAGTAAGTGCTATGTAATTGTGAGCTATTTTCCTTAAAGCAGTCCTGTAAGGTTAACATCTCTAACACACATGAATTTGAAAACTTTGAAATGGACCATTTCCTCAAAAGCCAGAAACTACTACAAGTCATCCAAGATGAGATGGTTAACTTGAATATTCCTATAACTGTTTTAAAAATTGAATTTGGAGTTTAAAACCTTCCCCCCAAACAATATAAAATTCTAGGTCCAGATGGTTTTACTTTAAATTTTTCCAGACAGTTAATGAATTACACTAAATTTAAATAATATTTTCAAGAAAATAGAAGAGAAAGGAAGACTTTCCTACTAATTTTATGAGGTCCACATTACCCTGATATCAAAATAATGTAACAATATTGCAAAAAAAAAACCCACCTATAGACCAATATCTCTCATGTACATTGGCACAAAAATCTTCAACAAAAAATTACCAAGTCATATTAAGCAATATATGAAAACACAATGACTAAGAGGGGCTTTCTAGGGAATCAATCTAAGGCCGGTTCAATACTGGGAAGTCCAGTAATGCATTCTACTGTGTTAACAGGCTAAAACTGCATGATCATCTCAATTGATGCAGAAAAATCATTTGAAAAAATTTCACATCTCTTCATGATGAAAACTCTCAGCAAACTAGAAATGAAAACTTACTCAGTTTGATAAAGAGCATCTACAACAAAGCTACAGTTAACATTAGATTTAAAAGTAAAAGATCAAATACTTCCCCCTCTAAGATTGGGGAAAAGAAAAATGTCCACTCTCACCACTCCTGACATCTTTTAATAGAAAGAAATAAAAGTTATACAGATTAGAAAGGAAGAAAAACTGTCCCAATTTGAAGAGAAGACTGTCTACATAGAAATCTCAAGGAATCTACAAAAAATTTCTAGAACTAGCAAGTCTGCAGGATACAAGGGCAACACACAAAAATGAATCATATTGCTTGCTATATAACAGCAATGAACAAATGGAAACTTAATTAAAAACAAAACATTCACAATAATTTCTCCCTTCAAAAATGAAAGACATAGGTTTTAAGTCTCTCAAAACATGTTAATGACCTGTTTTAAGTCTCTCAAAACATGTTAATGACCTGCATTTTGAAACTACAAAACACTGATGCAAGAAATCAAACAATACCTGTGCAGGACAAGAAAAAAAATCAACATACAAAAAATCAGTTGCATTTTTATATACTAACAGTGAACTGCCTGAAAGAGAAATAAAGAAAACAATCTGTTTACAACAGTGTCAAAACCAATAAAATACTTAGCAATAAATTTAACCAAGGAGGTAAAAGATCTGTACACTAAAAACTGTAAAACACTGATGAAAGAAATTGAAGAAGACACAAATAAGTGGAAAGATATCTTCTCTTCATGAACTAGAAGAATTAATATTGTTAAAATGTCCACACTACCCAGAGGTATCTGTAGATTCAATGCAATCCCTATCAAAATCCCAGTGGCATTTTTTTACAGAAATAGAAAAAAAAAATCCTAAAATTTATACAGAATCACAAAAGACCTTGAATAGCCAAAACAATCTTGAGAAATAAGAACCAAGCTAGAGGCCTCACATTTCCTGATTTCAAACCATATTACAAAGCTATAGTAATAAAAACAGTATGGTACTGGCATTAAAAACACAGACTAATGGAAAAGAATCAAAGGCCCAGAAATAAACCCACGTGTATACAGTCAACTAATATTTGACAAGGGAGCCAAGAATACTCAATGGGCAAGAGATGGTCTCTTCAATAAATGGTGTTGGGGAAACTGGACAGTCACATGTAAAAGTGAAACTGGACTCCTATCTTGCATCACTCTCAAAAACTAACTAGGAATGGATTAAAGACTTCAACGTGAGACATGAAACCATAAAAATCCTGGAAGAAAACATAGGGAAGAAACTCCTTGACACTGGTCTTGGCAGTGATTTTCTAGATATGACACCAAAGCACAAGCAACAAAATAAAAAATAAACAAGTAGGAAGAAATACATCAAACTAAAAAAGCTTCTGCATAGCAAAATAAATGATCAACAAAGTGAAAAGGCAACCTATGGGGTGGGAGAAAATATCTGCAAACAGTACATCTGAAAAGGGGCTAATATTCAAAATATACGAGGAACTTATACCACTTGACAGTAAAAAAATAAATAATGATTTAAAAATGGGCAAAGGACCTGAATAGAAATTTTTTTCAAAGCAGATCTACAGATGGCCAAGAGGTACATGAAAAGGTGTTCAGGATCACTTACCATCAGGGAAATGCAAATCAAAACTACAGTGAGGTACCACCTCACACGGGTCAGAATGGCCATCATTCGAAAGTCTACAAATAATAAATGCTGGAGAGGGTGTGGAGAAAAGGGAACCCTTGTGTACTGTTGGGCACGTAAACTGGTGCAGCCCCTATGAAAAACAGTATGGAGGTTCCTCAAGAAAATGAAAAATAGAACTACCACGTGATCCAGGAATCCTACTTCTAGGTATATATCTGAAGGAAAAGAAATTACTGTCTCAAGAAATATCTGTACTCCCATGTTCACTGAAGCATTATTTACAATAGCCAAGACATGCAAACAAAGTGTACATCAAGAGATGAATAAAGAAAATGTGGTATGTATACACATACACACACACAATGAAATAGTATTCAGCAGCAAAAAAGAAGCAAATCCTGCCCTATGCAGCAACATGGATGAAACTTGAGGGCATTATGCTGAGTGAAATAAGTCAAAGGGAGACAAATACTGCGTGATCTCATTTATAGGCAGAATCTTAAAAACATAACTCACAGAAACAGAATGCAGATTGGCGGCTGCCCAGGGCTGGGGAAAATGGGAGATGGTGGTCAAAGGGTACAAACTCCCAGTTATGAGTAAGTTCTGGGGACCTAGTTAACAATACTGTATTACAGTTCGAAAGTACTAATAAGAGAATAGATCTTAACTGTTCCCGCCATACACACAGTTGTAACTATGTGAGGTAATGGATGTGTTAACTAACCTTATTATGGCAATCATTCCATAATAAAAACATATATCAAGTCATATTGTACATCTTAAACAATGTTATATAGCAAATACATCTCAATAAAGCTGGAAAAAATAAAGATAGGGACTCCTCAACATAATAAAGATGTTAGTTCTCTCAAAATTGATCTACAGATTTAACACAATTTAAATAAAAATATCAGCAGGATTTTTTTATATATATAAGATTATGCTAAAATTCACATGGAAAGGCAAAGAAACTATAATAGTCAAAACAATTTTTAAAAAGAAAATTAAAGGTGGAGGAATGTCATTGCCTAATTTTAAGACTTAGGATAAAGTCATAGTAGTCACATGATGTGGTACTGGCAAAGGGACAGACCCACAGACCGCCAGAACAGAGTCCAGAGACAGATCCTCACAATATGGACATTAAGTTTTGACACAAGTGCAAATGCAATTCAACAGAGAAAGGACAGTCTTTTCAACAAACAATATCAGAACAAATGGACAACCATATCCAAAAAAATGAACCTCACCTCAACCTTGTCTCTTATAAAAAATTAACTGAAAATGGATCATAGAGCTGATAAAAAAGTGAAGGACACAAAGGAGAAAATTCCAGTAATCTTGGGGTAAGCAAAGAGTTCTTGGACATGACACCAAAGCATGATCCATAAAAGGAAAAACTGTTAGAGGACCTCAATGGATCTAAGAGTTTTGCTCTGTGAAAGGCTAGGATAAGAGAATGAAAAGCTATAGGCTGGGAGAAAATATTTGCTACAACTAAAAGGATCACTCAAAACTTACAACTAAAACCCTGTTTATATAAATGCACAAAAGACACGAACAGACACTTCGCTGAAGGGGATATCCAGATGGCAAACAAACACATGAAAAATGTTCAACTTCACTAGCCATCAAGGGAATGCACAGGAGAGCGACACATGATAAAGACACACTTATTACAATGGCTGAAGTAAAAAATAACCGGTAAAACCAAGCAGTGGTGAGGATGTGCAGAAACTCGATCTTCCTGCATTACTGGCACTTTGACATTTTCTTAAAACATTAAACGTACACTTAACATTTTATTCAACAATACCACTACAAGTTAGCCTTAGAGAAATGAAAACTGTTCACAAAACCCCACACATACACCAGTGTTTACAGCTTTATTAATGATCCCCACAAACGGGGAACAGCCAAATGTCCTTCAGTGGGTGAACGGATAAACTGTGGTGCGTCCATACAATGGAACACTACTCTCCAACGAAGGGTACAGTATTTATCCTTGCAACAGGATGAATGGATCTCAAAGGCATGCAGCATGCAGGAAGCCAGACACAAAATGTGTTATGCTGTGATTTCATCTATATGACCTTCTCAAAAAACCAAAACCACAGTGACGGAGAAGAGGCCGTGGCCGCCAGGGTTTGCAGTAGGAGGAAGGTGTGACTAAAAAGGGTACAGTGAGGAGTTCTTTGCTGATGGAACTGTCCTGTGGGGTCCTTGGTCCTACAACCAAAAGGAACTGATTCCACCAATCTCCAAATGAGTGAGGAAATTGATCCTCTCCTAGGATCTCCAGAAAAATACGCAGCTCTGTCAACACTCAGATTTTAGCCCAGTGAGGTCTGTCATGGGCTTACAGCCAACAGTGCTGTAAAGCCATACATTTGTGTTGTTTAAGCCATTGAGTGTTCTGGTAATTTGTTATGGCAGCAACAGAAAACCAATCAAGTGGTTAAATAGTCTTAGAGCAAGGAGAAGAAAGAGGGTAACATCTATTTGCTGGCTAGCCAAGAAGAAGATTGTGATGTAGGGTTCGATATCAGATACCATAGGCCTGAAAACCAAGAATCATCTAGCAATTACTAGGTCCTGGCCTTGCTGGAGGCCATGGGAATGTTTATAGTCTAGAGGGTGGGCCAAAAGGTTCCTTCAGATTTTAAGTAAAAATAAAAGACACACTTTTCATTTTCACCAAGAACTTTGTTGAACAACATAGTCACCTTTTGGTTCCACTACCTTCTGCCATTTTTCAGACAACTTCATAATTCCATCTTCCCAGAACTTTCTCTTGAGCAAAGAACTGTTCCAGGTGCCTTTTACGGTCTTCCGGGGAATTGAAATTTTTTCCATTAAGAGAATTTTGTGAAGACCGAAATAAATGGACACCTGAAGGTGCAATGTCTGGTGAATCTGGTGGATGAATCAGAACCTCCCAGCCAAGCTGGAACAGTGTTTGCCTGGTAATCAAAGAAACATGCGGTCTTGCGTTATCCACATGGAAGATTGTGCGTCTTCTGTTGACTAATTCTGGACACTTTTTGTCGAGTGCTGCTTTCAGTTGGTCTAATTGGGAGCAGTACTTGTTGGAATTAATCATTTGGTTTTCTGGAAGGAGCTCAAAATAGAGGACTCCCTTCCAATCCCACCATACACACATCACCTTCTTTGGATGAAGACCGGTCTTCGGTGTGGTTGGTGGTGGTTCATTTCGCTTGCCCCATGATCTCTTCCATTCCACACTGTTGTACAGAATCCACTTTCCATTGCCCGTCACAATTTGTTTTAAAAACGTAACGTTTTCATCATGTTTCAGTAGAGAATCACATGCAGAAATATGGTCAAGAAGGTTTTTTTTCTGCTTAACTTAACGTGGAATCCAAACATCAGAGCAATTCACATAACCAAGCTGACGCAAATGATCTTCAGCACTTCATTTGGATATTTTGAGTATGTCGGCTATCTCCTGCGTGGTGTAACGCTGACCGTTCTCAATTACTGTTTCCATTTGATCGCTATCAATTTCAACCGGGCTACCCTGGAGCACCGTCCAGCGAGAAATCTCCAGCATGAAACTCTGCAAACCACTTCTGACGCGTTCGGTCGCTCACAGCACCTTCTCCGTACACCGTACAAATCTGTTTTTGCATTTCAGTTGCATATAATAGAGCATAATACGCAGAAAATGTTGCTTTTTTCTTCCATCTTCAATATTAAAATGGCTACACAAAACTTCACCAATTTTGATAAGTTTTTTTAAAAATGCATACTGATATGACAGCTGTCACAATACAATCTAACAAAATTGTTTCGAATGAAGTTAAAGACAACTATGCACTACTAGAGCAATCTTATGGAAAAAACCGAACGCTCTGGCCAACTCAATGTAACTTGCCTATGAGAAGAAGGGAATGAAGGCTTTTATATTTAAAATATAAAAATGAAATACAAACAGATATATGAAGGAAACATAAAGATAGAAATTTAAAATAAAATTAAGATTTGGAGGTCATTAAGTCAATTAGAAAGGGGAGCATGAAACAGAGAAGAGTTCAGTGCTGACAGAAGCACCACAGAAGAGATCTCTATGGATGTATCCTATGATGAAATTACATCCTGTTCCTCTATACATGTATGTCACATAATGATGTTATATTCAACGTATATATATATTTTTCTGTTGGTCTATAAGGAAAAGAAAATAGCATACTTTTCAGTCAAATAGATTTGGATTTAAATCTTGGCTTTCCATATTTAATGTTTCATCTTAACAAGATACTTAACCTTTCTGAGGCTCAGTTTCCTTACTTGTAAAATGGAGCTAATACGCTATCTCACAGAGTTGTTATAAAAATTAAAGAAAATGATGTTTGGGAAAGCAGTCAGCAGCAGGCCTGTACAGGTGCATCCACCCGGTGTTACTTCTCTGTGCTGATGTGTGGAAGTTGGCTTTACAGGTGAATGTTCATGATTGTGCCAGCCTTCCCAGCCCTCCAGTGTTTTTCAGAAAAGATGCATATCTCTCCAAACCCAAACTAGACCCGAATACAAAAGCCCGGATGAAAGGCAGAATGAGCCTGACTCATCCTTGCCCCCAAAGTTCCAGGTATGGAGACCAGCTCTGGGATAAGGCTGCCGGCAACCTGGAGCAGACCGGGAGGACAGTGACGGCCGTGTCCGAGGCCTTCAGGGACGGGACATCAGACATTCTATCAGACAGGCTAAGGCAGGGATGAAGGCCAGAGATCTGGCCAGAGATTCGACAGCACATGCACTCTGTAAGCTGAATTATTACTATGTTTCAGTGTTCCTCCTTTTGTTCTATTATTGTTTATTGAGAAAAATCTTTTTGAAAACTCCAACTTTTTTTTTCAGATATACTAATGAAACTCAAAGAAAAGGGGGTTTTGCTTCATTTTGACCAGGATTAAAAAAAACCTTTTTGATGGATTAAAGACCTAAATGTAAGGTCAGAAACTATCAAACTCTTAGAGGAAAACACAGGCAGAACACTCTATGACATAAGTCACAGCAAGATCCTTTTTGACCCACCTCCTAGAGAAATGGAAAGAAAAACAAACATAAACAAATGGGACCTAATGAAACTTCAAAGCTTTTGCACAGCAAAGGAAACCATAAACAAGACCAAAAGACAACCCTCAGAATGGGAGAAAATATTTGCAAATGAAGCAACTGACAAAAGATTAATCTCCAAAATTTATAAGCAGCTCATACAGCTCAATAACAAAAAAACAAACAACCCAATCCAAAAATGGGCAGAAGACCTAAATAGACATTTCTCCAAAGAAGATATACAGACTGCCAACAAACACATGAAAGAATGCTCAACATCATTAATCATTAAAGAAATGCAAATCAAAACTACAATGAGATATCATCTCACACCAGTCAGAATGGCTATCACCAAAAAATCTAGAAACAATAACTGCTGGAGAGAGTGTGGAGAAAAGGGAACACTCTTGCACTGCTGGTGGGAATGGGAATTGGTACAGCCACTACGGAGAACAGTATGGAGGTTCCTTAAAAAACTACAAATAGAACTATCATATGACCCAGCAATCCCACTACTGGGCATATGCCCTGAGAAAACCAAAATTCAACAAGAGTCATGTACCAAAATGTTCATTGCAGCTCTATTTACAATAGCCCGGAGATGGAAACAACCTAAGTGCCCACCATCGGATGAATGGATAAAGAAGATGTGGCACATATATACAATGGAATATTACTCAGCCATAAAAAGAAACGAAACTGAGCTATTTGTAATGAGGTGGATAGACCTAGAGTCTGTCATACAGAGTGAAGTAAGTCAGAAAGAAAAAGACAAATACCGTATGCTAACACATGTATGTGGAATTTAAGAAAAAAAAATGTCATGAAGAACCTTGGAGTAAGACAGGAATAAAGACACAGACCTACTAGAGAATAGACTTGAGGATATGGGGAGGGGGAAGGGTAAGCTGTGACAAAGCGAGAGAGAGGCATGGACATGTACACACTAACAAACGTAAGGTAGATAGCTAATGGGAAGCAGCCGCATAGCACAGGGAGATCAGCTCGGTGCTTTGTGACCACCTAGAGGGGTGGGATAGGGAGGGTGGGAGGGAGGGAGACGCAAGAGGGAAGAGATATGGGAACATATGTATATGTATAACTGATTCACTTTGTTATAAAGCAGAAACCAACACACCATTGTAAAGCAATTATACTCCAATAAAGATGTTAAAAAAAATATTTCATTCATTTTCTTCTTGTTGGTTTGGTTTCTGACGAGAAGTTGGCTGTAATTTTTAATTCTTGTTCTTCTGTATATAAAGTATTTTTCTCCTCTGATTTTTTTTCAAAATTTTACCTTGTTTTTGATTTTCTACAGTTAGAATATGATATGTATAGGCATATTAAAATATTTTTTGTTTATTTTGTAAAAAAAAAAAACCTTTTTGATTTAAAATAATTTTAGGCTTATAGAAAAGAAAAATAGCACTGAGTTCCTGTATACCTTTCAACCAGTTTCTCACATAATCACCATACTATTACGACCACCATTATCATAACATTAATGCCATACTATAACTCACGTACAGATCTTATTTGACTTTCGCCAGTCTCCCCCCTTAACGTCCTTTTCTTTTCTGGTTCAGAAATCAATTCTGGATCCCACAGTGCATTCAGTTGTCATGTCTCCTCGTCTCCTCCAAAATTTGACAATCCAGTCAGTCTCTGACAAGTCTTTGTTTTTTATGACACTGACACTGACAATTTTGAAGAGTACTTCAAAATTGCTGAGTTTAAAAAGTGATCCCACTTATTTTGTAAGATGCCCTTAATCTGATTTCTCTGACGTTTTCTAATGATTGGATTGAGGAAATACATTTTGAGCAAAACTGTCTCTGAAGCGATGTGCCTTTGTTAGTGCCTCTCACCAGTGGTGTGTGGTGTCAGCGTGTGCTACTACTGGTGACAGTAACCTTGATCACCTGGTTAAGATGCTGTCACGTTTCTTTATACTAGTTATTATGCCTTTCTTTATAATTGTCTGGTGGGGAAATACTTTGTGGTTATGCAGATACACGCTTTTCTCATTTTACTTGTACCCACTAATTTTAGCGTTCATTGATGGTTCTTGCCTGGAACAATTATTACCAAGGTGTTTGCCAAATGGCGATTTTCCATTCCCCTAATTACTTCTTAATTTACAACTGGAATTACACTGTAAGGAGGAGCTTTCCCTTCTCCCCCATGTATTAAGTATTTATATCAATATGGATGAATGGGTATTTTATTTTATAGATTATAATCCAATACTATCATCATTATTTTGCTGCCAAAACTGTTCCAGATTTGGCCATGGGGAGCTCCTTCAAGGTAGCTCTTGTGTCCTTTGATATGCCTTCATAAACTTTTTAGCACTTTCTTACTTATGTTCCAGGCTTATCTCATTTCCCCCCCCCCCTCAGTTCTAGAATCAGTCATTCATGCAAGGAGCCTGGGTACAGTCATTCTGCAGGAGATGGTATGCGAATCCCAGGTCTGCACACTAGATACACTCACTGCTACTGGCTCTCACTGCTTCCATGCCTCCTCAGCAGACAGAGCTGGGAGATACATATACGTACCCTAACACCTGCATATACCCATGTATAATTTTGTATTTATCTTTATAGACATAAAGAACCATGAGTTCACTCTGGTACCTCTGATTCCAATCGGACACCACAGCGTTTATTCTAGCCTCCTTTCTTCCCCTTGTTGGTAACTTCTTTCTGACAGTGAGCAATCTGGGTCTCATCATCCTCAACAAACTTCTTTGTTCAATTCCAGGGTACACTTTACATATAAAATAGTCTCAAAATAATGCATACCTCTGTGAGTAGCATTTTTATTAACTAGGGGGAAAACAGGGACTGGGGGGGGGAAGTGTGACACTTGTTTGAGTGTATCTTTCTGCACAGTACACCTTTACAGCCACGACAATGTCCCTGTTCCCCGCTCCACCCCCCCAAAATAAATCACTCAGCAGACAGAATAAAAAATGAAATACAAACATCAACAAAGGAACCTAACTGTATTATAAATGAATGACATCACACACTGAAGGGGGTGGGGAAGACAAGAAAGAACCTAAGTAACTTGGAAAGCAGTACTTGGAACACGCGCAGTAGAGCTGATGACAAAGGAGCTGCACACACTGCTCTCCAGGCAGCTCCTGTGTTTGGCTGGGATTTGCAGGAGGGCAGAGGGCACGGCTGAGGCTCACACTGTGGGCACAGCCCAGGCTCCTCTGCCAGGGCTGTCTCTTAACACTTAGGTATTTAGAGGCACTTAAATACTACGGTTGCATATTAGCGCAAATGGAGTGGGATCCCCTTCTAAGCAGAGCTGAAAAGTACCTCCGTGGTCGTCTGGCCCAGTCTTTTCATTTTACAGACGCAAAAGAGGCGCTCGAGAGGCACAGAGTACAGTGACGACACGGAGCCGCGGGGCAGCTTTGTCCATATCACACACCATCCTTGGTTGAAAAGTTTCCAAAGAGTAGGTCAGGCTGAATCTTGAGACATGAGGATAATTTGGCTCGATAATGCGTTATATAGTGATTGATGCACTGTTTGCACAGATTACTTATTTTATTACAACTTGTATTCAAGAAAGCCTTATTGCTATGGACTACAAGATCAGAATTTCAGATGTTTTTATTTTAGAGAAGTTTTCACTGACTTGGCATTTTTGTAAACACGTACATTTCTACAGAGTTTAAAAAACTTCAACTAGAAAAATGGTTAAGTCGCTATTACTTGGGATCACTTTTTAAACTCAGCCATTTTAAAGCATTAAGAAATAGCCAATCTATTAAACAATATTTTATACTATTGGATTAGTTTCATATACTTTTTAAAAGCTAAAAAAATGAGGGGCCTATAAAACAGGTGTCCCAAAAGTTAAGAGTGTATACATTTAAGAACGTTTAACTGACACAAGCAGGAGAATTTTTGTCTGAACCACAAGAAACTCTTGTCAGATAAGTACAACATGTTGGAACACTGCCAGGTTACACTACCTTCCCTACAAAAAAATGTCAAGTTTATAGTATTTTAAAACAACAGGGCTTAAAGAAGCTAGAAATTTCATTTTTAGAAGTGAACATGTCCTAGTTAATTCAGTATCTACGAAGACACTGTTGTGTCTTCTCTATAATCTAAGAACTTGAGACTTCACTCCCAGATAAGAAGAGATTTTTAAAGGCGCTTACTGCATCATTAACATCTCGATAGCATATATTTTCCAATATATTTAGACCCTTGATTTGCACTCTGCTGCAGCTGTGTATCAGTTTCATGTGCTGGTCTCTGGCACAGCTAAATGGCACTGACTGCTTTCTTCTTTACTGCTCCCCCTTTTTCTTAAAAGTCTTTAAAGTAGCTGATTGGCGTAGATGGTGTGGCTCCTGTGGCTTTCCTTCCTTGTTTTTGTTGTTTGTTGTGTCACACTGGGTAGCAGTTTATTAACAGGATGCACCAAAAAAGGAAAGAACACAGACCAGCAGTGGAGCTGGGATCCTGAGAGAAACGGTGACCAGGCAGGGGGACTGTCTGCCTCTGGGAGCGAGCTCCACTGGCCGTAACTCACGTGTTCTGCTTCTGCTCCAGGATCAGGCTGGTTTGGTCAACCAGGTCCAATTCGACAGATAATTTTTCAAATTCAGCCACAAGGACCGCCTTGAGGAGCCATAAAACAGTTCAAGGGTAGAAGTGCTCTGGACCCGAGGTCTCATTACATGAACTTTCATCTGAAGGCATGATTAAGGGCCACAATGGTAGCCAACTGAATAAACCAGTAACCGTTACTAACCTGGAACGTCATGAAGTTAAATTAATTTATTTATTCTGAACCAATATTCCAGCACAAAGTCTTGGTGGCCTTGCACTGCTGGGCAGTGTTGCAAACCTGCTGCGCCCCTTTTCACAGATGAAATTCTGAACTCCAGCAGTGGGAAAGGGTATCTTTACGTGGTGGAAGGCCAGAGTTATCCAGACTGGAGGTTTTCAGTGGCTGATACCGATTCTTCACTTTGGTCAAAACTATTTGTCAAAAGAACGGTTTTATGTTTATTGGTTTGTTCTACTTGGTCAGGCAAGATTGTTTTGAACATGGTGTGACACACATAAACCTTTATTTACTTATTTAATTAGCTAAGGTAAAGCCTAGAAATTAGCCCTTTATGTTGGTTTAGAAATACAGTTTATTTATGAAAGGAATGTATCTCCAAATTGAGGGTTTTTTCTTCAGAGGAGTTTTAAGTAGTTTTCAGTGTCTCTTTAACATACGTTCTCTAAACAATGCATGTTGAACAATAATGGCTCAAATGAAAATAGTTATGTTCAGGTAGGAATTAACGTGTAATTCTCAATACCCTATGACTTGAGTATCAAATTTACCATGAGATTTGGTCAAACAGAACTTGAGGTAGCTTGTACACAATACAAATGAGAAAGTATTGATATGTACTCTGTCTCATTAATTTTTCCTACCCACACTCATGTTGTTTGCTTTGTCATCACACGTAATTGGAAAATCCAGAAGAGGATATTCTACTGCATGTAGTCATACGTTCACTCTTGCCTTTGCGCTTTCTTCCTTCCTGATGTCCCAGGATTTCTTTTCTATCACTTCCTTTCTGTTCAGAGAGCTGCTTTTAGCCATTCATTTCGCGTAGGTGTGCTGGGGACAAACCCTCTTCGTGTTTCTTCATTTGAAAGTGTCCTGATTTCTTCTGCATCCTTGAAGGATCTCTTTTCAGGATACAGAGCTCCAGGCTGACAATTCTTCTCTTCAGCAGCTGAGGTGCCCTGTTTCTGGCTGGCTCCATGGTTTCCTATGAGCAGTCTGTCACTTAAACTGTTTTCCCCTAAAGGTAAAGGCGTCTCCTCTCTCTACCTTCAGGATTCTTTCTTTGGCTTTAGTTTTCTGGAGTTAGCCTACGATGCATCTTGGCCTGGGTTTCTTTGGATTTATCCTGTTTGGGGTGTGGGTGCGTGTCTTTTGCCACATTTTGGAAAATTTCAGCCATTAATTCTCTGAATACTTTTTCAGGCCCTTCCTCGTACTTCTCTCCTGGAATTCTGATGACAGGCACAGCAGATCCAAAGAAGTCGCTTAGGCTCTGTTCTTTTTGCAGTCTGTCTCCTTCTGTCGTTCACGCTGGACGACTCTCCTGTTCCAGCTGCAACCTCGCTGATTCTCCTCCCATCCTTCCATGCGGCTACAGAGTCTGCGTGCTGAGGTTCTGAGTTTCAGTTATTGTATTTTTCAGTTCTAAACTTTCCGCCTGGTGCTCCCTCGTACTTTGTTTCTTTGTGAAGACTGTATCTTTTAGCTTGAAGCATGCTCACAATTGGGAGTTGAAGCACTTTTATCACGTGACTGCCCACGTCAGATAATTCTAGCATCTTTGTCACCTCAGTGCTGGTGTCTGTTGATTGTCTTTTCTACTTCAGTTGAAACTTTCCTGGTTCTCAGTGTGACAAATGAGTTTTGAATGACACCTAGATATTCAGCTATTCTATAGGGAGACGGAGACCCAGGATCTCCCGTGGGGAGGCGGGCACGCTCCCATCCTGGGCCGTGGCGGGGGAGGTGCGGGCTCCTCCCTTAGCCTCTGTTCTGCACCTGGGGAGAGGCGCTGCTCTTTACGGCTGAGCGGGTGGGGTCCAGGCCCCGGCCAGGCTCTCCTGATCCCGCTCAGGCTGTGAAGGGCGAGGCGCCTCATCACCGCGCTCCGCTCCACGTGGCTTCCGCTGGCCCTGCGGGCGGGGGTGAACGCCTTCAGTCTCCACCAGGCTTCCTAGCACGAGCGGGTCACCACTGCGGGCGGTGGGATGGAAGGCCAGGCTCCCGCGTAGTTTCCACGGTTACTGCTGCTGAGTGGGGACCCAAGTCCCAGCTCCCTACTTGGTCTCTGACATCACCATGGGGGGAGGTTCCTTTCAGCGAGTGTGGAAGGCTGGGCTCCCCACTAGCCTCTGCTGGTGAGGGTGGGCAGTGGGGCTGCCGTCTTCCCGTGGCTGGACTAGAGCAGGTAGTGTCCTCAAGCCGCCTGCTTACCAGGTGTTGAGGTTCTGATCCACGAGGGACACATGGCTGAGAGAAAGCCCAGGGGACTCACTGCTGGGTTGTTCCTCAGGACCTGAGGCAACGAGCCTGCCTTCTTCCCTCCACCTACCTTCCAGAGTCTTCTTGTTTACATGTAGTATCCACAGGTTTTGGCTGTACTTAGCAGAAGAAACAGGGAAAAGTATATCTATTCCATCTTACCAGAAGTCTCTATAGTTCTTCTTAAAACAGTTGATAAAGGGTTAAGTGATTACCTTATTCTACTACTTCCCAGATGCCTTATGCATGGGCCAGCCGAGAATACTCCTTAACCTCGATTCATATTTTATATAAGAGAAGTTCAAGAAAAGGAAGAAAGCAAAGTGCCACCCAGATGGAGCTTCCAGGTTGCTCAGATTTCAAAAGTAAATTTACAAAGAGCAGAAAGAATGTCACATAACCAAGGATGAATACAGGAGTTTAGACAACATAAGGTCCAAATAGTGTCAGGAAGATAAAAAATGGAGAAGAACTAAAGCTCTCAAAATGTTAAGGAAAGCAAGGAAGGGAAAAACATTTCCTTGAAACTGATGGTATAACTGATGAAGATTAAAAATAAAAGAAGGAAAACGTCTTACGTCTTAACTCATTCACTCACTTGCAGGAGATTTCTTAAGCATCTAATACGTACTAGGCGTTAATGGTCACAGACAGAGGTCAATATGATACAGTGTGTGGCCTCAGGAGTGTTTGGTGGAACAGAGTGGTCAGTCAGTCACAGCACGATGTGGGAGAGTGACAGACAGACGCAGCTTTGCTGACACTTACTGTGTCTGCGGGGGTCAGACAATGTTTCACAGAGGAGGAGACAGACAGGACAGAAGGACGCCCAGGAGAGGGGACAGGATACGGAAGCTTAGAGGAACGGCGGGACACAGGGCGTGGTACCACTCCAAGCCTGGGAAGACGTGGTGGAGCTGGGCCGTACCGGCCCTGGTCTGTCATGTTGCAGAGTCTGGATTCAAATCCCACAGGCAGCCAGGAACTAAAAGAATTAGTTTTGATCTTCTCTTCCAGAAAGTATGAAGTTCAAGAAGCAAAAGAGAATCAAACTCATGATAGATACGTCACTGTACGGGAACTCTTGGTCTCCTGGCTCATACAAAATTATCTTCAGAAAATATAGAAGACTTTGAAGATAAATCACTGACCTGATCACTGGTTATGATCTGTGAGTAACAGTGGAGATTAGGAGATATGGACAAAGTCATTCAATTTGCATAGTCTACCTTTGACTTTCTTTTGTAAACTACAGATCAGAGATATTTAACTTCCATCCTGAGAATGTTTTCTAGAATAGATTATAAAGGTACTATGTTGTCTGCACTTAAGAAGAAAAAGAAAACATTGACCACTAGCATTCGGAATGGGTTCAAAGAAAAAAAGTCATATAAACTGGCCTCATATCCATTTTTTAAAGTATTACTAGGAGGCATGATCTCATATGATATTTATTTTTGAAGACATGGATGGATTAAAAAATGGTTGAATAAGTTTATTTAAAAAGTGGTGGTTTAGAGAGTGATGACAACAGAAGAAAGCTAGTGCCACTAGGTGTGTCGTTGGCCCTACTCATCACACTTCTGGATGACAGAGGGAAATGGACAGGACAAAAGACAGAATCAGACTCAAAAACAGATACAAGTGGGACTGGTTCCAACAAGATTACGAGTAATAAATGTGTCATAATCAGCTCCCTCCAAACCTAACTGTAAAATGGAAGAATCCATGGGATCATCTTAAACCCCTCTTCCTCTCACAATCCTGATATAATCCATCAATAAACCCTAGTGACTCTACTTTCGAAGTATTTGGTACCCCTCACCACCTTTACTTCTACTGTCCTGGTTCAAGTCACTGCCCTGGAGTATTGTAATAACTCTGTGCCGGTCTTTGTGTCCCTACCCCTGACCTCTAGGGTTTATTCTCAATACAGCAGCCAGAGTGCTCCTTGTGAAATGAAAATCAAACCACACCACGTCTCCATTCAAATTCTTCTAATGTCTCCTCATTTTAAAAAGAGTACGAGTGTGTCCAGTAGCTTCTAAGACCTCTCAGTGCTCTGGCATCTCACTGCCTCTCTGGCTTCATGTCTGCGGATCCCTCCCTCCCTCCCTCCCTCTGCCCATGAGCCTGCTGGCCAGGCTCCTCAGACGCCAGGTTAAAAATCACAGTGATTCCGGGACACAGACACACTACTAAATGTAAAATAGATAACTAATAAGGACCTGCTGTGTAGCACAGGGGACTGGGAGACTCTACTCAATACTCCATAATGGCCTATATGGGAAAAGAATTAAAAAAAAAAAAAAGAATGGACATATGTAGATGTATAACTGATTCACTTTGCTGCACACCCAAAAGTAACACAACATTGTAAATCAACTATACTCGAATAAAAAAAGACTTTACTACGTTATTCTCTGAAAAATCCCACACCCTCAGTCTAATTATGGAAAAATATCAAGACAAACCCAAATTGAAGGATGTTCTGCAAGTACCTGACCAGTACTCCTCAAACTGTCAGGTCACGAGAAACAAGGAAAGATGAGAAACCGTCACAGACTGGAGGAGACTAAGGAGACCAAACCAAATGCAATGTGTGCCCTGGACTGGACCCTGGAACAGGAGGACATGAGTGGGAAAACCCGTGAGATCCAAATAAAGTCTGGAGTGTAGGTAAAAGAAGATGGAGTCTTCTGACCCATGGACATGATACACTGCTCCATGCGCTGAGGTACTTGCTAATGCCTCTGATAAGGGCTTATAATTTGTTCGTGTGCTCTTCCACATCTATTTTCATTTTTTAACTCTTGCTGACGTATAAGGATGACTTTAAATTCAGTATATCATTTGTAGTCAGCAAATTTGTCAAATTCTCTTACTAGTACTAATAATTTATCTGTAGATTCTTTTTTATATACACAGTTGTATTATCTGTAGATAGTGAGAGGTGTTCTTTCCTTCTTAACTGCGATCTTTCTGTGTCTGTTCTGTCTTACTGTGCTGGCAGCACCTCCAGAAGAAGGCTGAGGAGAGCGGTAAATGTCCTAATCACCAAGGAAATGTTCTCATCATTCTGTCATTAAGCATGATGTCTGTGATAGATTTTACATAGACATACTTCCTTCGATCAAGGAAGTACCTAATTCATTAGTTTTTATTATATCCATTCACAGGTACTGAGTTTTAATAAACAGTTTTTTTCCGTGTCTGTTGAAGTGAATTTCGAGTGTTCTCCTTAAGTCTGGGTTAAAGTGGTATTTTTAAATTTTTATATTTGTAAAGATATTTTTTTGATGTGGACCATTTTTAAAGTCTTTATTGAGTTTGTTACAATATTGCTTCTGTTTTATATTTTTTGGTTTTTTGGCCACAAGCCATGTAGGATCTTAGCTCCCTGACCAGGGATGGAACCTGCACCCCCTGCATTGGAAGGTGAAGTCTTAACCACTGGACCACCAGGGAAGTCCCTAAATTGTTTTAAATGTTACTCTGACCTTGCATTTCATACACGTACATGCATGTATACTGTATCGCTAATATCTTGTTTGGGATTTCTGTGTCTGTGCTCTGAGCAAGTCTGTAACTTTCCTTTCTTATACTTATCTGGTTTGGTATCAAGATTAGCCTCATTTAAAGAGTTGGGGAATCTTCTCTCTTACACTAGTCTTTGGAAGCACTGTCTAAAATTCTAATTATTATCTCCTTGACTATTTAGAAGAATTTACCAGTGATGTCATTTGGGCCAGTTTTCTTTGTAGAGGAGGAAAAAATTTCTCTCTCTATATATACATACGTACACATATCAAATTATCATGTAGAAAAATTTACTGTTTTTTCTTTTGGTGTACAGTTCTATGAACTTTAACACATGTAGACTCATGTGACCACCACCACAAACAGGACGCGGAGCAGTCCCGTTATCCCCGACACCCCCTGGTGCTGTCTATCCCTTCATGGTCACACTTTCCCTTTAGCCCTGGGCAACTACTGATTTGTTACCCAGCATACAGTCTGTCTTTTTGAAAATGTAAGGTACGTGGACCCGAACAGTATACAACCTTTTGAGATTGGCTTCTCTCATTTAGCGTAAGGCCTTGGAGATTCATCCAAGTTGTTGCTTGACCAGCAGCCTGTCCCTTCTCATCACTGAGCAGCATTCCATTTCACGGATGTACTACAGCTTCCTTACACTTTCACCTGTTGAAGGACAATGGGTTGCTTCCAATTTTTGGAACTTATGAATAGAGCTTCTAACATCAGTGTACAAGTTTTCCTAGGGAAAATACCCAGGAGTGGGATTGCTGGGTCATGTGCTAAGTGTATACTTAACTTTATAATAAACTGCCAAGCTGCTTCCCCGGGTGGCACAGCATTTGCAATCCTACGAGTCTCAGCTGCTCCATATCTTCACCACTCCTTTGTGGTCAGGTTATAGAACTATTCCTGTTTTCCAATTCTTCCTGAGCCAGTTTTGGCTAAGAATTTCTAATATCCTGTCCCACATTTCCCCTGTAAACTTGTTAATGTCTGTAGTATCTGTAGTTATGTCCACTCTTTCATTCTTGACTTTAGCTATTTATATTTTATTTTTTCCTTGATCAATCTCATCAAAGGTTTGTAAATATTAATGTTTTCGAAGAATAAAGTTTTGCGTATGTTGATTTTTTGTACTGTAGGTTTATTTTTTTTCAAAAAAAATTTTTTTTTGACGTGGACCATTTTTAAAGTCTTTATTGAATTTGTTACAATATCGCTTCTGTTTTATGCTTTGGTTTTTTGGCCGCAAGGCATGTGGGATCCTTAGCTCCCCGAACCAGGGATCGAACCTGCACCCCCGGCATTGGAAGGCAAACTCTTAACCACTGAACTGCCAGGGAAGTCCCCTGTAGGTTTATTTTCAATTTTATATTACAGTTGATCCTTGAACAACATAGGTTTGAACTGCACAGGTCCACTTACACGCTGACATTTTTTCAGTAGTAAATACTACAATACTAAGCTATTTGCAGTGGACTGAATCCATGGATGAGGAACTGCACCAACGGGGGGGACCTGCATGCACTGAGGGACTGCAGGCATGGGGGGACAGTACACATGGCGGGGACCACACACGTGGTTGGGGGAGAACTGCAAGCACGGAGGGCTGACTAGGCTGCAAGGAGGGTCGGCACCCTGACCCTCACATTGTTCAAGAGTTAACTGTACTTATTTTGTTTTCTTTTCTTTTACTTTCAAACAACTCAGTTTGCTGTTCTTTTTCTAAGTTCTTAAGATAGATGCTTATTAGTTCATTAACTTTTAGCCAGAAACTTTCCTAAAATATGTACTTAAAGCTCTAAATTTTCCTCTAGAAACTGCTTTAACCACATCCTACAAATTCTGATATAGAATATTTTTACCATTCAGTTCAAAATATTTCCTCATTTTCATTATGATCTCTTTATTGATCCATGAACATACATTCAAGTGTATTCCTTAAAACTCCCAAACATAATATTCTATGTATCTTATTTCATAGCTTAATTGTATTGTGTTCAAGGAACATGCTCTGTATGATTTTATCCTTTGAAATTTGTTGAGATTTGCTTTATGACCCCGTATATGTTCAATTTTTACAAATATTCCAAATAGCTTGAAAAAATACTTATTTTGCAATTACTAAGTACACTGTCCATATATCTTTTCAAATCTTCCGTATCCTCATTGGTTTTGTGTGATTATTCCATCAATGACTAACCAAGGCATGTTAAATCCTCAGCAATGACTGTATATTTGTCTTTTTCTCTTTGTAGATTGTCTATTTTTTCTTCATATATTTTTGAGGCCTCGTTATTAGGTACAAACACATTTAAAATAATATCTGATCAGTGAATTTAATCTTTCGCCATTATAAAATGATCCTGTTATCCATAATAATGCTTCTAACCTTCAAGTCAACATCATCTGAAATAAATTTAGCTACACCCGTTTTCTTGGTGAGTATTTTCATGGGAAATACTTCTTTTTTTTTTTTTTTTTTTTGCCGTACGTGGGCCTCTCACTGTTGTGGCCTCTCCCGTTGCGGAGAACAGGCTCCGGACGCGCAGGCTCAGCAGCCATGGCTCACGGGCCCAGTCGCTCCACGGCATGTGGGATCTTCCCGGACCGGGGCACGAACCTGTGTCCCCTGCATCGGCAGGTGGACTCTCAACCACTGCGCCGCCAGGGAAACCCGGGAAATACTATTTGTTTATCTATCTTTACCATGTACTTGTCATTTTCTCTGTTCTTCTTACACCTCAGACCTCTAACAAGGATTTCTCTCTTCACGCCTAAATAAGGGTCTACTGAGAACACATTTTCTGTTTTCATTGCCTGAAAGTTGTCTGAAATCATCACCTCCTTTCTTAAAAGATATCTTGTGAAGTACAGAATTCTGTATTGGCGGGCATCTTTTCACTATGTTTGGCTTCCACTGTTTTTACAGAGAATTCAGCTGTCGGTCCAACTGCCACCCTCTCAAACATAATCTGAATTTGGGGGGTTACTTTTAAGAGTTTTATTTTTGTCTTGGATAATCTGTAATTTCACCATAATGTGACTGGGGATAGATTTATTTATCCTTCTTGAGATCCACTGAACTTCTTGAATCTGTGGTCCGGTGTCCTTCATCAAGACTGAAGAAAATCTAAGCCATTATCTCTTCAAATACTGCTGCTTCCCTGTTCTCTCTTCTCCTAGAATTAAGAGTAGAAGAAACTTCTATTCTATCCTTCATGTCTCTTATCAGGATTTTTCTATCTGTCTCTCTGAGTTACATTTAGTATAAATTTCCCCCTATATTCCAATTCATTAATTCTTTCTTCAGCTCTGTTTACTTTAATGTTAAACCTATCCTTTGAATTTGAATTTCTATTATTCTATTTTTTTAATTTTTAGAAGTTTTATTTGGTTCTTAAAATCTGTTGATTCTACTGTATTTTATTCTACCACAGGAGGTAATTTCAAGTTTGCATGTGTTTTCTTTAAACATGACAGTCATTTTATAATCTGTATCAGATAGTTAAAGTCCTTATGGGTCAGTTTCTGCTTCCTTTTGTTTCTGGTAGCTCTCACTCACACTGCTGTCCTCTTGCTGAATTATCTGGGAAACTTCTACAGTGCTACGATGAAGGTATGCTCCTCCAAAAGATCTGGCTTTGCTTCTGCTTGGTGTCTATGGGTAGGGCAGCAGGTCCACTTTGGACTCAATTATGGCTTGAACTTTATCAGGCTGCCCAGTGATGTGAATCTGAGCTATAAATCAATGCATGACAGCTTGTGGTTACTGTTTCTCAGAGACAATCCTCCATTCCCCCAATCCCTAGTCAAGGCAATTTTGTTTGCTAACTCCTGAGGATGGTAGGGGTGGTAGAGGGTTTGCTTTTAGTTCATCATAGTCAGGATGTAGTCCATACTAGGGGAGGATCTGCTACTAACTCTTTGGTGGTCCAAGGCTTTGTTTCTTCTCAGAGGCCTGAAAACCACATCTTGGGTTACCCTTGTGAGGCAAATGTCCTCGAGGCCGAAGAGTCTTCTATGCTGTGCTCTGCTGACCTCTATGGCTTCCTGTATCCACTTAGATATATAATCTGTTAATGTCTTACTATCTAGTTAGCTCTTTAAATCTTTCAAGAAGATTTCTTTCTTTATTTAAAAATTTAATATCATTAGTTATTTTCAGTGAGAACACTGGTCCAAATAATCTATCCGAATGTATTTTCAGAAACAGAACCTCTTCATTGATTTTTTCATCTTTCTTTTTACCTCTATCTCATTCTCTTGATCTCCCCCTTTTCCAGACAAATCATTTCCTTCTTGCTTCTGTATTAAGACTTCATATCAATGACACCAATGGATCAGTTCTGGCTACCAACAGTAAATACTTAAGCAACAGCTGCTCCCCAAATTTCTGAGCTCAATATTACAATTTAACAGGTTATCAGCCCTGCTGTTAACCAACTGTGATAATGAATAAGCAAGTTAACTTCTCTGGGTTCTACTTTCCAGAAACCTGGGAGTTATGTCAGCCTTTCTTTCTCAATTACACAGAATTACATGGAATCAACCAAATTTAATATATTTTACCCCCTACGTTTCTGTCAAATCTCTCCCTTTTATTCCCATCCCAAGGCCCACTTCTTTAGTTCCAAAACTCTCATCACTGCCTGAACTATTAAGCCTCTTTACTGAGGACACTACCTCCTGCCTCTAGACACCCCTGTTCCCAGGATTCTTTTTCCATATTGCTACCAGACTTATTTCTAAAGTACATATCAGTGCTGTTATTCTCATAGCTTCCACGATAAAGTTCAAATTCCTTGACTTAGCACATGATGCCCTTCATAGTGTTTCCCTTGTTTACTTCTCTGAGCTCATTTTCTGCCAACCCCATTTGTTCAAATCTTTGTGGTTCCATGTATGTCGTGCCTTCTGCTGCAAAACCACCTCCTGTGCCTCTCCTCTGCCTGCTGAACCTCTGCTGGTCCTTTGTGACTCAAGCCCAGCACTGTTTCACTCGGAGATCCTTCTAGGACTTCTCCTCTCTCAGGTGTAGGTGTTCCTTCCTCGTGTTTCCACATAACTCTTAAATTTACACCTACATCGAACTATAATGACTTTGTGACTTACTTCCTTCTCCCACATTAAACTGTAAGCACTTTTCACACAGAGACAGTCTTACTCCAGTTTGCAATCCCATTCCTGCAGAGCTGCTGAATGGACAGATGAGTAACGCCATAAAACAAGGGGCTGATTACGTGATTCCAGAGGTCCTCTGTTAGCTATAAAACTTGTTAACTCCTGTCACCCTGTGCCTACTCTTTGGACTCTTATCTCAGCTTCCACATTTGGTCACCCAGATTCTTGGGCCTGCATACCTGACCCATTTCCCCTGACTGTCTAGCCTGAGTTTTGATATCCTGTTGAGATGACTTCCCTGCGTTTGAATCTTGCTGGGCAGCTTCTCTTTGCCTGACCTTGAACTTGGTCCCTTCACCTGCTCCTCTCTGCCTCGGTTGATGCCCCGAGCCTGACCCCGATCCCTCTAATTCACAACAGCTGCCACGCCCACATCCTTCTCTTTTTATCCCACTGTTGCTTAAATTCTCACAAGACAGGCTAAATAGTTTACTGGGAAAAGTAGAAAGGAGACATTTTAGAGCTGGAAGAAAAAGCACCTTCATCTGACAGATGGGGAGGAAGGTTAGACACAATGCTCGCTCACTGCAAGGGCACTAGTGGGGGCTCCTGGCTTTCACAGCTCCTTCCACTCAACCATGCTTTACTTTTGTAAAGGGTTCACTCGGGGAGAAATTTAAAGCAAGTGAAAGAACCATGAGAGAGAGACAGAGAGAGGGAGGGAGGGAGAGAGAGAGGGAGGGAGAGAGAGGGAGGGAGGGAGAGGGAGAGAGAGAGAGAGACAGAGAGAGAGACAGAGAGAGAGAGAGAAAAAAGGGAGAGAGAGGGAGGGAGGGAGGGAGGGAGATGCTTACAAACACTAACAATATTCCCATGATTTACCTGCATTTGGGATTTTTGCACACTGAATTACCTTATAATGTTACTATACCAAAATATACTTTGTTGGTAGATTCTTCATTTGAGGTCACAGTATGAAATTAAAGATAGGTTCAATTACGTCAACAGTATAGGGAAAGCCTGATTCTGGTTTTTGAAAAACTACCAAAATTCAATATATTATATGGATCAATATATTACATGCAAGTTATGGTCAAAATAACTTTCATCTCTCCTAATAAAATAGCAATGCATCATCAAGTTTAACACAATGAAGGTATTTTCAAATTGTCAATTAGGCCCATGCATTTCCTATTAATCCCACACTGACTTTAGAATGTACTTTTTGGTAAGTAGAAGGAGACGTTCTACTGATTAACAGCAAATAAGTTACAGTTCATTTCAAACTTTTCATCCAATTTATCGTTTCAGTTAATATATTTTTTAAAAGAAGACGGAAGAGATATGGAACATATGTATATGTATAACTGATTCACTTTGTTATAAAGCAGAAACTAACACACCACTGTAAAGCAATTATACTCCAATAAAGATGTTAAAAAAAAAAATCCAGAGAATAGAACATTACCAGAAAAACTGAACTCACCATCGTCTTCCCAGCAGCTCTTCACGTCCCCTTCCCTTGCGCTGCTCCCAGGCAGCACTGCCTGGTCTGTCGGCAGGCCGTCTTCTGGGGCGCCACCTTCACAATCTGCTGCATCCGTGATACTTTCTTCTTCCACAATGTGGAGTTTGTCTTCATCGTCTGAATCTGAATTTGTTTCTACCACAGTATTATAGTTTGTAACTGTAATACAAACAAGAAACAAATAATCAAAACCAATTAGTACAAAAGCTGGTTTTCACACCTTAGTACAAAGAAATTTTAAGAAGTACTTAAAACATTGGTGTTCAGTAATAGGTTTAGACTGTAAAATGTAAGCAGCTAATTTCTTTGATAACATGCACGCACACAGCACTTCCTAGATACCAGGTGGACAAAAAGGCAAGTAACAGTAGCCACGCTTATTAAATGCTTAGCTACGCGCACGGGCGTTTTACGGAGAGTAACTCGCCAATTCTTCCAAAAACCTTTTAGCAGTCCCATGACCACAGGATCTACCTACCGCCTACTGCTTATATGGCTGTTCTACAGAAGCGGAAACCAAGGCACAGGGAAGGTAAGTATCTTGTCCAAGACCACACATCTAGGAAGTGGCAGGGTGGGGATTTGAACCCTAGGAGTCTGGTTCCATATTCTGTGTTCTTAACCACTACATCAAACATCTTCTCCAATCATAATGAGTTTATATGACATGACGCTGCTTATGTAGAACAAGGGCTTCAAATCTTTAAAGCATTGCAATTTAAGAAAAGAGTTCATCTCTCCTAATAAAATAGAAATGCATCATCAAGTTTAACACAATGAAGGTATTTTCAAATTGTCAGTTAGGCCCATGCATTTCCTATTAATTCCATACTGACTTTAGAAAGAATCAACCAATTTAACCAAATTTCCACATAATTAAGACATGATTTAAGTAATGTTTATACGTAAGTCCATCATTCTGAAGGAAAAAAGACCATGACATTTAGTTTTCAAACGGGCACCCTTTCCACATTTTTAATGAGCTTCAATAAACTTTAACACACCAGTATTATAAAGACATATAATAATTCTGAATAACTACAGCTCACAGAACCAAAACAACTTATATAGTACAGTCAATATTTCTTCTTTAGAGTCCTTGTAGTAGTCACTCTAATGCGATAAATTATTTAGAACCTCATGGGGTATGGTCACGGGAATACCTCTTTTCAACAATTAGCCGGGTGATTCTTACTTGCTAAGATAAGTGTGAGAGGAAGGGGGAAAAAGAAAGCTTTGTTTGCGTAGCTAAGCAACAATCACTTCCAGTTATTCTTTCCATTTCTTCCTTAAATTTTCCAAGCTTTCTTGAAAGAAGATAATCACCTAAACGCTTAAAACAACATGTGTGTGTATATATATATACACACACACATATATATATATATATATATATATATATATATATACACACACATACCCCTTCTCATACACACACACACACCCAAGAACACAAAAGAAGAAACACAATCAAAAGCATGGATGTGTATGTCAAGGTGAGAACTAATAACCACGTCTCCAAAACTGCTCTGACAGACCCTGGGAAAAGCCCTCTGTCCAAGAGAGTACTGGAGTTACTCTTTTGCCCACACTGGGAATTCTTCCATATCTGAAGAATAGTGTCAAGTATTGTTGTGTCTGTAATACTTCAGTGTGAATACAGTTTCCCAGATCTTGCCCCAAGAGCAAATAGTTTTCTCTCTAGTTTTAATGTAAAAGTAATACATGTAAAAAATTCAGACAATACAAAACATGTAAAATTAGTAAAATCCCCCTCTCGCAATTTTTCCTTCCTCAACTCACTCTTTCAAGGTAACAATAACAGCAAGGTTTATTAATTACTTTATGCACTAGGCAGGCATGATACTAAGCATTTTACATACCTTATCCTATTTAATTGTAACACAGACCTCACCTTATACACATACATATCATTTAATATCAATCCTATATATAAGTGTATGTGTGCATACTTAAAATACACACACATGGGATCACATTATACTGTTCTGCCACTTAGTTTTTTGCCACTTAATTACATATCCCGGAAGCTTTTCTGTGTGAGCATCTGTGGAGCTTTCCCATTTTCCTCTGGATGGGTACAGAGCATTTCACTGTAACAGACAGAAACTAACCAATCACCTGTGGACAAAATTTAGTTTGTTTCCAGTGTTTAAGTATTGTCAACAACATCATAATAAATTTTCTTGTAAATGTATCTTTGGACATTCCTTAAATACATTTGTCAGATACATTAGTAGGGGTGGAATTGCTGAGTCAAAGGAAAACTTATTAAGTAGATATGGAAACACGGGGAATTCCTTGCACTCCAGCCACACCAGGAGCAATGTAAATTGTGAAACTGTGTGTGTGGGTAAACAGCGTGATTCTCAAAGGACAGTCTGCAGTTGGGAAAGGGTTTCCCACCGAACCTTTAACTGAGAGTAAGATAGAGGTGTGTGTGTGTTTGAATGAGGGAAAGGGTTTCCCACCGAACCTTTAACTGAGAGTAAGATACAGGTGTGTGTGTGTTTGAATGAGGGAAAGGGTTTCCCACCGAACCTTTAACTGAGAGTAAGATACAGGTGTGTGTGTGTGTGTTTGAATGAGGAAAAGGGTTTCCCACCGAACCTTTAACTGAGAGTAAGATACAGGTGTGTGTGTTTGAATGAGGGATCTTACCGGCAAATGATGCGCAATGCTATTAGCTTTATTTTTACTGTCAAGGGCTCCTTAGTAGTAGCCTACTGAATGACTTACTAAAGTCACTGAAAGTTGGGACAGTATATAAAGGCATTTCTATGCCACAAGCTAAACTTAGAACACAGCTAGTGTTTCCTCAGGGTTAATCGATTCTGTATTCCACTAGACCTGGATGCCACGGAAGGTTTGGCTCACTGCAAAGCTCTCATCGCGCTTGGACATTCACAGACAGCTGAAATTCCTACTATTTTCTGAAGGGAGGTTTCAGTGCTTCTTCAGTGTCTTGAGTTGACCATGGGTTTATATTGGTGCTATTCTTGCCTTTTAATGAAGTATACTCCAGTTTAGTTTTATCATTATCAATTTTGTTAGCTGTAGGTTTTTTTGGTCAACCCTAGATATTTACATGCACACTTAAGAGTATTCTAGGCTTGAAAATTTTCCAAAAATTGGGCTTTAAGACATGTATGCATTATGGTTCAAATATTTACTTGCGTGCTTCATAGTTTTCATTGAGTTCTTTTTACTCTGAGCTGTTTTATTCTGTCTGAGTCAACTGTAGCCTGAAGTCCTCTGAGAACACCTGTCACCGTCCAGGACTCTAGCAAAACTCCCTCCTGTCCCCCAGTGCAAGCTGCCATTGTGGTATGGAAGATTATAAGCCAAATGACCAAAACACAGAGACGGCAATATATTTTACTATTATCTTGTGAATTTTCCTAGAGGATGTTTTGAAGAAGTGGTATAAAACTTGAAAAATCCAGAAGAGCAATACATTTTGCTGGCTAAGATGGAAAAAAGACCGATAACTATTTTCCAAGACTTCACACTGTCTTCTGCTTCAAAGTCACTTAGTGGAGAGAAAAAGTTGTGCAAAAGTAGTGCAAAACACTTACATTAATTATCGTAACTCAGATAACAGGCGAGCCTCCCTGTGTGTCTGGATCTATCCTGTGGTGGATCTACAGAGCTAATCTCAAAAGTACAGCCCCAGCACTAAAAAGCAAAGAGAATAATACAGGACCTTTATCAATTCTGATAGCCAATGAGAGTGTCAGTGATCTCAACTGTGCCCATCTATCTCCGTATCTCTACACTGTTGCACCCTTTGGCTAAAAAAGTAACATCTAAAGAGAGGAATATTATTAACCATCACAGGTGATCATCACCTCTTGCTTCTGAGTTTTCACTGAAATAACATTTTAAGAAAGAAAAGACAAAGGAACAGAAAAGGTAAACAGCTTTTTAAAATCTTTAAATATAATTTATAATACACAATACGAATTTAAATTTCAATAAAAATAGTAACATTTTCAATGCATTCTAGAATGGGACAAGGACACGCTGACTCTCGGTGGTGATTCCTGTTCGTGCCATTTGCTACCATCAACGCCAGGTGTAACAGCGTCTCCCGCACAAGGCGGCTGGGAGGAGCTACTGACTTAGAAACGCGCTGTGCTTATTAGAGTAAAGACTGCAGAAGTGCCTGCTGTTACCATCAGCAGCAGCAACATCTCACTGAAGCTTACAACAGTTCCTAACAAGTAGGTACTATTACAGCTTCCTTTCACAGACAAGAAAAGTAGCTGAGTAACGTGTCTGAGGTTATGTAGCTACTAAGTTGAAAAGCTGGACTCCAAACCTGGTCTGCCTGATTCCACAACCCATACACTTTTACTGCTATATACAAAGCCTGCTGACAGAAGATGGTTGCACTAATCATAAATATTTTTAAACTTGTATTTTTGTGTCTAGCCTATTCTGGGGCCCTGTAATCCCAAACTTAACAATTTGGCACTAAAAACATTTGCAAATGACTAAAGAATTTTAACCATTAGAATCTCAAAATAATATAACAAACAGTATATACCACGGGGTAATATCATCATTATAATCAATAAACTTTAAAAGACTAGCACATAGCGTATTATTTCTAGTACTGATTGCACGTAGCACCACATCAACTGTGCTAAACTCCTACGTACCTGTTTCTTAAGTAATGTACAATAATACAAGAACTAGCTAAATTAGACGAAGACAGTTCAAGAAGAGAGCAATACAATCTCAACTTCCATCACGAAGATATCTGAAGGCTTTAAAAATAGAGACCCCACCAGACACTGTCTACAGTTGCTCTGAACAGCAGGTTGGGTTCCTGCACGTTAAGCGGGAGACTAGGGGTGGGTAGGGGAGTGGGCGGTGGTCAGGTCTGACACAGGTTTTCGGTTCCTGTCCGGTGACAGCGGTGGCATGTGTCGGTTAAAGCCACAGGTAAGGCCACGTTTCGACGTATTTTTGGATGTACAAAGGTGTTTTTCCTTCCAGAGGAGGGGTATTTCATGCTTAACTATGTCCCACTCATTCCTACCTAACCCCCAACACACACTCATCCGCATGGCAGAAAAGAGAGATAAAATCTCTCTTAGAAAAAGACCTAAGACTGGTCCTTAAAAACTAACAGACTCCTTCTAACAAACTCTTCCATATACATCAGTCTAACCTACTGGTATAATTTAAGAAAGACCTAGAAAAAGAGGTACACTGCACGTCTGCTCAAGATCATAGCTGGACTGGGGAGCAGAATATTTTACACGTGTCTGCACTAGGCTGAGAACAATGTGACTTAGGCGTGAGTGCATGAAACGTGGAGAGAAAGGCGGAGACCAGCACAGGTGCTTCCATTACCCCTCGACATCACTGGGACGGAAATGATGTCACGTCACGTATTTTTCTTGTCCTGAGCAGAGTCCCTGGCACACTCACTGCCTTCCACACGGTAGGTACAGAATTATTTGCTGAACTGAATCTGAGGCCACACTTTTCTTCTCAGTGAAGTCAGTGAGTATATTTAAGTGTTACTGATAATTCAGGAAAATGAAGACAAAGCTGCAGTGACAACCATATAAAGAAACTTGTAAATTAACACATGAAATAGAAAGGAGAGGTTATTTGACAATTCATAAGGTTATAGAAAACTTCTGCAAATACTACTCCAAGAGAGAGGAGCTCACGCTGTCCATAAACACTACGCTCAGTCTACACCGTCAGTATTTGTTAATCTGGCTTTTGAGCTGATTTACAGATAAGATTAACTTACTATCTATATTATTTACTGCATAAAGTTATGATATAATATGCATATTTAATATAACATACAAGTAATCCAGTAAATAATGTACAATGTGTATATTATCTAATTTTATATTTAAGTCCCTTAAAAATAGGCATCACAGTGACTGCAGAGCGCTCCAAGCCCTATGAACATGTGAGGTTTTAATAAACACTAATGGTTCAGCCAGTTTTGCGGGAAGTTATTTCAATTCCTCTCTAGGTAAAATCTTTCTTAACTTAGGGTATCTAATGAACAATAATCATAGACTCTTTTTACATTTTCAAAATAATTTGAAAAACATAACTTCAGTGAAAGTCAATGATTCTGAAGTTGACCCCATGCAAAAGGGCTGGTGGTTTTCAATGCCTCCAGATACCAGCTATTAATAGACTGAAAGCTGACTTGTCTTCTCCCCTCTCTCATCACACAAAAAATACTAGGTTTCCATGGGATCCGTCTTTGGTCCTCTCTCCATCCTTACTCTGGCCCTTCCCCCATTCTCCACGGGTCCGCTGTCTATGGCCCCCAACAAGAGCCATCCCAAGTGACCTTCCCCTTGTCCTGCCGTATCAAAACTCCCACTCATCCAGGGAGCTTATTGCAGCCAGTGTTAGTACAATTCACAAAAAGGTTGGTGGAACAGTTAAACAGCAAAGTTCTCAGCAGATTAAAGTAAATTCAGTCTCACGAACAGGTGAGGAAAATATATGGACTAAAATAACTCACACTAAATTATTAATAACTAATATTTCCTTCATAGGTTAATTCTACATTTATAAAAGGATGCTTTTTAATTTACATTACTTGTTACCTCTGGAACACAGGCAGTATGACAAAATGCAAATAAAGTGTGAAAAAGAAATTAAAAATATAAACATGGAAATTATTGAGTCAAAAAGTAGAGAAGCCATATAATTGATAAATCAATCCAAAAGCCAGATCTTTGAAGTATCAGTAAAATAGACAAGTCACTAGCCCACTTAACACTAGAAAAAAATCGAGAGGCACAAATATTCGATATTAAAATGCAAATAGAGAAGTAACTCCAACTAAAAGTAATTTAAGCTACTTCCTGTATAAATATTTTGCACAAATCTAAGCAGGTAAATGTGTAAACATGGATGAAGTAACTTTTCTGGACACTGTAAATGCTTACAGCTACATCTGATAGAATTTATAAAATTATGGAAGAGAGACCAATGGTAGACAGACCATAGAATAAATTTAGGAAGTTATCAAATAGTTAACCGAAAAGTGCCAGATAAGTTTTCCCAGGTGAACTTCAGATCTTCAAAGGACTGATAATTCTGTTGCCTTTTAAAAAGAGAGAGGAAAATGCAAAGAGTCCAAATTCTTTCTATGAAGCCGCATAGTAACAGTCAACTAGAATCTGAGGAACAGGGACTCCCCTGGTGGCACAGTGGTTAAGACTCCGCCTGCCAATGCAGGGGACACGGGTTCGAGCCCTGGTTCAGGAAGATTCCACATGCCGTGGAGCAACCAAGCCCTGTGCCACAACTACTGAACCTGAGCTCTAGAGCCCATGAGCCACAACTACTGAAGCCCGTGCACCTAGAGCCTGTTGCACCCTATGCAACAAGAGAAGCCACCACAATGAGAAGCCCGCACACCTCAACAAAGTAGCCCCCGCTCGCCACAACTAGAGAAAGCCCGCGCGCAGCAACGAGGACCCAACGCGGCAATCAATCAATAAATGTCTGAGGAAGAGTACACACATGCCCACTCATAAAATCAGTCTCACACACACTCATAAAATCAGTCTCACTGGTAATCACTGATGTAAAAACTCCAAATAAAATATACTCAACATTAAGAAATATATGAGAGTTCACTACATTAACACAGTAAAGGAGACAATATGACTTGTATAGAAAACGAAACGCTTTTGAAAAAATTCACTATTCCTTGCTGATAAATGCTTTCTCATAAAAATAAAACTGAAGTCAGTATCATGATAAACTATTATGTATTGGAGGCAATTTTAAGATAAAGATGTTTAATGTCATTAGAAGTTAGCAGTATTCTAAAAGAACAAGCTGATTTTTTAAAAGAACAAAAGAAAAAGCACAAATACTGGAAAAAAAAAGCAAAATTATTATTTACAGGTGATATGTTTCTGGAGAATGCAAGAAAAAAATCATTAAAAAACTATTAGTAAGTAGAAAAATTGGTAAATGACTAATTATGAATTTAACAGAAAAAAATCAATAGCTTTCCAATAAACCAACAATAACCTGCTAAAGACATAGGAAAATAAAAATTCTATTAATAATAGCTACTCAAAGGATAACACATGAAGGAAAAAAAGAAGCCTGGAGGACAGTGGGGAGCTTGCACACCCCCACTGCGTGTGGAAAGATATGGATGAATGAAGACATCCCTCTTGGGGGTGGAATGATTTCATATTGTAAAGATTCAATTCTACCTAAAATAATCTACAAACTCAATGTAATTCTGGTCCAAATACTAACATGATACTTTAGATTCTAAATCTAGATGATTTAGACCAAATGATTCTAAAGTTTACAAGGAGAGCTAGGAGCTCAGTCTCTGGAGCCAGACTGCTTGGCTCAAATCACAGCTTCCCCACTTACTGGCCATGTTACTCAACCTTCTCATGCCTCGGTTTTCTCATCTCTAAGATGGGAATGATAACAGTATGTCCCTAATAGGGTTGGCATAATGATAAAAATAATTATATATGCAAAAACCTTAATGTACTGCATATGAGTGCTCAATACATGATGTTGGTAGTAGTATTTTCTGGGAAAATAAACACAAAAATATTCAGGGAAATTCAGAAAACTAATAGTAACGGTGGTGGTAGGAGAACATGGACTAGCCATACGAGATAGGGAAAGCATCTCAAAGCTGCAGAACGGAAAGACATTCTTACAGGCACAGGGACAGGCAAACGACCAATGCACTTGCATAGAATCCAGAAACAGACCCCCAACATATGGTGGTCTTGCTAATCAGACTCCCACCTCACAACTTTAACCAAAATGAAATCTGCATGAATCACAGATTTTAACTAACACTAATGAAACCACAGATATAACAGAAAAAAGCACAAGCAAGTCCTTCTACAGACTTGGAATAAGGAAGGCTGTTACAAACACGACGTGAAACCCATGATTATATATAGAAAAAATTCAAGTCGAAAGACAAATGACAAACTGAAAAATATCTGCAATGCATGTTATCAAAGGCTGACTTCTTTATTATACAAAGAATTCTTAAATGTCCATGAGAAAAAAGATGAACCACCCAATAAGAATATGCAAAGGTAATTCACACACACAGCAATATGAATGGCCAATAAGCATGTAAAAAAGACATTCAACCTTGCCAATTAAAAACATACCTACTTTAATCCTACATTGTTATAATATCATTACTTCTTACACACACCTTTAACTCTCCTGCCTTTCTCCGACTTCAAAGCCCCTATTCTGATTAAATCTCACTTTTCCAGACTATACCTCAGTCCCTGTTCCCTGCAAAGCCTCCTGAAAACACTGCCTACACTTGCCTCCAACGTTTCTTCCAATTTGCTCTTATCTTGTGGCTGTGAAGGATGTTTACATTGCTAAATCCATCGACAATCCTCAGGCCTCATGTTACACGACCTCCTAGCAGCATCTGACATCATCCATCACTCTATCCTTGTCAAAGCCCTCTCTTCTTTTTTTTTCTTTTTCTTCTTATTTAATTAGTTTATTTTTATTTAAGAAAATGACCAATCCCAGAGCCTATATACAATAAGGAAGTAACGTGATCTATGGACATAACATGAACAGCTTGCATTTATGTAGCTTTGACTCCCCTGGTTTTCCTCCTAACCCCTTGCTGCTTTTCTGTTTCTTTCCTCCACCTCCGGGCCTCCATCTGTCTCACGGCCCTAAACCTGCTTCATATCCGAGTCCCGTTTCTCCTCGGAACTCCGGACCTGGGCGTCCACTGCCTACCTGACGCCTCCACCTGGGTGACCAAGATGCAAACCTGCCGTGTCCCAAAGCCGACCCCTGGGCCTCTTCCAGTCCCCTCACTTCAGTAAATGGCAATTCTGTTCTTCCAGTTGCTCAGGCCAAAAATCTTGGTGTCAGTTTTGACTCCCTATTTTCTCTTATATTCCACGTCTAACCTAGAGGGGATGTATCTTAAAACCCATTTGGCATCTGACCAGTTTCTGCACCCCCCTGCCCCCCCGAATATCGTTAACGGGCTCCTCTCAGGCCTTCTTACTGCTTCCTTTGCTTCCCTACGGTCAGTTCTTGGGATGGCAGCCAAGCAACCCTTCCACCACATCAGGGGGACCCTGTCACCCTTCTCCCAACTCAGCCAGTGGGTTCCCACCTCATCCACTGCAATCCATAGGCCCTTCGGGAGAGGTGCCCGCCGCTGCCGCCGCCTGGACTCCACGTGCGCCCTTACGCCCGCTCCCTGCCCTCCGGATGCTCTGGTCAAGGCTTCTGCAGACTGCCCTAATAACAGTTACAGACCTCCTGCACCGCGAGAGCACACCCCGCTCCTGCGACTTCTCTCTTTTTAAAGTACTTACTGCCCACTGCCGTAATATTTTACTAGTTTTTAATTGTCTCCTCTCACTAGAATGTAAAATGCACATGGGCAAGATTCTTTGGTTTGCTCACTGCTGTGCCCCCATGCATGTGCGATACTGCCCATCAGTACTAACTGTTCATTAACTCACGGTACACGCAGGGGTTGAGGAAACAGACACACGCTTTCACGCTGTTGTGTCAATTGGGCAGTGTTTTCCAAAATTTAAAACGTTTACCTGCTGATCCAGCAATTTCTTGGAATTTACCCTTTAAATGAACTTACACAGGTGTGCACATACGTATACATACGTTTCTCTGCAAACTTGTTTTTAATTACAAAAAACCTGAATAGCCACCCGAGGTATATCCATTTGTACTAATATAGAGGAGTCCTCCAAAACAGTCTGATCCCATTCTGGTAGAAAATACACAGAGTACATATACATGCACCTAAATAATGCATGACACTGCCTAGAAGGACATACAAATGAAGAAATGGAGTAAGAAAGAGTGACCTGTTTTTTTTCTATTTTATTCCTTCTATAAGACTGTTTAAATGTTTGTATTACTTAAACTTTTTTTTTTTTTTTTTGGCTGTGTTGGGTCTTTGTTGCTGCACGCGGGCTTTCTCTAGTTGCGGCGAGCGGGGGCTACTCTTTGTTGCGGTGCGTGGGCTTCTCACTGCGGTGGCATCTCGTTGTGGAGCACGGGCTTCAGTAGTTGTGGCATGAGGGCTCAGTAGTTGTGGCGCACGGGCTCAGTTGCTCCGCAGCATGTGGGATCTTCGGGGACCAGGGCTCGAACCCGTGTCCCCTGCATTGGCAGGCAGATTCTTAACCACTGTGCCACCAGGGAAGCCCTACTTAAATTTTTTTTTTAAAGATATAAGTTTTAAATGTGCAGGGAGAAAGTCTGAAATAATATAAGCATACTGTTGCTAGTGGTGAACATCAGAAGACTGAACTGGGGGGCTTCCCTGGTGGCGCAGTGGTTGAGAATCTGCCTGCCAATGCAGGGGACACGGGTTCGAGCCCTGGTCTGGGAAGGTCCCACATGCCACGGGGCAACTAGGCCTGTGAGCCACAACTACTGAGCCTGTGCGTCTGGAGCCTGTGCTCCGCAACAAGAGAGGAAGTGACAGTGAAAGGCCCGCGCACCACGATGAAGAGTGGCCCCCGCTTGCCACAACTAGAGAAAGCCCTCACATAGAAACGAAGACCCAACACAGCCACAAAAAACAAAAAAAACCCCAAAAAACAAAAAGAAAACTGAACTGGGATCAGGGGAAACGTTTTCTTAATATTTCTGTTACTTGAATTTTAATAACAGTAGATAGGAGGGTATGATTAGAAACAACATGAAGTGAAATCTTAAAAATAAAGGTTAAAAATAATATTTAGGAAGAAAACAAATAAGTTGTAAATATACATCCTGTAGGTTTTGAAATAAAACAACTTAAGTTCTTATTAGAAAATAACAGCTCTATTTGTCTTACATATGTGAAAGACGGCTGCCTGCTTTACAGTAAGAATAACATTCACCTTTTCTATCCATAGCTACCTAAAAGTGTGACATCACGCAAAACGAAAAAGGAAAGTGACGCTTGCAGAGAGACGTAAGTGACCACCCAGGCCTGTGCCTCCTGCCCTTCCCGCCGGTGCCGGTGCCGAGGGCAGCTGCTCTCGTACTCCGCAGGCGCCCAGGGAGGCCTGTGGAGAGCACTCGCTTCGCCTTGTCAAAGGCAACTAATACTCCCAAAGCACAGGTTACAGCAACACACACACCCATCCACACAATCATATGTTAGCAGCTTCTACTGCAGGAGTTGGCATGATTCTAAGTTTTCCTCGATTTACAAAAAAGTTTTAAGACATATCTTGTCATTTACCAATCCCAGAAGGCACTTTTTCCCTGACTGGTTTTGAGACTCACCGACTTGTGGTTGAACTGGTTATGAAAAATAAGATAAAGGCAGAGGACAAGAATTTTATTCTAAATCTTTTCATGTGAGTTTTTCACGTTCCCTTCAACTAGTATACAGTGTGTTTAACTGAAAACTCCTGGCCGTGTGCTGGACACCACTGCTCACAGCTGGAAAGGAAGTCAGGAGAAATGGAACGAAACAGATTGTAACCCCAAGGATGGGTGGTCCCTTGCTTCCAGGGGGGGCAGCACACAGTAATCAAGCAGGGCTCAAGGCACCACTGGGGGACCTCGTCTTTGAAGCATTCCTGAGGGCACTGCATGTACTCATTCCCCAAGTCTAGCCTCATAAAGGAGCTCTCTTCACTTCGTTATGGACTCATCACAGAAGAACAAGAATCACAGCAGTAAGATCTGAACTGGAATTTATTCTTAATGAAGCATTAAAAACAATTTAATAGGTAACTAGATATTAGTTTTACTGAGATCTTCTAAACATTACATGTTACAAGCTTGTGAGTTATCAAAGTAGAATGAAGACTTTAGTTCTGACCTAAGTGCTCCAGAAGGTGGGAGGATGAAGACATATGTGGTCTACAGTCTCTGCGTCCGAGATGCATGCAATACTCACAAAATATGAATGATATATGTTGAATATTATGATGAGAATGTGACAGTAAATAAATGCTAAGAGTGATGTAGAAAATAAATACTATAGGATTCCCTACCTCATTGTGTCTAATCTTTTACACCTTGTTAATATGCTACAGAAATAAAATTTTGAATACTTTGCGTTTTTAATTTGAAATACATTGTCGAGAAGTTGAATGTATTTGAACTTTGTACTAAAGAATTTCTAGTATTTTCCTGTACCTGATTTATCTGAGAAGCAGTTGGAATGGTAACCATCTTCGGACAGAACCTATTCAGAAAATAAACAATATCCAGTAAACAAGATCACGTGAACTCACCACACCTAAGTTTTCATATAAACTTTATCTTAGCGAGTAAATGGCCTTCGTGGTGAAAGAAGTGGAGAATCTTGGAAAAACACACATCAATGGAAACTTTAATATCATAGAAACAGACAGAGAAAGGAGTATTTTAAAAGTATTTAAAAAGACATTATGACCTACTGAATTTCTACTACTGGTGAAAAGGAAAGTTAAACTAATCAATGCCACTTACATAGTTTTGCACCCTGCCCCAAGAAGTACTAAGTATTCTATTTTTTAATTTTTTATTTATTTTTTTAACATCTTTACTGGAGTATAATTGCTTTACAATGGTGTGTTAGTTTCTGCTGTATAACAAAGTGAATCAGTTATACATATACATATGTTCCCATATCTCTTCCCTCTTGCGCCTCCCTCCCACCCTCCCTATCCCACCCCTCTAGGTGGTCACAGAGCACCGAGCTGATCTCCCTGTGCTACGCAGCTGCTTCCCACTAGCTATCTATTTTACAGTGTTTTATAAGCACTGAATCAGTTAATCCTTACAAGAGCCACATGAAGAGCTACTAATATTCTTATTTTATAGATAAGGAAACTGAGACTTAGGTTATGGAGCCGCCAAAGGAGACCAGTTACACTGGAGCCAGGACCCCAACCCAAGCCCACGTGGCTCCCGAGGTCCTGCCTGAGCCTACGTCTACTGTGCCCTCCCCGGAGCAGAATGCCAGGGCCAGCGAACGAGCCACACGCCCTCACAAACAAACCAGGAAGAGAGAGAGGGTCACGATGAATTATTAGACACTTCACTGACAAGCACTTAATCAAGGCTTTCTGACCTCAGAATCTAAGAAAATAAAACTTCAAATGTCCTTATTATTTGTCTTTACATCAGAATGACATTGGAAGACACAAATAACTACAAATCTCAGTTCAGAGACTGTTTTATTCTCGATTTAAATTTCCATTGCATACACCATGAATTCCAAAATCCTATATGCAGCAAATAAGGGTCTATAGACTGTGAACATTACGGCCTCAATTACCTCTTTATCTTTACCCCTACCACTCTGCCCAAGGTCTTCTATTCCCTAGGCAACTCTGTATGTTCACGTTCCCCTTCGCCCCTTTTCCTCTACTGCCGAATTCATACTTGTCTTTCAGAGCTCACATCCAAGCCATCAACAGATCCTGTTGGTCATGCCTCTCCACGCCCTTCTCTGGATCCTGTAAGACCTACCTCATCGGTATCCCTGTCTGTATTTACCAGTGGCAGCTAGAACGATCTTTTCAAAACATAAAAGCAGAAGATGCCACTCTCCTTCTTGAAATCTTTTAATGGCTCTGCAGCGTTCTGTCATGGCCTGCATGTTCTGCAAGTTCGGGCCCACACCTTCTTTTCCCCTCTTCTTACACATTCTCACTGGATGATCTTGCACTTGGCATGTGTCCAGGCTTCCTGCACCCCCAAGCCCTTGTCCCCGCCCTCCCCTCTGCCTGGAGTGATGCTCTGCTCCCAGCTCCTTCCTCACTGGCTCTTTTCTCCACATCTCCACCCCAAGGTCACAGTGTCAAATGATCCTTCCATGGCCACTCAACCTAACCTGCTCCACCGGGGTTCTCTCACATCATCCTATTTCCTTCACAGCATCCAATCCGTAAATGTCTAAACTGTTCAGTTACTTGTTTATTTTCTTTCCTTTATATTAGTTTTCTGTTGCTGCTGTAGCAAATTCCCACAAACTTAAGAGGTTTAAAATAACACACATTTGTTATTTTACAGTTCTGAGGTCGGAAGTCCAAGACAGGTCTCACTGGGCTAAAATTAGGGTGTTGGCAGAGCTGTGGTCTTTCTGGAGGCTCTGGGGGAGCCTATTTTCTTGTGTTCTCTAACTTCTAGGGGCTTCCCGCACTCCCCGCAGGTGACCCCCTTCTCCCTTCACAGCCAGCGACAGCCAGCTGAGACTCTCTCACGTCACATCGCTGACACTGACCCTCCTTTTGTCTCTCTCACCTCCACTTTTAAGGGCGCTTACCCCTGGGCCCAACTGGATAACCCAAAATATCTCCCTATTTTAAGTTCAGCTGATTAGCAACCTGAATTTCTTCTGCTACTTTAATTTTCCTTTGTCGTGTAACGTAATGTACTCATAAATTCTCCCTACTATACTTTCCCACTAAAAATGTAAGCTCCACGAGGGCAAAGACATTGTCTCGTTCGCTCCAAGAGCTTAGTTCCAAGCAGTACAGGGCCTATTGAAGGCACTTCAGAGATCTGTGAATTCATTAAAATGCTACTGCTTTGGTGGAGCTCTTCTTGCCTCGTCACGACTCTTGTTTCAATCTTTGTGCTCCTTTACAAACTCTTACATTCTCTGCAATAGTGCATATCTCATGATGTTCTCATTATGTTCACATGCTTATATTAGGTCTTTGGTCGAGTGTGAAGTGTTCTGACAATATGTCAATAAAGGATTAAGTGCTGTGAAAGATGTCTACAATCAATGAATTTTAAAGTGAAAGAGACTTTAAAAGGTTTCAAAAAGTTTGTTAATGATTCTGTAACTGTTTTTACGGTTTCCTAATAAAGTGTGGAATATTCTAATAACGTGTCAATAAAGGATCACCCTGCTGTGAAATATATGTTAAATTAATAAATTTTAAACCTGGAAAGGATTTGAAGATTAAGTTTCAGTCCCATATTTTACACTTAAAACCCAAAGAAGCTAAGTAATTTGCCTATTTACACAAAAAAATTGTGAACCTGGCAAAAGATCCAGTGGACCTTCTATAAAAATCTACCTCCTGAGGTTGCCATGAAGATTAAATAAATACATTTAAAAGCACACAGGGACTTCCCTGGTGCTGCAGTGGTTAAGAATCCGCCTGCCAATGCAGGGGACATGGGTTCGATCCCTGGTCCGGGAAGGTCCCACACGGCGCAGAGCACCGAAGCCCGTGCGCCACAACTACTGAGCCTGTGCGCTAGAGCCCGTGCTCCGCAACAAGAGAAGCCACTGCAGTGAGAAGTCTGCGCATCGCAACAAAGACCCAACGCAGCCAAAAATAAATAAATTTACTAAAAAGGAAAAAGCACATAAATGCAGTACCTCGCACAGAGCAAGTGCTCTATAAATAGTAGGGTCAGTAAGATGCTCTTATTGGCATGATCATTATCATAAACACTATATATTTCCAATTTCTCAACGATGAAAATAACTTATGCAAAGCAGATATTCAATGAATACTTGAGGTAATGAATGATTAAAATGTAAAATACAAATGAACATGGTTAAACGGTTTTTTACATGTTAACTGCTTTCCTACTCACTTTTTTTTTTTATGGGAAAAGGCAGGTAAAAGACAAGCAAAGCAGAGCACGCATATCACACTGACCTCTGTCGTGATGCCTTCCCCAACCTGTCCTTGTTAAAGGTACCTTCCCTCCTCCCTCATCGTCTATACCAGCAAGGTCAAAAGCGTTGCTATAGTACTACTAAGATGCTACATTATTTGCCTTATTTACTACTCTTTTGACATTCTGCACTGATGCAAAGGCAGTGGTGGGTAAAACTGTTGGTTTTGTAGCACAATTCAAAGCAATGGCAACAAACTGTATCCTTGTATCCTTTACTGCCACTCATTTCCAGCTTAAAAATAATTGCCATTTCACCTAAGAATGCCTTGATGGGGGCTTCCCTAGTGGCGCAGTGGTTGAGAGTCCGCCTGCCGATGCAGGGGACACGGGTTCGTGCCCCCGTCCGGGAAGATTCCACATGCCGCGGAGCGGCTGGGCCCGTGAGCCATGGCCGCTGAGCCTGCGCGTCCGGAGCCTGTGCTCCGCAACGGGAAAGGCCACAGCAGTGAGAGGCCCGCGTACCGCAAAAAAAGAATGCTTTGATGAAGTAGTAAAAATTATTTTATTAAATCTTTATTCATTAGAACATGTCTTTTAAATATTCTGTGTGACAAAATGGGATGTACACATAAAACATTTCTGCTGGATATCAAAGCATGTAATTGTTTTGAGTTGCCAGCTAAACTAGCTGCTTTGCTCATGGTACACCAATTTTACTTGAAAGAACAACTAATTATGTTTTTTCAGACTTAAGAGTTTGAGAAACATTAAAAAAAAAAAAAGTAAGCCTGTCACTTAAAGGAAAACAAAAGCCCAAATTTGTTTCCAATGATAAAATTTGAGCTTTCAGTTATAAGTTAGAATTTTGGAAAACATATGAGTTTCACAGCTTCCCAATTTTAAAGACTCTTCTGAAGGGACTAGGGCTAATACTGATTTTTTTGACATGGTAAAATGAAAAGGGTCAACATTTGGAAGATCTATACAACTCAGTGAACCAATATATTCCAAATGAGTAATGCATGATGTTACAGACTCATGACTGTACAGAAGATCCATTTAAAGTTCAAGATAGACCAATGGATTTTAATGTAACAGACTACGAAATCATTATATGGTTTCCTGTTCCACTCACACTGCAACTAATGAGCTGCTGCTTGATGAGTTTTGGGGTAGTAATCAAAGAATACCCACAATTATCTGAAAAAGCTAATTCCAGCTACATAACTGTAGTTGTTCCAACTACATAACTGTGAGGCTATGTTTTAACATACTTCAACCAAAACAAATTACAACAGATTGAAGACAGAGCAGATACGTGAACCCAGCTGCCTTTACTGTTATTAAGAATCAATTAATATTTTAAGTGTTTTCAGTTTTAATTTTGAAAAGAATAAATATTAATAAACAAACCCAGATAATCAAAAGCACTCTGAGGTCTTAAAGGATTCTGAAGAGTGCAAAGGTGTCCTGAGATAAAAAAGACTTTGAAAGGTGTGCTGTTTAGTAAGGTAGCCACTAGTCACATATTATTCTTCACATTAAAGTTAAGTAAAATTATAAATAAAATATAAAGTTCAACCTCATTCGTCCTAGACACAGCTTAAGTGCTCAATAACTACATGTGGCTAGTGGCCATTAGACAGAATAGATATAGAACGTTTCTATCATCACAGAAAGTTCTATTGGACAGTGCTGATCTATAAGTACACTTGGGAGGCAGTTAATCAGCATCTTACTAAACATCACTGGTATAATATTCTTTCAGTATTTTCACACCTGTTTTTAACTCTCTAAAAAGAATATATGCCTTTTGAGGGCAGGGACTAAAACACTAATATCTATACGACATGATAATGTTTTATACACATATATATTTATATTATATTATAGCCCATGACGCCTTAAATATACATTACTAGAAATAAATATGCTGAATAAGATACCTGCTGAGCCGAATACTTACTCAGTAAGTATTTACTGAGGGTTTTACATAAGACAGACCCACGTGATTATGTTTATCATCTTTCATATTTCAATATATTCCTGCCCAAATTTATAAGCATTGGGTCTCCACTTTTTCTCTTCTTATGGGTTTACAATAAACTACTTTGTCAAGGGTCAAGTTACGTTGTTTCACTTCATTTGCATAAATAAGTATTTAAAGACAGTCTTTTCCTTTTATTATCTATTGCTTATACTATATAGGTCTTGCAGTTCATAATCATGAACTACTAATTATGACTTTCAAGTCTTCCAAAGACTTGTGGGTGAAAAAAGGCAATGTTTTTAAAGTTATATTAAAAGTTATAATAAACAATAAAATGATTAAACTTGTTTTGAATAAATTAGTATCACCTGGGGTTTACAGAATGCTTTTATTTCCTGTATAGCCTTGTAGGATTCCTAACTTTTTAAAATTTTAGCGTCTAATTATTTTGATTTGACAATCCTTATATCCTACTAAAAGCAGGGAATGGGATTTGTGGAAGCATATTAAAGTTAAAATTTTAAATAAATTTTGTTTAAATACACTTCTGAGATTTTTACATGCCAAGATAATTGCAAAGTACTTAGGGATACCAAAGAGCTAGAGCTGGCCTGTATTTGCCCTCTGTTACTCCTCACTTAGTAGTTAACAGATTTATAGTGTAGAGTGAACATTGCTTCCTCTTTCCTGTTTAGTTTAAAGCAGTGCTCCCTGGCAGGCATAGGAAGGTGAACAGGAGAGATACACAGGCTTCTGGCGGGTAGGTACGTCTCTGCTCAACAACCAAGATCTGTACCTGGAGCTAGGGGAGCGGTCAGCTGCTTGCACCCATACAAAAGCCCTCTGCCAATTTAGGACTCTGCATCAGCCCCTCCATACACCCCCTGAAAGATTCTTTTGGGAAAAAGAAGACAATATTTTTTCTTAAATCTACTTTCTGGGTGAGAAGTAAAAACATGATCCATAAAACTAACATACTCTTTGTACAGCGCGGAGCAGGTACTGATTTGGGGGCCTTACACAATCACCCCTCCTCCATGCAAAAGAATGTGTACCATAAGTTGAATCACAAGAATTTTTCAATAAAAGCAAATAAAAATAATTGCTATTAAATGAAGTAATTTTTGTAAACTGTAAACTTTATACTATGCTAGCTTCTAAAGCCTCTGTTTTCAATTTTGTCTTGCTATGTAAGTTCATTCTAAATAATGTTCCTGTAATTAGAAAGGGTTATGATCTAAGTAAGAGTTAACATATTTTCATAAACTGCTTTATTTTCCATATAAAGTGTTTGTGTAGCAAATTATTTTGCAAGGAACATTATAGCTAAGGGTAAAAATGTGACACTATATTGGCAGTGGTAGAAATTTTTTAAAAAGTAAAATCAGAGTTTATGGTTCAAATTGGCTTGTTAAATTTTAATATGGAAAAATTAGGAAATTTAGATAAAAGTCATATGACTACTTAAATAATTATTAAACTGAAAAAAGAGGCAATTTTTAGTAAATTCACATCATGCCACTAAATAGTAGCAATCTAAGACACTATACTAAAGGGCAGTATTTGGTTCACGTAAGGAGGCAATTCATTCATAAAAGCCATAAAAGTATAATCTAACAATGTAATAGAGGCTTTGGGGTCCGGCTGATTTGAGTTCAAATCATGGGTCAGACACTCAATGGCTGGTTGTTCTTGGATAAGTTTCCTTCTTAAGTCTTGGTTTCCTTACATGTAACACAATAATAACCACTTATAAGAGTGTTTTAAGGACTGAATTAGGCAATTTCTGTAATCTGCTTCACACAATAAAAGATGCACGGTAAGCGATTAATAAATGATCCTACACACCACACACACAGTTTCCCGAGGACACAAATATATTTACAAGCATTTCACTTTGATTCATTTTAGTAATCCATACCTGAAATAATATGCGATTTAAATTTTTTTTTTTTTCTTTGCGGTACGCGGGCCTCTCACTGCTGTGGCCTCTCCTGTTGCGGAGCACAGGCTCCGGACGTGCAGGCTCAGCGGCCATGGCTCACGGGCCCAGCCGCTCCGCGGCATGTGGGATCTTCCCGGACCGGGGCACGAACCCGCGTCCCCTGCATCGGCAGGCAAACCCCCAACCACTGTGCCACCAGGGAAGCCCTATTTAATTTTTTTTACTTTGTCAAATATCACTGAGAAGTTTAAATAAGAAATTAAAAGATTTAGATTTAAAAATCATATGCAATTGCCTAATAAGTGTATCAAAAACAGACTCTCAGAATCCTATGATTCACTTTCCCTCAAGTAAGAATTCTGTCTACAGTATTCCTGACAGATTTGTTGACTTTTAAAACAACTAGTTCAAGTTTTTTATATTGCAGATAGGGGATAAGGGGGGAGGGGGGAAGGGGGAGGAGGGAGGGGGAGAGAGAGAGAGAGAGAGAGAGGGAGGGAGAGAGAGATCCCTCTCGAGGAAAGAGAGAGAGAATGAGAAAGGAGGAGACTGAGATTAAGTCCTGGTAATATAGTTTGAGCCCCTGGATGGATCAATACCTGAAGTCATCACCTCTTGTACTTTGAAGTTATACAAGCCAATAAAATCCATTCCCTGCCCTCCTCCCCTCTTTTTGCTTTTGCCTACTGATTGAGTCAGATACCTAAAACTTACAACCCAAACAGTCTTTATCAATACACTAATTATGGGTGAGAATACAGCAGGTAGAAAATGGAGGTTTTCTTTCCACAATATCCATTAGAATTCTTTAGTAAATGACGGATTTAGCATATTCATACTAAGGTACTGATTCCAGAGCTTGAGCCCTTAATCACATTGCTGGAGTAAATGGCAGCACTGTTACATATATCCCTGAGATGTAACAATGGAATTCCTTTCTGAATTAAGACAAGGTTGCACACACCTATATGCATCTGTTTTGTAACCATACACTTTGACAGTTCGTAAAGAAAATCAAACAGCAACAGAGAATACAAAGATGCAAATGGTATTTTCCTATTCTCAGCAATTTAGACAAGAAGATAATTAAGACATTCTTTCTTTTTCCAGAGGTTTCTGCTACATTCATAGCAAGAGGTGTACAATTGAAAACCTATTTTCTCAGTTATACAGAAAGACTACAGCCCTGTGTTTGTACTTTAGATATGTCTCCCATCCAGATCAACGGGAAGTGCTCTGCAAAGTGTGACTGCAGACTGAGCTAAGGATTATTTAATTATATAATCTTGCCTTTTTGAGCTAAGAGACTCACCTACAAAAGGTGTTTGTATAGGGAGAAGGTAAATAAACACGCAAACTAGAGATTTCTGTTGCAGAAGGTGCTATACAATCTGGCATTAGAATTTCCAGGCATCCATCCAATTATTCACAAACAGGATATGGGTGGGATTAGCTAGTGCACCAGGAACAGTCAGATCACAGGACGTCCCAGTTGTAAAACTTCAACAACACGAGGGTTCTCTGTACTACTCCCAGGTTATAAAGTTAGACTGACTCTATAATCATAATATCTTGGTATAGTCTAAAGACTCTGGAATGAGTTACAGACATAAAACTGTCTTTCAAGAGAAGTGCTTCAGAAGGCCAAAACGAACTAGAAGGCAGTGAAATCCATAGAGAGCTCCCCAAACTGTCCTGTTTATCCCAAGTATCTCTTAACTAAGAACAGCTGTCACCCTGAGTCACTCTGGGGAACAGAGAGTAGAGACTCACGTTTTCTCTAGGTCACATGTTTTGTGTTTCAGCTGGAACCTTCAGATTGACAAGGAGTAAAACAACCCACAACATCTCCAAACCTTACAACTCTATGCTGCGGTTTATAAACGACAAAGCACTTCAACCAGAACATCCTTAGACCAAAACAGTGAGACTGGAGAGCTGGTATTCTCATCACTTTTTAAGGAAAAGGCGTATGAAGTATAGTGAAGTTAAAAGCAAACTGCTTAAATTCACACAGAGAGTAAGTAGGAAAGTAAGGATTAAAAGCCGGTCTCTGGAGTTCTCTCCAAAGTTCCATGGTATTCCAGGAATAAATATGTCTCTTGCTAGGTGCTTTGAATTTCACATTTAACTTTTCACAAAACCTCTGTGCTGTCTACATGCATGCATCTACAACTCTGTTTGATAACTGCAAACAATTATTCCATCCTTTGGTAAGCATCTGTATTCCAATTTCTCAATATGTGGGTAGATGTTCAGCTCTAGAAAAATACACCCTTAAGTGCCATGAAAATGCAAGCTGCTACAATAATTTTTGAGACCTGCAAAAACGAAACAAGGGGAAAAGCAAGTGAAAAGTAAGCTTCAAGCCAGACAGTTTAGAAGCTTTCAAATAGGCACTATTTATATAATTCAAAATTCGTGTGAGACTGATGCTGTAGATCACCACTGAGGAAAGCGGGTCAGGTGAAGAGTTATTTAGTGGAGGAAGTCTGTCATGCTGAGAAATGTGGGGGTTTTTGGGATTTTTTTAGATTAAAGAACTTCTCAGGTTTACTGAGGAATACATACGTAGCAATTTTTCTGATGATTTCCCTAGGCTTTGTTTTCTATGAGGCCTGATCGTCCCTGCTGCACTTCTGTCAATCCCACTCTTTCTAGAAACCTCACCTCCTGGCTGGTAGGAATCACTGAGTCGTCCCATTAGAGTATATGTCAGTGCACCTCCGTGTTACCAAATGACAAAGTGCTCTGAGTCTGTGAGGATGGTGGGAAACTCATTCGGTTAATTACTGGCTTACTCAAAACTACTTAAAATCTATTCAAAAGTTTAAAACACTTTCCTACAGATCCTTTTATTCTTAAATAAAAATACTGTCTAATCTAAATCTGATTAATTCAAATTCATGTCTTCTGGTCTCTGTATTTACAATTAATAAAGGTTTACTGAAACACCAGGTACACAACTCTTCTTTTTCGGATACATTGTGCTTTCTCAAATTTCTTCGGGAGTACTGACATTCCTCCCAAACTAACAACTGCTGAATATCAACCTTCCAAATGTTTTCAAATTTTCTGTAATAAAAGGTTTTTTTCCCATTAAAAAAAATTAAACATTGGTTGCATTTATTGTATAGGAAAGTTGCAGGTAGAAGGCCAAGGCCGTGCTTAAGGCACAGTCCTCTGTCTGTACTGACCGTGTGATTGATAACCTACACTAAGGTTACTGTTATGAAGCATAAAATGTTGATTCATAGGCTGAAGAAGATTTAAAACATAAAATAAATCAATAAAATACTATGATTTGGTAAACCACTTTAAAGAGAAAAACCTACAGAATATATTATGCCAATAACCCACATGTCAAAAAAGAAATTCCCACCTTAGAAAAATAAAGTCCATGTGAGCAGCGTAAACGTTCTAACACGAGTTTAGCTGTCAAGTTCCAATAACCTGTCATTCACACCTCTTTAATCACTGCCACAGAGTCGATTATAAACAGCCTCATACATTTTAAAATAAGGTCATTCTGAAATGAAACAAAGAAGGTAGTAAATATTCTTGTACATAAGGAACTCAAATTCTAATGCACCACAGAACTGTGACTTGCTCAACGTTCAATCTAGAGAAAGCTCAACCACACCTTTTACTAACTATGTCAACTGTGCGCTCTGCGTAGATTCAGTGGAATAACTAAATTGCAGCACCATTTAAACCCAGAAGTTTAAAAAAAAATCCCTCCCCAACAAATTTCATTACTGAGACGGAAGGCGTTATTCATGGTATAATAAAAGTAAAATATAATAATCAATTTGTTGATCTACCTGAAACAATGCTATGCAAACTCAGGATGAAACGTCTACAAGGAAACTGTGTAGTTTCACTGAGGACACTGCTGGCTACTAATTACTCCACACAACTGATAACCTGAATGTACTCCTTCAGTGCGACTTTATCTAAACATGTGTTAGAGAAGAAGGTATAAAATATTTTAACAGAGTGGCAGAATACTTTTCAGAAAAAAATTAAAATTGAGAATAAGGAGATAAAGTACCACTTAGAAGACAAGGATCTAAAACGATAAGCTGAAACCAATAACTGAAATGAAAGACAACAGAAACAAAAAAAACAGAAGTAACAATTTGGAATTGTATCAAGTGTCCTTCATAACAACTGGTCATCACAGAATTACTAAGTAAAATCTACAGCATCCCCGTTACTCCAGAATGGTGCTCCACCATCACTGCACCTGCTGAAACGAGAGCAGTATGTTATTAAAATCCTGCATTTGAGAACTTTAAAGACTAACAGAATCAAAAGACTGGGCCCGAAGAACATTTGATTCCAAGTAACTATTGATACAATCAGGTTTGCGTTTAATTGACTTTCTTTTTTTTTTTTTTTGCCGTTCGCGGGCCTCTCACTGTTGTGGCCTCTCCCGTTGCGCAGCACAGGCTCCGGACGCGCAGGCTCAGCGGCCATGGCTCACGGGCCCAGCCGCTCCGCGGCATGTGGGATCCTCCCGGACCGGGGCATGAACCCGTGTCCCCTGCATCGGCAGGCGGACTCTCAACCACTGCGCCACCAGGGAAGCCCTAATTGGCTATTTTAAGATTTCCCATGAAGTTTTCAGACTAAAAATCCTAAAGTTTTCTGGATGAACAACTCTCCCGCCCGCCCCGCCATTTTTCCATTTCTTCCTACAAGTGTGCCTGCTTATAGATAAAAATTACATTTGGGGAAGAGATACATTGGAGGTTGGTGACTACTCAGTTCCTGAACACTGATCCTTATACATTTACATTATGCAGTAACACATCCTTTTTGGAGTATACCTACTGCATAAACTCTTGTTATCAGAATAATCTGAAAACAAGAAAGAAGTTAGAAAAACTTTTTACAATCTTAAAAAATTCCATGCATGTCCCCATTTCTACTGAATCATTAATTTCCTTCACCTGGTTTTAGAACTGCTAGCTTAAAAACATTATTTCTTGCCTAATATAAAGTCATTCACCTTCCGACTCTGTTTTCCATCCAAAACAGATTCATTTTTAAACAAAACTTTTAGTTAACTGTAGTCAGATACCTTACCTCTGACAAGGTAAGTACCCAGAGAAAATGGCTGACCATAGAGAAAACCAGGAGACTGCTTTCTGCCAATATTCCAGAAGAAGAGCTACAGAGAGCTTTCTGAAATTAACTCGGCATTGTTATCCATATCAAATTCTCTTAACTCTATACTCCTATGATACAGCCATCAACATTGGATGGAATTAATTCTCACATTAAAAAGTACACTTCTGATATGGAGGTGATGTTCTTCCAAGGCCATATGTCTAATGATGCTACTGCACCATCTTTAATGCTGCTTTTCAACAGTAAAATATATAAGGATCTTCAGTAGACAATAATCTAAAGATACTGTGACTTAGCTCTCTCTGTTAAGTATGAATATAAAATTAGTTTCCTTAGTAGTCCAAATACTATACAACCCTCAAATTCTTCTGCATTTACAACCTTAAAAATATAGTGTATATTTCAAAATTTGGGGATTTCCAAAGATAATCTTTAGTCTATCCCCCAAACCTACGGATGCTGGCATTGTCGTCCCTGCTCTTCTATTTCATATCCTCGGAAGTTCACCCGAGTGTGAAGAATTATACTGAAAACCCTTGTCTAGTGCTTCACCCTGTGCCAAGCACTTTAGTTCCCACACTTTCTGGGGTGACTGAGGGCTTCAAGACAACAGGCTTTGCCCAGCCATAACATCTTTCTGGAAGACTGGTCTTACGACTTTAAAACATGCTGGTCAGTAGCGGGGAGGGGGAGGGGAAAAAGCCGAGAACTCTATGCTAGAGTAACCAAACTAGCTCCAGAAAGGCTGGCTAGTATGTAGTTCAAATACATACCCATGGCGCAAAGTAAAAATAGGGTTATCAGGGTCACTGTCTGTATCTGAGGGAACCAGATGTGGTCACTTGAAGTCATATGGGTGGAAATATTGTGACCTGGGTTGGGGCAATGACTGATTCATCCATTTATTTAAAACATTTATTGAGCATTTGTCATAGGTCTGACACTATAGTTAAGAAAATGAATAAATCAATTTATATCACCAAGGATCTCACGAGTAGGGTAGACTAACATCTTAAATAAATAAGCTATAAAACATCACGATGGGCGTACTTGATATAAACATGTATGACCTGATAGAAAGCAAAGAGAGAAGAAGAGGATGGACAATGGGGCAGGTTTCGAGAAATGAAAATGCTTTAGCAAGGAGATGATAATGTCTAAGCTTTCTTGCTAAGCTGGTTCTTAATGGATAAACCAAGTAGATAAAAAAAGAGAGATGAAGGTCATTTCAGAAAGTGGCAAAAGGAACTGCTTCTTTCAGACAAATTCCACCAAGCTATTCCTAAGTTAGGGCAACTGCAGAGGACTGAAGGCGTTAAGTTATACACAGTATACCCGGTTTTGCTAGAGGACCGAAGGCTGAATTCAGGTGCAAATGCTACACTTAAAACGTAAGAATGTGTTTCCAGCAATATAACTTGAAATCATTGTGGGTTAATAATAACACACAGTTGCCCCAACGCACTCATGTCTGGCCCCTCTCAATAAAAGCCATGAGCGTACCCACATTCTTTGAAGGTGCCCGGGCACTCCAGGGCAACACTCCTCCATGGCTCCGTCTTCTAGACCCCCTGCACAACTGCCTAGCCCCTGGGCTGGTCAAGTTTTCCCAACCATCCTCAGGGTTCTCGCCACCATCCATGCACAGCTTACCCTACCTTGAGTGGCTGGAGCTGTAACCAATCATGATAAGATAGGGATCTTCCCCTCTCTTCCCAAATGGATCCTAGAATGGCAGGAAGTAGTATAATAGATAGCTTTTGTTTTATTCAATATCCGATAAGTCTGTGTCGTTCAGCAAGTGATTGGAAAGAAAAGAACCTGCTCTTAGTTTTGTTTTTAGGAGAAGGAAAATGGTCCTCGTCCAGTGGAAAACAACAGATACAGGGTCAAGAAACAGGCTGGCTGGCTAACAGGATGTTCTGGAAAATGTGAACATTTATGGAATGGATGAAGAGAATGGAGAAGGAACCATCGAAGATGTGGAGAGGCTAAGAAGACCACGCCTTGTGGGCGGCCAAGAGATTGGAGAAATTCACAGAGGGGCAAGTGAGGCAGGCAGGATTCTGAGTGACTCCCCTGTGTGAACCCTGCTGTGTGCGTGTGGACGGAGATATCACTCCCATTATGATACCAAGTTACATGATGAATGTGAAGGGGTTTTGCAGATATAATGAGGGTCTCTAATCAGGTGACTCTGTGTTTATCAAGAGATTATCCTGAGTGGGCCTGACTTAATCAGATGAAACCTTTAAAAGAGGGCTTAGGCCTCTGCTGAGCTCAGAAGCTCAGAGATTCAAAGCAGTGGAGACTTTCTCTCTTCTGCTGTCCCTGAAGAAGCAAAAAGCCATGTTTTAACTGCCCATGGAAAGGAGCAGCCTTCCGACAAGGACAAGGAAAGGAATTCCGTCAATAATCTGGAAGAGCTTGGAAGACGATCCTGAACTCCACGTGGGAACGTGGCCTGGCCCAGAGAGGCTGTGCCTGGACTCCTGACCCACAGGAACTGTGAGATAGTAAATATGTGCTGTTTGAGCCACGACATTTGTGGTAATTTATGCAGCAATGGAAGGCTAGTCCGTTAAGTAGGGTCCCAGCTTTTCTGAAAGTGAAGGAGAACTGGAATTCAACCTTCAGGCTGTCAGGTCCCTGACACATTAGGACTTATGAGGGACTGTATCTTCAGCAAAAATATTCCAAGTACAAACCTAGTAGTACAGGTTAGAACCAGTAGGGTCTCCTGGTTCACCCAGGACATTGCAGATCCTGAGGGTGGGACAGCCAGGCTAATTCCACATGGCATCATTTGACAGGCACGAGGCCAAGCTACTGCTCATTCAGCTCGGGTCTGGCTAGCAGAGCGGCGGTCACCTGCCGGCAGACGTCATGCCTGTCTTATACATGATTCCGTATATTCAGCTCCCGGCCAGCACCAGGCACGTCTCAAACACTCAAATGTTTGTTGAATGAATGAACGACTTTCACACTGGCCAAGATGAAGAAGCAAGTCAAAATATCTGAAGCTTTATGAGGAAAAATTAGTACAAGTCAGCACCACTCTTTGTGACTTCTTAAAAATAGTCAATTTAACTCACGGTCGAAGTATGAATTATTTGAGATGTTACGACAGACAGTGATCCAGTCATCACGCAGTAAGCCCACACACACCTGCTGCGCCCGACGCTGGGCTCAGACTGAGGTCTCAACTGAGGTCTCCGTGTCCATCCTAGCTGTTCTCTCGGCCAGTTTCTACACATCACCCAGAGCAATCTTTTTAAGACAAATCATCTCGTTTCACTTCCCTGTTCAAAACCTTGTAACGGCTTCTCACGATACTGAGGATAGAAGCCCAGGTCCTCAGTGTGGCTCTCCATCATCTGGCCTCTGTCTCCCCCTCGAGCTTCTTCCCTTGTGCATATGCTACACCCCTGCCTGGAACCTTCTGCCTTTGCCCACCTCCTCCTCATCCTTCAGACCCCAGCTTAAGCTCCTACTTAAATGTCACTTCTTCAAAGCGCTCCCGATATAAATTCCCTCTTCTGCACATCAGTTATCACACAGCTCGCGTGATTCCCTCCACGACACTGGAAGCTCCATTAGGTCAGGGACTCTGTCTGCTTTGCTCAGAGAAGTACCACCAGTACTAAGCATAATTAGTACACATACTGTTGAGTACATAAGAGTAAAGGCCTAGGAGACTAGCAACCACAAATCACGAAGGCTACTGCCACCACCAGTCAGAAGCCCAGAGCCCTACCGTCACTGGAGAACGCGATTCTGAACCTCAGTGTGGGGCGGAGGCAAGCAACGGAGACAACGCCCAGCAGCCCGGTGCTCCCACAGACGCAGCAGAACGAGCCTGAAAGCACCACAACTGGAACAGAGAACTTCTCCTTCTGTCTGTCTGTAACATACTGAGCTAGAAGTTTTAAAATTTAAGAATTCCACTGCTAGGAAAACCAAAGTTTTAAAATCACTGATTTAAGGGATCTAAAATGCTTTTTTCAAAAGATGTTTTTAAGAGTAAGAAGGTATAGAATAACATTTTTAAAAATCTGATTAGTATAAATGGGAAAAAGAAAGAATCTAAATTGGGCTTAGAACAACGCTGGTAATTAAACAGGGTCACGTCATCTTTCTTTAGCTTAGAACCTGTCAGTGACTCCCCACTGCCCTCCCGACAGAATGCCAGCTCTCACCAAGGCCCGCAAAGGCTGCCCCCTTCACAACCCGGCCCCTATCACGACCATCCCCTCACCACCTCCGGGCTCTGGCCTCGGAGACTACTTCCCCCGTGAGGCTCTCCGTTCACCACGCTCCCTCCCCAGGAGCGCTCTGGCTCCTCTGTCCTGCAGGATGCCTTCTACTCGCCTGGGCTTAGCCAGCCCTTCCCCTCAAAGGAGCTCCAGAACTTCTACCCGGGTAAGGTTAGGGGTGGCACTCTGGAGGGAGAGAACCCTGGAGACTTGTCTTACAGCTGTGTTTGCAAAACGACACACACCGTACTTTGATGGTCAGACTCAGGTGGTATAGTTTTGGGGTCTGAAGGAGAGTCTCGGGGACTAAACTGTCTTCATTCTCTTCTTGGTGCTGACACTGCTTCTACTGGAAAAGTTTGCTGGGCAGCCCAGCCCTGTCCAGGTACTACACACCACTGTGTATTTCCCTCGATCAGAGAACTTACACTGCATTGGGGTTGTCTGTCCACCCGTCTCTTCTGCTAGCTCATGTACCTGCAGGTAAGAGCACAGACTATGTTTTCATGGCTCTAGTACTAAAGTCCTATGTCTTGGCACATGGTAGATGCTCAATTAAAAAAAGTTTTGTTTTTTTTTTTTTGACAGAATGAATCAAGTGTTTTATGAAAACCTGTTTGCACAAAGTACCCTATTAGGTGTTCAGAGTGGGGAACAGAGATACTGCCTGGTTAAAACTAGGAAACATAAAATATTTACAATAGCTTCAAATAAAGAAACTACCAGCAAATATGAAATAGATGGTAAAAACTAGAAATTTCTATTAACCAGTATTCCCATACAACTGAATTTCTAAGTGAAACACCTGCTATATAATCAAAGAGGCATTAAAGACATTGCAGTACAGTATATTTTGTTATGATGTGAATTTGACTGAAGAGTGCTGTGCACTGTCAACCTATGAAGAAAATGTGATAACCCACTAATTAACTAGAATACTCAATTTCCTGATATTGCTTTCAGAATCCAGAATAAAACGATGATCCAGATTGATGACTAAACCCAACCTAAACCTCAAACCTCACCAGGTACTTCTGGCTGTGTTTTTAAAACTTGTAAGGGAGGAAGAGGAAGAGGACGAAACACCAAGAAGTGGAAACAGACACAGACTGTGCTGAGAAGAAACGTGACCACGAAGAGACGTGCACCGAACAGCAAGAATAAGTGAGACTCGGAAAACTTTGAATTCTAGGTTGAGTTTAGTTTTGATTTGCTAGTCAGTTAAGGACTATTAACACTCCTAACTTGGGAACGGAAGATATAAAAACATTGCTTAAATAAATGCATGGCACATGGTAGGTTCTCAAATGCATACGGAACAAATAGACTGAATGTATCAAAGTCTGAGCCAGGGCGAGACTGAGGCACGGATACCAGCACGGAAGATACAGTAAACTAGGTGTGAAAAGATGAGAGTCGGGGCTGTGGCAACAGCTGCGGGACTGGACAATAATGGTTTTGCAGATTTTCTACCCGCCCAAACGTTTGCCCTGGAACTGATTTCATTAATCAGAGTAATGCCACAAATAGAAATTTCTAGGCTGTTACGGTACAATCAAGAAAATACCTGCTTCCTAGAATCATGTTATTTGGCAAGTACGTGCCGTGTTGCTGAGTCCTTGGATTAACTGTAAAATACGTAACTGAATTCGTTCTTTCTATGTACTCCTGTGTTTCTCTCCGGTGCTCTAAAAATAAAATTTAGATACACCTGTAACATCTCCCAGTTTGTAAGGGGCTTTGACTCTTTGGTCAAATAATTTATTTTAAAATTTGACTCAATATCCTCTAGGAAAAATGACTAAACAGTTCACAAAGAATTCAAATTCAACATTTTTAATTTCTTGTTTTCCATTTTAAGCAGACTGGTGCGTTACCATCATACAGATAACTCTAAGCTTACAGCAAGACTAGAAAATATACGTCACCACATCATCACGTGAGAATAAGAAATAATATTTTATTTCTTGAATATTTTTCCTTGAATTTGTTTTTATATTTTAACAGCTTTACTGAGGTATCATTGACATATAAAAGTTACATGTAGTTAAGCTGTACAACTTGATGTTTTTTGTTTTATTTATTTTTGGCTGTGTTGGGTTTTCATTGCTGCGCTCGGGCTTTCTCTAGTTGAGGCGAGCGGGGGCTGCCCTTCGTTGCGGTGCATGGGCTTCTCATTGCGGTGGCTTCTCTTGTTGCGGAGCACGGGCTCTAGGCATGGGCTTCAGTAGTTGTGGCACGTGGGCTCAGTAGTTGTGGCTCACGGGCTCTAGTGTGCAGGCTCAGTAGTTGTGGCGCACGGGCTTAGTTGCTCCACGGCATGTGGAGTCTTCCTGGACCAGGGCTCGAGCCCACCTCCACTGCACTGGCAGGCAGATTCGTAACCACTGTGCCACCAGGGAAGTCCCTGATGTTCTGATATATGAGAAGATCACCACATTCAAGCTGAAGTATTCAACACCTCCACATAGTTACAATTTTGTGCCTGTGTGCGGTAAGATTTAAGATCTAACTTCTCTGCAAATCTCAAGTATACAATACAGTACTGTTAACTATCATACCCATACTGTACATTAGATCTCTAGAACTTATTTGTCTTGCATAATTGAAACTTTGTACCCTTAGACCTCCATCATCCCACTTCCCCCTACCCTCAGCTCCTGGCAAACACCATTCTACTCTCTGCTTCTAGGAGTTTGATGATTTTAGATTCCACATAGATGTGATATTTCCTTATTTTTTAAAACCTGAATATTCCATAAATAATATTCCATTTATATATTCCAATGACATTCCATATATGTATGTATTTATAACATTCCATTTATATATGTAAACATTCCGTTGTGTGTATATCACATTTTCTTTATCCATTCATATGCTGAAGAACATTTAGGCTGTTTGCATATCTCAGCTATCGTGAATAGTGCCGTGTTCAACATGGGAACGTACGGGATCTCTTTGAGATCCTGACTTCATTCCTTTGGGTATATATCCAGAAGCGAGACTGCTAGATCACATGGTAGTTCTATTTTCAAATGTTTAAGCAACCTCCATATGCTTTTCCATAGTGGTTGTACCAATTTATGTTCCCACCAGCAGTGCACAAGGGTTTCCTCTTCCTACAACCTCACCAACACTTGTGTCTTCTCTTTGTGGTAACTGCCATCTTGACAAGCGTGAAGCAGTATTCTTGGTTCTGACTTGCATTTCCCTGATGATCAGAGATGATGAGCATCTTTACATATACCTCTCAGCTGTCTGGGTTACTTCTTTTGAAAAGTATCTTTTTAAATTGGGTTATTTGTACTTTTGGTATCGAGTTGTATGAATTGATTGCTCACATATTTTGAGTATTAACTCTCTACTGGATATGTGGTTTGCAAATATTTTTCCCATTCTGTAGTTTGCCTTTTCATTTTGTTGATTATTTTCCCACTTCCAATAATGGATAGAACATCCAGCAGAAAATTAATAAGGAATTCTTCCTTTGCTGTGCAGAAGCTTTTTAGTTTGACGTAATTCCCCTTGTCTATATTTTGCTTTTGTTGCCTGTACTTTTGGTGTCATAGCTAAAATCATTAGTGCCAAGACTAATGTAAAAGAAGCATTTCTCCTATATTTCTTCTAGGAGTTTTATAGTTTCAGGCCTTACATTTAAGTTTTAATCCATTTTGAGTTGATTTTTGTGAATGGTGTAAGATAGGGGTCCAATTTAATTCTTTTGCATGTAGATAACCAGTTTTCCCAGTACCATGTGTCGAAGAGACTTGTCCCCTTTCCCCATTGTGTGTTCTGGGAAACTTTATCAAAGATCAGTTGACTGTAAATGCATAGGTGTATTTCTGGGTTCTCTATTCTCTTCCACTGGTCTAGGTCTAGATGTCTGGTTTTATGCCAGTCCTCTACTATTCTGATTACTAATTTCGTAATGTAATTTGAAGTCAGGCACTGTGACGCCTCCAGCTTTGTTCTTCTTGTTTGAGACTGCTTTGGCTATTTGGGGTCTTCTGTGGTTCTATATGAATTTTAGGCTTGTTTTTTCTATCTGTATAAAAACAAAATCATTGGGATTTTGATAGGGATTGCATTAAATTTGTAGATCACTTTGGGTAGTATAAACATTTTAACAATATTAGTTTTTCCAGTCCATGAATGTTGAACGTCTTTTCACTTATTTGAATCTTTTAAAATTTCTTCCATCTACGCTTTATGATTTTCAGCATATACCTTTAACCTCTTTGCTTAATACCTAGGTGTTTTATTCTTTGCATAGCTATATGTGAATGGAATTTTTTTGGTAGTTACTTTTTCAGATAGTTTGTTGTTAGTGTACAGAAATGCAACTGATTTTTTTAATGCTGATTTTGCATCCTGCAACTCTGAAGAATTTATTGGTTTTAACGGGATGTTTTTGTGGAGCCTTTAGGGTTTTCTACACGTGTGATGTCATTGCAAAGAGGTAATTTTACTTCTCTTCTGATTTGGATGCCTTTTATTTCTTTTTCTTGCCTGATTACTCTGGTTAGAACTTCTATTACCATATTGTTAGCTATATTGTCCGGAGACTTAGAGGAAAAACTCTGTTCCTTCCCCACTGATTCTGACGTTAGTTCTTTGTTCTTCTTCTTCATATATAGCCTTTGTTGTATTGAAGTACGTTCCTTCTATATCTACTTTGTTGAGAGTTTTTAACCATAAAAGGATTTGGATTTTGTCAAAAATTTTTTCTGCATCTACTGAGATTGATCATGTGGTTTTTGTCTTTCATTCTACTAATGTGGTAAACCACACTGGTTGATTTTCGTATGTTGAATAATCCTTGCATCCCAGGGATAAATCTTATTCAGCCATGGTGTATGGTCCTTTTAATGTGCTGTTGAATTCAATCTGCTAGTATCTTGAGGAGTTTGCATCTATGATCATCAGAGATACTAGCCTATAGTTTTCTTTTCTCGTGCTATCTTTGTCTGGCTTTAGAATCAGGGTGATGCTGGTCTCGTAAAATGAGTTTAGGAATATTCTCTCTACTTCTATTTTTTCTGGAAGAGTTTAAGAAGGGTCGGTATTAGTTCTTCTTTGAATGTTTGGTAGCATGCCTTCCGTGAAGCCATCTGGTCCACAGTTTTTCTCTGTTGGCAGGTTATTACTGATTCAATCTCTTTTTTATTGGTCTGTTCAAGCTTTCTATTTCTTCTTGATTCAGTTTTGGTAGGTTGTATGTCTCTAGGAATTTACTGATTTCTTCTGGGTTATCCAGTTGTTGGCATATAATTGTGCCTAATAGTCTCTCATGATTCTTTTTAGTTCTCTGTAATGTCTCCTCTTTCATTTCTGATTTTATTTGAATATTCTCTTTTCTTTCCTTAAACTAGCTAAGGGTGTGTCAATTTTGTTTATCTTTTCAAGAAACCAACTCTTACTTTCATTGATTTTGGGGGTAATGTTTTTATATTCTCCACTTCATTTATTTCTGCCCTAATATTTATTATTTCATTCCTTCTGCTAATTTTGGGTGTAGATTGTTCTTCTTTATCTAGGTCCTTGAGTTGTAAAGGTAGAATGTTTACCTGAGATCTCTCTTCTTTATTTTTTTAATTTTTAATTTATTATTATTTTTTTAATGGCTGCGTCGGGTCTTAGTTGCAGCGCCCAGCCTTCTCTCTAGTTGTGGCGTGAGGGCTCCAGAGCATGTGGGCTCTGTATTTGTGGTGTGTGGGCTCACTGAGCTTCTTTAGGACAATTATTTTGCATTCTTTTAGGCATTCTGTGGCTCTCCATTCTTTGGGGGTAGGCTAATTGGAAGTTTATTCAGTTCCTTTGGTGGCGTCATGTTTCCCTGATTTTTGGTGTTCCCTGTTTCCTTGCACTGGAGTCTGTGCATTTGAAGAAGCAGTCACATTTTCCAGTTTTCATAAAGAGGCTTCCATAAAGAAAGACCTTCACCTGCAAGACGGTCTAAAGAGTAGGTGTGTGAGTGCCACTGGAAGGGTGTGCAAGAGTGCACTGCTGCACCAGGTCTAGTTGTACACAGGACATCGAGTGCAGGGGTGTATGGCAGCTCCAGGTTTCGGGGAGGGATCCAGTGGTGCAGCAGCTGAGGTCATCAGTGGCTGTGAGGGCTGGGGTCCTCAACAGTGATTCCACCCACGTCCAGTAGTGAGTGTCCTTGGCTAGGCAGGGGCTAGGGTTGGCTATGAATGCATGCGTAACCGTTGGAGTCGGCTGCAGGCATGCATGTGGCAGCAGGGGCCAAGGCCAGCTGTGTGCAGTTGTTCTGCTGTAGGGGTCATCCACAGACACACGCTCAGTAGTGGCAGCCAGGATGGTGGCAGGGGCCAGACAAGGTCGTGAGTGGGTGTGTGTAGTGGCGATGGCCAGCTGAAAGCACCTGTGCGGGGACAGAGTTGCAGAGTGTGTTCGCAGCTGTGAGGACCGACCACTGATGCACGCGTGCCAGTGAACACTGAGGCTGGAAGCGGGAGCTGGGCTGACCATGCTTGGCAATGGAAGCTGGGAGCTAGCTTTGCGTGTGTTACGGTAGCAAAATATAATAATGAGGGCGCTCGGCATGTTTAGTTATTCCAATTTTGGCTTAGAAACCTACATCACAAAGGAGAAACAGATTAAGAGCCTACCGATAGGTATACCTAAAACTAAATTATCTTTTTTCTTTTCCAAATATATGAAATATTCAATTACAACCAATCAAAAGGAACAAAAATATTTAGTCAAGACAGTCTTTAGAACTATGTATTAGTAGTAACCAGTACACCATATTTAAAATCTGGAAAAAAAAATCAGTCCTCAGATAATCACACCTCTACATAGGACACAAACTATAACAGAGGAAATAACTTCAAACATTTCAACACATTTTTATACCAACAACGGTAAGGTGAAGCAGAAAGCCAATAAGGCATCAGCATTTATATCTAAGATGATTACAAATAAGTCCGGCCTTGATTAACAATTAGGTATCTCATGCTCTGAAGCCCTCTTATATTTCTGAGTGTCAGCTTGGGTAGCCCTTAAAACACTGGGTAATTCTACGTTAACTTTATCGTTCGTGTTCACAATTGAAGAGAAATCAACACTTGTTGCCAATAATCATTCACAAAGTGTTATGAATCAAAACAACCGATCAATATTAGTGATTCTAGGTTATCTTTAGAAGGCAAAAAGGGCAACGGATATCCCAAGTACAGGTTTTACATTCAAACAGCAACTTCACTTTTCTATATTCAGAATCCCTCAAACTGTATCTACGAAACTGTTGAAGTGTCAAAGTACTGAGTAAATGGTAAAGGGCTCTCTATCAATGTCAGAAATGCAGCCATAAATGGAAAATAACTGACGATTTAATGAAGTCCAATAAGACGGGACTCTCACTTTTTAAAATAAAAAAATTTTAAAGTACAAGAGAATCTAACTTCTACTTGAGAAAAATTAAAGGTAAGGAAAAAGACGTTAAAAGAGATGTGATCTCACCACCCATCATGCTTTCTGCCCCCCAACCCCGTGAACAGAGACCTTTTTCTACACTATTAGTGCAGCTATGCTAGTCCTAGTAGTGTCAACAGCAGCCAGGATGATTAAGGTATCCTTGTCTAATTTACATAATATACATGGGCTAAATACTCCCGGCACTACTTCTCAGAAATGTAATTTCTTTATACACATGTATCACGCCAGCTGTCCTTAAGAACTTTTTTGATATTTAAGTTTCTAGAATTAAGTGAGCAAGGTAAAACAAATCTCTCTTTATAGGACCATGCTGTCTTTTCACAGAAATCATGTTCCCTCTCTTGAATAGTAATTATATTGGAAACACAGACTTCGTAGTCCATTGCTGACACTTCAGCAATGCCGACCGAGTCAAAGTTCTTTGTAAGGATGATGGGGGCAGGCAGAGAGAACAGTAAAATGATTCTGAATGAAAAACAATACAGAACTTACAAAACTGTACTGGCTAAAACCTATGACTCTGTTTCTCAATAATCTTGTTTGAATAAAGCTGGTGCGCTCATGTTAAGTTTCAGTTCCAATCTTTCATCAATGGTTAAGTGTTATGAAGTATGAGCAGTGCTTTTATCATTCTTTGCGATGTGTGCTCAGTCACTATATCAAAAACTCTAGTTGACAATGCTGCTACTATTTATAACCAAGTGAGGACTGAACTTTTCTTTGCTGAGGGATCTTGAAAGACAGAAGGGAGATAGTTGTGACAGGTAAAGCCTTGGTATAAGTGTGATGAAGCCCAATATGATGTCAAGATGACAGGGATATCATGACTCAGATCATCTATATTACAGGCGGGGACGTGCAAACATTCATTCACAACTTCGAGAATCACTGAGTCATCGATGGGGATATGGAATTAGAGAGGTTGCCTTAGTCTCAGGAGCAAGTAATTTCATAACTAAAATTAGAATTAAGTATACCCTGTCTCATGTAACAACCCCTCTCACTAATTTTCAAACTTATTTTAAGATAATTACGATTTTATGGGTCCACTGTAGGACAGTGATGCTATATTTTGTTATGCCCCAATTAACCTTTTAAAACAAGTAAGGTAAAGACAAAACACTTGATAATCTATCTAATGAGAACACATTTACACATAATCCACTGTATAAATGCGAACCAAAATTTTGGCAAACACAATTCATTTAAAATTTTTTCTCTAAATTCTCACATTTTCAGTAGAGTTATGATTACCGGTCGATAAGAGAGGAAAAACAAATAACATCTGCTGACCGAAGCTCAATGACTGTGTGCTATGAACTATGCTGGGTGCTTTCAAACATTAGCTCATTTACTTTTGAAAGAGCCAATAAAGTTTTATTATCTCCATGTGACCTATCAAAAAACTGAGGTGCAGAGAGATTAAGTCACCTGCAGAAATCATATCTAGGACTGAAAAGGGTTAAGGGAAGAGAGAAAATAAAAAATGACTCACAGTTTGCTAGTCCTTGGATACACCACTAGGAGGAAAAGGGAGTCTGGGAGGGGCCGGGGAGGAGCCTGTAGCAATGGACACACTGACGCAGAGCAGGCGACCAATGGAGCTGTTTTAGGGGCAGCTGGAAACACGGACTGGCACAGAGACCAAGACATTTTGCCTGTTCACGGTTACGAATATCAAGCTTAACGACTATAAAATTATAAAGATGTTCCGTCTACAAAGTTAAACTGTAAACAAATCTCAGTTTAAAGACACAAACCACCTCTGTATTCGTAGCAGCAGTCAGAAATGTTACAGGCAGCCTTAATTAGAGGCTGTGCTTCATCTCTCTCAAACTCTCTGTCCTGAAGGGAGACCCACAGAGGTGCCTGCTGGTGAACGACACTGTCGCTGAGCCCACCAGCCTGCTTCTGCCTCCGCTGCCTCCTCAGCTGCGTCTGTCTGTCCCGGTAAGTTTTGTTTTTGGTTTCTGCACCAGCACAAGCCCGTGACCTCTGACTCCTGAAGCAGTGCTTTCCACCCTCTACACCTGTAATCACAATGCCTGTCCTCTTTCACTGCACTTGTCAAAAGCACTTTTCCCATCATCTATACACCAACCATCTACAATTCCACCTCCTATGTAAAGTTTTTTGAGGCTAAAGCAAAAGATGCAATTTTTGCTAGACCCTTCCAGCAGAATCCAGGGTTTATTACCTGGGAAGCCCAAAATGCACTCACCACTCTGTTCTTTGATTTACGCTACTGGTCTAGTTGTTGCCTATCTTCCACATGCCTATGTTGATGCTGGATGTTTCAGGCTTATGATGGGCAGACATATATTTAACTTCATTTTTACAGGTATTAATTACCCTGTACAATGTCATGAAAAAATAATGCTTCTAATGTTGTTTATCGTCTATATAATCTAAATATGTAATCTTGTAATTATGGATAAAAATAAGTGAAATAAAAGAATTCTTGTCCATAATTTAGACTCTGTAACTTAAAAAAAATTATTAGCTATATGACTGTTTAAAAACCTTCTCTTGCAACGTACGGCGAGTCAGCTGACTTTAGGTCGGTCTCCGTCTCTTAGTTATGCTTCCAGGATGTAGAAGTTTCAACACCTTCACTAGGCTGAGAGCAGGGCCCCTGCTTAAACCTTCAGCTTGATGCTTCCTGACAGCTGTTTCAGGATACTTTACAAACCCAGGAAAGACTTTCCTACGGACTAACACATTTTCGACGGAAGCCAAGGAGATCTAAAATCGACCCAGTGAATCCTTAAAATTATATAAGAAGGAGTCTTAAAGAAATGTATTTTGTCCATTTTAAAATAAAAATTCCGCAAGTGTAGTCACCCTACAATGAAAATTTTGGTATTCCCTCCTCTAGCTTTAAAAAGTTAGTTCTTAACTATGTTATTGGACACTTTATAAAAGTGAGCACGTACTTTTTCTCCATCTGCAGAGAAGCCGCAGTGTTACTCCCCCCTTCTCCCCCACCTACAGCTTTTTCACAGTTTTGCTCCTAAAAGAAAGTACAATCTTATTCTAATTCATGTGGTTTTAAATATAATGAATTCTGGCTGAGGTCTGTGAATGGTTAATTCAACTTTCAGGAAATCTTATATTGGTTCACTCAGTTTGCAAGGATCCTTATGAACTGAGGCAATCCCGTCCCTCACCCATTACGCCACAGGATGACAGAACGCTCAGCTGAAAGAATGTAAAGAAAGGTTGGTTTTATGTTTTAGTTTGGTTATGCAGTTAAATGAAATCAGCAAACTTGAACAAGGAAGAGATCTGGAAAACGAGTGCAGGTGTGACACAAAGCAATATCTTCCATCTTAAATAGGCAAGTACTATGTCACTACCAAATAAAAGAAAGACACTGACAGAGTTCCCTAAAAACCGCAGTATTTGGGATTTTGAATTTCTAAATTTTCATTTCCAAAATCTTTTAAAAATAAACTTTACAAGCACTATAAAGGCAAGAAACCATCACCATGTTAGACATAATAACAATATTCAAAGGAAAAAATTACCAAGTAATAAAGTACTACACTGAGTACAAAATATCAGGCTTTACGGGTGCAGGAAAAGACTACTATGGTCTGCATAAACATGCAGTAGGTTAATTCAGGAATAAAATTCTGTAGTTCCAATCATTGGTACTTCTCAAACTGTGTATATTACGTATTTACTTGGCAAAGTCTCTACTGGAAGTCGGGCCATCTTTGATATGTCTATACGATCATTCTAACAAGCTCCTATCTCCCTCTGCCCAATTCTCTGTTAAGTGGCTGGAGTACACAGGTGCGCACACGCAATCACTTTCAAATTAGGCTCATCTTGCACAAGTTTTCATGTCTGTAAGTCAGCCTTTTAAAAACAATCCCTATCCTGGCACTGGGAAAAGGAATGAAGAGCCAAGAATGCAGCAGAATCTCTGCTTTTTTCTCTTGTTATTTTCTGTTGCAGGATCAGCTACAGAAATTGGGAGATCCAGTGCAATGAAAACGCAGGGACCCCTGTTTGCAAAGTATTTGAAGACGGCGACAGCGGAGCATTCAGCCCAGGGCACGGCCCCTCAGCGTGCTTGGCCCCTGCGACCTTGCCCTCGCTTCGCACCCTCGCCCAGTCTACTGCCGAAGACTCACCTCCTCTCCGGTCAGCCCCTCCGCCCTCACCTCTTCCCGCCACCACGAGGCTGACTGGCAGACCACATTCTCTCTCTGTGCTGCTTCCGCCTTCAGACCGAAATCACAAAAGGAGAGAGGCAAAGGGCAAGGTGCACAGTTTAAGGTCAAATGGTCTGTGAGTGATTTTAATTGTAACCTACACTTTATAGGATAAGAACAGGATATAATAGATGCATAAAAAGATCAACTCGCTAGACAAACTATACAAAGTGCAAAGTAATACTTGAAAGCAAGCAGATGTAAACTTAAAATGTGGTCAAATATATATATTTTTTCCCCTACGAAGGTAAACCGCTCAGGTTGAGGTATGCATTTTGCTTTTAACCGGAGTATTAATCAGTTAACAGCATTTAAAAAAATATTCTCAAGGCCACAAAGTTGGTAACATTTTTAGTAAATTAATACTTGCATAGGTAAGTGCTCTGTATAGACAAGTAAAAAAATGTATAAAGGCAGATAAACAGAAGCCTACATTTACTATTAACAAAAATAACCGTTTATCCCTTCTGAAACAAGAAAGAGAATCACTATAATAAAACAGACTTTAAGAAGAGTGAAAAATGAAGCGGTTGTGGAAAAGGGTACACGCAGCAATCAGAGAGGCAATGATTCACTGTATTAACATACAGCCTTCAACTATAACCGCAATCATAAAATGAATTTGTTATCTCAAACACATTGTTTCTGTTCTGAAAAAGAATGAGTTTTACTATTTTTAAGTGTCCAAAAGGATAATATACTGGATCTTTCATAACTTAGGTGGAAATTTAATATAGTAAATATAGACCAATCTGTCCATAGTCAACACTTCCATATTTTATCCCTTAAAGACTTTGTGAATTTTCAGCAGTAATTTGCCTTTCATATTTTCTCCATCTATTTTAAAAGGTACTTTTATTATTTCAGAAAAGAAGACTTCTGCAAAAACATGACAGTTTTAACCATTACCGTATCATCAGCATTATCAATCTGTGTTCCTAATTAAAGCAAAGCATAAAAGCTGTTAAGAAGTATCTAAAGTATATTTCTGAAATTTTAAAATAAATTTCATGAAAGCAAAGCTGAATATGTAATATAAATAACAGGCCAGCAAACAATCTTGAATGCCCGCAATACTGGTGACCTTTTACAGGAAGCAGGGTAAGAAGGATTCTGTAGCTCGCTGTTTCTGTTACTTTGTCAGATCTAGCAGATCACTAGTCTACTCTTACTTTCAAAAATGATTTTTTATATTAGTCTCAGAAATAATGCCATTTTAAATGCAAAAAACAGAAAGGAAAGTCATCTTAATTTTACACAAATAATTCCTCTCTAATTTACAAAAGAGTAATTTTGGTGTTTAAAATAGCAGAAGAAATTAGTTCCAACTCCTTGGAAGAAGATCATTATTTGTCACTATGGTATAACCTGGTAAAGAAAGAGTCGTGAGAGCCTTGCCTGGTGGTCCAGTGGTAAAGAATCTGCCTTCCAATGAGGGGACACGGGTTCGATCCCTGGTTGGGGAACTAAGATCGATCCCACATGCCGTGAGGCAACTATGCCCGTGCGCCACAACTACTGAGCCCATGCGCTGCAACGAACGAACCCACAAAGAAGACCCCGCGTGTCGTGTCGCAACTAAGACCTGACACAGCCAAAAATAAATAAATTTTTTAAAAAAGTCATGAAATTACCCTTAATGCATGCAATTCAAACATCACTAATTTTTAACTCTTTGGGGGGTAAACTAAAGCTATTCTGTTATTAGTTAAGTGTAGCGGTTCTCAAGGTCCGGTCCCTGGAACAAGAGCATCAGCACCGCCTGGGAACCTGTGAGAAGTTTCTTGGAAATTCTGGGGCCCCACCCCAGACCTACTAAGTCAGAGACGATGGGGGAAGGGTCCCTCAACCTTTGTTTAAACAAGTCCTCTGGGTGATTCTGATACAGCTGAAGCTTAAGAACCAGTGGTTGAATGTTTTCAAAACGGATTATAAGGTATTTGAGATAAAACTGTCCAAATCTCGGAGGAAAGATGACGTGAAGACAGGAGATGGTCAACTATAAGCCAAGGAGAAAGGCCTCAGAGTAAACAACCCTGCCCACACCGTGACCTCCCAACTTCTCGTCTCTAGAACTGTGAGAAAACTTTCTGTTGTTTAAGCCACCCAGTCTCTGGTACAGTACTTTGTTTTGGCAGCTCTAACTTAGAGCATAACATTAAAAAATGTTATTTTGGTGGGGAAAAAAAAACTGTCCAAATTTCATGTACGGTTTATGGATGAAGTGTCCCTAGACCACATGAATAGTGTAAGTGCAACTTAGAAGAAACAAGAAATCAATTTTACAAGTACATTAAATCTACTCTCTTCAGCAATGATGTAATCAAACTGTAAGAGAGAGCAATTAGGACTGAATGCAATGTCTTGGTCAATAACAGGTAGGAAATTTTTTAAAAGCCACCCCAAATGCTTTACGTAACAGCTGTATAATGTATCTTACGCAATGAGAAGTGCTAAATGCGCAATACGACTGAGCTGGCACCGGGTACGAAGTGCAACAGAGGAAAGAGAAAGCAATATGCCTGTTCCTTAAGGACCCTGGGAAGAAAGGCATCCATCTGAACACGTAGTTATCTTTCTTCGCTTTGAAATCAATTCCTGCATAAAATAGGTCCTCTGATCACATCAATTGGCATAAATAATATTTCCATGTTTTAAATTATTCAAAATGTATTTTCTCTTGAATACAAACAAGTCTTTCTGTTTCGCTTACAAAATACAAAGCATCAGGGTCTTTTTAAAATTTCCTTCTGATTTTTCATCTTTTCCTCTTTTGTCTTCCTGACAAACATCTTTCTTGATAAACCAAAAAGTCATTTTCATCCATATTTTCTTATTAGTTTTGAAGCTCATGATATGTCTATATGGTCACTGTTCCCTCACTTATTACTCTTCCTTCCTCCATATGTATCCGAATAAAGAACTTTCTAGTATAAATCAAGTCAGTGAAGCACATCTACTTTTTTCAGATCCCTGAACAAAAAAAAGTTCCTAAAAGAGGCCACTGAGAAGCACAGGAACCCTCCTCTAATTAAACACCTAGGGCAGTTCTTCTGGCTCTGGCGTCAGAAAATAATAAATTTGTATACAGTATGACAATTCACTGTTATAACATTATAGAATACAATCGGTAATTTTTAAGGAGAAGAAAATTAGCGCTTCTGATTCCCAAAACATTTTACATTATACGACCTAAACTCCCTAAAAAGTGCACTTCTAGTAATTTTATTGGACTACCGTCTGAATCTAACAAATGTTTTCACAAAGGCAGCAAAAGACAGAAATTTATAGGGAAGAAGCATTTCTTTAAAAATAAACATTATTCCATCTGAGACTTGAATATGCCTAAGCTCTAGAATAAGAATTTTAAAAATTAATTCTTTAGTTCTACCAAATCATTTAAGCTACCAAAAAACTGAATATTAGAAACCCATGGTGTCTTTCTCCCTCCCTCCCTCCCTCTCTCTGTCTGTCTGTCTCGGACTCTGTCTCTGTCTCTGTCTCTCTCACTCACACACACACACACACACACACACGATCCTAATTACAGGACAGGAATACAGAATAAGTACTTAATACAGGCAAGATTTTGAAAAAGTATTAACTAAGTATATATTATAATAGCAATAGCAATAACTGTTACTGATAATCGATAAAGGTTAGTGTTCACTGAATACCAGGCTATACAGTTAGTACTTCACAAACATTCTCTCTGATCCTGATGACAAGTCTGCAAACTCAGTACTGCTATTCCAATTTTACATAGAAAGAAACTAAATCACCCTCTAAAATCAAGCTTTTCATTGCAATTTGCCTAAGTTACATAGCTAGTAAAGTAGTAAAACTGATAATTGAACATGAAATGACTAATTCCAAAGCCTGCTCTATTCTCTACAGGCTACTGCTTTCTCCATAGGCTAGACTGTATTTCTCACATATACTTTATGTATATACTTATATGACATTATTATATTTGTATTGCATTACATTATTCCAAATAATTTATTGGGATTTATGGTGGCTAAGATAAATAAGAACCCCAAAAGTATGTATTAAAGAAAACTCCAGAATGTTTTTTCAAAGTTTGGCCTTAAATCCAATCTTCTCTGTTCTAAATTTTGATCCATAAGAAGTTGCTCCTGGCAGAGAAAGACAAAATGCAGTGGCAGTTCTGTACTTCCTGTGTTGAAGTGTTTTGAGTATTACGGAAAGTTTCATCTCCAGCAGACTCAGGATTGGGCATTTTACGCTTTTTCATTTCTTGTAAGCCAAACTTTTTACAAAAGGGCGCTAGAAACCAATGAGAAGAAACAGTAACGGAGTTCAGATGAAACAAAAGACACAGCAATCATTCCAAAGTTGGGAGAGACTTCAGCCACCACCTAGCAGTGGCCCAACACTTGCATCACAAGTGAGAAAGCTCAGAGCCAGAGGAGTGACCGGCTGTCCATGGTCCCCACGCGATTAATCAAACACTGCAACACTGGCCTGTCTCAGGACACAAGCCAGTGATGGGTCCACTCACAGTGAGGCTTCCTCATAAACTGAGCTCATCATTTCAGGAGGACCCCCTCCTCCAACTCAGAAAGTCCTTCTTCCTGATGCTCTATTCTTTTCCTTGGATCACTACTCCTTAGCCACTAAGAATAATACTTTGGAGCAATCTTGGACAAATGTTTATTTTATATCCTTTTTATCCTACATTTATGGGAAGAGAAATCCTACTGCTTATATTTATACTTTCTTTTCCATTCTTACTGCCACCTCACTGGACAGCAACCTCTAACAGGAGGAGAATACTTTATTACTAATGAACATCAGCATTCAAAGAAATTGACAGATTTTCCATGCTCTTGGACTGGAAGAATTAATGTTAAAATGACCATACTACTCAAAGAAATCTACAAATGTAATATGATCCCTATCAAATTACCCATGACATTTCCCACAAAACTAGAATAATCCTAAAATTCATATGGAACCATAAAAGATGCAGAATTGCCAAAGCAATCCTGAAGAAAAACAACAAAGCAGGAGGCATAACCTTCCCAGACTTCAGACAATATTACAAAGCTACAGTAATCAAAACAGCACAGTATTGGCACAAAAAGAGACATATGGATCAATGGAAGAGAACAGAGAGCCCAGAAATAAACCCACACATCTATGGTCAATAATCTTTGACAAAGGAGACAAGAATATACAACAGGAAAAAGACAGTCTCTCAGCAAGTGGTGTTGGAAAAGTTGGACAGCTGCATGTAAATCAATGAAGTTGGAACAAACCCTCATCACACCATATACAAAAATACACTCAAAATGGCTTAAAGACTTAAACATAAGACTTGATACCATGAAACTCCTAGAAGAGATCACAGGCAAAACATTCTCTGACATAAACTGTACCAATGTTTTCTTAGGTCAGTCTCCCAAGGCAATAGAAATAAAAATGAAAATAAACGAATGGGACATAATCAAACTTACAAGCTTTTGCACAGCAAAGGAAACCATAAACAAAACGAAACAACCATCTACAGAATGGGAGAAAAAAATTGCACATCATACGACTGACAAGGGCTTAATTTCCAAAATGTACTAACAGCTCATACAACTCAACAACAACAACAAACAACCTAAACGAAAACTGGGCAGAAGACCTAAAGAGACATTTCTCCAAAGAAGACATACAGATGACCAACAGGCATGTGAAAAGCTGCTCAACATCACTAATTATTAGAGAAATGCAAATCAAAACCGCAATGAGGTACCACCTCACACTGGTCAGAACGCCCATCATTTAAAAGTCTACAAATAACAAATGCTGGAGAGGGTGTGAAGAAAAGGGAATCCTCCTACACTGCTGGTGGGAATGGAAGTTGGTGCAGCCACTGTGGAAAACAGTATGGCGGTTCCTCAGAAAACTAAAAATAGAATTAGCATATGATCCAGCAATCCCACTCCTGGGCATATATCTGGAGAAAACGATAATTCAAAAAGATACCTGCACCCCAATGTTTATAGCAGCACTATTCACAATAGCCAAGACATGGAAACAACCTAAACGTCCATCAACAGATGAATGGATAAAGATGTGACACATATATACAATGGAATACTACTCGGTCATAAAAAAGAATGAAATAATGTCATTTGCAGCAAGCAACATGGATGTAACTAGAGATTAACATACTAAGTGAAGTAAGTCATAAAGACAAATACCATGTATCACTTATATGTGGAATCTAAAATATGACACAAATGAACCTATCTATGAAACACAAACAGAATCGGGGACATAAAGAATAGACTTGTGGTTGCCAAGGCAGAGGCGGGTGAGAGAGGGATGGATTGGGAATTTGGGATTAGCAGATGCAAACTGGTATATATAGAATGGATAAACAATAATGTCCTACTATATAGCACAGGGAGCTATATTCAATATCCTGTGATAAAGCACAATGGAAAAGAGTATGAAAAAGAATATATATATGTATAACTGAGTCACTTTGCTGTACGGCGGTAATTAACACAGCATTGTAAATCAACTATACTTCAGTAAAAAATAAACAAAACATTCCAAAAACGAACATCAGCAATATTATTACTCATCTACAAAGATAATGATGAAACATGCAAAACTGGATATCATACTTTAGAAACAAAATGAAATGCATCTTATGACTATAATTATTTAAAATTGTTATGCATGTAGTCAAGACGGACAATAAATATGGAAATTGGAAAACAGCAGTTATTTGGTGGTTTCATGATGGTTATTAAAAATCATTATTTAAAAAAGCAATAACTTTAACAAAAGCTATATTAGTAGGTCGACTTAGTATCCGTGTTATGCTTTCTGAAGCTTATAAACTTACAAAACATAAAATAAGGATCCTAGGGCTTCCCTGGTGGTGCAGTGGTTGAGAGTCCACCTGCCGATGCAGGGGACACAGGTTTGTGCCCCGGTCCGGGAAGATCCCACATGCCGCAGAGCAGCTGGGCCCGTGAGCCATGGCCGCTGAGCCTGCGCGTCCGGAGCCTGTGCTCCGCAACGGGAGAGGCCACAGCAGTGAGAGGCCCGCGTACCGCAAAAAAAAAAAAAAAACAAAAAAGGATCCTGAAGAGTACAGTATGTACTATCTTTATAACTCTTCTGTAAATCTAAATTATTTCAAAATAAAAAGTTTTAAAAACAAAAAAATTCTTAGTATTGTAATAAATGACCAACACTTTTAAAGACAAAAAAATTCTTTAAAAAAAATTCCACATTGTAGCATACTCAAATAACGATCATATGTAATTTCAAATAATATTTTTTTTAGTATTCTACACTTTAAAATTGAATAAGTAAATGGTCAAAACCAAGGACCTGTTCAAAGAAGCTCTACATATGTTATAATATCAGTATATACAGTCATATTTCTAATACCTTGGTTCCATGCATGTTGTTCACTGAAATGCTTGAGTGTTTATTAAATCACCTCTGAACTACTTTTAATTTGGAGGCTATTTTTTATTTTATTTATTTATTTATTTATTTTTTGCGGTACGCGGGCCTCTCACTGTTGTGGCCCCTCCCGTTGCGGAGCACAGGCTCCGGACGCGCAGGCTCAGCGGCCATGGCTCACAGGCCCAGTTGCTCCGCGGCATGTGGGATCCTCCCGGACCAGGGCACGAACCTGCGTCCCCTGCATCGGCAGGCGGACTCCCAACCACTGCGCCACCAGGGGAGCTCTGGAGGCTAATTTTTAAACGGCATTCATTCGTTTAGCAAATATTAACCGAGCAGCGTATAACATGAACCAGGCCCTGAACTTCTATGTGCTGAAGACAAAGCAGTGAACAAAAGCAAACAAAATCCTTGCCTTTACATTCTATGTGGAAAAGGCAGAAAATAAACAGGAAAAGTAAAATCTACAGGATGGTAGACAGTAGCAGGGCTCACAAGGAAAGAACCATGAAGGGGCAAGAAGAATGGGGATGGAGAGAATTTGCAATTTTACACTGAGTGGCTGAAGAAAGCCTAAGCTGACATTTCAGTAAAAATCTCCAAGTGATGAGGGAATGAGCCACAGGTAACAGGGAAAGAGATTTGCAGGCAGAGAGAAGAGCCACTGCAAATCCTCTGAAGCAAGAACTTGCCTACACGGTCCAGGACGAGCAAAGAACCAGTATGACTAGAGCAGAGGGAGGGAGGGAGAACAGGAGCTGAGGTCTGGGAATATGCAGGCGCCTAGAGGACGAGCCTGGTAGGCGATTTATCGGGTTCTAGCTTTTCTTCTGATTGAGATGAGAAGTCAGTGGAGGATTTTCATCCAGGTGGTGACATAATGTGACACATTGTAACCTAACTGCTCTATGTGCTGTATTCAGAACCGACTGAAGTAAACCACAGGCAGGAACAGGTAGACCCACTGTAGGAGGCTTCTGCAATAATACAGGCAAGACGTGAAGGGGACCTGGATCAGAGACGCAGCAGTGGAAGTGGTGATCTGTGACTGAATTCCGGATATTTTTAAGGGTGCGGACGACAGACTGGTGACAGACATCTGGGGGATGGTCAGACACGGGATGAAAGAAAGTTAGGAATCAGAGGGGGCACCAAGGCTGACCGGAAAAACGACACTGCTTTACTGAGACTCGGAAAACTCAGGAGGACGTGGTGAGGGGGCTAAGATAGGGAGTCTGGTTTACTGCAGTACGTTCTGAGCTCAGAAAATGACTTCTGCTCATGAGCAAATCGATGGTCATCTAAAACCATGGGGCTGGGTGAGGTCACCAAGGGCGTAAGTGTGAAGAGAAAAGAGGTCCAAATTCCATATGTTGATGCATTCCCAGTTTAGAGGTTGGAGAGGAGAGAAGGACCCAGCAAAGGAGACTGAAACAGAGGCCAGAGAGGTGAGCGCAGCATCTGGAAGCCAGATGAAGACCGCGGTCAATGCTGCTCCCAGGTCACGGGAGCTCAGGGCCGCAAAGCCCACCACGGGGGTCAGTGAGAAGGATGGTTCTGAAGGGGTGGCAGAGGCTACACAAGCTGAATTCCCAATGTGCGGGCAACTCTTTCAGGGAGGTTAGCTGCAAATGAAAGGACCCTGGGCAGTGACCGAAGGCAATATTGGGAACAGGAATTATTTTTAAGGTGGGAGAAAAAAACAGCATTATTTGTATGTTGATGGAAAATATCTAGTAGTGAAGGAAAAATTAACGGTGCAGGAGATGGAAGTCAGGTGTTTGATTTAAAACATTTTAAGTCAGGAGAGGAAGAGCTGTTTTTATTAACATCTTCTGGATTGTCAGACCCTTTAAGACTGATAAAGTCAACGAGTCTTCCTCCAGAAAAGATATACATCTAAACTTCTGCTCTCATTTCAGAGAGATCCAGCCTCACTGAAGCCAATCCACAGATCCCAGGGCAAGATCCTCTGAACTTAAACAGTGTAATCACTTTGTTCCTTCAGGTAATTTCACAGATAAAATCTAAATAATTACACATAATAACAAGTAAAACCTAAGTAATTAACTGATGACAAGTAAAGTAAAATTATACTTACAGATAATCTAAAAATCAATAATCCGTGTTGTTATGTCTGCTGACTTATTGAGCAATTCAAATCCTACTTACCCATCAAGACCTAAAATGAATTCTACCACATCCATCATTTCTTCTGATATCATAGCCCATAATTTCCCCCCCTGGATTCAATGCTTCTTCAACACCATTCAATCAGTTAATCCTGTAATAATTTGCATCAACTCACTGTTTCTGTATGTTCTGAGTTTCCCAACTAGAGCACTAGTAACAAAGTCAGAAATACTTCTTGGCATCATCGCCTTCAGCTATAACACTGTTGTAAAACATGATATATATTTCATAAGTATATGTTAAACAAACTAGTTAACTTCAATGGCTTCTGAAAGTACTGGTCTGATTTCACTAGATCAATGTCGATTACAGGCAAAAATTTGAAGGAAAAAAAAAACCCCCATGAAATGAAATGGAGTGTTTATTTTAAAAACAGTACCATCTACTAAGTGACAGAGCCCAAAGGTGGGTAAAACTCTATTAACTGAAAATCGTGATCATGATTGCTTAGGTTTTTTTTCGCTGACATGATAAACTGCCTTGATTTTAGTTCAAACTTTATGGTCTAGATACAGCAGTGAATCCTGATTGGTGTAACAGGGGTAAACGGCCACGTCTACTTGGGATTCCACTGTCAGTGCTATACCTATTACTCCTCTTCCGGTAAAGTCTCCCAAGGGTATACCCAGTCCCGGCAGCACTGTAAAGGAGGCAAAGTTCCTTGCTCACAATTCCTATCCCACCCTTTGGCATTCCACGCTGTTAAGATCAGGTTCTTTTGTCCGTGCTCTGACACCCAGGGCCTTCCCCGTGGCACCTGCCATGGCTTGTGCTCAGGCGGCAGGTTTCACAGCATTCTCATCTTTCTTTCCTTTGCCCTCCCAAAATTTAATGAACATTTATTTCAGTCATGTTAAGTCTTGCCAAGAAAATAGGTTAATCATTTCACAGAAATAAACGCACTTTAAGGGGTGCTTATTGTGCTAATTAAAAAAAAGTATGACAGAAACCTAATTTAAGCTCCAAAATACACAAACAGCTCATGCAGCTCAACACCAAAAACCAACAACCCAATCCAAAAATGGGCAGAAGATCTATAAAGACAATTTTCCAATGAACAATACGGATGGTCAAAAGGCACATGAAAAGATGCTCAACATCACTATTGATGTGATGAGAATTATTAGAGAAATGCAAACCAAAACTACAATGAGGTATCACCTCACACCAGTTAGTCTACAAATAATAAATGCTGGAGAGGGTACAGAGAAGAGGGAACCCTCCTGCACTGCTGGTGGGAATGTAAATTGGTGCAGCCACTATGGAGAACAGTATGGAGTTTCCTTAAAAAACTAAAAATAGAGCCGCCATATGATCCAGCAATCCATCTCCTGGGCACACATCCAGAGAAAATCATACTTTGAAAAGATACATGAGCCCCAGTGTTCACTGCAGTGCTATGTACAATAGCCAGGACATGGAAGCAACCTAAATGTCCAGCAACAGATGATGTATACGATGTGGTACATACACACAACAGAATACTACTCAGCCATAAAAAAGGATGAAATAATGCCATTTGTAGCAACGTGGATGGACCTACAGACTATCAGACTGAGTGAAGTAAGTCAGAAAGAGAAAGACAAATATCATATGATATCACTCATATGTGGAATCTAATTTAAAAAATTATATAAATGAACTTATTTACAAAACGGAAACAAACTCACAGATTTCGAAAACAAACTTATGGTTACTGAAGGGGAAACATGATGGGGAGGGATAAATCAGGAGTTTGGGATTAACAGATACACACTACTATACATAAAACAGATAATCAACAAGGACCTACTGTAGAGCACAGGGAACTCTACTCAATATCTTATAATAACCTATAATGGAAGAGAATGTAAAAAAAAGAATATATATATAGGTATGTATAACTGAATCACTTTGCTGTACACCTGAAACTAATCAACATTGTAAATCAACTATATTCAATAAAAATTTTAAAAATCCTAACACACACACACGCACAGAGCATGAAGGCATTACAATGCCTTTCATATCATGTATATAAGAAAGTGTAAGTCTGCTTGCATATGAAATTAGCACTATTTTAGGGGGGGAGTTTTATAAGATGTGACAAAATCACTCCTACAAACACTTAGAAAGAGTATCTGATGAGATTTAGAAGTGAAGAAAGACAAGATTTACAACATTCCCTATGCAGAAGAGCTCCTTGTTACCACACTATTATGAATGAATGTAAAGTCATGCATTCACTCAGTTAATCAACTGGTATTTTGTTGTATGAAGCAGACCTATCCACAGTACCTCACACAGATCGGATACTGAATTAATTATCCCCCTCTATCACTACAACTCAAACAACAATCCATTCCCCTCAAGTGTGAGGGCTTAAAAAAGGGACCACCATCCATTTCTGCCCAAGTCAGAAACCCATGAGTTACCCTTGGTGTCTCTGTATTCTTCATCTTCTCATCTAATTAAGCCCCAGGGCCTATAAATTCTGATTCTTAAATCTCTAATACGCCCACTTCTCTTCATCCTCACTGTCACCACACTAGTGCAAACCCAAACTGACTGTGAAGCTTACAACGTCACGTTTCCTTCCTTCCTAGGGCAGATGTGGCAGTCTCAGAAAGCGCAGGTCCTGTGGCACATCGTAATCCACATGACAGAACACACAGGGCCGTGAGAATGACCGGCAGCTACACTCAACAACACGGATGACTCTCGCAATCATAACGCTGCGTCTGGCTTCTTTCCTTGAAATGAGCGGAGAGGGGATGCTCCCATTTCTATAACATAAGAAGAAGAAGGTGGGGGACTTCCCTGGTGGCACAGTGGTTAAGAATCCGCCTGCCAATGCAGGGGACACGGGTTCGAGCCCTGGTCCTGGAAGATCCCACATGCCGCGGAGCAACTAAGCCCATGCGCCACAACTACTGAGCCTCTGCTCTATAACCCGCGAGCCACAACTACTGAGCCTGTGTGCCACAACTACTGAAGCCCGCGCACCTAGAGCCCGTGCTCCGCAACAAGAGAAGCCACCATAATGAGAAGCCTGCGCACTGCAAGGAAGAGCCCCCGCTCACCACAACTAGAGAAAGCCCACGCGCAGCAACGAAGACCCAATGCAGCCAAAAATAAATAAATAGAAAAAGAAATACTTTAAAGAAGAAGAAGATTGGCCAGAGGTCTCCTTGGGGGCATGGGGGGGGGGGGCAACACTGACCAGAAAGGAAAGGTGAGACGGGACTTCTGTTTCTTCACCCGGACGATGGTCTCATATGTGTATCGGTTTGTGGCGATTCATGGATCTATATACTTAGGATAGGCTCACTCTTCTAGATGTGTATTAGGCTTTAATTAAAAGTTTTAGAAAAAAATACTAACGTGATGTTCAATGTCTTCCGGCTGCTCTTAGCTAAAGCCCCAAATCTAATGTCTAATACCTAATAATGACCTGAAATATATTTCACCTTCCCCTCCCTCCATAAGCCTCTGTCTTCAACGTGCTGGCTCTCTTTCTTCCTTCATGGCTTTCACATATGCTTATTCTGCCTTCCCATTTTGTTTGACTAACTCCTAATAATGCTCAGATTCAGCTAGAATTGCATTTTTGCCAGTGAGCCTTCTCTGACTCGAGATGCACTGCTTCCCTCTGCACTGCTCCACCACAAATCTGTAGGAGACTGTACATTCTCTGAGGGCAGGGAATGTGTTTTATTTCCCACTCTATTCAATGAGTTCTTTATATATGTGATAACTGGTTGAATACATTTATTTCCTATACAAGAACATGGTAGGTAGTGGTGGCAAAGTTTCAGTCCATGAACTGCAGTATAAACAGTGAAATTGCTAAAAGAGTTTTCAATACAGGAACTTAAATGAAGTAAGAGTTAAATGCTAAATTGTTTATACACAGCAAAGACGTAAGCCATGCACGTGGGCACAGAGAGAGAAGCCACTTTTAATACAGTTCTTAAGTTTATTCACAAGTTCTACTTTAAATACAATCTATGATAATAAACTGCTGCGATAGAATTGACCATAAATAAGCTTTTACTGTCTGCATTCAGATCCCGATTATTTTTAATCTGCTATGAAAACCAAGGCTCCACCGCTGAGTGAACTGACTGAGTAGATCAACTGTTTCAGTTTCTTTGAACACAAAGAGAATATTTAATATCTATCTCAATTTAAAAAAAAACTATAAATATTTGCAATTGTTCCTAAGAAGAATTTGAGCTTTTCTATTTTAAACACTAAATGATTTGTTGAATGAAAAGTAAAAATTTAACTCCTTATTTGTTATAATTACCCATGGTAAGTAACATAGGTGGCCTACTGATTCACAAACTGTTCTTCCTGGAAAAAAACACATTCTGGCTTTCTGAAAAGGTTACTGGCTATAAAGGCCGACAGCATAAGTGATAATCGCCTTGAGTGCTAATGCCCAAAGGAGAGAACAAAACAACACAAAACAAAACGGTCATCTATTTTGGAAATCAATGCCATTTTCTATAATGAGCTTTATGCTACAAATTTTAGAATCTTTAAGTATAATTAAATTTAAATAAAAAATACAGGTAATATCCTAAGTTGTCTTACTTTTTTCTATTCCTTTTGGGAAATAATTGCTTTCTGTGTATCATCCCTCAAGTTTCTTTTTATTCTAATATTCAGTTCATTAAAATTCATTAAATTCATTAAATCTTGAATTAGACAGACTTTACTGGCCAGTACCAGTACAAGAAAAAGATACTTCCTTTACTTTGAGAAAGAAGTATTAGTTTCCTTAATTAATATAGGCCTTACTTATCATTTCTAAAGTACTACTGTAATTTTTTTTATTTTATTGGAGTATGGTTGATTTACAATGTTGTGTTAGTTAAAAGCATCTTACAATAAAAAGAATAACCTTAAAATACTCTATCACTGAACCACAACTTGAAGCATACACAGTCTACTACAGAATTTCTTTAACCAGGGCTCAGAACCAGAAGGGGTCCCAACAATGCTCTGTGTGATGTTTATTAAGGCAATTAACTGCTTATTTAAAATAATCTGAAAATAACAAAAATAACATTCATCTATTTTTTTGAGTTTTAACTCTTTTTGAAGGGAGGATTTGAAAAGAGAAAAATAGGATTTAAATGATAATAGACAGTTCATTTTTTCTTTACTCCATCTTCAGGAATCTACCACACAGTCTCATGTACTTTACTGAGGAGTCATTTTCATGTGATGACTGGCACAGACTGCAGTCAAAGGGGGGAACAGAAGAACCTACTAGCAAGCTAAATGCTCCCATTTAGGCTGGTATTTCTCAAGTTTAATTAATTCAAGTTAACTCTTTTTCCTTCTAAAAATAAGTACAGTGTTTCTTAGAAATAAACTTTAGTTTTTATGCGTATTAAGTTTCAAACGAATGAAGGCAAGTAATATATTTTTTGAACCCCAGTTTATCAGCGAAGTGATAATGTTAGTCCAGGTCAGTGTTTGTTAACCAAATTTTTTGTTACAAAAACCCTTCAAGAATATGATGAAAAATACAGACATTCTTCCCAGCAAAAAACACATACATACAAAATTTGATTATAATTTCAGGGTGTTTACAGCCTCTCTGGAGCTCATCCAAATACCACTTGGTAAAAAGGGAGCTAGGTTATATTTAAGGTACTTTGTAGCTTTAAATTTTGGTTTCAGAAATAAGGTTAAAGTCTTTAAACAAAAGAAAGTCAGTCTTGAGAATGTGAAAACCCAAATACAATTCATTAATTTACTCACTGCTGTTAAAGATATTAGCTTGGAAAGGCTGAACACCTTATCTACATATAGATGCAGGGTTAATTTGACAAAATAATTCATACTTTAGACATCAGAAGTTAGGTGAAGTAAGATTCTTATGTAAAGCTAGGGTATTTCTAGACATGGAAATGTGTGACATTCACAGCTTTCAAATGACAATAAGCTGTCTCCTTCCAACCCTCCCCATCACCATGTTCAACTCCTTCTTAGAGTGAGGAAGAAAAATATTACATAACGTAGGCTATATTTGAGATCTTTTAGGTGACTGATTTGAGGGAAAGGGAATACTTTCAGATCCTTAAATTTCTTATTTAAAAATAACTGTTGGATCACTGCCAGAAAAAAGAAGAAAACTTACCTGTAATTCTTGTTCTCTGAAGGAAATGCAGTAATTTTAAACACATCCACACTCTTGGGTACATTCTCCTAAGCGTGAATGGATTTGGAATGCGCCATGGCTTACACCCAACTGCTAAACTGCCAGACTGCACTGGCAGTGGCTCCCCCTGCCTGGCTGGGAATGAAGTGGAGATGTCACCTAGTCATTCACCCTGGGAGGCAGGTGCGCCCCCTAGAGGGAGTGTGGAGCTGGTGTAATTACTGTCCTTAGAGAACACGAATTATGGTCTCTTCTCTACAGCTTAAGGGGGATGGAGCCACTACTAGAGAAGTTGTTACCTGCTTCAAAAATGCCACTAAAATATGAACACTAAAAACTGGTAAAGAGTAAGAATGGAAAGCTGTTCCTATGTAAAAGAAGCCCTGAGGGGGAGCGAATGAAACTGGTATAAGAACTGACTGGTTGTTGACCAGGTTGGGATCTACTGGTCAGCTCCAGAGCAGGGCATCACAGGTACTTAAATACTTTCACCTTGGCATTTAGCAACCTAGAATTTCGTGTTAATGCTTGCCAACTTGAGAGTTATGTGACAGCTGCAGCGGAAACCAATGGTAAGAAAGTAACTCAAAACAGCCAGGACCCTAAAAACTGCTGAGATCGTCACCAAGGGTGAATTGTTTTTCATACGGTCTGATACCAGTAATGTGCTGTTAGACAAGTTCTCTTTTATAAACTCAAGCAACTAATCATTCAATTTATAAAATTTAATAAACCTTACAGTTTAATGTGATAATTTAGATTTTAAATGTTTAACTATATAAGGACTGAGTCCCTGTCATACACGCCCCTCTTTTGTCTCTTAAACATCTTAGAGAATTAGGAAGAAATGGGCTACAAATAGTTCCGGGTTGCATACTGATTTTCAGAGGGCTGTAAAACTTCTCCACAGAGGAAAAGATTCTCTATCCTCTAGTCCTGCACGTTTATAGGCAGTCTGATGTCTTCCACTCAGTGAAACCAGGGTAGGACTGCCAGATAAAATACATGACACCCACTTAAATGTGCATTTCAGATAAATATTTTTTTTTTAGTTTATACTAAATATAGCATGGGACATAATTGCTCTAAATTATTTTTTATTTATCTGAAATTCAAATTATGCTGGGCATCCTGAATTTTTTTTTTTCCCCCCTGTCTTCTGCTAAATCTGGACACTCTTAACCCAGGGGAGCTCACAGGGTTACCATGGACATCAGCATGGAGGAAGCTAGAATGGGCCCTCGACTCTCAGTCTTTATCTGTACCAACACGGTGGCCACAAGCCACGTGCGGCTATGGAGCGCTCGAGCTGTGGCTAGTCCAATATTAAATGTTCTGTAACTGTAAAAGTCACACCAGATTTTGAACGCTTAGTATTGAAAAAGGTGAAACATCTCATAAATTTCTGTACTAATTATATGTTGAAATATTTTAGATATATTAGATTAAATAAAATATAATTAAAAGTAACTTTGCCTGTTTCCTTTTACCTGTTTCATGTGGCTACAAAGAAAACAGAAACCCTTAAAATTACACATGTAGCTTGTATCTGTGGCTTGCATTACATTTCTACTGGACGCTGCTGGGCTGCACGGCTCCAAGGAGAGGACTGGTCTAGAACTTCCTTGCTGTTCTTTCTCTAAAAAAAAATCTATATTGGTAAACACAGGACTGCCTCTCTCACTTGTGTCCTGCTCTTAGAGTAGGTAGGGAACATGACCACACCAAGGAGACAAAACTTCTAGCAGGGCTGTTCCCACGGATTGGCTATTATGCTTTAAAAACAAAAACGAAACATGGCATCCAAATACTAGTGAGAGACAAATCAGAAACTTGGTCTTTGATAAGGTCTTATGTAAGTCAAAAGAAGAAATAAACCCTTGTTATGTGCGTGTGTGTATGCCTAAGTATGTGCAGGTATGTACAAAAATAAAATCTCCCGGATCCCAGTCCCAGTGGAAGAATCTCTCAGTACTCTCATGTTGGGTTTTCACTCCTATATATTATCAGAATCATAGAACAATAATTTATCTTGTTGTCTAATACAAATTGAGATGATACAGTTATTAATAAGAATTATTGGGAAAAGATCTGATTTATGATGCTCTAGATACTGAAGGCAAGACCCAAAGGTCCCCAGTTTTTGTATTCATGCTATGTAAATGATGTGATATTAGACCACTGGTTCTAGAACGATGAAATAAATTTTTCTATTTAAAAAGTGTGTTGCCAATACTATAGTAAGATAAAGCTCATTTTAAGAAAGACGGGATGGGGGAGGGGGTCTTTTTAGATTAAAAAAGTTTCAGTTATAAAAAAGCTTTAGCTTAGGTAAAAAATAATAACCTGGTTAGTTATTTTTATACCCCACCTTACATTTTCAGTAGGTTTGACTTTCAATTCAAATTTTTTTCTCAACTGGCCCAAAGAGTTAATACATTTGTCTATTCTGTTCCATGCTGTTATAAAGGTTAAAAATATTCAACATGCTCTCAAATTAAAAATTCAAAGAAAATTATATATAGAGATTTTCCCCAAATACTTAATAATCTCCATTTTCACTAATATAATCTATATCATATCTACTTTGGAGATTGAAATCTTTTAAAGTCACCTGCAGTTATAATAAGCAAGACTGGTTCCAACTCCTCAACTGTATAACATACAAAAAAACTGGTTCTCAAGGTTTTTCATAAAAGGTCTCAGTGGTATTTTTACTCATTCTAACAGCAAACACAAGTGTACTTCTCCTTCTTAATATCTTTTATTATACAAATATAGGAAAAACTGCTTTGAAAAGAAAGTAAAATTATCATAAACCAAAGATAGGGCTACCAGACAAAAATCAGATTTTTCCCAAGTTTAATAGTTCATAAAAATTTCGCATCTTTTAACATTTCCAAGATCACTTTAAGAGTTTTAATAAAAGATGAATAAAATTGGATATGGACGGACTTAATTTCTTCATCAGCACTTTAAGTCCTCACTGACAATACAAATGTCCTGGTGATTATAATCTGAAATGTTCCATAGACATTTGGTCTCCTGGTGGTCAATTAGGATCTGACGAAAATTTTATGACCCTATACCTATTAAAGATTAAGAAGACGTTCGCCTTCACACTTTCTGAAGCTTAACAGAGATTTAAAAAATGGTTTGAGGGACTTTCTCTGAAGTAAAGGTAAGCTTCAAGAAGATCATGAAAAGCAATTCTTCAAAGCTGGTTATATCAATTTAAGCTATTAAGTCACCAGATTGCTTAAATGCTGTCCTCATGTCAAAATTCTTGAATGCAAATCTTAATACATCCAAGAAGAGGTTTTGATGAAGGATCAACTGTGGTAGTTATTAAACTGATTTAAGTGTAGACTGAAGTGGAAGACAAGTTTTACCGTAACTGGAATTTTTAAAAAACAAAACGAAACAAAAAACACCCGTACATCTCCAGGACATGTGGACTTCTCAACAAGGAGAAGCATCTCTTCCTGATGGGTGTGGGTGTCCTGCCCACAGGTGCTGCCTACGTGCTCTTCTACGAGAGAAGTAACGGTCTCCGAGCCACCATGGAGCATTCCAAACCCAGTCCTGCGTGGAGCCTGGCCCTGAGCGTGCGCTCGCTACTCGGAGCTTACCTTTAGAGAACAAGGAGGCTGACAGAAAGGGACCAAGGGCTCACCGCCCACACCTCCAAGAACACTGAAAAAGACCCGCAGCGCTCTCCTGGTGCAGGAGGGACCTCTTTTTAGTCTTCTGGTGATGGAAGTTTAAGATTTTCCTGAAGAGGAGAGAAGAGTCAAATATTACACTGAGACCATGTCATGTGGTTCAGGTTTATGTATCTAGAATACAAATGGTAGGCTCTGAAGAAATAAATTAGATAAAATCATGAGTCTTCCAAAAGCCATATTCTCTTCTTTCACAAAAAGTATCTTCCCTAAAGGATACTGCCTGCTTCAAACGTTCCTCTTTAAACTCCAAACCTTAAGTGACTAGTTCAACTTCTACCTTTGCACTGAACTAATAGTTGGAAGTTGAGAAAAATACAGAAAAACTCTGGGTTGCCAAATGATTATAGTTGTAAATGCCACTAAAAAAAATCAGGAAAGCTAAACTCACTGAAAAGCAATGAGTTAAAAAGAACAAATAGAAATTTTGTCCTGCCTCTACCTCTTTTTAATGACATGCATTTCCTGACAATTAACAGAAAAGTAGCCCTTTGAGTTAAATGCCACATAATCATATATGAAGCAATCTACTAAGTGTAAGCTCCTGGGGGAAAAGAATTTTGGGTGCGTTTTCTTCCTTACGCAGATTGTCTGCAGAGCCTTAAACAGCTCCAGGCACATACTAAGCACGAAAAAAAAATCTGATAAGTAGAAAGAATATTAACCAATTAGTCAATATTCTCAAGGTTGAAACTTACACAGAATGAAACAATTAGAAGCCTACAAATGTTCCAAAGAATTTGAAAACACGTTACTTAAAAATACTATTAACAATGTCAACCCCTAATCACACATCAAATAACTTGAGAATATAATGTTTTTAAAATGCTATACCTTAAAATATTTATGAGACAATGCTATAAATATATTATTTCAACCCAAATTCCTGAAAAGGAATGGAATACCTTGTTAAGGTCAGGAAATCACACACTGTACCTTCAAAACATATTACTAAATATCAAACATAAGAATATTAATGTAGAGAAAAAGAAACATGCCTTCTTAATGCTTTAGTATTAATTATTTTTCATCCTCTGAAGAGTAGCTCTACATAAACCAAGTGCTAATACGGTTATCTATATGCATAATTCTGCTTAAGTAAATCATTACCGTATTTTAAAACTGAAATCAGAAGATGCCATTCTATCGGTATGATTTTCATATATATTTTAAGTAAACCTTCTTCAATCTCAAAAAAGAAAACGTAAACAGGAAGTGCTGGATATTATTCGCTTATTTGCTTTCCTATAACTTACAGACTATTACTAAGAACAGAGATTGATTTCTTCCAGGTAGTTTTAACGACTCTTTCCAAATTTGATAAATTAGGGAGAAAACGAAGAAATGCTGAAATCAGTAACATATACAACAATCCTATTGATAAAGGAATAACATGTATATGTTTTTGAAGTCCAAAATGCAAGGCCACTAGAAGAACAAACTATTACAAAACACCTGATTTCATTTGACCCCAAATTCCACAAATGTGGAACTGGTCCTCAAAACACACTGGACGGTGCACATGGGCATCTCATCTCAGAGCACAGGCAACCATTTAATGTACGGTCAAAACCACAGTCACACAAGACAGGTAGGAAATCTAGGATCGATGCTGACTCTGTATCAGTAAGACAATGTTTTAGCTGACAGATTACGCCTTAATTATAGTAGTAAAGAGCTTTTTGTATTTCACAAAGAATTCAATTTAATATCTCATATCAGGGAATCAGGATTAAATGTGAAAATGAGGAAGAAATTTTAGAACAAAACTTTAGAAGCTCACTTAATTTAGAACAATTTTCCTATTTAGGTACCTTGAAAAACCTTCGAAACTAACTTTGGAGGAGAGGGGTGAAAACAGCTATGAAGAACTAAGTGTAATATGTCAAAAAGAGCTTAAAAGGGGTAAAGGAAAATACAAAGTTGGAAATTTTGCTGAAAGAAAAAGATTCCGCTACCTGGTTGAATCCCCAGGCTCAGGAGGGTGAAAAGAGGAAATCAGTTCCCCAGACAGAGGCACTGACTAGGAGGAACTCCTTTAAAATCCTGGTTCCCACTAGTGGGTAACGGATCCTTTGCCTCATTTCCACTGGCAGGAGGGATGACGTCTAAGTTGACCACATTCAGAGATTTTGTGTTCTATTCTGATTTCACTTGCAAGTGTAGATTGTTAACCTATAGTAACAAGTGATTTAAGTTTCTTACACAATTGCCCTAAGCAATCTGCTTTCCCTTTTTCATCCTGACCAGTGTTTAACATAGTGGAGGACGGTTTTTGGACCCATGCTCACGGCCTACTGCTCATAGCTATTACTCAGCTCAGACCACATGGGGCTTTCCAGGCAGCTTCCTCCAATGAGATAAAACAGGTGATGTGCTTGGATGACACAGAAGCATGACACTGCTGTGAAAGGTTCTAAGCAACTACTGAAATTGAGAGGACGCAGTGAGTCGTGGACAGTATAGCCATCACTACTCCACTGCCCACACTTCATGGAATGCTGATCTGGGTTAAAAAGTAGTGTCTTCTGATACTATCCCTTATACTTTTTTACTGGCTCGAATTTCCAGTTCTCACTCATTTGTGCCCTTCGAAATCTACTGATCAGTTATCAGGGGCTGGTTCCAGTATATCCCTCCCATCAGTTCCCTCTGCAGCACTTACAACAGAACATTCTGCAGTGGCCGATGTTCTGTATCCGCTGTCCAAACGGAAGCATTAGCCATGTGTGGCTACCTGAAGTGTACCAGTGTGACCGAGTGACTGAATTTTTTATTTTACTTAAGTTAAATTAATTTGTGTTTAAACTGTCACATCGGGCTGGTGGCTACCACACTGAACAGCACAGTGCGGAGCGCTGCGTTGTTTTCACTTATCTTCTCATCAGCATTTTAAAAAATCACCCATTTCCTTCAAACCTAGAGCAAATATTTTAACTGTGGATATCACTTTCCACATGTACATACAGGTATATACACACTTGTAATCATGGCATATAAACTTACTAGTTTATTTTCACTCACACCTAACATTTCTCCACATTTCTAGAACTGCAATGCCCAGTAATGTGGCCACTAGCCCCACATGAGTATTTGAATTTAAATGCTGCTAAATACAATGAAAAACTCAGTTCCTCAGGTGCCCCAGCTACACTTCAAGGGCTCAGCAGCCACGTGTAGCTAACGGCTATGATATTAGTACAAATAACAGGATATTTTCATCCACACAAGAAGTTCTACTGGACAGTTGTTCTAGAGTCCTCAAAACTAGCCATTTAAAGACAACATAATATTTACACTGATGTTCTATAATTAGTCTCTAAATTGGGTACCTTTCTCTCTCTATATATCATTAGCACAATATATATTTCCTAAATTCCTACTAGTGAAATATCTAAACATTGCTGTGACTCAGAGCATTTTTGCCTGTATCACTTCCCAGAAGAGTGTGGTATCACTGCTTATCTTGCCAAGATTAGATTTCTTTTAAGAAAATTCAGCCCCTTTAATACAATGAAAAACCTGTATCTCTAAGTCGTAATTTGCTCAAATTTATTGCTCAACTTATCAAAGTTTTTTGATAAGTGCATGGGTAAATATTTCCCCTCATATTTATTTATTTTCATATTCTTAATCTGTCATACTTTTTCTCATACGTTAGAATCTTGAAGCCTAAATTTGCATATTCTGCAATAACATAAAACTGCCACAGCTATTATCACTTCCTTTGTAACTTCTGATTTAGATATTTCCACAATCTTCAGTGATCCTTTGAATTGCAATATTTTAGTCTGACAAACATTTTTAATATTCAGGTGTATCTTTACCTTGCTGAGTTCTACTAATGCTTCAAATATGAGATGTAAAGGCATTTTCTATGCTACGTTTTAAAAAATTCCTATGGTGGTATGAAATACGGATGAAAGCCTTTTTTTGTCTTGTCACTTCTGCAGTTATACCACTATCTAATACTGGTGAATGAATATTGTTTAAGTGGCCTCTCCTATAGGGAAGGATATTAAGTTGTTGTAAGTAGATGGGACTAATTTTGGACTCCTCATAACACTCCAGTAATCCATGTTTCACAAGACAGGAAAAAAGTTTACTTTTCAGAACTCCTCTTAAGAAGGCAATTGTATTAATTTAGTAAAGTGTGTGAACAGAAGTGGGGTGAGGGTGTGGATGGTGATGTTTTGCTCAAAGGCTAAGAAAAACTTTGCTGATTATAGCACCTACTCAGTTTCTAAACCGACAAAATGCTAAATTTTTAAAAACTAGTAGAAGGGGTTGATTTCACATCTGTATTGGCACTGGCAAAAAACAGGGTGGGCAGAGAAGCAAGAAACATGAGCATTAAGTGAGGGACAGGGATCTGCATAAGTCACAGGACGAAGGGTATTTCTCTTAACTCTCACTGACCAGGAAGTCAGGGGTTCAAGGAAAATTTCTGTCTAAATCTCCAAGGAGCAGAAAAGTCTCCTCTACTATCTGGGTTACCCATCTATTCCTGCATCATTACCACTGTTGCTGCTTTAGAAAAGTTTCTGGTATGTAGTAGGGTGAGACTTCCCCTCAGTGTAGAATCACTATAAAATAAATCACTAGAAATTCTGAAAGTTAGAAGTAAACTTAGAAATCTATAAATTGCGTATAGTCAAATAATTTGCCAATATTCTCAAGATTCAGAAACAGTTTCTCTTCATTTATTTGAGTCTTAAAATGTTCTCAAATGTTTTAATAATTTCTTTCTAAAGGCTTAACATTTTTCTCAAATTTATTGTTAAGTATTATACTTTGTTACAATTCTGAGTGGGGTCTTTCTCCATTATTTTTTCAGCTGGTATAAAGATATAGTATATCCAGAACTTTATTTTTATTGTTTCTAAAAATGGCTCTAAAGCTGACTGCCATAGATTTTCTTAATCAATCATGTCATCTAAAAATGAAATATTTGTTTTATTTTTTCTTCTTATTTTGTTCATTAACAGTATTAAATAAAAATGGAGTTAGTGGTGGTTGTTGAATAAACTAATAATAAAAATGGTAATTGTTTCGCTCCTGAATTTAAGTTTATTAATCTGGCAATATTAAATCATCCCCTATATGCTACCCACCTATATGCTACTACTCTGCTCCGTGGTACTGTTCAGCTTGCTGACTTAATGAAGCATCTTATTCCTTGAAGTTCAACTTGTCACTCATTACTCAGTGGAAAGCAATATATTTAACCAAGTAGAACTTGGTAGAAAAGGTTCCCAACTCCTAAATGATCAACACTGTATATGCTGACTATATAAAGTTGTCCTAATACTGACAATGTTCATGACAATCAAATAAGAAATATCTTTATTCTATAAAAATCCTATAATTACATGGGCACTTCAGTGTTGTATGCTCTTCGTACCTAAAGTTACTCTTGGATAGTAAACTAGGTATTTAAGAGATGGTACTGAAAGTACCAGGTTTCTTTCTAGGATGAAATACTTCAGGGAAATCAAAAAGCCACAGTTTATGAGGGAAATTTCTTCTTTATAGAAATTTCAGTAATAAATAATATTATTTATTACTTTCAGTAATAAATGTAGATGGGGTAGCAGATTAAAATATTCGTTATCTTGCAAACCCTGATGACAGAACTGATTCAAAAACAATCAGCAGTGGGGCTTCCCTGGTGGCGCAGTGGTTGAGAGTCCGCCTGCCGATGCAGGGGACGTGGGTTCGTGCCCCGGTCCGGGAAGATCCCACATGCCGCGGAGCGGCTGGGCCCGTGAGCCATGGCCGCTGAGCCTGCGCGTCGGGAGCCTGTGCTCCACAACGGGAGAGGCCACAGCAGTGAGAGGCCCGCGTACCGCCAAAAAAAAAAAAAAAAAAAAAAATCAGCAGTGGATGAAACCACAGAGGAAAGGGGGGAAAGTCTCCCTGGAGAGACTGGTCAGCACTGACTAATTCTAACCTCGCAAAGAGTGTGACAAGCAGACATCACACGCTACATGACGTGATCCAGTGTGAAGGCACAGCCTCACGTTCGAAGTATTCCTGTCCACCCCACCACAAACCCAAAATCAAAGCGGAACCTGGATCTAACTAGGTCTTTTGCGCTAACTTCTAATTTGCGGGAAATTTAGAGGTCAATGGAATAAATAACTGGGAAGCCACCGAAAAAATCCAGAATGGGGGCTATTCTATGGGACAGCTTACTCAGCCTCTTTAATAAGTCATGAACAGGAAGGCAAGAAAGACGAAGAGAAGAAGGGAAGGAGGGAGGGAAGTAGGTAGTGGGGAAGAAGAGATGTTGCAAATTATGCTGCAGAGTCCAGACAACCAAGCACTACATGGATCTTGCTGGGATTCTGAACAAACAGCCCAAATGTGACGGGACAATGTTGAATCAAAAGCAGGGGGGGCTGAATAGGGAGACAGTATCAGGTGATAAATAAATGTTGTTAATTTTGTTTGATGTGATAGAGGTATTATGGTTCTATTTAAGAAGTCTTTCTTTCCCTACTGTAGAGCACAGGGAACTATATTCAATATTCTGTGATAAAGCATCATGGAAGAGAACATGAGAAAGAATGTGTATATATGCACATATACGTAACTGAAGCACTCTGCTGTGTGGCAGAAATGAACACAACATTGTCAATCAACTATACTTCACTAAAACACATCTTTTAAAGTCTTTTTTAAAAAAGAGATGACTACTGAAGAAGGCAGGAATAAAAAGACTTGAGGTCTGGGATCTGCTTTAAAATAGCTGAGAAAACAGGAAGTAGGTGAAGCAACTGTGGCAAAAATGTGCTAATTGTTAAATCTGGGCCACAGATAGAGGGAGTCTCTCTTCCTTTACATGTTTGAAATTTTTCATAATTAAAACAACTCAGGCCCCCAGAAGATCATCTATTAAGCCAAACACGGTATGAGTAAAAATAGAACTATTATCTACTACCCTGCCAGACATCAAACCTTCTCACCCTGTACAAAGCAAGGGCGCAAAAGATATGACAGACTGCCCTGTGGTTGGCATGGATGTGCCCACGTTGTAAGAGATTCATTTTAAAATTAAATTTGACTTGCATATATTGTTACTGTGTGTATGTGTATTTGTAGAGAAAAAAATGGTAAATTCTAGTCCAACAATACTTTAGGAAACAAAATATCAGAGAAACAAAACAATCTGTACCCTCAAAACAAAAGATACTATGGCTTGTAGGGTACACTGAACCAATCAATGCAAAGTAAATTATTTTGCTATCTTACCTCCTTCATATCTCAATAAACTCCTGCTGCCTTCCGATTTTAATGGTACATATTACTTAGGTCTATATTTTCAAAAACTATCCCCTGATTCAAATGCCGCCCCCTTTAACCAACTGATACTCTCTTCTCTGCATGTGGCTGACTGGTCTCACCTAAGCGACAGGAGGTTGTGTGTTACAGCCTCACTGTGCTAAGTATAAAATAGCATAATATTTTACACACAGCAGGTACTCAGGTATTCAATTGAAAGAAAGATATAAGTTTAACACCCACACAGATATCTGGATTTAAATGCTCCTCTTAAACATTTAAATGACTCTCTAAGGGTAAAGTATGTGGCAGAGATCCCCTGAAACCTGCCCCTCATATGTTCCACCACAGAACCTCAGTCATCATTTATCTGTCCTCACATAAAAAGTATTCTACAGCTTAAGAGAGAATTATCTACTTATCTTGTTTTCACAGCAATTAGAAACGTTTTTTTTTAAGGTTTTGGCTGCACTTTTACTATTAATGATTGCTTAGTGATGGATAAGACTTTTTTCCACTTGATACCACAGTAAGCAAATCCTCCAAAAAAAGTTCTTTGTTAATTTTATATTCTTATAAACTTCAGTCTTCTTTCATATGATTGCGTGTTAATATTTCCTCCAGATAACTCGTAAATTTAAGTACTATCCTTGTCCAGAAAATGTTTGCATTTAATGCCCTTGTAAGATTTTCACATTTTAAATGTAGTAGCTGACAATACAGGCATTCTTAAATCTTCTATTAAAGTCTATAAAAGGCAGCTATTTTAACTCCGTGATTTTTTTAATATGAAGAATTATTCTAATTATGACTACGGTAGCATCTAGTAGTTCACTAGGCGTACCAACCAACTTCCTATGTTCACTTGGCTCGGATCCCATCGGGGCCCAGACGCCTGCCACACTAGAGCAGAGCTGGGCGATACAGGGGCCTTCAGTGAGCAGCTCCTAGCCACTCCACTCTCCTTTAGCAGGAGTAGGTGGTCTTTTATAGGATTCAGTGAGATCATCTGGTAAAGCAAGTAAGTGCATATATATAAAGCATATATAGATCATGCTTGCTTATGTCTTCTCCCTTAAAATGCTATAGTCTACTTGAATTAGTAAATTACTCTGAAAACTCATGACACCATTTATACAACTATAAATGCCCTATATTGTTGCAAAGGGCAGAGTTGGTAAGAACTGCTGTAACTATTTAAAACTGGTTTATAAAAAGTCCAGATGTGTAAAAAATAATAATTTGGTACCTGTTTGAAACGTTTACTAGAAAAAAGTTTTAATCATGTAACAAGGAAATGAGTTTGAAATTAGGCAGACTACAGGAATTTTACATTTCCCTTGTGAAGTTATGGAACAGTATGTAATTTATATGGGAATATTTGAGAGGCCCTGAAATAGTATATGTAAAAATCAATAATGTATTTTTACTTGAAGGCATCATGTAAAATACCTTGTAGAACAGAATTCTTTACTCAGTATATTTAAACATTAAAAAACGTAATGAATTCTTAGCTTTTCATTTTAATTTGGAGCAATAGCATGGACTGGATATATACCTACTGTGTGTGTACATATGCACAGACACGTGCACGCGTGCACACACACACACACACACAAATACATAACACATACATATAAAAGGAGGCGACTGAGAGCTGAGACAGCCGCATAATTCTAACAGGTTCATACATCTGAGATCCCTCTACTTATTAGTGGCAGAGCAGGAACTGGGTCTCAACTCTTCTGCTTGATGTCTAAGATCTTTCCATGGTTTTAGTCTTCCTGAGGCCTAAGCACAGTGACAGCATAATTCTTCTGGCTACCATGACACTACTGTTAGCAAGTGCTAGGTAGCTTAGTAAGTTCTCAATAACTTACCAAGTCGATTAATTCTATTCTGCTCTATTCTATTACTTATTAATTCTATTCAGCTAATTGTGGTCACTGGAAACGATACTTGTAGTAGTGAAATAATTTTCTCTCATTGAGATCTTACAATGGAAGAAATATTTCTGTATTGTAAACAAAAATAAAGACACTAGGTTATGAAATTCCTATTTTAGATTTAATTCAAATACTTCATCTGAAAATGATTCATTGAAGTACTTGCACTTATTATAATAATTAAATTGAATTAATCCACAAATATAAAATTTTTCTTTGTACTCTTTTTATCTCCATTTTGCAGATGAGGAAACTGAAGCACAGAGGAGCTATACAACTTCCCTAAGGCTGCAAAGCTTATAAGTATCTCAGTTAATACTCAAGCCCAACCAGTCTGACTCTGGAGCCCAACCTCTTAACCACCGCAGTTTGGAAATTTTTAACGTAAAACTGCTTCATATAATTGTATTAAATGATCTGTGTAATGTACAACATACAGGATAGGCTTTATGAGTTTGCCCTGCTCATATTCACATTTCTTGGTTCCTTAGAAACTTGAAGATTTTTCCACAGTAGTTTCTTGCTTTAAATAAGCTGTACAAAAGCCAAGACTATATATCAGTCCCCACTAATTTCTGAGATCCATCCTCAAAGAGTCTCTGTCCAATTTTATGTCAAAATGAATAACCTCATTTCATGAGGAAAGTAAACTGACTGAATGATGAGCATACTACAGATCAATTCTCAAGGTATCCTGAAGAACGGACTGCTTTGTTTTTTTAATGTCACAACTTGAAAGGGAGGTGGGTGTCCTTCTTTTGAGTGTATCTAGGAAAAACTTAATTTAGAAGTCATTGCAAAGACTGAATTCAACGTAATAATCTGGAGGAAAAAATTAACAACAGACAATTTGGATTTTTGCCACTTGAAAAATACTTACATTTATTTAATATTTTAAATAGCTTACATATTTTAGTAGTAAATTAGGGAAAGATCATTTCTATTATAAAAGTAAACTTTTTTGATTTTAGGTTCATACTAAATAGTATACTCTGATTCAATCTGTTTATACTATCAGCTGAATAAAGAAAAGCTAGTCCTTCCATGAGAGTTTTTTTAAAATGTTGACAGAGCAAACACAGAAAACAACTAACTTCATCAATTTTCAAACATCACTTCCCTTAGACAAGATTCTCTGTGTCCTACAGAAAAAGCGTAAACATTTAGGCACCCAAATGGTCTATCATATGTATTTTCAAAAATGTAATAAATATGTTTTAGAATAAATTATAAAAGAAACATAAATTTTATATTCTTTTCTTTCAAAAAGGAATAAAAGTTGATTAAGGAAATCATACTATCATTAAAAAATGTCTGCATGTAACAACTCAATGATATAAAGTGAGTGATGGCCTGACACCAGAATGGAAGAGGTGCTAAGGAGGACAGTGGTTATTTTATGATTGACATACTTTAATAAACTTAAATTCGGTTGAAGAAATCAGGGTCTTCATTCACTGCATGCAATCCTACAATGTTAAAGGATCCTATAAGAATTCTCCCCAGAAAATGAAATTCTCACATAAAAACACTACTTTGACAAGACTTTGTTGTAAATTCTTAAGAAATCTACGAAAATAGAATAGTAGCATAAAAAAATTTCTCTCTCCATGGTTGGAATTTAGTCTTTCTGCATGTTTCAATTAGAAGATATTCATTTAATAAATGATAAATTTTAAAAGTTCAGAAGACAAGTCATCAGTTCATCTTAATACATAAATGTGAGCTCCCTGCTTTACTTACATGCCAGCCATACTGCTTCTACTCTCACAGCTACTTACACTTTTCCAGAGTGTTGGTTCCAGTTGCCATTTTACATTCATCTGTGTAATTTTATCTACAATGTAATCACTGTCTACACTGCAAGTTCAAGAGCAGTCAGGAAGCACCTCTGTTTGGAATCGCACCATTTTCTTCTCAGCACTTGGCTGAATGGCTGGCACGGAGCAGAGAGTCTATATGAACCTGAATTACTAAGCAGGCGGATTAAAGGACAGATGCTGCCATCCAGAGTACTTAGTTCACTGTCAGCGTGTGAATGTTTACATGATGACAGCTGCTGTGCAGAGGTGCTTGTCACACGTGCTATTCCTGACATGCTTGTTATTAAGCTCTAGAAAACAGTTAAGAATATGGTCACATTCAACTAACATCATTTTGACACCTCTAATCGCAAAAAAAAAAAATTCAAACTATGTCAATCTCAAAAATTGTAAGTTTGACAACAGAATACAATCTACTATTAATATCTGGCCTTCATCACCATTATCCAGTTATCACAAAGCTACTATGTCCACAGACGCTAGAGTAAGCTCGGATAAACAGTGCTTTTAGACTTCAACCTTTATAAGATACTAATTCCACTCTTGTCCAAAGTTAATATAACTAATCATGGATCTGATAAGACACAGACGTCCAAATAAAGGGATGTACAGGAACCAAACACAAGGAGGATACAAATATTAAGTTTAAGGTCACCTGAAAGAGATAAAAATGCAGCTAAATTTGCACTTTTTTCTCAGTGCAAATGTGTGTATGGCAAGGGAGGGAGGTCTGATTTTACCAGCACAGTCTGGTGCGGCGCTCTGCTGTGAACAGCTACTCTCCTTTGGCGCTACAAACATCTTAAGAATCTAATATTTTTCACAGAGGTACAGTAATGATGATACATTTTAAAGGCCTAATGTTAAACTAAGTCTATTTTATTATTAGATATTATACATTCTTTCTTCTTCCCTATCACTTTATAATGGAAGTAAAAAATGAAACAGGAATCAACAGACTACTTTTTTGCAAAATTTATGACATTTACTGTAAATGAGAAACAGCTATGAAACTAACAGATAAATTCAGTTTGGTGAAAACTTTACTGAAGCAACACTGAAAATAGGCTATTTTTAAAAGACGATTAACTACAGTCGAACCACAAAAAACTGAACCTGTTAAACTGATTTTCACACTTAATACTGTTTTCTTATCAACATTAAGCATATAAAATCTTTCATAAAACGACTCCTTGCATTTATTTCATTATAGGTGCACCAATAAGCAACAGACATAGAAATTCAAACACTTGGCATTAATTACGTCCTAGATTTTAAAAGCTCTAGAATTTTAATTCAAATACAATGTGGGCTGGTGAGCTTTACACACACGCACTCGCGCACACGCTGAGTTAATGGGAAACTCTTACCATGGGTTCCCTTTGGGCAGCTCGTCCCTCCACAGCTCTCTGGGTAGGCCTTCCTCTGTCGAGCAGACAGTAGCGAAATCACAACACGGCTTTTGGACGCTCCTGCCTTCAGATGGGAGTTTTCGGCCAATTGCCAGGTGAGAATTTAAACTGAAACTAAATTACCCAAACTTTATTAAGTTGCTTCCACACCCACCAACTGATAATGAACAAAGACTCTAAGCTGGAGAATTAAGTGAGTTGAGTTTGATTCACCTCCTTCCAAGCAGTCTTAACATGTTTAAGAAGTAATGCTAGGGCAAAGAAAAAAAAAATCTCTTCAGAGAGCAGTTTTAAGTAAACTTCATTTGCTTCCAAAAAAGTTCCCTCAATTATTCTGTTAACCCAAGTTAACACACGATAAAGATGGTATTTATTCAATGATGTATCTATAAACTATAGAGTCACAAACTTAAATTCTGTCAAACAGTGACTCTACCTGAAAACTATTTGTAATGTTGGGAAACACTTTGACAGTATCATCTGTAGTTATAAAGTATTTATTAAATCATCAACTACTTGCAGTCCGTATCATAAGAAGTTAAAGGTTACATGCCCTGCCTGCAAGCCTCATCCTCTGTACTGAGAAGAAAAAGTATCTGGCTACCACTTCCAACAATAGTGCACAAACAACTCGGGCCCTTTTCTGCACCAGCTCAGGCTCCTTTTTCCTTAGCTATTATACCTAATCTTTGCAGTGCCTGTCAGCTACATATCATCTTCAACCATCAGGCTTTCCAATTAGGTTTTTACAGTCTCTGTCTTGACACTTCTCAAGTATTCGGCATATTACATTGCTCCCAGGTGTCGCTGAGGTATACCCCAGCGTCCCAACAGCATTTCTGCCCAGCTAGAAGTTGGCCCATTTCAATAATTATTTTTTCCTATTTACAGCTTCAGCAAATACACAATAAAGCTAAAATGAGGACAGGAAAGAAAAGAAAAACACGGTCTTATTTTCCTAAAGTATTGTGTTTACTACTGATTAAAAATTGTTTCCGAATGTCAACTATAACAGGTCCGAAACTCAGTGCGCATAACTAGACAGTCATGCAGACTCAGATCGTTAACACGGACCGTGACGCGTCGCCCATCCACATTCCAGACCCGCCCTCCTCTCACATGCACATGAGGGCGTGTGCGCGCGCGCCTCTATCCCTCCTACATCCTGACAACTCTCCCCATCAGTAACCTGACACTGAGGCATTACATACAAGAGAATATAAGGTGAATCATCAATTTATGGTTAAACTAGGAGAAACTGACTTCAGAGCACAAAGCCTAAAGCTTGACGAAACAGCAGTGACCCCAAACAGTTTGACATCCTAGAAACAGGCTTACTTCATTCTATCCAATAATTTTAATCCCAAATCCTCAGTAGCAATAACACTTATGAACTATTCAGAGACTAACAGAGTTCTTTCCTGGGTACTACGAGATACACAGGAAATGTTAAACTCCTTTCTCAAGGAGTTTTGTAATACACAGCTGAACATGGGGGTTAAGGAGGAGAAAACAGCTCATGAAGACATATGAATGGCTAGACTTGCAAGAAAGAAACAAGCACACAGTGGCAGCTTACATTGTTTGAAGAGACTTGTCACATGGCGGTTGATCTGAGAAGACTTTGTATCAAGAAGCATTTTTAAAAACAGAAAATATACAACCACTTTAGTTAGCCTGATGAAGCCCACAAAGCAAAACTTGATTAAATATGGACTGTGACTATGGAAGTATGCACGTCCTCACTCTGGAAAAAGATCAAGGATAAATTCCTTAGCCAATTGAAATTACACAACACGAAAATACTTGAAAAATCATGCATTCAGGATAAGAGAAGCAAAAACTCTAAATGTGTTCATGTCACTCATCCTAATGATTCCGATCATCATGGCAGTAATTTAATTTTCAGTACAAGAGACGTAATTCTGAAAAGTTACTATCAGAGTAACAAAATCATGAACCAAAAAGCAGAGAATGCAACTCTCTTGGTGTGAATAACATTATCGGTAACACACCTACACAACAAAGCTGTTTCACGGGCTTCCCTGGTGGCGCAGTGGCTGAGAGTCCGCCTGCAGGGACACGGGTTCGTGCCCCAGTCTGGGAAGATCCCACATGCCGCGGAGCGGCTGGGCCCGTGAGCCATGGCCGCTGAGCCTGCGCGTCCGGAGCCTGTGCTCCGCAACGGGAGGGGCCACAGAAGTGAGAGGGCCGCGTACCGCAGGAAAAAAAAAAAAAAAAAAAGCTAGTTGGTTTCACATTCTAGCAATGACGACTTGCCAGTGTGTTTATGTGCTTGCGTATAATCTTAAATATATTCAACTAGTCCACTTATAACAGTTTCAACATGTGACACCACGCTTCATTTTAATGAAGAAACAGGTCCAGAATAAGAGGACATTATTTGCCCAAAGTCACACAGCTAGTCTGCAGCAAAATCAAGACCCCTTAAGAACAAATGCTTCTTTTATTATAATCAAGGAAAGAAACAGTTATGCCTCAGAAGGAAATACAATTTTATTAGGAAGATTTAAACCTTTTAACCTCAATACTAAATCTCAAACATACACATCATTAGCCCCAGAAAAAGGCAAAGAATCAATTCGCAAAGTTAGGGGAAGAACAGTGTATGATTAATTTAAACCTGATACTCCCTCTTTATAAGCTTTAAGGCAGGCAATTAGTCTTACATCCAACTCTTACAGACTCAGAACATGGGTCTAAGGAATACATAAAATTTTATCAAAAGTTTCTATACAAAAGACAATTCGGTAGATTTTCCCCTGGCATCACATCTATTTTTATTTTACCTCCTGGCACTCTATTTATCCAGTTTTTCTTAGGATTGTCTAGCAATTTAAGCACAGCACATGGACAGCATTAGAACTGAAAAGTCTTACCTTGACTGCTTGATATAACTCATCCCAACTATATATAAATCGGCAGTAAGAGAAGTTCAGAAAATGTGTAAATGGGAAATATAGAAAGAAATAGTCAAAAACTGCTTAGATTTAGTTGTAAGGATAAAAGTTGGCCACTAACTCAATTTAGCTTTGTAAAACACAGCACACTTTTTTTTTAAGTACAACTGGTATCCAAAGCCAGAGTGCTCATTAGGCAATACCTAAAATCAATCACCAAAACTCTTAGAACAGGTAACGACACCAACAAATTAGTTCCACCCACCAGCATGACACACTTCCCCTGACCAGAGTCTGGGAGACAGCCAAAGAGCGTGAAATACTCTCACCATTTATTATTAAAAATAGAATAAAATATTCTAGAATATAAAATCCAGATCTATCTTATGCTATTTAAGCAAAAAATATGTGCTTAAGGAGTTTTACTTATATTCCATTTGGTCACAAAATAACATCTCAGTATATTATATGTATCAATATATACACGTGTATATGTACGTCTATATTTATAGTAGAGAGCGGTTGAGTTGTGTCACAACTAAGACCCAACGGAGCCAAAAAAAAAAAATTCATGCGAGTTTATTAGAATGTGTAATTTTTAAAAGTTTTCCTCAATGTGCTAAGTTTGTGTGTGTGTGTCTACTTTTTCACCAAGAATTGTGACTGGCCTCCTTAAAGCAACATAGGGTTATCTATGTTTAGGTCTAGCTGTTGAAGTATTCTCTATAGGGTTAGGATATTGATATACCAATACACGTAAGAAGAAACAGCTTCTTTATATCATTCACATTATTCACAGCAATCTTTGAGAGAATAGGATTTTTTAAACCAACCAAAGAAATATGCCTCATCCTTTTCATAAATTTACCATGTTTATAGGAAAGTCATCTGGGGGGCAAGTTATTTGACTTATCTCTACCTGAGTTTCTCCATCTGAAAAATGAAGCTAACAATAGCATCTCACCTCACAGGCTTGCTGTGACCATGAGGTAAGTTAACAGCTGTCCACCGGCTGAAGGAGTGCGCCAGGCACACATCAGCCTTCAAAGCCGTCACAGCCATGGTAAGCACCATGACCACCACCATCACCACCTTTGGAAGCACCTTCAAGGAGTCTTAGTAAGAAAGCAGACTAGGCCACACTCCCAGAGATTCTAATTCAGTATCACACCAAAGTCTGAAAATACGGTATTAAAGAGAACGCAAATAACTATGCAAAGCACTGCCTGTACCGATATGACATCATGAAGACAGTATCTAGAAGCAAAATACTTTACAACAGGAAAGGCTCCAGCTTTAAGAGTCCAGTAATAGTGTTACTTCCTTCTCTAAAACACACAGAACCCACCCCCAAAGCCAAGCGTTATTTTCTAATAAGCCAACTGCTCTACAGGGTAGACAGGAATGCAGAAGTAAGTAAGGGGTCCTGGGTTCAACAAACAGTTAAAGAAGCTTAAATACTTCATTCCTTCTTGGGTACAGAGTTGCAAGCAATTTTACAAAAACTTCCTGTGAGTAAGGCAGTTACCAAACATTTGCACGCTCACTTGAGGTGGTGTTCTCTGCTAGGTATTAAGGGGGATAGAAGCACGAGATACGAAGCGTTACTGGAATCTCAGCAGGAAAATCACCTCTCATCACGGAAGTCCGGCTCCAGCTCATGAGTAGTATGTGCTCGGAGCTCAGAGAAGGGATTTTGATGGGGAAGGCTTCACAGAAAAAGATCTTTGCTAGACCTTATAACAAACAAGATTTTTACAGGTAGAGATAAACTCCATTTCAGGTCGAAGAAGTGTGAGCAGGAAGCAGAAACTTGGAAAACCACCGCTATCCCAGGACAGCGCACACACCGCAAAGCACCTACACTGCACCCCGCAGAGCCTGATCATCTACCTCACTTTCTCTGCTCAGAAACCCAACCAGTCCTTCAGAAAGCTTGTATTGGCAACGGCGTGCGTAACGGGGTATGTTACGACAGTCCAACCCTGCTTTTGAAAAGGGACAGAGACGGGAATCGAAAGGGTTATTTTAATCCATCAATTGACGGTGAGGAACAAAACAGGTACTAAAGATGGTTTAAGTTTTAAGTCGGGTTTTTCCAGCAACTCTCTGTTCTGCCCTGTCAGCCTAGGATGAAGGAAATGGTAGACAGCAGAAGCCGTGGAAAGCGGACTTGGGGTGGTCTTGGCGGCAGGCGGTGAGGACTACCCCGTGGCAGCAAAGGCAGAGCAGCTCCAGCAAACACTTGGAAGCCTGCTCCGGTTTACCAGAGCCAAGCGCTCACAGCTGCTTTTTCTTGACGACACTTCAAAAGGCCTTAAGGGTGTGACTGACGAAGAAAGAAAAGGAACAACAGTTTGAGACACGGAATGCCTAAAAATGTCGATCATCTGGTCTAAAGATTATGTTCCCTATATTTAGTAGGGCACACAAACGCATTCTACTACAGTTTATGACACAGTCACAAATTCCGCCTGCCCAACAAAAACGGATCAACAGTAAAACTGCTTTATTCAGTACAAATAAACGTATCAAGTACTTGTGAACAAACCTCAATAATAAACAAAGCTCATTTATTTCACTGGAAGTGAGAATTTTTGCTTTGTTAGACTGGACTCACCTTTAAATTTCATATCATTATTCCTGAACATAAGAAAAATATAAGTCATATGTGATTCTCATTGAAACCCTACCTCACCCCACCCTCCGCCCCCGGCCTTTTTTGGAAAGTTGTTCATAGGTAACGTTCGTAGACATCCATGATATCACATGTTTGGATCTTCTCAGTCAAGCAGGTCACATCACTGAGATGGCTCCTTAAAAGCAAAGGCTGTGCTTTTCTGGGTTTTGTCTATCAAAACTCAATGGCACTAGGGGACTTCCCTGGTGGCACAGTGGTTAAGAATCCGCCTGCCAATGCAGGGGACACGGGTTTGAGCCCTGGCAATTAGGAAACTAACAAGTGCCCAGCTCTATGTAAATACTTTTAGAAAATTATAAAATTATTTTTACCTATCCCTGGCTTTTAAAGAAAAGTGCTATGTATTTTTTTCTATATTTTCTTAATTGCCTACTATGACTGTGTATTACATGTGTTACTGGGAGGAGAGGATTTAAAACATCGGAATGTACCAAACAATTTGACATCTTCCTGATCATTAATATAAAAGTTAAATAATGCTTTCAATATAGTAATGCTTTCAAGGGTCCATGATCTACTCAGACTGCTCTTTTCTTATACTCTGAGTTTTCTCTGACATCAACTGTGTCTTGTTTCTGCTGTACTTTGCTGGGAACTGGTTAAGAGAGAACCACTAAAAACAAAAAAAAAAAAGAGAGAAAGAGAGAGAGAACACCAGACGCCCATCTATATAGCTCACTGGCTCCCTGCTCCCCACACATCCCGCTCTTGACTTCCCACTTAAGCACGTTCAGACAGCTGAAGCTGCGAGAAGCGTGCTCTGAAGCACAGACAAATTATTCTGGTGACAGTGAATCTCTTTTTGAACTTAAACTAAAAATCAAACCTAGATAGTTTTGTACTTTATATAATATAAAAAAAATTCCTCATTTCCTCTTTCCTTTTCTTCTTTCTTTCCTTCCTTCTCTTGGCATTTACTTTACCTAGAAATAATTCTGACCTTTTATCTTTGTATTGTGATTGCAGACCTCTATAAAGCAGAGGCTGTAACATGAAGGCCTGAGGGCTAAATATATTCTACCGTCACATCTTTCCCTGTAGTGATGGTTTTAAAAAACATTTGAGGGCTTCCCTGGTGGCGCAGTGGTTAAGAATCTGCCTGCCAGTGCAAGGGACATGGGTTCGAGCCCTGGTCCGGGAAGGTCCCACATGCCGCAGAGCAACTAAGCCCATGCGCCACAACTACTGAGCCTGCTCGCCACAACTACTGAGGCTGCGCTCTAGAGCCCGCGAACCACAACTACTGAAGCCCGCGCGCCTAGAGCCCATGCTCCACAACAAGAGAAGCCACCGCAGTGAGAAGCCCGCACACTGCAATGAAGACCCGACGCAGCCAAAAAAAATAAATAAAAATAAAAAACATTTGAATTAGTTACTAACTAATTTACACACAAATCTGTATTTCAGGATACTTTTGAAAATCTGGAAAATGTGGGAACACTCAGCCTGAACACTCGCATGGCCACAATCAGGTGGAAAAGAGTACTAGCCGCTCCCCACCCCCTCACTTAGAGGAGCATAAACTCCCAAGAACCCCAGGCTCCAGATCATTTCCCTAAATGCTCTAATTCTTCCTGTCAAAGCTCTTACAGGTATTTGTCTATACGACCCTGATACAACAGAGTGACCGAAGCCGTAAGTACACAAAAAAATACTGCTGGCTAAGAAAACAGAGCAGTTCGTAAGGCATTCAGGCAAGCATGCTTTTAAAACTTTTCCCTTCTGAATCTTCTAATTTAATTAGGAGCCTATTTCTAGAACCAATGAGCCAACTGTAAATTCTGATCATTACAAAGGAAAAAGTGTTTCTTAATAAAATGCTATTTGAAACAAAATGGTTTAAATCTCAGTTTCAACCAACCAATCAGCAATAATAAAATCCTAAACATTCAGTCACCTTTCTAATCTGATGTTGATTAATAAGTGAACCAAGTAACATGCACTACATGGGTCCACATCGTGTACGTACAGAACTGCTTACATGCTTCACCATATAAAGAAGATGTAAAATTCTCTTTTAAACTAAGTTCTCCATAGACTACTTAATGGAATCCACCAAACAGTAACAGGAATTAGCTCAATACACAAGTTATTTTTAAGGAGCAGTGCTTTCTCAATTACATTCTGTGTCACAGTCACTCCCTGGCATTGAGCGCAGGTCACTCAGTGGATTCTGGAAGCGACCTACAGACGGGACAGCGACAGGACTAGTGCTGCGGCCCGTCAAATCCCTAGGCCTGGTCGAACCTCCCACAGTTCACAAAGCTGCCCCTCTCCCTCCAGCTCAGCTGCTGGACCCATCATCTCCAGCCTGGTCTACGGCAGCAGCTTCTAACGACAGGCTTCTACTTGCACTGAGGTCAGACTCAATGGTTTTCAAGTGAAAACCGCATCAGGTCACCCCTCTGCTTACAACCCTCCCATGCCTCCCAATACCCTTTAGGAAAAAGGCCGAAGTCCTGAACAAGGCCGCATGCTCTGCTTCCTGAATTCCTCTCCGCCTTACGCGTCCTCTTTCTGATGCTCAGCCGCACTGGAATCCTTTTAGTTCTTCTCTTGCTTTCGCAGAGGCTATTACTGCTGCCTGCAGCGCTCTGACTCATGCTGATTCCTGACAACCTCAGCCTAGAGGTAACTCGCCTTGTCCTTCCCTGACTTGCCCATCAGCACTGCCCACCACCAGTCCAGGCCGGGTTAGGTCTGCCTGCTACATACTCTCCTATCACCCTGTGACTTACTTCTCCCTTAACGCTCATCTGAGTTGCAGCTACTTTGGTCTTTTCCAAAGTTGCTGGTTTCCTGAGGACACAGACCTTAACTTCTTATTTACTGTCTTACGATATCATTTAACAGAATGCCTGGCACACACTAAGAGCATTTAGTAAATATGTGTTGAATAAATGCACCTCACTAAATTTAAGTTGAAAAGGTGGCACAGTACAGTAGACAGTGCGCGCATCTGGACGTCCTGAAGAGCCGGTACGTAATCCCAGAGCTACCGCTCATTGCGCCACTAAGTCTCAAACCCTCAGATTCTTTGCCTCAGTAAGAGCAGTGTCCAACGCCCTCTCTGTCCTCCTTACGTAGCTGGGGGGAGGGAAAAAAGAAATAGTCTGTTTTCGAAATTTTACAATGCATGTATTTTTCACTTTAACACTTTTCAAATCAAGAGGAGTCTTACAGTAGACATGAAAAGAAACTTGCCAGTCGTTACACGTCATAACACCTTGTCACTGCCTATCCATGTGTGAACTTGGACATGATTAAGAATATACCTTTTATCTATCACCTCAATTATCTGCATTGATAGAACCACATACAGTTGAGTTTTAACTTAATGTTAACTCCCTAATTACCTCTTAAAATGCCTTTATAAAGATCGCTATAATGCAGCACTGAAATAAAAAGTTATTGTACATGCAGAGCTGCCTGTAACATGTGGCTAATTTATGTTCAGTGAAGATTTACTAAGTGATAATTCTGAGCAGGTACCAAATACCTGTCTGTGAAATTCTCCTGGATGACTTTCAAGAGAAGTTACTTAACTTCTAGTGATATGTAATATAACTACTAAAAAAAACAAAGCTACAAGCTTAATTAAATAGGAAATGGAAGCGAAACCAAAGTAATTCCTGGGTGTGCCTCAGAATTATGCTATCGACCTGAAAAGTGCTTGAGGTCAAGAGCAGCACCCCTACAGCTGAAAGAAATTCAGAATAATCCTTAGATAGAACGCTCCTCCCCCCTCCAAAATAAGTGCTTGATTTTTTCGAAAAAGAGAGTAAAAAATGCACTAAAATCAAAGGATATGTCTTACAATCGTCGTCTCTCAGAATCAAAAAAAGTAGTAATGTGCATGAACATGCTCTGCAAATTAAGTGCCACAAATAGGTAATTTTAAAGGCACCCATTGTGTGCCGTGTACAAAAAGCAGTGCTTTCCATAAAACTTAGAAGCTTCTGCCATAAGTCACTTACAAAGTCAATGTTTAAAAATAAGAAGGTGAACAAGATTCCAATGTTATTGATTTTTTTAGAGGAAATGAAACGTTCCCTCTAACGTTCAAAAGACAAATACACTTGACAAAACTAAGTCCACTTCTTTTGCCCTGTTCGCACTTTCAGCACTTTCCACGTAATCCATAACCCTATCATACGTTCAATTCTTTAAAATATTCTCCTGGGAAATCTATTCTAACATCTAATGGTTATCACTGTCCAAAAGTTCTTCCTTACATCTATCTCCATTCTTCCAATTGTCTACTGTATTTGATATAATATTTTATTTGGTTTTATCTTTGTAGATACTGTTTAAAGCCAAATCAATATCCTCTTCAACCTGATCCTGAACAGCAAAAAGCAGGACTTGTGCTTTCACTTATTTTTTATAAGCGGCACTGATTTTCTGACTCTCTTACCTGGTGACCAAAACTCTGTAATGACAACATGACAGGTTGGTGGCACTGGTGACTCCCAAGACTAGAACAAACAGCCGACTCAAAGTGAATCAATCTTTGACTGTTAGCACCATGGCTGTATCAACCAAAGCAGCCAGTATTCACATCCTTCATATAAATGGCCAGTGGAAAATGACGTATCTCTTCAGACTTCTTCCTCTGATTCGGTCTGGTAAGCCCTACAGCAAGGGACTTGTCAATCAGATCATAAACAAATTCTGGCGACCTGAAAAGACGGCGTGGGAAAGTCACACGACTTCTCTGCAAACTGGAAGGCGGATGGAATGCAGAATGATGGCAAATGGAAACAGCCGATTTGCTTAAACACTTCGACCAACCAGCAGCCCCCTACAGTGGGAACAGTCTGTGCAGAACAGTTATAAAGAACTTCTGCACGAGGTAGATGCTTACATTAGAGCTATCCATTAGATGACTACTGTAAACTTTATTCAGATTAGAGCTAGCAAAATACCTTGATAAGACGGATAAGACGAGATGAATTATCACTTGTCATTTAAAAAACATACTTCCAAGGACCCTCATCACAAATACAAATATTAATCAAACATGCAGGACAGGGGAAAGGGACGTGCTGGGAGCAGCTGGTGCTCCAGCACGCCGCCGCGCGCCTCCACACAGCCATCTCATTTAACTGTCGCATGATCCTGCGGGGTTGACACTACTACTGCCCCGCCGAGAACATGGCCGCGAACAGCTGGTCCGTGATTCTCGTGTGGAGCCAGCACACGCCCCACACGTGCCCGGTGACGCCAGCTTGTGACACGTGGTAACAACGAGAGCCTACGTCCCACGAAAGAAAAGCTCGACTCCCCTGCGGTAGTCCAGGTTCCCAAGGAGGGCTGCGACAGCGCCGTCGCCCCATCCGGCAGCGGAACCACCCCCCGCCCCCCCTTGACCTGAGCTGGCCTCGCGACCTCTTCTGGCCAACGGAACGCGCAGGAATGGCTCCGGGTCGCTCCAGAATCTGGGCCTTCACCTTCCGGGGCCCTCCTCCCTGAAAGCCAGCTAACCAACTGGGAGAAGCCCGAGAGGAGCCCCCCCGGAGAAGCCGCCCCCGCTGCAGCCTGCGTCCCGGCCGTCCTTCGAGCACCGCGACCACGACCCCGAGAGGCATCAGACTCGGCCGGGCAGCCCTCAAGGGCACGAGGGATGAGCAGCCACTGTCGCGTTAAGCCAGGGCCTCAGTGGCGTTTGCTGCGCAGCAACTGATCAGTGAAAGACGCTCTGTCCTCTCAGGAACGCGCTTCAGCGATACAGCATCAGCACGTACAAGGCCAGTGAAACCCCAAAATATTTGGTCTCTGGGACTAGTGAAGTAGAATTGTGAAACACCACAGTAAAGCCTAAGTTTTAAGAATTACTAAGGATCACACCTAATTTAGATCAAAAAAACCCAACATGGTTCAGCACTTAAAGTCAGTGTGAATATCACAATGACTGTTTATGAATAAAGTTAATATTGACTGAATCTCCAAGTCCTAAAATAAGCAAATAAGAAGGTATCGCTTGAAGTTTGAAAAAGGCAAATAGGTAACACGGCAAAGTTTGCTTACATCACAATACAGCATCTAAATCAGCTTCATCAGCCTACACATTATGGATTACTGTCATATGGAGAAGAGCACACGATAAAATACGTAACACTGAATTACGCTAAACGTATTTATCTTACTTAAAAACTTATTCAAGGATAAACATTTCACTGGTGAAGTATCAGTACACTACAGAAGCAGCAAAATATCAACTAATAAATATTTCCAGTTGATGGAAGTGTGGATTACAGTCTAATATCTTACTTTAAATTTCCATCACATAAAGGTAAAGTATTATTACATCATGAAATGTGCTGAATATACACAAGTTTGAAGAAATATTTTTGGATAATCTCTTAAGATATCCGGATACTAACTTATTACAAAAAATAAGTATGCAGTTGATTTATGAAACATAGCCACCATCTCCAGTGGTGTCACCGACCAAGAGGCTATCGGGCTGTGGGAGAAATCGCTTTGATCCAGTAAAACACTGAGTCTCTTACGACTTAAATAGCAGAGAAAATAATCTAGCATAATTCCTACTTTGGTGCTGTAATAAAAGGTAGAAAAATGGAATTTCACATAAACATTTAATATTATCTTCATAATTCTTAGAAAATAAAAAATTCTCAAATGGCATGTAAAGAATTAAAACTCTGACAATGTCACAGTCATAGTGAAAACGTTTCTGAAAAACTAGAAGAAATGCAATGATTTACTCAATTTTAAAATTCAACTTTGTCTTGAGGCAGACACTATGAAAGATACTAAAGCCAAAAAGAAGAAGGTGTTTTGCTAAAGAAAATGCCCCAGGCAGCTTCACCTAGGCTAGGGTCTGACAACGCGTAACTACGACAATGCATAACTTCTCTGCACCTTTCTAGCCGCTACGAGAGAATATACATTGAAGACAGATTCCTCCCTTTCTCTGGTGACCCCAGTTATGCAGCTAACACTGAGGCCGCAACCATGCCCGAGCCCTTGCACATTCACACAAAGTTACTCTTTGGCTGTAAAGGATCCTTTTAAAAGAGAGAAAGCGAATAATGGGGGAGAAAGGAACTGGGGAGAAAGAAAAAGCCGCTTTTGTGCCATATGAATTATTTATTCAGTCAAGCAATGAACTCACTATTTCTACCGCTAACAGTCCATCAGGGAACTCTAAATAGTGAACTCAAAGACTAACAAAGTTTAAAAACTATCACTATTCAGTAAACTTCTGCTTTTTTTCTACTTGAAAACACTTTTAACACTGTAAATTATATTTTTCTAATTTATAAATTTTATAAATCAGAACAAAAGTGTCAATTTTAAAACAGACCAGCAAATCAGCTAAAAATTTTCATCACGGGATATTAGAAACCAAACTATTTTTTGTTATTCTTAATTGAGGAAGCTAATTACAAAATGCTCATTTATCAATCTTTTAATTTTTATCATTATTTGTGTCCATTTAATAATTAAACGTCTTAAACTGGTTCAGGAAAACCTCTCTCCACTGGTGACAGTGTCATCGAGATTTACTTTACAGAAGTCTCTGCTGGGTAGTCCCGGCACTTGATGCGCACAGCCAGGCTACGGGTCAGGTTTCTCTCACAACTCTTAATGATGTCTGGTTGCCTAAATTATTAATAGAGCTTAAGTCTTCTTTGAATATAGGCAGAGTTAAGGTGGTTGCTTCTTGAAAAGAGAAATAACCAGGTTTATTCTCTGCCCAGGTCCCCTTTTCCTACATATTTGAGATCACACACAACTTCTGCCCCCTTTCTCATCACAGAATGAATAATTTACTCTAAAAATATGAAAATAGTTTGCCTTTGTGTGAATATCTGAATCTTTAACAAAATTCTCTCTTTTTTCTTTGGCTTCGACTGAGTCATTTTGTAACCTACAACCTACACAGGACACAACTTCCTTCGAAAAGTTATGTACATGTCTCCTTATACTTTCATTCTCTACTTAAAATTATTTGAAAATCCTTCTGTCTCAAGAGAAGTTGTCTACATGATGTAATTAGACTGGATCCCATTTTTCTTCTCCCGCTAAACCACCTGAAGAGTGAACCACACGTCTTGTTCCTTCGGCCCGGTGCCCTCCCTCCTCCAGGTACATCTGATGCTCCCTACTCCTGCCTCCTTCCAGACAGATCACCTGGTCAGATGCCAGCACTCGTCCTCCCTGTTCAAACCCGTTTTGTTATAGAATGAGAATTAGAGCTGGGAGAGCACTTAGAATTCATCGAAGCTTATGGTGAGGAAACCGAGGCCCACACAGCTCAGGTAACTAACTCAGACATCTACATTAGCACGTGGCGGGACAGAGACTAGAAACCATGCTTCCGGACACCACCTGGTGCTCTGTGCTACGCGTCCTCACCAACCTCTCAGGAGGATTCCAAATTCATACTGGAGAGTACCGACTGACGAAGCCTTTTGCAAAGAGCGTTAGCAATATGTATTAGGAGGCTTAAAAGGGTCTGCCCGATAATTTCACTCCTGGGACTCTATATCCCAGGATAAACTGTCAAACCAACTTTATATACAAATATTCATGTCAGGTACTTATAATAAGGAAAACAATTTTCATAACGTATGTCCAATAAGAGGAGCCAGTATATCCACTAAAAGACCTATAATGGAGTAATCTGAATTGTTTATGAAAGTTTTATAAACTTTATAAAAGGTGCTTTCCTATGTTAAGTGGTATATGCGTGTGGAGGGGACAAGTTAAAAAACTCATGAATGTTTTCAAACAAATGAACCCTCAGCTCTTCACTGAGTGAGATTCGATTACATTAAGACTGACAGAAATAAGAGAAGAAGAATCTTATTTTAATAAGAGGAGGTTATGGGGGGGAGGGGAGGGAGGGAGCGAGAGATCTTCCTCTAAGAAGTACATTTGTTTTTTTTAAATCGACATTTCACAATTCATTTTCTTTCTCTAGCACTTTATAAGGAATAAAAACCTGCCCTCATAATCACTTTAGAGTAGAAATAAAATGAGTTTCCTAAACCCTGACTAAAACCTCAAAAACTTCCTTATCTAAAGCTGAACTGCATTTTACTTAGAACCAGAATAAATACCCTCCAAGTGTTTGGAAAATTTTTCAAGTTCTCTTTTAAAGCACCAAATCTCACTTATCAAAGCTTCAAACAATCCTCAGTGGTTAGAGGCCTTTCAAAAATCACACTCTTAAAATTCTGTAAATATTGTCTAACCTTAACTCCAAGGAAAGGGCTGAATGAGCAAAGTACAGTGTTAGGGTAGAAAAGTATTTTGTGCATCTATTAAATGGGCAGTGCAGAAAAATGTGCAAAGAATATTCACATTATTTAAGACTCAAAGGTCTGATAACACATTTACTTATTCTGTAACCTATAGTGAAAGAAAGACCTGATAACTGACATCATTAAACATGTATGGTTATACCTGAAAGACAGAAAATAGGACTTATGTGTAAGTTGACAAGATTTATTAAGTTCCTTTTACACAATAAAGAATAACCAGACTAACAGACAGTGAAAAACTTTATCTTTTCTCTGACAGGATTTTTTTCTATGTTAGTTACTATTTCATGCCTCTCTTCAACAAGTGGTCTGTCCTTAACTAATCAAGACATAATAGTAACATTAAAATGCTTTATCCACCTCCAAAAGCGAAAAGAAAAGGGATACATGAAAGTTGTTTATATATTTACTTTTTGTTAAAAGAAATACTATTAGTCCCAAATCCATCTAATTCAAGATAAATTGTTAAGGGCAACTGTTAAAACATCTCAAAAAGTTCCTGTTTCATTCAAATTTTAAGTACTAAACTCATATAATTCTGCCTTTATTTTGGGTCTAGGGTTTCCATATATCAACAACTCTTATATGCTTTTGTCTCCCTAAAAACTATCCAGTTCCTAGAAATAACCCTAATGGAGTTGAAATACTCAAGTCAGCAAGACATTTCCCATAATTCATGTTTGTACAAAGGTCAGTCTTTCACACAAGTCAATGAATAGAGTTTTACTTCTGAAACAGTGTATAAGGAACAGTGAACAAGCTGTAAAGGTAACTAGTAGTCCTTTTGTCATATGATCCCCTATAACCTCCTCACATTTTAACAATGACTGTTCACACTTTTACCAACCAAACCCAATGAGGAAATGGTACTTTTGGCTTCAAACTAGCTCTATGATCTACACACCAAACCACCTAGCTTTCTGACGTTCTCAGAAAGATAGGTAGACAAATTCCTATCTATAAAATGACCAAATCAGCTGGATTTGTTTAAGGACCTTTCCAATTTAAAAATCTGTATTTCATTTCTCTCACTCTTTTTCAAACCCTTTTCAAAAGTGATAGTAAAAGAAAATGTTCTCACCTTTTTCTGTTAGTCTGCACAGAAAAGTCTTCTAGGATCTCCCAGCATCTTCAAAACCCTCCTTAAGATCTAGAGAAGCTGATTTCCTTACAAGATAATGATTCTCATAAACGAATGAGGCTTCTCTGCTAACAGCCTCCTTTTTTTTTTTTTTTTTGGCGGTATGCGGGCCTCTCACTGTTGCGGCCTCTCCCGCTGCGGAGCACAGGCTCCGGACGCACAGGCTCAGCGGCCATGGCTCATGGGTCCAGCCGTTCCACGGCACGTGGGATCCTCCCGGACCGGGGCACGAACCCGTGTCCTCTGCATCGGCAGGCGGACTCTCAACCACTGTGCCACCAGGGAAGCCCAACAGCCTCCTTTTTTGATCTCCCTCCCTTTAGACTACTGGTCCCCTCGGTGTTCTGCTTAGGCAAGACAAGTCACATAACCCCCATCAGGGTTTCTCTCCCATAAAAGGTGTTAGGATTGGGGTTTTTTTGTCTTTACAGCTTTATGGGAAACATCAAGGCTTCTGGAAAGTAGTTTTGTGCAGCTGGACAACTTAGAGCATGTAAGGGTCTATATTCACCATACTGGCCAAAAAACTGGATGAACTTAGAGAAAAAGAATTAATTCTAGGTTGCTAGTCTACCTTCCTGCCACCACACAATTCTGATGAGGGAAATTAGTGCTCCTGTTTTAAGCAGCTTTAATAATAACACAATGCCCTCCCACAGCTGTTTTCATCTATCGCAATGTATGCTTTAAGCTTCAGCTAAACAGACTTAACTAAAGGAAGCGACTTCAGAGCCCTGTGAGTGAAGAAACTCGTCAACAGAGATGCTGCGAACACAAGTGGCTCAGTGAGATGCTACAGGCTTGGATACTGAGCACGTCAGTGGTTAATCTGGGCTCAACCACCTCTTCAGCTTCCTTCCCCTACTCCAAAATGTTAAAATCAGAAAAACCTCTTCTGGTAGAAAATGCTTTCTTCTAGTCAAATCTTATTATCTAGAGAAATCATCAAATATTTTGATTTTCTATGTTCTCTCATATCAAAATTATTCAAGATCTCCTTTTATGTTACTAGTTTTCATTAAGTTTCAAATCGATATTTATTAAGTCTGTTAAAAGAGCTTTAATCACTAAACAACTGATTCAGCAAAACAAGAAAAAATGAGTTAAGTTCTGAACCATTCTGAGACTACGGTTCAATATGTTCAAAATAGCCCTGAACAAGCTGAAATGTCCAAGTTAGCAAGAAATCGCCCACAATTCTTGTCTAAAAGGAGGCAGAGTCTTTTCACCCAAGGCACTGAATAGAGCTTTTCTTCTGAAACAAAGTGTATGAGGTACAGCGAACAAACTGTAAAGGTAACTAGTTCTTTTGTCATATGGCCCCCCTACAACCTTTTTATATTTTAACGATTAGTGACTATTTGTAGCTTCTAATCAACTATCACCAATAAGGATGTAGCAGAAGCTTCTGCTACTGAAAGTCATGCGAGCCTAAGTATATTCTTAATTTTCAAACAGATTATCAGAACCTAAATCAGAAAGTTTAAAAGAATAAGATTCAAGAATTTTCAATTTCATTATTGTAAAATTAAAATACTAATTACTTAACTATATTTATATTTAAGCATTTTACACTTAAGAGTTGACAAACTGGCATAATTACCAGGCTTACAAAAATCCTCACAGAAAAACACACATATAATCTTTTATTATATATACTATACACATACTTGGACACATGAAAAACCTCTTATGCTATTAACTACTGTGAGGCAATCTAATCTAGCTTACTGATAAGGGAAAAGGGAGATGCCCCCAAATACAGTGCCTTGATACAGAATCCTTAACGTGTTTATGATAAAACAGGAGTACCTGGGTCAAATGGGAACCACAAATACCAACCAGCAGCCCTGGTCTGCTCTCCATTAGTGTATGGAAAGTATAGAGGAGAGGACAGCAAGCCCACCTACACTTGGCTTGCACTTCCTCCTCTGAAAGGAACATCACCCCATCCCACAGCAAGCCTCCCTAACAGAAAAAGATAAATGGGGTGGAATTATGGCAAGTTGGCTCCAAGCTCTGTTCTCCTCCTCAAGACACGTTCAGTAAAAGACTGGAGCGCACATCTGGTCTGACAAGCACTTAAGCTTACAGAGGAGGTAAAAGTGAAATCATACGTGGGGCACTCGTGGCTTCTGGGTCAAAGGTCGCTTAGCAGTATTTCAGCTGCTGCTTACTAAGACCCAAAGTAGGCCAAGCACAGAGAACCACAAAATCATGGTACATCTGCTCCAAAAGGCACCTTTGGAAATCATGGGCTCCAACCTTTTCGTTATACAAACATATTGTATAGCATATTTGATTAACTCTGAATTTCCTAAGAGCTATTACTCATCTGTCGAAAGACACACACATACATAAATAAACAAAAGGATAGGCGGGCATAACTGTCCAACCACAAAATGAAAAAAGTCTATAAATCAAAAGCTATGATTTAAATTATGTAATAAATAACAAAAATTTAGGTTTAACACAATCCTGTAATAAATTACTGGGTTTTTGTATTTTTCTAAAGGGAAATATTCAGGACAGAAATAACAATGCTATGAAAATAAATTAAAGCCTTTTAAAGCAGATGAAATATCAGGTCGAATAATCTTTTTAAAATGAACCAGAATTGACTGCTTAGGTTTACTGAAACATGCTGAAAACGTTCAACTGAAAATGTTAACTCTAATTCAGTGCTAAAATAAATTTTGCTTTTTTCTGTGCCGCCAGTGTAATGTAGAAAGCTCTCAAGAGCTTTTTGAAACAGAAGCATTCAAAGGGCCTTGGGGGAGGGGCAGGGTAAAGGGCCAGCAGGGAACTGGGGACAAATGGCCATCCACTGGGCAGTGCCTGAGGATTAGAAGAGCAAGTGCGTTTTGTTCCTGCCATTCTTGGGATGTGGACTCAACAGCCACCAAACAAAAATCCCTGATGCTACAAACACAAAAAAATTGCCCTACTACTATAAAAAGCGAGGTAGGGGTTTTTCTTTGCAGGGGAGAAATGCAACATTCAGAATTCATACTTTAAGTATGGCTGGAATGTGAGGCCAAATTTACAATTTTTGTATTTTTATTCTGAGTACTTTTGCAGCTTTCCCGCAGGACTGTCCACGTGCGGGAGGCAGTGAAGCCAATCTCTCCCTGTCTCTTCAGCAAACCAGCTCTCACCCTTATGTCCAAAAGCTGGGAGTCAAAGAAAGAAAACGGCACTCACCTCTCCACCCTCTGCGGCCCCTCATCTGTACAGAAGGGCGCCTCACCTACTGAGGACTGGGTCACTCTCTTCCTTGCCATCCAAACGTCTGCAGAGAACATCCTCCACTCCACTCCGCCCCCGAGACCTGCCCCTTGGTCACCACCCAGAACAACCCACCTTCACCTGCAACACCTAACTCCCTGACCATCCCTCCTCTCTGTCTCTCAGGACTTGGTCCCCACCACACGTCCTAGACAGTCCCAGAACGCCTCCATTCTCTACCAGCTCCGGGTCTCGGCTCACTTCCTTCCCTCCCAGCTCTGTCACTGAAGAGCATGAGTTTCTGAATCTCTCCTTGCCCAGCTTCCACCTCCGTAAAATGGGGAAGATAATATGTACTTGGTATTCACTCATTTATTCAACGAGTATCTGAGCACATTCTGCAGGTCAGGCACCGAGAATACAACTCCTGTCCTCATGGAACTGATGCCATAGACTCTCCTGGGACAACGATGGTTGTTGTGAGGATTAAATGAGTGGATACATATAAAGAATAATGCACAGCACATAATATGCAATATTTGCCACAGCTGATCATCTCAACTGCTCTAACTCCAGCACAAGCGTTTCCCCAAACTCACAGCTTTCCACTGTGCCAGACTGGTGAAAGCTCAGTCCTGGATCAATGCTACATTCTGACCTCCATCACTGGTTTAGGCTAGAGAGGGCATCACAACTGTATCGATCTGTTCTGTTAAAAATGTGGCTCACGTTACCAGTCTCAGGTGGACCCTCAGGCGGGCTCACTGATTACTTCATTTGCTCTCAGCTGATTCCTTCTCTCCTTCGTGGGGCTCCTCCTTCCCTGCTTGACTCTGAAACACTGAGATTCCCCAAGAGCCCGTCTCCTGCCCTCTTCTACGTTCTCTGCGCACAGGCGCTCCGCGCAGGGGCTCGTGATTTCAACGGCCTCTGACACGCTGGTTCTTCCAGCCCAGGATCCTCAGCCACATCCCACAGGGTCAGATTCAAAAAGCCAACTGCCTTGTTAGACCCGAAACTCAAAATGCCCCAAACTGGCTCCCTTAGCTTTGAAACTGGTCCTTACTCATCATGTATTCGCTCTGTTTGGTGTCATCACCACCCACGCAAGCACCCGGCGAGAAACCCTGGAGTCAATCTTATCTACTCCTGCCCACCACCCGCCCCGCCATTCCCAAGCATCAAGTCCTACTGAATTTACTATTAACCAACAACAAACGCACAGAGTCTGAAATCTGTTCCCTCTTCCCCATTTCTGTTAACACCGCCCTAAAGTCCTCATCAGCTCTGATTAAGCCAACCACCTGGCCTCCCTGCCCCCCATCTTTTTCTCTTCCAATTACCATCCACGACAGCTATCAGCGTAACCCATTCAGCTTGCCTGCAATCGAATCAGCGCCTGCTTCAAACTCTTCGATGGCTTCCCGAAGCCCAGAATGAGAGATGAGTTCAAGCTCCTACAAATGGCATAAAAAAGCTTTCTGTGATCTGGTTCCATAGCTCTCCATCCTCTCGGTCCCTTACTTATACTCCTACCAACACACACACCTGCGTGCACTTCCAGAACACATCTGCTGTTTCTCACCAACATGCCCTCACTCCTCTTCTCCCATTCCCTCCCCCCCACCTCCATTCTCATACACACACAGACACGTGCACAAATGCTAATTCTCTCTCTCTGATCCTTTAATATTCAGTTCAGACATTATCTCTTCCAGTAGTGCTTTCGTTGGCCATTCTTTCCATTTCTCTGTATTACAGTGACTGTACTGTATCACAAATATCTGTTTTTGTGACTCTATCCATTGTCGACTGTGAGTTCTCCTAACTGCAGGACCACAGCTCTATCCATCATTGTAACCCTAGCAATTAGCACAGTGCCTACCACACAGATGGAAATCATTAAACGCTGGTTACTTACACTGTCTAGTCTCATATCAAGAACAGCAAGTAAGTCATCAAGCGCCAGATTGTCAAATCATATAAAACTGCAAAGGAGAAGTTAGGTGATTTACGTCTCCTTTCTGAACGTTACGTGCTGTTACTAAAATGTTATGAACAAGGCTTAAAGATTAGCTGCAGCTCCAGTCAACAAAAGTAAAAAAAAAAAATCAGACTTTTGCTATAGTTTATCCTCCAAATGGTTTCAAGTCTGTACCAAAGGAAAAAGTTAACAATTCATACAATGTATCCCTCAGTGTTTTGACATCTGAAAGAAAGAGGTCTTGTGCCCAAAGCAGGATGTGCCTGGTAGGGGAAGAGTAAGAACATGGAGTTATAAAACCCTTGAATTTATATTGCAATTTCCATAAGCTAATATCAGATTCTCAAAAGGGTGTGACCCTCAGTGGGTAAAGAACTATCGCTCTGAAGGATCTGATTCTTCTCTCTTTACCTCTGGTGCCTTATTTCCAAATATTACTACTAGCTTCTTCACAAACCACTTACAATTGCCCAATTCTCTCTATTCACAGTCTAACTCTACCTGATTATAAGAATTTCCCAAAAGTATCATCATGTCAACATCCCTGAATCAATATTGCTGTCCCAAATTTACACATGCTACCGTTAAACTTTCTTATTTTAGACTATGACTCCATCAACTCATCTTCAGAAAAAGAAAGAAAGGTCACTACCACCATTTGTGCACGTGGTCAGACCTGCAGTTAGACTACCAGGTACTTTGACCCATCCACTCTTCTCATCTCATGAATACACGGACACAAGTTTCATTTAGGAGTAAATTTAAGCAATGGCTGGAAATATATCATTTACTCATGTTACTTTTCACATTCTAGATAAAAGAAAGGGAATTACATAGTCTCATAGTCTGATAACATGCTGGCAACCTTCAGCAACAATACCCTATTTATTAAACAATGTTGAAAATGCTGGCATGTTCCCCTTAGAGATCTACTTCACATGAGCTTTTGTAGCTCAGTGGTCTGGAGCCAAGCTGCCAGGCTTTCAGGCTCACTTACTAGCTGTGTGACCTTAGGAAACAGCCTCTCTGTGTCTGTGTCCTTGGCTATAAAATGAGAATAACAATCTCCTCCTCACGGGATTTTAATACAGATTAAATGAGTTAATATTTTCTAAGTGCTTAGAATAGTGCCTGACACATAAAACTATTAAGTGTTTTATAAATAAATAAAACGGTAATATTGAATGCAAGTGCAATTTGCACCCACAAATGCAACCGCAGGAATAAAAGACATCATACATGTTTTAAGTTAGAAAAATATAAGGTAAGGCAAGGCCTTTCTCAAACTTCTTAAAATGCAGTCAATAAGTGGAAAACATATGAAAGTAGAAAACTACGTAAATTCAATGCTTAGAAAAATGTAAAAGAATTAAAGTTATCTGTACCCCTTGAAATAAATGACTACATGTTGGATGGAGTACCTCACAACCAGCATTAGAAACTGTTATGCTCTATTAGACACAAAGATCATATTAAAAACTCAAGATACCCAAAAGGATTCACTTTTCTGTTTCCAGTTACTATTTTCAATTAAATATTGACTATCAGTGATTAATTTTATAAGTAATTATTAATGGGAAATACTAAAAAACATTTCCATAAAATAAGTTTAAGGTATAAAGAATAATACAGTACATATGAGTATTCACCATCCAGTTTGGGAAAAAAAAAAATTACCCTTACCTCTTATATTCACTCTGTGTCCTCCCCCAAAGTAATGTTATTCACTTACCCCCAAATTCTGCATTTATCATCCCTTTAGAGTTGTACTACGTCGGCACCCTTTACCAGCACGTTACTTCACTTTGCACGGTCGTGAATTGTATATGGACGCAGCCATGCTGCATACTCTTCTACGATTTGTTTTGTGCCAACAGTGCATTCCTCAGATGACCTAAGTTGTTGAACACAGCTATAACTCATCCACTTTCAGTAATGAACAGCATTCCATTGTATGAATATACCACTTTGCATCTACTGTGGATTTGAGGGGTTTTTTGTTTTGTTGTTATGAACAGTGCTGTATGGACAACTAGACACATGACCTGATATGTCTATAGAGAGATTTCCCTAAGACATACTTGGGAATGGAGACACTGGATCATAATGTATGTGCGTCTGCATCTTTATTTAATATCACCAAATTTTTTCTAGTGGGTATTTTTTCTAGCAAGTGTTCTAGTCACTCCATATTTACATGAACAGAAATATCATTTGGCTTTTAATCTTTGAGAATCTAGGAGAAATGAAATGCCTTCTCATTGCGGCATTTGGTTAATAATATGGTTTTAATATGCACTTCCCTGATTACTCATGAGGTTGAATATCTTATAATATGCTTACTGGCCAAATGACTTATTCTTTTATGAAGTACACATTTAAATCCTTTGCCCAGTCTTCTGTTACCTTTATTCCACTGCGTGGCAGATCTTTATTTGTGAATACTAATCCCTATTGTCTTTAGATATCTATTAGTGAAAAGAAATTGTTAATTTTGATGTAGTCATGTTTGCTCACCTTTTGCTCTACTTATGCATTTTTACCGTATTTATTCAGTCATTAAAATACTCTGCTCTGTTATCTTTAGAAAGTGGTGTGGTTTTACTTTAACTATGCCTTCACCTCACCTACAGATTTAGATCTATAATCCAGCCCAAGTGATTTCTCTGAATATTATGAGGTGATGCTCCAGCTCAACTTTCTTCCACTTAATTAACCAACTACCCCAATTTTTTTTTTTTTTTTTTTTGCAATACGCGGGCCTCTCACTGTTGTGGCCTCTCCCATTGCAGAGCACAGGCTCCAGACGCGCAGGCTCAGCGTCCATGGCTCACGGGCCCAGCCGCTCCGCAGCATGTGGGATCTTCCCAGACCGGGGCACGAACCCGTGTCCCCTGCATCGGCAGGCGGACCCCCAACCACTGCGCCACCAGGGAAGCCCCCAACTACCCCAGTGTTTGAAAGAGCCATCCTGTCTCCACTGACTGGCAATACCAATGCTGTTACTGATGATCACGTTTCCTTAATGAGCATCTCACTATTACCCCTTGGATATTTTGTAGAATTTTCTAGTAACCTGTGTGGAGCTAGTATTTTTGAGAGAGTATTTTTCCTTTATGTTTTAAGAACATTCAGTTTTCTATCCCTTCTTGAGCCAATCAATATGAGCTATATTTTTCTAGGAATTTGTCCATTTGATCTAAACTTTCAACTACAGGAGCATAAAGCTGGCCATTCCCGAAACAGCTATCGGAACACACCCCCTTCTTCATTCCAGAAGTATGCTGCTTTGTGACTTCTCTCTTCCCTTGACTAATCTTGCCAGCAGTTTTCAATTCTGTTAGTCTTTTCAAATAATCTACTTTTAGTTGCATTGTTTTCCTCTCTGATTTACTTTTGTTTTCTATTTCACTAACTTGCATTTATTTCCTTTTTATGTTACTTGAAGTACTCTTTTATTCTTCTTCTAATTCTTAAGAATTCAGTTATTTTTCAGCATTTAGTCCTGTAAATAAGCATTAAAGTCTACAAGTTTCCATAAAGTACCACTTTAGCTATATCACACAACTTCTGATATACAGTATTTTATACTGTTAAATTATAAATATTTTCTAATGTTCTTTTTGAGTTTTTCTTTGGCCTAAGAGTTATTTTGTAAATACATCTGAATTCCCAAATATACAGGGAAATTATGTTATAGTTATTGTTATATATATTGTTATGTACTTATAGTTAATGGCACTGTAAACAGAGAATGCAGTGATGCCAATATACTGAAATTTGTTAAAACTGGCTGTATTTGACCAGAATATTATCAGTTTTTAAAAATGTTCCCCATGTGCTTGTAAATGCTATTATTAAAATCTTCTATATTTTTGTTGATTTTTCTCTGCTTATTCCAACACTAATAAGCAGAGAAATTATTTTAAATTTATTAAAAATCAATTTAAATCTTTCTTTAGTAAGGGGGACTGTTTTTAATAACTTACAAGGCTGATGGATTTGCCTGTTTTTTCTGTGGTCCTACTGTTTGCTTAATATATTTTGAAAGCATATTATCAGGTACACAGCAATTTTAAATTACCGTTCTTTTTATCTTTTTGTCATTATTTGGTGACCCTCACTGTCTAGGATACTTTTTTTCTCCCAAAGTCAACCTTACACCATATTAACATAGCCACATAACAGAACCTTTCTTTAGTATTATCAGGCATGTCTTATTTTTATCCTTTTTATTTTCAAGTTTTTATATCCTTTTTAAAGGTATGTTTCTTATAAAGAGCACATAACTAGATTTTGTTATTTTATCCAATCTGACAATCAGCTTCTGTTAACAGGAGCATTTTTCCAATTATATGCATTTAATTTCTAATATATTTGCATTTATTACTACTACTTTATTTTGTGCTTTCTACTTGTATCCCCTTTTCTATGTTTCTTTTCTTCTTCCTTGTCTTTTTAAAAAAATTGAGTATTTTTTCTCATTCTATTTCCCTCCTCTACTAGTTTGGAAGATACACATACTATTTCTAGATTTTTATTCCTCATCTCAGAAATTTTAACATGAATATATAACTTACCAGGGTCTACAGCTTATCAGTAATTTTACCCTCCTCCCAAATTTTACAGTGTTTGTCTAAACCTACCCTTATTTATCATTTCCTGGGTTTTCTATCCTTACATCTCAGACCTTCCATCTGCAACCACCTTCCTTACCCGTGAGACTACGGTGATCAGAAACTCAGAGAACGTAACGGTGGAAGTATGACCACGACTGATAACTGACTGCTGCCTCAACCCAATACACTAAGGACAGGTGGCAACCCCAGGCTCTCACAACTCAGGTGACCATGAACAGGTGGGGGTTAGTGTGGCCCTGAACCCTGAAAATAGCCAACACCTTGCTTCCCTCCCCACATGCCTAAGGTACTTCCGAAGAACAGACTGCCGAAGTCTGCCTTCCTGCCATAAACCATTTCTGAAGTTAGTAAACTCCACACTCGTCCACTACGGATAAAAAGGAGGCGGCCGCTCCTCACTCAAAAAACCAGCTTGACGTGGTAAGAGCTAAAATTACGAAGCACTTTACAACAGTTAAGTTTTACTAATGTCACACATGGTATTACGTTTTATTGTTGTCACACATGGTAAGTTAAACATATAAATAAGGTACAAAAGGTACAAATGAATACTAGTAAGATGAGGTTAGTTTTCTAAGTTTTGATTTAAAAATACAGTTTAACATATAGAGCGCAAAAGCCCCTTAATTAACATAAAATTAGGTCCAATGTGAAATACTCAGAAAACATATATAAATAAGATGGTATTTTTTACGTAAGAATTATTACCTTAGTGGATGAAACATGATAAAAGTGTGCTTTCTCAGCACTAGGTCTAGAGAAAGGCACTAGTTTTCATCTATCCTGCAGCATACAGTGAAATTTCCCAAAGAAGCCTGAATTTTTGTTCGTTTGTTTAATAAGAAAAACACACACCAGTCCTACAGCTATTCTGAATCAGAAACATTCAGGTAAACAAAGTGTTATTTTATTTGGAATATGGAAGTTTTGTAGATGCCTAGTTATTTCCATGTAGACAGTAAAAGAGCCAGCTCACTACCAGCCTCGTCTAACATAGGGAAGCAGGTACTGGATCATGCCAGCCAAGAGAACGGCATCATCTACCTTATTTTACTAGATACCTATGGTAGGGAGCCGGTGACAAAGTACATATAACAGGTTCACGAGACAGAGCTCTACACAGACCATTAAGGAGTGCCAGGAACGATCCAGAAAACTGTCTCGTAATAATAAACGCAAAGGATTTTACATCTCTGGAGAACCATAATTCATGGCAGCAAAACCATCTTATTCCATAGGACTGTAAGTCCACAACACATTTGCATTGGTTGTGATTTACTGATTTGAAAAGAGGAAACAAATAAAAATACAAAATCCCTCCAAATAGTGCAGAGCTCAGAAGCAGCCAGCTTGGGGCACAGACTTTAGCAGTCACCTCCAACCAAGGCCACTTCCGCTTCTAGTGAAGTAAGCCTTTTATTCATAGATGCAAAGCGGTAGTGGTGACAGTCATGATGGTGGCCACACCATCAGAGCAATTACTGTGTGACTCTCTTAGTGTTATAGTATACAAGCAAAAACTCGGGAACACAGGAAAAATCAGTGTTTACTTTTATACTTTTCCCACTTTTAGTAAAGCAAGCGTATATCTTCTTGGATTTTTAATCATTTAACTTTTTTTTTTTACTTTTTTGCGGTACGCGGGCCTCTCACTGTTGTGGCCTCTCCCATCACGGAGCACAGGCTCCGGATGTGCAGGCTCAGCAGCCATGGCTCATGGGCCTAGCCGCTCTGCGGCACGTGGGATCTTCCCGGACTGGGGCACGAACCCGTGACCCTGCATCGGCAGGCGGACTCTCAACCACTGTGCCACCAGGGAAGCCCTAATCATTTAACATTTAATACATAAAGAGGATGATGAAGTATATAATCGTTGTCACTCTCTGCTTCAAGACCTTTGGCAATTCCCCACCACTTCCAAGATAAAAAACGATCATGGCAGTATAAAGCTTTCTTTTCATTTGCTTCCCATCTAATTGTTTAGCCTCATCTCTAGCCATTCCTCCACTCACCCTACAGAGTTTGCCCAAACATGACTTGCAGGTCCCAAAATGTGTGTGTGTGTGTGTGTGTGTGTGTGTGTGTGTGTGTGTCTGTGTGTGTGAGAGAGAGAGAGAGAGGGAGGGAGAGGGAGAGAGGGGGAGGGGAGGGGGGAGGGGAGGGGGAGGGGAGGGGGAGGGGGAGGGGAGGGGAGGGGGAGGGGGAGGGGAGGGGGAGGGGAGGGGGGAGGGGAGGGGGAGGGGAGGGGAGGGGAGGGGAGGGGAGGAGGGAGGGAGGGACGGAGGGAGGGAGGGAGGGAGGGAGGGAGGGAGGGAGGGAGGTGCTTTTGCACATACAATACCCTGTCTGGAATATTATTTTCCACATCTTTACTAAGACAACAGACACACATCCTTTAAGACGTGGCCATCCCCTCCATGTGTGTGGGACAGAAATATCACATCAGTCACCAAACTAAATTCTTAAGGTTTGTTTTCCTATGTTTCTTCCCTAGTACACTGGAAGCTATTCAGGGCAACATACTGTATCTTTCATCCTAAGAGTCTCACTGCCTTGCACACAGTAATCCATCATGTTCATTCTACAGATGAACACACTTGGGCCCAAATAAATTGAATTATTTTCCCAATTTCATAGGCCAATTAATGGCAGATTTAATATTAGAATCTAAGACTTCTATCTTCCAGTTCAATGCTCTTTCTGTAAGTGCACCAAAGGATACCAGATCAGAAGGAATTATGCATTAATATCTATAATGTTCAAGCCAGACACAGAGCTAAATGGAGTATAAAAAAGTGAGACCTTTACGAACAAAAATAAGATACAAGTTAGTTATAAAGAATTTTCAAGGAACAGGGATAGGTGATAAAAATAAACAGAAAAGTTAGATAGAAAAATACTATCTTAAAAATAAGAATCACATAGGAGTTAGTCCAGTGACATATAAACATTTTAGGACATGAAAAAGATAAATAATAAGTAAATAAATATATCTGTAATCAACTTCAAAGTAACTAAACATTTCTTTCCTTAAACAATATAAGGGGTAAAGTATGTAGCTAAAAATCAACAAGATCAAGCATTTACGCCTCGGTAAAAGGAAAGTAGCCTTATTTGGTGTATAAGTTACCTTTTATGGGAAAAAACTTACAGGAAGCAAGATTTTAACTTAAATAAAAAATCACCAGTCCAAGAAGAATGAACTGAAAAAAGCTCTCAATTGAGTAAAAATAATATTAACCAACTCAGATGTATACGCTTTTAAATATTATAAAATATATAAAATTTTTATCTAGTCTTTCAAGTTATCCTTGGGGCAGAGGGGAGCAGGGCAATAAAATTCTTCTCCCAGGGTTAACCTTCATTCAACACGCACTGAATGCCCACCATGTGCCGGTTCACTGAGAGGCAAGAAAGGGCGCTGGCTGCAGGAGTAGAGACTCTAAATGGATTCAAATCCCGCTTCTACTGCTTATCAGCTGTGTGAACTTGGGTAAATCACTTAATCTCTTTGCCTGTTTGCTCACCTACAAAAAGGGTCTAAAAACCGTAACAGGATCACTGTGAGATGCCAATTAGCTAGTCAGATGTAAAGCACCTGGCACGCGGACAGCAGTGTAGATGCGGTAGGGCTGTGCCTGCCACATCATTACTACCACTCGACTACCCCCTGGTATGCCAGGGTGAGGAAGACAGTCTCCATCCTAAAGGAAACCAGGGTCAGATAGGGAGGATGACACAGAAACACACCATAACACAGCAGAAAAAGCACAATAATACAAGTATAAAAGATGGATCCGGGCTTCCCTGGCGGCGCAGTGGTTGAGAGTCCGCCTGCCGATGCAGGGGACACGGGTTCGTGCCCCGGTCCGGGAAGATACCACATACCGCGGAGTGGCTGGGCCCGTGAGCCATGGCCGCTGAGCCTGCGCATCCAGAGCCTGTGCTCCGCAACGGGAGAGGCCGCAACAGTGAGAGGCCCGCGTACCGCAAAAAAAAAAAAAAAAGATGGATCCACCGGTGTAACAGAAGAGAATTAACTTTTTCTGACAAATGGAAAAGGGATCACAGAAAGCATTTCAGATGAAGAAATACCTGAGATGAACTCCTGTCCACCTTGCAAAACATACCAAAACATATGGGGTAGTGGGGAAAAAAGTGTGTATTAGGTAGAGAGAACAAAAGTACCTCCAAAGACACGGAGAAAGACCCAGACATCTGTAGGTCGGAGGGGCCACCAGAGAGAGGAAAGAAACAGCAGGGCAGGACCATAAACCAGGGCCTGGGATCTCATGCGAAGGATCTTGGTTTTGTCCTGTAAGTTAATAAAGATCCAAGGGGGGGTTTAATTGGGGTAATGACTGAATCAGACTTTTTCCACAGAGATAATTTTGGCAGCAGCCTGCGTGACAGACCAGAGGAAGGAGAAGTAACTGGCTAGTGTAAGAGTGAAGTGCTAAGCTCACTGACACCACACAGGAGTAAGAGGCCATCAAGAGAACATCCACACTCAGCTCAACTCCGGCTACTCTCTCTCAAGCATCCTTCCCGGAAACTTTAGCCTTGAACGTCTCCGTGAAGTCAAAGTGTGTTCAGGACACAGAAATCTTGAAAACGCTGACTAGACACAATGGAACTGTGCTGTTTAAAAATGTATAAAACCAGGAAAGCAGGATTTGTGTTCCTCTACAATCAAGAGCCTTGGTTCTTCGGTTCTGAAAAATATTCTTAAAAACCTCCAACAGAAATTCTCATACTGAATTTTGATGAGTAAGATCAAGTTTTTGTCTCTTGCAAACTACTCAAGGCTATCTCAAGCAGGGTTGCAGATGAAGATCAAAACAAGGTAGAGACAAAAATTAACCTGAAATGGATCACAGACCTAAATGTTAAAGCTATAAACTTAAACAAAACAAAGCATAGCAGCAAATCTTCCTCAACTCGGCAAAGATTTCCTAGAATACAAAAAGCACAAAGCCTAAAAGAATAAGATTATAAATTCGACTTCATCAAATGTGGTACAAGCCACAGAAAGGGAGAAAATACTTTAAATATCTATATACAACAAAGAACTTGGATCCAGAATATAAAAAGAACTCTTGCAACTCAATAATAAAAAGACAAGCAACCCAATTAAAAGTAGATAAACGATTAGAACAGATATTTCAGAAAAGAAAATACAGAAGTGGCCGTTAAGTACATCAAAAGATACTCCAACATCATTAGTTATCAGTGAAATCCAAATTAAAACCAAAAGGATACTACTACACACCTACTGGAATAGCCTAATTTATTTTTTAACATCTTTATTGGAGTATAATTGCTTTACAATGGTTAGTTTCTGCTGCATAACAAAGTGAATCTGCTATATTCCTACGTATATCCCCATATCCCCTCCCTCTTAAGCCTCCCTCCCACCCTCCCTTATCCCACCCCTCTAGGCAGTCACAAAACACCGAGCTGATCTCCCTGTGCTATGCGGCTGCTTCCCACTAGCTATCTATTTTACGTTTGATAATGCATATATGTCCATGCCACTCTCTCACTTCGTCCCAGCTTACCCTTCCCCTCCCCACGTCCTTAAGTCCACTCTCTAACATCTGCGTAGTTATTCCTGTCCTGCCCCTAAGTTCATCAGTACCATTTTTCTTTTAGATTCCATATATATGTGTTAGCATACGGTATTTGTTTTTCTCTTTCTGACTTACTTCACTCTGTAGGACAGACTCTAGGTCCATCCACCTCACTACAAATAACTCAATTTCGTTTCTTTTTATGGCTGAGTAATATTCCATTGTATATATGTGCCACATCTTCTTCATCCATGGAATAGCCTAATTTAAAACGTGGACAAACGTTTGCAAGGACTGGAGCGACTAGAACTTTCATACACTGTGAAAGGTGAAATGCCACAAGCACTTTAGAAACTAGTTCGGCAGTTTCTTGCAAAGTTAAACGAACACTTACTACATGAGCCAGCAATTCTACCCAAAGAAACGTAAGCATATATTCACAAGAAAAATTGGATGTGAACACTCATATCTGCTTTATTCTACAGCAAAGGACCAGAACCAACTCAAATGCAGGCATACCTCGATTTATCGCACTTCACTTTACCGCACTTCGCAGACACTGCGGGTTTTTGTTTTTGTTTTTTTTTTTAACAAATTGAAGGTTTGGAGCAACCTTCTGTTATCAGATGATGGTTAGCATGTTTCAGCAACTAAGTATTTTAATTAAGGTATGCACACTGTTTTTTAAGACAATGCTATTGCACACTTAACAGAGTACAGGACAGTGTAAACATTTTATATGCACTGGGAAACCAAAAAATTCATGTGACACACTTTATTGTGATATTCTTTTTATTGTGGTGGTCTGGAACCAAACTCCAAGGTCTGCCTGTAGGAAGCCCACTGTAGATGAAGAGAGAAACCAATTCCATCACACGATGGAAGACTACTCAGCAACACAGAAAGAATGAACTACGATACATGCAACAACACGATGCAAACGTTATGCTGAGCAAAAGAACACAGACAGCACATACTGTACGATTCTGTTTATATGAAACCCTAAAGCAGTAAATCCACCTTCAGGGATCAAAACCAGATCAGTGGTTGCTTGGGCAGAGGCAGGGAGGATTGACTGAGATGAGGTACAAGCAGGAAACGTTCTGTATCTTGACTGTGGTGGTGGTTACACTGGTAGCCACAGGTATGTCAACACTCACCAAAATGGTACATGCATACTAGTGTATACATACAGCCTTCCTCAAGCTAAAAAACATATACTAATAGCTATAAGATGAAGCTTCAGTGTAGAATGCAAATTATACCTCAATAAAGTTTATTAACACACACACAAAACACGGTAGCGTTTTAACTTTTGTCTTAGGATTGCCTTGATCCACAAGCACAAGAACATACTATGTTTTAGGAAGACATACAACTGTCTTCTTCAATATATTCCAAACTAAATGAATGAAACCATGAAAAGTTGTGGATGCCACATTCATTAAGCTACTCAATTTTTTTTCATCTTCTTTGGAGTATAATTGCTTTACAATGTTGTGTTAGTTTCTGCTGTAAACAAAGTAAATCAGCTATACGTATACATATATCCCCTTATCCCCTCCCTCTAACCCTCCCTACCTACCCTCCCCAGGTCAAGGTTCTTTGTTTTATGCAATTGAATAATACTGGGACATTACCCTTGAAGTTCAGGTCAATATTATACATGAAGTAATATGGTGAGGTCTCTCTCAATATAATGCTCTTTAAAAAAGAGTTCAAGGCTGCCTTCCTCAAGCTAAAAAACATATACTAATAGCTATAAGATGAAGCCTCAGTGTATATTACTATTCTATTACTGATTTAACAGACAGCCTTGTTCTTAAGGCCAGAACAACTAAGCAATGTTTAAGGTCAAAGTTATAGAAGCAATGAATAAATTTTATAACAACATCCTTTTAGATGGCAGTTATGTCAGCTAAAGTTAATTGTGGACAAGAGAGTAAGGAATTAGGTGTCAGTTGATGCAAGATGCATTTAAAACGAACATAATCTAATAATATAAATAAAACTTTAAGCAAACATTTACTGAATGCTTAAAACTGTGCTAAGCGCAGTGCTTCATAAACTCTAAGGTTACCATCCCCATTTTACATATGGGAGAATTCAAGCATACGGAGACTAAGTAACTTGGCCAAGGTGACTCATCTAGTAAATTACAGGATCAACCCAAACCCTTAACCACTACGTTTGCTCCCCTTCAGAAAGAAACACTATATTCAAAAAATAAACTCCAGATTCACCAGAGACCTAAATATGAAAGGTAAAACTACAAAACTATTAGAAGAAAATCAAAGAAAATATTTTTGCAATTCATGGATTAGGAAGGACTTCTTACTACCCACAAAGTCAAAAATTTGACAGATGTAAATACATTAAAATTAGGGATTTCCATACCACAGGCAAAGTCAACAGGTGATTGGGATTACTATCTCAAATACACAAGGAATTCTAGGAAATCAACAAGTAGAAACCGAGCCAAAAAGGAGGGCAAAGAGTATGAATAAGCCAGACATGGAAAGGGAAACTCAGATGGCTAGCAAGGATATGAAGAAATAATCAACCTCGCTAGTAAACAAGAAAATACATATTAAAGCAACTACAATATTCTATTTAACAACTGTCAAACTAGCCAAATGCAGATGTTGTACAATACCAAAAGCTGACAAAACTGTGAGAAAATAGGAATTTTGATGTTAACACTGGTGAAGGTAAAAAGTGGTGCAGCCGTTTCAGAAATAATCTGGCAGAATTTAGTGATATTAACTATGTGACTAACCTATAACTCAGCAATACTGTGCCTGGATGTATGTTCCCTAAGAAACTCTTCCACAGCCATTAGCAACATGTAAAAAGATGTTTTTTACAGAATTATTTGTACCCAAGAGTTGGAGTCAACCTAGGCATCCATCATTAGGGGAACTGATGAGTAATTGACAAGTGCTGACACAAACCATGAAATGCTGCACAGCTGGAAGCAATGAACTAGATGTACTTGCAGGAACATGAACAGATCAGATCTCGAACAACACGGGTGGTGAAAGTAAAATATACAGCAAAATATCAGGTATACAGATGCAAAACACACAAAGAACTAGATAATTTTACAAGGAAAGAGACATAGCCAAGGACCTATATAAAACACCCTAGACTGGGTGGAAGTGAGGGTTGGGAAGGACAGGGTGGGACAGGGTGAATGGGAGTTGAGGTAGGGAATGAAGAGGGAAAGTTACAATCCAAATAATGGGAGCATATGCCTCTAAGCAGACCAAACCTACTCTCTGCACCCGAAATGTTTTAAGTGGTATTGGCACATTAACTGTTAAATTTGATGGATTTATGGGAATAGATTAGAAATCCATTTTTATGAGATGATTGAGTATTCTACACAATGCATTTGGTTTTTACTTTGACAAATTGGAAAATTCGCAGCTTATACTTCTTCATTGTTATCATCATAGATAAAACGGTCTAACAAAGGAACACCGAGCTACCGGCCTGAGAAGCTGTAACCTGGTCCAAGCAAACTAGTAATAGGAACTTGGCAAAGTCCTTTTACCTCTTTGAACCTGTTTGCTTATCTGAAAAAAATGGATTTGGATGACTGTCCGAATCCCTCCAGCTCCACAATTTTTATTTTCTTTTATTAAATTTTTATTTTCTTAATTTTTATTCATATGAAATTATTTTCTCTCTGCTCCAACTATTCCCTCCCCCGCAATCAAAAAAAAATAAAAGAGTATCAAAAGAGATTTAGAAAAGTGATGTAGCAATAGGAATGAATAGCAACTTCGTTTTTTAGGGTAGAAAGGAGAAAACATCAGAGATACAGTGATGTTCAGAGAGCCTTGGCAAGTACCTAAGTCAGAGTGACGTTAACTTGAGCCCAGGTTCAGACACTCTGTTCCGTTAAGGATTTTACTACCCACTATTCCACGCGTCACCACTGCCCCTTCTCAAAACACACGTTATAGTCTCGTATGGAGTTTCTACTTGAAGGCCCTAAATTTCAGCTTACCTATATCAATTTTCAGATTAAAAATGATGATTCCCTAAAAGCCCTTCCATATTAAAAATGTAAGATTCCAAGAGAATGATGAATTTTTTAATCAACAAACTGGTCCCCCTGAGCATTTAATAAAAAACCAAGCATTCAATTAGATCTGTGGATTAAATGGATATAAAGACATTAAAAATAAGGGAAATTAGACTATATTGTGGCTTGGTGACCATGAATAGTAACTGAGGTATCTAAAAATTAGTGGTGTCACATTTTATAAAAAGAGAATTGATATCACAATATTTAAAATATCTCAAAAAAGCTGGAATTAGAATATACCTAAAATCTTGAAACTGGAACATTTTAAAAGAGAAAAGAGATGTCTTGCAATATTTTTAGAATACAATAATAAACATGAGAAACTGACATCATTCCCATATTTATCTTCATTCACACTGAAGTTTAAATATGGATGGGGAAGGGGAGGGGGAAGGGGAGGGGGAATTAAGAGGTCACGAAACATCTGTTCCTAATAATTCCAGCACAGATGCAGTTGTTGCAGCAAAATCGAGGATGAAGGTCCTCCAGGCTGCCCTGCTATGAGGTCTTCCACCAACAGCTACAGTGCAGACCCTAAACCCTGCACATCAAGTCCCAGGAATACACAGAGTTGACTGTAGGAGAAAAATGTATGTGTACATGGACAATTAACTGCATTCCCTATGTCTCCAGAGCACCTGTATTAAATAACAAGGAAACGTCTGACGAAATAAACGAGAGGAAAACAACTTCTTAGAGAATGAAAAATAAGAATCTAATAAAACGTTTCATAGCTTGGACTTGAATTCCGCTTTTTTGGCTGTTCCTTCTGGAATCTTTGGATTTATCTACACCTAAATGATATACTCCAAAATACGTTTTAACAAAATTAATGAAGTGAGTTGTAAAAATTAAATTTTTTTCTCTGAACACAATCCACAGGCAAACTTTACTCATTAGAGAGCACCGTGCTATTGAAGTATGTTGCCGAACTTCCAAGAAACTCCGTTTCAGGTTAACAAGCAGTATAACCCATCCCATCACGTGCACAGCATACTGAAAAACTGTATTTGGTAAAATCCACGTCCTAAGAATGCTTCCTTTGCAGATACAATTCTTCAAACGCTGTCCCATAGAGATGTCTGTCAAAGGGTACAAACTTTCAATTATAACACGAATAAACTCCGGGGAACTGATGCACAGCACGAGGACACTAGTTAACAGAACTGTATGCTGTATGTGAACGCTGCTATGAGAGTAGTTTTAATGTTCTCACCATGGCGACAACAGAGTGTAATTACGTGAGGTGAAGGGTGTGTTAACTAACCTTATCGTGGCAAACATGTGCAATATACACATGTATCAAATCATCACACTGTACACCTTAAACTTACACAATGTTGTATGCCTATTACATCTCAATAAAGTTGGAAAAACTTAGAAAAAAAGCCACTGTCCCATCCAAAGGAAAGATTATTTCCTATAGCAATGCTTGTATAACAGATCACATTTAATTTTAACCAGGGTTGCTACAGAACTTTTCCTACTATGTGTATATCCATTTATTTTCTACTTTTAATATAACTAGTTTAATGATCATTTAGCTAGTTATAGGCACAACATACAGCCTTTTAAAAAGTATTTAAAAATACATTTTATTATATTTCCTAATCAGGGTATCTTTCTAACTTAAAATATTTTACTTCTCTTTCAACAATGAACTTTTGTTTTATTTAGCTTATAGCTCTATTTGAGATGGACATACATTTCCCCATTAAATTAGTGATCATACTGCAAGGATTAAGAAACCTTTTTCAGTCCTAAATACTATTTCTACCATTTCACCAAGTCCTCTAACCTCTCATTGCACTTTCGCACACCAATGTGTATCTTCTTCTGACATCTGCATGACTTTTCTTCTCCTCCATTGCAATTCACTACAGGTAGTTAAGAGTAGCTAACGATATAATTCCACGATATTGCATCTGTGTTTACATCTGGCTCTAATCACATGCTTAGTAGTGATTTATACAGGGGAAAGCAAAAAAGGAGGGAAAAAAAACACAACTATGAGAAACAAGTTGTTATTTTAAATGTATCATTCCCAACTTGATATAACTTTCTCACCACAGGCTTCAAAGTTACTGAAATTGCAAACATAGGGTATGGCATTTCAAAAACACTGGATATAAGAAAGAAAAAAAAGTACTAACCAAATATTTCATATGCTTTTATGCTAGGATCATTTTAACAAGTGATTGGTACCTTCAATTTGTAAGATAGTTTAAGTTTTGCTCCATGCTACAACTGTATATGTCATGGCTCTGTGGTAAAGTTCCTCAGTTCATAAAAAAAATAAGTTGATAGTAACCAAACTTATTCACTACTGAACTCTAGGAATTAGAACACCACACTCAAGAACTGTGTCAGGAAATGTAAAACTATATTTACACACACACACACACAAACACACACTCTCTCTCTCTCTCGAAGAACTATGACACCCTAAAATGAGAAATTCACACAGGTTTACCTGATAATTCACATAATTCCTACTTATTTCAAGATAAAGAGTATTACTGTTGCATTATGGTACTGGTGTTGGTGCATTTACAGAAATACCATTAAAAAAATATTTAGGTAAAAATACCTAAAAAACATTAGGGAAGTAAATACTTCTAACATTTGACCTAATGAAAGGCTTCTAAAAGTTTACAGTAACATTAACATAATTATATAGACACAGGCCAAAAAGACATAACTAAATACATTAAATCTCATGGAATATAAGTTACAATACCAATCTATATTTGCTGAAAAGAATTCTTTGAAAACAAGCCCACAATAATTAGTAAACTACAGAGACTCTTAAATGCATTTAAAACTTCAAAACAAGTTTCATTCCTTAATTTATAATTGGTAAATTTAAAATTTATACACTACCTGATTCTGAATCTTAATCAGAAGCGGAAGGAAAAGATAAAAATCGCTAACATCTGAGTGACCGCTGTTAAATACCTTCTTCAGTAGTTGTCTGCCAACCCATGTATAGTTTTAAGTCTATCTAAGTTATGAAAAAATAATTACACAATATCACCAATTAATTTCAAATTTTCTTACCATATCCAACCATTTACATTTTTTAATGTCTAAAAATATATATTTCCAGGGATCTTACCATGAATGAAAAAGGAGATTAAAAAATATAGTAAGAATGCAAAACAAATACGGACCGATCATTACATATTCTTCTCTAAACCTAACAACATAAAACTTTCTTTAAAACAGCAGTAATACAACTGGTCTACAGCAAGACTAAATTGACAGCAATCTCAGCTGCAAGATTTAAAAAGACCAAATTTATACAACTGTTCAAGCTAAAACAATCCTACTTCTTTCCAGTCCTAGCAGACTAGAAAATGCTTTTGCCTAATTTACCCAGGGCTAGTTTTAAATAAGGGTAAGACCCGGAATTATACTGAAGGTCCCTATCAAAGCAGAGGTCCCAAATCAACAGGAGATAGACAGATTTATGGTATACTACACCAATAATAATTTTTGTTAGCATCCTCTACTGGTGGTTTCCAAAGACAGCAAGTAGAAATGCAAATGACAGAAGATATGTACCTGCCAGTCCATCTAGAGTGAATTAATCAGTATATGGTCATTAGCAGCTAGAGTACATTTCTCAAATAGATAAATAAATAAGTAACCACAAAGAGTAGAAGTGGAAAATGAGAAGGCAGATTTTTAAAATACAGCAAACAAAGCATTACATTATAAACGGTAAAAAAAAAAAAAAAATCAATTTAAACCACTAACATCATCACCATAGAGTTACTACATAAGGTTTCAGGCTCTGGCCAAACCTTGCTCAACTGTTTTACCCCTGTCAAGTTACATTACTTGATGCTCCCATTAACATCCTACTCTGCAGATATATTCCAGAAAGGAAATTAAAATGTTTTACTGAAGGCTTAGCAGAAAATCTGCATGCCTTATTTTAAAATGAACAAAAAATTATTTACATATAAATTACAGTATAAAGTATCTCTATGACCACCTCCCACTGTATACATCATTTATTCCTTCATTAAAAAGATTTAAGAGTTAACATTTTCCAAGCGATTCTCTCCAATAAACAACTGCAACTTAAATATGACTGCGTTGCTAAGAAATCTTAACCAGCACCTATCATGAGGTTTCACAACACAACGGCATACAACTTCATTTTTAATTTGCAAATCATGAGGCTTAATCAAATAGCGTGGCTGTAATAATCAGCAATGGATGAAATGCATCTGAGAACAAAAAGAAATACAAGGACAGAGCCAACACTGATGAAAATGGAAGATACCTGTAGTAGCACAGTGCTATCTGAAACACCTTTTGTTTTCTGAGAGTGATGCACACTGCAGACGAGACATTTTGTGCTAAACAGCCCCAAATCTGTTTCCCTAATAGTAAACACAAAGGAAAAACACTGACAGCAAGCGCGGTAAATAAATCGCTCCCTTGAGAATGAAAGCAGCAGACTGGAGGGGCTGACACGCGCAGGGGAAAACTAAACACCATCTTTTTCTACCTGCGCAAGTTGCCATTTGCTGCAGCCGTCCAGCAGCTCTCTTTCCTCCTGATTTCAAGTACCTTTCGGGATCGCTTTTTCCCCCTAAGTCAGCTGTTGATATGCCTTATGGGTGTAATATTCGTATCACAGGATCTTTAGGAGGAAAATCCATCCTTTCCTGCTCAGGTAAACATGTTTACAGCAGCTGCACAGACGCTGGGTGGTTCAGACTCACATGTCACACACATGTCGTCAGCAACAAGAAAAGCCCCTTTCTCTGGCGACGAACATTTTAAATAAGGTAAAACGCGAACAGCCCTTTCCAAACCAACTTACCTTTCATAAAGCCACAGCAGCAACAGCTCGATATAGCACACACACTATTTGACGCTAAAACAGGAAATTAAAATTGCAATAGCCTGTGCTCCGCTGCGGCCGTAACAAGTCATCTCTCCACAATGAGGACGCCCAGTATTAGTTATCGATCATAACTAACGGAGGTCTTTAAAATACAAACGTGTATTTGGATAACTAACACCGTTCATGAAAGCGGTGATTCTAATGTCGACTCGAATATATTAAAATTACGTTTACGATTGGAAGGAAACATCTTGAAACCGCCTAAAACCTTCGTATCTGCTTCGAGACAGGAAATCCCACACAAAATCTGAAATTGCCAGGAAAGGTTACAAAACCTCGCGTTTCGCATCCCAGAGGGGAGGGAGAAAAGGGGCCCAGGCGTGGGGGTGGGGCGAGCGCCGGGTAGTTCTGACTTAAACCCGCATTTCCTCATTTTCTGGCGGACACGGCGATCCCATTTCAGGCGCCTTTATTTCCCGACTCTCAGAAACTCGTTTTAAAAATAACGCAGGAACCCACACGAGCCCCTCGGTCCGCTAGGTCCGTGCAATTCCTTATATAGACTCGGCCTCAGCCGGCGGCAGGGCCGTTGCCGCCCATTATTCTCCAAACAGGTACCGGGCGGGCGGGGGCCGCGCTCCAGCCTCGGCCCTGTCGCCGCAGGAACTGTCCAGACAATACCCACCAGCAGACGTTCGCTGCCGAGCGGTGGGCGGGCGGGCGGGCACAGCGGCGCCCGAGATAAGCAGACATGCAGTCAACTTACACCGTCTCTCCCAACTGCAAAAGGCGACTGTGCAAACCACCACCACATGTTCGGGGCTCGCGCTCGCTCTCTCGTCATTATTGTTATTTTTCTAAACTCTCACGCCAGGCAGGGCGGGTGTGCGTCCCCGGCGCAACGGCACTCATCAGTAAACACCGCGGCCCGCAGCGCAGGCAGCGGCGCCCCGCGTCCGTCGGTCCGGCCGCCCCTCCCCCACCCTCCTTCCACCCGAGACCCGGAGCGCCGTCCAAGCTCCGTTCGCCGGCTTCACGCCCCGCGCGTCCGGCCCA